>NW_027120671.1:0-1200000 GCF_030686945.1 Centruroides vittatus
GTCGTTCCGTGGTGTTGGATTACCGTGCTCCGTGTTTTGATCGAAAACTTGGATAATTGGTGAGGTAGACACCGGTAAATTATATATCATTGGGACGTGTAAAAAGCCCGGTTTCTGTGAATACACTTGTCTTATTTTTCTCTTCGAATCGTACGTTCACTGAGTGGCCATCGTCGCACCCGTCTTTGGACTTTGTCGCCGTTACGCTTGATCGAACTGGATTACATTCTTCTACGACCGATATTGTATGCTCTGATATGAAGTTAATATACCACGCAAATATCGTGGTAATCCGTTAATTAAGAGCCACATCATCGCCGCTCAAAATCCTGCACCGAACAAAGAGCATTGTTCTCAGCCACGTGGAAGTCCTAGCCATTCGGCGTGAGGTCGCCGTTCAGCGCAAGCCTCTCAACTACTTCAGACGTCACACTGGTTGCTTAAGCCGCTGCTGTGGCAAGTTTTAGCCCTGATCATAACTATTATTGCAAAGCTGGTCCTTGCCGTGTATCGTTTTATTTGTGCTATACAACCTAACCTGCTGAGTAAATTACCTCTCCTGACATGTCAAGGGAAAGTGCAGCAGAAAGTTTAAACAATAGCTTCATTGAAGAAGATCTTATAACATCAATCAATGGACACCTGGAAACCATTCTCAACTGTATTCCAACAAACATGAGCATAGCTGTCAATAAAGAAGAACGGACCCATGCCAGGGTAGTGGCCGTCAGTTTGCATGCGGCCGCTAACCAAATTTTTGGAGTGGTCCTGGCGCTAAGAGAAAGGGTTAAGGAACTTTCAAAGCCAGTATCTTCTCTGGATAAGGGATCCTTCTCGGACGTCTTAAAGGGAAATCTAAAATCAATGAGTAAAACGACTAAATTAATTTCTGAAAATTCAGCAAAGTTAGAAGGGAGAAAGAACCCTAAGAAGGCAAACCACATCATCATTGTATCAGCAGTCAAAGACCCGAATCAGCCAGTCCCTCTACCAGAAAAAACAATGAATATAGTGCAATCTCACATCGACCCAAGACAACTTGGAGTCAAAATAAACCATGTGAGGCCTCTCCCAAGTGGAGATATTGCAATACAGCTGCATGACGAGCAGGACCTAATATCCTTAAAAACAGCAATACAAAACAATGAACACCTCTCACAGCAAATTAGAGTAACAGAGCGAAATAAAAAGCTCCCGAAAATAATACTACTCAATGTGCCAAATAGCACAGAAAATGAAGAGCTAATTCAGCAAATATATGATCAGAACCATCAAATAAAGGAACAAATCACACAGGAAGACTTCATGGAAAACACCAAACTGAGCCATAGCTTTCAACCAAAAGGAACAACTCATTCAAGGCATGTAATCCTAAGCGTTACTCCTAGTATTAGGAATATACTTATGCAAGAAAAAAGGGTCTTTGTGAGATGGTACTCCCTAACCGTGGATGATTACATCTCAACCATCCGATGCTTTAACTGTTCGGGATACTGGCACACCTCACATAGATGTGAGGATAGGCAACGCTGTAGCCATTGCACTAAACGTCATAAATTTAAGGACTGTCCTAACCTACAGAAGGAACCGAAATGTATAAACTGTATCAATTATAACAAAACCGTACCAGAGAATAAGGCAATGAATACTAATCATAATGCATTTGATAAACACTGCCCAATAACAAAATGGCACAGAGCTAATCAAGTTCACAACACCCATTATGAATAGTCAGCCTCCTCTTATCCCATCCCCCAGTATGGACAATAACATAAATGCTACCTGTCTGAAAAATAAAAACAAGACAAAAAGTTCTCTAAATATACTGCAAATCAACCTCCAACAGAGCAAGGCTGCTTCCACTAATGCAATACAAGCAATAATTGAGAAAGAAGCAGACATCCTAGTTTTCCAGGAGCCCTACCTTTGCGATAATACGGTCTCAATGCTCGGAAGTGGTAAAATCCTCACTAGACGAATAGACAATTACCCGATCCGCACAGGTTTCATGATAACCAATAGGCACTTTAACTGCCAGCTAGTCACTCAGTGTAGCAAAATTTATACCACTACGATCAGTGTTGACTGTGGAGAGCATCAAATTTTTATTATCAGTGCCTACTGCCCGCCCTCGGAGGAAATAGAGGCTCCCCTACAAGAAATTAGAGACATCTTTAAAGAACTCCCTGCTAACCCTATACTCATCTGTGGAGATTTTAATTCAAAATCACCGATCTGGCACAGCCCAGTAGAAGATTCAAGGGGCCGTGCAGTCTGTGATCTTATGACAGAACTGGACATTCAGTCCTATAACGTCAGCACGCTTCCAACTTTCTCCAGTAGTAACGGGAAAAGTTGGATCGACCTATGTCTGGGCAACAGGAAATCTACCATATTTAACATCGACTGCAGGACTCAGCATCAGGTTTCTGCAAGCGACCATGCTTACATCCTCACCAAGATAACTGACATCAACTGCCCTGCTAACATCAACATCTGTAACAACACAAATTGGGATCATTATGAGGAAAATATCAAATGTATGTGGGACCCCTCTGACCTCATTAGCATCAACTCTTGTCAGGAAATTGACATCGCTGTTGAACAGCTCCAAAGGGCTCTAAGGGAAGCATTCTATTGGTCCACCCACATCAAAGCTAAAAAGCCCTCGGCTCCCTGGTGGAACAAGGAACTGGAGACAAACAGGAAAAAAGTCCGGGCGGCAAAGAGGCGCTACGTGCGAGAGGTAGACCCCACTACTAAACTCTCTCTTAAGCAGACGTACCTAACTCTTTTCAGGGATTATAAAACTCTCATAAATCGCACTAGAAGTAATTCTTGGAAGAACTTCTGCACTGCTTCTAACTCAAAGGGCCCTTGGAGTATTCCATATTATACTGTAATTAAAAAAAAACAAAGCCTCTACCATTCCGGCCACCATTTCTAATCCCAATCTTCATACCACCAACCTGAGAGAGACATATAGAGCTATTTTCTCAGCTCTTTTTCCCCCTGATGATCCTATTAACGACTCCGCAGAACATAAAACCACGAGGGAAAAAAGCCAAAAGGAATTAACTACTCGCAATGATTGTCCTTTCACTTCAAACGAAATTGGCAAAGAATTTCAAAGGATAAAGAAGAGAAAGGCCCCGGGCTCAGATCTTATCGATTGGAGGATGGCCCAGCATGCGTTCTCTGCCATCCCCACCACTTTTCTCATACTGTTCAACAAGTGTTTATCTCTGGGATACTTCCCAAAACTTTGGAAAGAAGCCTCCGTTAGACTCATTCAAAAAGAGAAGAACTCATCACCGACTGACGCCTCCGGCTATCGCCCAATCTCTCTCCTAGTAGTGATTGGGAAGGTTCTGGATGCACTGATGGCGGGAAGAATCCTCCATCACCTCGAGAATCAGGCAGCCCTAAATGAAGCACAATATGGCTTTAGAAAAGGTAAGAATACACATCAGGCCATTGGAAAAATCATCCAATATATTCAGACTGCAAAACTCGAAGATAGGCACACCATGATGGTCACCATTGACTTCAAGGGCGCTTTCGACCACGCATGGTGGCCAGCCATCCTGTCTACTCTGATCAAAACAAACTGTCCGGCCAACATACTAAAACTTCTTCGCAGCTTCCTATCGGAAAGGGAGGTAATGGCAATTGAAACTGGTAAAATCCACTATAGATCGTTTATCTCCAGAGGATGCCCTCAGGGCTCAAAATCAGGACCTCTCCTTTGGAATATCCTATATAATGGTCTATTGAACATCACTAAAGGAACAAATCTAAATGGAGACCCATATATTCAAGGCTATGCAGATGACACAGCCATCCTGCTAAGCCATCATAATCATGAAACCTTACAGACTTATACTAATAATCTGCTGAAGTTGGTGCACAAGTGGAGTGAGGAGAACAAGCTCATTATCAATTATAATAAATGTAACTGTATGGTTTTCCCTAAAGGGAATCCCCTTCAGAAGCGTCCTTCTATTAAAATTAACAATCAAAAAATCCAGTGGACAAACAATATCAAGTATCTAGGTCTGATCCTAGACCCAAAACTGACTTGGAGGGACCACATCCACTACACTTACGACAAAGCTGTTAGAGTTAATCATGCACTTAGGTGCATCGCCCGTAATTACTGGGGCTTAAATCATCAAAACAGCAGGACAATCTACAAGGGGGCCGTAGAGCCAATTCTCACGTATGGCTGTGAGGTCTGGGGCCATGCTGTTGCCAAGACCCACATATGCCGTAAACTCCTCTCAGCACAATGGACCTCAGCCATTGCAATTACCAAATCCTATAGAACAGCCCCCACGGATGCCCTATTGGTTATTGCAGGGCTACTCCCTATTCATCTGACTATCTTATACAGGTATATTAAGAATCTCTTCATAAAGATGATCACAGCAGACATCAATCAAGATCAACTCCATAAACACATCTCCGACTTAAAGCTTCCTGATCTTACCCACTCTCTTGTCAATGAAATTGTTAAGAATGGTGTTGACCTTAACACGAAAATGGAAAACAAACACCCAGCCAATAATATCTCTAGCAACTTTTACCTCAAAGAAACCTCTATCCCAAACGGCCTCAACTTCTTTACCGACGGCTCAAAAACGTCAGATGATGTAGGTGCCTCAGTATGCCTCGAAGATTCTTCAAAAAGGAACTTTTGGCAAGCAGTATACAAACTGCATAAAAACTGCTCTATTAACCAGGCAGAATCACTAGCAATCTTCAACTCATTAAAGTATACTCATACTAATATCCAATGGTTACAACACAGGACAATCAATATTATCAGTGATAGCCGGATTGCCCTCCATCAAATTAAAAATGAAAATGTCAAACTCCCCATAATTGAAAACAGCCTCAAGCTAATATATGCACTCGAAGACTCCACCAAAATAAACTTCTACTGGATAAGAGGTCACTCTGGAAACGTCGGGAATGATAAAGCTGACCACTTGGCCAAAAAAGCTAAGGATATTGCAACGAATTGCAACCACTTGTCACTCCCAATGTCCTATCTCTGTAGCAAACTTAATAATATCATCATGGACAGGTGGCAAAATGAGTGGGATAAAAGCAACACCGATCGCATCACTCATGAATTCATCCCTAATGTTAACAATAGGATGTTTAACAAACACCTAGAAACCTCGCATGCTCTCACTCGGATTATGACGGCACATGGTAACTTTAAGGCCTACCTTTGTCATTTCTTAAAGAAAGGCAACGGTCTGTGTGACTGCGGCATAGAAGGTGATGACCCTCATCACCTTATCTTTACTTGCACTAAGTACGTTACTCACCACTCTCATCTGAGGCAACTGGTGGAAAAAGACGGGCACCACTGGCCCTGTAAACTAAACACCTTCATCGACAACAGGAAAATCTTCCGTGCCTTTACAAACTTTGTTCACAACCTTAATCTTATGAACTATCAGCAGACCTTCTTAAGCAACTCATAATTCCACATCCTCTTTGCAGTGTTACCATGCTCCTATTCAGCCTAGTGTGTTGTATCCTGTTTAACTTTGGCATCATCGTGCTCTTTCTCATCATGTTCAACCATTATATTTTATTTATCCATTATCATAAGGCTACCATTGTATATTGTACTGTACATTCTTTGCTTATTGTATAACCACTGTATTCCGTCTCCCCCCGTATTATGTACAATCTCCGTATCCTGTACCGTTCATCCTGTTTCATTTTTATCCACTGGTCTTTGTATTTCTGCTGTTTTATGTTCAACATCCGTTCTACGTAACTTCCTTGCCATACCCTGTATCTTGCTGCATCATTTTCCGACACCTATCCCTTACTAACCTCTACCTCCTCTCTCCGGTCCCCTGCTGCTATGGTTATTCCTGTAGCTCACTCCCCCTAATCGGTTACCGTCGCGTCTTACTCCCTTTTTGTTTACTTTCTACTTGCGGTCCCTTCTGTTTCAATTGCATCCTCCTCAGTTCCCGGCAGACGCCCTACAACCCTCCTTTCCTCCCTTTTTTTCCCCCCTCATCCCCACCCACCCCACTCTCTACTACCATACCTATCTCCCTTTCTTTCCCAAGGCTATACCGTTGAGTCAGGCCTTTCCTTTAACATCCTATCCTATGTAAGAATCTAAGCATCAAACGATAAATATCTTATTTCAGATAAGTATCGCTTCTTGTAATCTTTAAATTACTGTATTTATTTGAATTTGTAAAATAGCAGCCAACTTTTTAAGCATTTCTTTAAACCTTATAGAAACATTTAAAGCTTCATTTCAACTTTTACGTTTGTAGTAAGACTTACTACTACCACTTATATTGTAAGTTTTCTTTGTTTTAAAATCATATAAAATAAAATAATGCAAGTAAATACCACAGAGTGTAAACATAAAAGAAGTGATAATGATAAAGCTAAACTCAAGTACAGTTTTTGTATATTTAAGAAAATCAGACTTCATTTAAAATTTATTATTTAATTATAAATTTAAATTTGGACTCCTAAAATGCAAACACATTCAGAGCTAGCAGGAGTATTTAAGAAAATGTCATAAAATAGAAAAAAAAAAGCAATATTAATGTGATACTTATGTATTTAATAAATTTTTTCAAGTTTAATACCAAAAGACAGTTGTTATTTAATCTACTGAATAAATTGACATTGACTGCAAACGAGCTTTTAGATATCATAATTATAGTCCTTTGTACAGTAATATGTATGTATTGTGTAACTAACTCTAAAATTTATAGTACTTAAGATATATATATGACTATGTATGACTACTAATGTATGTTTTTTTTTTTTGAAATTTTCTGATGTCAAAGATTGGTGCACATATCAGAATCAGGCAAAAAGTAAACTTAATGCAGCATTGCCACACTGTTTGCTCTTTACTCTGCTCAGAAATTTGCATGTATTATGATGTCAGTGTAGACATTGTACACATTCTTCCCATACTACTGTGATTTTAATTTTAATATTGGTTTTGGAATGGCTTGATGATTTCTTGAACTACAGCAAGTCAAGTGAATGATACCCATGAATCTTCTATAAAGCTGTGTTTAAGCAGAGAGTTATTCATTATGCTGCAAGAACATGTATACTGTAATACTATGTATCTCATAAATTTCATGCTTGTGCATACCAATGTAAAATCTTACGGTTAAAATGTTGATCATATGGTAATCTTTTAGTATGATTTTGTATTGGTCCACAGACCTCTGTACCTAATAAAGGAGTCATAACTGAATACATTTGAACACATTTGAAAAATGTGGACATCATGAAGCACTGCAAACAAGAATGCTTAACAAAAAATGCATTTATTACTATTTAAGTGCATTAACTTTTTGCAGTATTGCATTTTGATTTAGGGTGTGCCTTACATTTGCAAGCTAACTTTTTTTGGTTTTTGACATCTCAAAAATCAGGTCACATTAGATCTGACACAGTAAATAAATATACAGTTGAGCTTTTATATTATAAAGTCCTGTATTACAAGTCTCTCTTTTCAACAAATTTTTCTATGAAATGTTGAAAATATGTATTTTTTTTTTTTTTTTACATTTACAAATATCTCTAACAACATTTAATTTCTTTATAATAAACTTTTAAAAACTAGAATAATAAAAACAAAATCTTATTTTTTATATTGATAATTGTTAAAAATTGGCTAAAATGCTAACTCGTTTCTGAAGCTCTCACTGGCCCGATGACCATTATGAGAACAGTACAAATCTGTATTCCCAATAAAACTGAATCAACAGTGTGAGAAGAGTTTCAAACGACAACTGTTTGATATATTCAAAAATGTAAAAACTGATTTCCATTAGCAGGAAAACATTCTAGATGAAATTTTTATTTATTTAAATAATGTTAGATTCATTCAAGGAATGTAAAATACAGTATCTTTAAGCAAAACAAAAGTACAAGTTGAGGATTACATCAATTTTCCAGCATAAATATGCATGAATACTCATTATTTTGATCATATTTTTTCCAATTTCAATAAAAAATTATTGTGCTTTCTGTTTGGATTTTTTCATATAAAATTCATATGTAACACTTTATTTTATTATTAATATGAGTGCCAGATATTTTCATGGCAAATAAAATATCATTACAGTGTACTATGTTATCTTTTCATTATCATACGTTTTCTATTTAATAAATTCTTGATGTTTTATGAAGGCAATTCATTACATGGAATTTCAACTGTATTCTGTTCAAATCATATTAATAACTATTGACATAAATGCATTTTAATGTTGTTTCAGATAGCAACATTCATCAGATAAAAGTTTAAGATCACTGTCTTTCAGCATTAATAAAGTTTTGACCAGTTGTGCCTTACTCATCAAAACTATTAATGTCAAGAGACAGTGATCTTAAACTTTTAACTCATAAAAATCTGGTGTGACAAATAATAATTTCTTTCACACAACATTCATTAGCATGATCTGAATATCTGTTACTTCAAACAATGTTGTTATACTGTTTTAGAGGATTTTAACACAGTAACAATAAAATACATAATTGATTCATATTCAAAGATGTAACTTTCATATCTATCATCAATCAGTTTTTTTGAAAATATTAATTTGTTAATATTGTTACTCCATTGATCATATCAATAACTTTTTCCAAAAATAAGACAGAAGGGAAGACAAATTGTCCAATTTATCAAAAATCTAGAAACACTGTTTATTTCATATCCAATTATATTTGATTCAGTTTATTATTTAAATGAATCAATCATGATTTGATTTATTTTTATAAACTTGAGGGAAAAAGATTATCAGTAACTAAAAATATGTAGAAGTACACCAAAAAAAACTACAGACAAATAGTTTGACAATATTTTAAAATTTTCTAATACAGTGTTTGCTTTCTCTGTCACAATAATATAATATGTATTTTTTTTTAATGCTATGATTCAGAATTAAACTGAATTGAAATTGATATATATTTAATGAGAGGAAAAAAATTAAATTGCAAGGACTTCCTTTTCATATATTTATTGTTATTTTTCAATTTAATACGATATTTATCTTTTCATTTTTTCTTAAAATTGATATCGTATATTTTTCTTATATCGGCTACAACTTTTATTAATTTAATATTGTGCACTATGCGCAATTCTAATCTGAAACTTATTTTAAGGTTAAAACTGATGTTTCTACTGTTGTATTTGGTTTCTCAATGTAAAAAATAATAATAAATTCTTGCAATGTATTTTTGTAAACTCTGATGCAAAGCATAAGATTTCATTTTTTGATAATGTATTTTTCTGTACTTTTACAATAAAATAAAAAAAAAGTTGTAAAATTGACTTTTACATTTAAAAAGATATTGATAAGAAATGTTCATTACTAAATCAAATATTTCCACAGACATTTCAGTACTTGTATAATCATATGATGCCCTATTCCTGCGAGATAGGTAAGTAAATAAATGTAATTTTCTTATATATTTGTTTATATTAAATTTGTAATTGATTTATTATTCATTAAAAATTACTTCATAATTTCCTCAGAGTCATTAATTCATATAATTAAAATCAAATGGGAATCAAATGTTTTTCATAAATAAAATAAGTTTTTCAATTAGTAATTTAAAGCGATTACTTTAACATTTATTAAAATATTGTAATTGGTACGGTTATATTGTTATAAATGAAATTGCAATTTTAACATATGTAAAAGATTACATAAGATTTTTCACAATGTAAATTTTATTGTGAAAAGATCATTTGCAATACTTTTATTCAAGTTCAAATTTTTAAATTAAATGTATTAAATATTGTCAAAGTATTCATAAAATAATAAATATCTATCATAATTTATATTATTTAAATAATTAAAACATTATATACAATTATTATATTACTAAATATTTACGTAATTGCAAGACCGAGTGAATATTTAAATAATAAAAATTTTTTTGAATTCGTTTCTTATATTTTAATTAAAATAACTGATGATTACATTGAGCAAAACTAGAGATTAAAATTATACAGTACTGTATATGTATAAATAAAGAAAAATTTGAGTTGTTAGATGGCTTAATTGGAAGTAAACATGTTTGCTTTGCAAAAATCTTCTAATTAAATTTAAAAAAAAAAAATCTAAATAATTAAAATTTATTTGGCCATTAAAATTATCAACAGATCCAACATTACCTCCAAACAGTGACATTTAAATCATTTGTATAATCCTTATCTTAATTATATCTAAATTATTAAAAATAATCAGATATTCTCGCAGTTTATGTCTATATTTGAATTATTATGAGGAAAAAAGAGTTTAGACTATGGGATGGTAGGATTTACGATCAAGAAATGTATGAATTCAAAGTTAAATAAAAATATTTTACTTCGATGTAACTGTTACATTTAAAATTCAATTTGTATGTCATTAATATCTTTCCTTTTATTCAAAATCTTTTGAAAAAAAAAATTTATTTTAACAGATTTATACTATTTAAAATAACAAAACCTGTCTGGCATAATTGAAAAATTAAATTAGAAACAAAATTTCATATTTAATAAATTATTATTTTTTAAATATTTAAAATACAGTAATGTTATAAATCTCAATTTATCAATAAAAAATTTTTATAGTTATGAAATATAACATTAATTTACAAAAATTAAATTTATGCATTATTTAGAGAGTTTTATAAATAGATTTTATGATACAAACTTGTTAAATTCTTTAGTAGATATGTTCCATAAGTAAACAAGTAAATCTATATTTTTGGAGTAGAAGTGATAAAGTAAAAATAAAAATAATAAATTTAGAAATTTCAAATTTTATCAACACATGTTTTTTCATTTTTATTACAACAGTTTGTAATAATATAGCAAAACATTTTCCCAATATTAATTATTATTTGAAAGAAAAAGCAAGAAAATAATTTATAAATAAAACCTTGATTATTTACAAATTACATTTATTAAATAGTATTTCCTGAAACTATTACAGTAGAATTATTAATGAAAGTATCATATTGTTAATTAATTTATTATTCAATTAATTAACAGCAATAAAAATTTGAATTTATGCTAACTTAATGGTTTGTTATTCATTTAAAAATGAACAATTACAATACTACAGAAACTAAATTTATAAGTTACCGTATTTACTCGCGTATAAGACGAGGTGCGACTTTAAAAGATCAAAATAAAGAAAATTAGATTTATTAATACAATTCCAATTTTATTTCGTTTGATCACAAATAAAATATCAAATGACGTAAATTTACACATTGTCCCGCAAAAATTACTGGCATTTTAAACTTTAAGGAAAAAATCTTGTAACATCGACAACATAATTTGTTCACAATCTGGACCCTTTTTTGCCAATTCTTAACAGTTGAATCCACTCTCCGTCGATTACACTTGTCAATTTCTCTGATTTCCAAATAATCATCCATTTCCACGCAGGAATGGATTAAAACTTATATTGGGCTCTCGTGTGATTTTGGAATTTCAATTCAGAACTCAATTCAAAAGCTTCGCTTTTCCTATTGCTATTCATCTTTACTCCCGACAATACACAAGAACGATTCAAACAACCCCAATAAAATACTTCCAAAGTAACACAGGAGCCCGATATAAGTTTTAATTCATTCTCACACGAAAACAGATGATTATTAGGAAATCAGAATACGGAGAAACTCATAAGTGTAATCGACTGTTAAGAATTGGCAAAAAAAGGTTCCCAACTGTCCAGCTTTACTTAAACAAATTATATTGATTTTACAAGATTTTTCCTTAAAGTTTAAAATGCCAGTAATTTTTGCAGGACAATGTATGCATTTACATGCATTTTTATTTGTGATTAAATGAAATAAAATTAAATTGTATTAATAAATCTAATTTTGTTTTTGATCTTTAAAGTCACACCTTGTCTTATATGCGAGATTGTCTTATAAGTGAGTAAATACGGTATTTCAAAAACACAAATAATCTTTCGCTCGCACGTAAGGACAACCTAGGTTTTTGAAGCAGCAAAAAATTAATAAAAAAAACCTCATCTTATATGAGAGTAAATACAGTATTGAAAGAAATAAGAGTATTCGGATGCAATGCTAAAGTATGTATATTTATAATTACATTATGATGAAAATAATCATTAAATCTGATTTTGTAATACAGATCACCGCAAAGTATTGTAATTTATTTAAACAGTTATCAAATACAATTTTTGTAGAAATTCTAATAAACGTTTAATTAATTTCTTAATATTCTGAATGTGTATTTAAAGATTAAATTCTATAAATTAAATAAGAATTTCATTTTAACTCAGCACTCGGTAACATTATATTGAAGAAAGTAATTCAGCATTCATTAACATAAAATTTCCTTCCCCTTCTGAAAACATTGGATTTAATTACATTATTATTAAGTCAATGGATATCGTTTAATCATTCATTAATTTATAATGTATTTAATTCAACTGTAAATATGAATGTATGAAAAGTTTTAAGTGTATTTTATGACGAGAAGATAAAACATTAATTAACACATATTAATGTAATAATTATAACACGAGGTTTTCTAATAACTCACCTTTGATATTAAAAGAGAGTTTCTGCAAGTTGTTCTGTTTAAATATTCTTTTTTTTCTCGTTTTTTACGGGTAAAATATATAAGAGTATTATTTCTTCGTCTGACTCACGACCAACATGTCGCTGACGGAAGCGACCTCTGCAGAGACGAAAATTGATTAATGTGTACTTCCATAAGAGACCTTCGAAAAAATAAAAAATAAATAAAAATAAAAACTGTTTAAAGAAACAAATTAATTATTTAATTTATACGATTAATACTTTACTTATTTAAATTAAAATAATATGATAATAAATATTACATTTTTATCATTATAATTATATTTTGTTATCATAGATATTGTTTATTATAAGTCTCGGACTAGAAAGAATGATAATAGCGATATTGTGATAAATCGGACAAAATATGAGATCTCTATGAATTGACGGGATTAGAATAGACACGGGATTAAAGATATTTTTATTATTTTATTTCGGATAATGAATAGTTAGTTACATTTTATTATCCGAATAAATAGAATTTTTATTTTATGTAAAAAGAATAGTTCGCTATTTAATCTATCGAAACTGAACGCAATTGATGGAGCCGGTTCTTAGTTTATCTTGATTAATCTGACTGTATTTCACGGGAATGGAATTAAATAATAATAATAATAATAATAATAACGTTTTTATGGATTTTAAAATAATAAAATAAATTCTAGAAAAATTATTTTCCTTAGATTCGTTTTGTTTCCATACGCTATAAAACCATTCTTAATCTTAATCTAGAAAGAAAACGACTTTCTAAAAGAAGAGCGAACCGAGAAAATTATGAAATGATTAAGTGATGTCGGAAATAAGCTTTGCAATGGCTTTAAAATACCAAGAAAATATCATAAATAATTCTTAAAAGAAAATAGCAATTTAATATATAAGTTAAGTAAATCGACTGTACTGCAAATATGAAAGTAACTCGTATTAATTTAATAGACCGATGACAAATATTCGACATAATATTTACAATTTCTATATCGTCTAGAAAAATTTAAATTTAACTGGAGTTTAGACCCTTCGATTTTTGGTGATAAAAATCATCAATTAATATAGTTTTAGTAATAGTTTGTCTTATATAACCGGCTAAATGACGTTTAAAATTACTATATTTGGTTTTTCAACCGCACGAACGGGCGGACGGGTCACATAATTAAGGATATAGATCAGAATTATCATTATCTAATGGAAATTATATCGGTGATAGACAACCTTACCACTTACGTCACTAAAACAAGTAGGTTTAGAACTTACGAAACAGCATTAAACAGGTGAGATTCGTATGCCGATATATTTATAATTAATAATATTATAACTATAGACAACGATAAGAAAAATTAATGTAATTTGTTTAAACGACAACGAGCCAGCATATAAAT
The DNA here is from genome assembly GCF_030686945.1 of Centruroides vittatus. NCBI lineage: Eukaryota > Metazoa > Arthropoda > Arachnida > Scorpiones > Buthidae > Centruroides > Centruroides vittatus. Next base: position 14,013 of record NW_027120671.1, read on the forward strand.
TTTTAAAAATTTTATAATAAATGTTCTTAATAATTATTTTTGCGTAATGTTTTTAATTATAGGCCTAAATAAGCGTTTAAAATGATATAAAAGTTAAAATATATATTTTATTCAAAATAAATAAATAAAAAGTTTAAAGTTGAAGTACAGTAATTAGATACTAAAGTATACTGATGAGATTTATAACATTCTTTTAAGTCTAATTCTTCTTCTTCTTGTTTTTTTAGATAGAAAACGGTAATTAAATAATGTAATTCGCATTCCTCTGAAGTTAATAGGCATTTACTTTATTAAAATAAGAAAAAAAAATTAAAAATAAGTAATCTTGTAAAGCTAACCCCTTATCGAAACTTCCCCGCTAAGCGTTTGAGTATGAAGTTCAAGTTCTCTGCTGATAAGTAAATCTTGAATAAATTTTCAAAGTAAACAAAACTGAATGTAATTTATAAAATCGTAATTTTAATAAAATAGTAGTTTTTTTGTTAATATAAATACGTTCGAGTATTTCGATCAATATTCATAACAAAAACCTACATTTCTTGTTTAAATAATTCACGAAATTTACATAACAATTTAGTTATTGCTTACATTTTTTCTTTCAACTTTAGGTCAAAGCGTTGGCGATCGGACTGTCATCCGTCTTAAAATATGATCTAAGAAAAATCTAATCAAATATAATTTCTAAGAATATATTATAAAAAAAAAGTTATAAAGTTACAGCTAAGATAAACTTATAAACACGCAAAAAAAAAGTAAAAAAAAAAATATTCGTTATTTTTCTGTATAAAAACTAAGTTAATTAATTTTTATATCCTGTAACGGTAAAGCCGATTTTACTCCAAACGGCTTCAAAATACTATTTATTGTTCGAAAACAAGTTTTTATTAAATAGATGGAAGCTTACATGTCGTAATGTTTTTACCCCATCCGGGGTAATTGCCTTAAGATGTTATCCAGTCCACTACCTCTGCAAACTTGTTGAACTTTGGGTGTAAAACAAGGTCGTAGTAAATGGCGTAGGCATTTGGTCTTCATCCTCCACACATATAATAAGAGAGTTTACTAAGACATTAGGTAACAATAGGAACTGCTTCATATCTAGTAAGTATCTTACTCTTTTATATCACGTAAATCATAAAACTTTTAACAAATTTTAATTCGTTAGTCTATTGTAATACTTTTTCTAACTTTTTTACGAGTGTGTTTTTGTATGAAGTACTTCAAGAGAAAGTCGATAATTATATATATATATATATATATATATTATGTGTGTGTGTGTGTGTTTATAAATAGCAGTATTTATGAGGAGTAAGAAAAACAATTTTTGTTTTTTTACTTAAAGTTTTATAAAAGATAAAAACTGTAAGTAAAATATAGCAAACCTGTAACCCTTTGTAAGATATAAAAGTATAAATTCTTGCGCTACATCATGCATTCCAATAGTATTTTCAATCGTTCTTCCTACTTCGCAGTTGCGAAACATTGCTATATAAAATTTAATGTAGCAAATGTTGTAGTTCAAGCTTCATCAAAAATTTAAAACTTCGATTTTTCGAATTTTCCAGAGCTCTTTATTTACGTAAAATACCCTAAAGATCAACGAAAGGATTCATTCCTCCTCAATTTAAGAAATTAAAGCCATTTATCAAAAAATAATTGCGTGTATATATATAAAACAAGTAAAATATTCACTTTTTCCATCAAAAATTGCGAAATATGCCTAGAAAAATATTTATTTTGGTTCAATAAACTTACATTTGCGCAATAGTGAGAGGCGATATTGGGTTATTTTGCGGGTCATCGTCGACCTTCAAGCAATTTGAACATCCTTGAAGTCTATTTAATTTTATCTGGTGCTATGTTGTTATAGGGAAAGCATTTCTATTAAATGAAATGTGTCAATCCTTTCATTAATTAAACGACCAGATATATTTATAAATATGAACGATGAAACATTACGGTAAATACATTTTTTATTTAATATTTTCACATTATTAAATTTGTTTTTAAATTAAAATAACCATTAAAAAAACATTGACATTTATCCCCGTTTCAATGTATAAAATCTTTAAAAAAAAAAAGCATTTAAAATTGATGTATATACGGACTAAATTAAGTTTACAATATTCAAAATAAAATTATATATTATCAAAATAATTGAATAGACATATTACGTATTTAAATATTAATTTAAATATTAATTTAAATAATTAATTAGAAACATTAAATTAATCTTTCGTCATTATAATTATTTACAAATTACAAAGCGGTAGAGTGTAAAGTAAATACTACGATAATGGTGTGATGATTGGCGTGGTTCTGTATTATTTTATAGCTTACACCGGATACATAATGCATATTGGAGACCAAAAAAAATTTACGATATAAATATCCAATTATTTATGTAATAATGTTCCATTTATTTGATCGATTTTGAAAGAAAAGAGAAAAATTTCATTACAAATATCTGTATGCAAGTTTAATAAAGTAATTTTGTTGTAGTGCTTCGTATTATAGTCATAAATCTTTTTATACAGGAATGTTATCAATGCGAAATATTTAAATCGAAAAATCTGTAACGTTGGAGATTAAATTCATACTTTTTCTTGAGAGAAACGTAAATAAAAATGGAAGATACGGAATTGAAAATTTTTGTAATTTTTACTTTATATAATTACAAATTGATGTTCTGATCATTCTAGCAATAGACTGTGAGTTAATATTATCTTAGCGTATAATTTATAACTTATGCCACAGGGTTATAATTAGATTCCCTTAAAAGGGAATCTAATTATAGACTCCAGTATATTAAAAAAAAGCAATGTTCAAGATTGTATTGTATTTTTTAAATAATAAAATTTAACAAATAAAAACTCTTTCTTAATAAATAAAAAAATAAAATGGAAATAAAGACGATTATAATATTATACAATAAGATATATAACATTATATAAACTATATTATATTAATTGATTAATATCATTAGGAAAACTGCAAATGTGTTTTTTGATTTAAAAATTAGTTTCTTCTATCTGAAATTTTATTAAATTTGTGTAATGCACGTTGATAAATCATTTCTGAAAGATTTTGTTTTTCTAAAATCGATATTAATTTTATATAAAGTCTGATATTTGCACAGAATTTTTTCTTTGATTACTTATTTAGTCATTTAAACTGATAAACAGACTTGCATTTAGAAGATAAATAAATGTAAGTACTAAAGTAACTTTGGTATGATTTATTATGGATTATTATACAAATCTGTTATCAATTTAAAAGAATCTAAACAAGAAAAAAAAAGTATAACGGATCATTAATGAGTATATTTCCACAACTATCTGTGACCTTCTACCTTGAATTAACGTTAATGATTTTTTAATTATTTTCCCAGAAAATTACATTAATAATACATTCATTAACCAAATACTTTTGTTTTTTAATACAGGAAAAGAAGAATGAATTTCATAATTATTACAGTTTTGTTCACGCTTACTGTATTCGTATCACAGGCGTATGCAAATGAACCGGGAAGAAACTCGACTGTCACGGAATATCAAAATAGACCGGCTACAACAAGACGACCTACCCAAAATTTAGCATTATTTCAAAGACCTTTACTAGGAGGTTCTGGAAATTTCTTAAGTTCTTTCGGATCTATTCTTGGTAATTTAGGAAGTCTAGCAGGTCTGGGAGGTCCTGGAGGCTCTGGTCTCCTTGGTGGTTCTGGAGGTTCTGGACTTCTTGGCGGTTCTGGAGGTTCTGGACTTCTTGGAGGTTCAGGACTTTTTGGAGGTTCTGGAGGTTCTGGACTTCTTGGAGGTTCAGGAGGTCTTGGTAGTCTTTTCAATTTCGGAAACTTCGGAGGTTCCAACTCTGGAGGTTCCAGCTCCGGAAGTTCCAACTCACTGGGATTATCGAATTTATTCGAAGGAGCCACTTCCAGGTTGAATGAAGTTTTGGGCACTATGACGGGTGTTTTGGCAGCCGTCGGTGGTGGCTATCTATTATACGTAGCTATGGTGGCTGCATATGGTAACGTTCTAGGACAGCAATATCATTTAGCCGGACATCGAAGTTCCGAAAATTTCTTCGAAAAAATATCATCTCTCGATTACCCCGAATTAGTTTTCGATTGGTTAAAAGTAGAAGACGAACAATGCAAAACGAAAATGGTTTGTCAGCTGCATTCATTTTTATCTCAAAATGGTTTACCGGCTGTTGCGTTAGACGGATTGAGGTAAAGTTAAACTAAATCCTTTTTTTCTCTCTTATTATTATTATTATTATTAAAACATTTAGAATAGTAAATGAAGAAATTCTTGTTTGTTATTTTATTTTTATAGTCGGAAAATTCCAGGAATGAAAAAATATATTAAAGCGGCAAGAAGAGGAGCGAAGAATCAAAGTTGTCACAATTCCTGTCCTCTGTCATTTACTCAAATTTTCTTAAGGGCATTTGGATTTCTTTGACACTTTCACATAATTCAATTTTATATAATGGATAATTTGCATATCACAAATGACGTACTGAATGTTGAATAATTTGAGAAAGTTTACAAATAATATATATTTTTTATTTAAAGAAAATATATTATATATAAATATACACATTAAATTAACATTAAAAATATTTTTATATGAAAATTTATTTATAACTTATTTATTTATTTATTTATATTTAAAATGAAAATATTTTTATAATTGGAATATATATGTATATATACATTAAAAACTATGTTAAAAGATATTTTAAAATAAAGTTTATTTTGTAAAAAAATTATCAAATAATTTAAGTTTTGGCTTGTTTTTTAAAGTATAAATTACAAATGAATAATAAAATATAATGTTTAACAAGAGTTCAACAGACACAAATTATTTTTCTAACATTTTCTTTATTTAATCTACATAAACACGAACATTTAAATACCATTAAGCGCTTTTTATGAGCGTAATAGTCGAGTAGAAAACAATAACTTGATTTTTTTTATGTGATTCAAAAGAATAAATCATGACAATCTCCATAGTCACATAAAGCTTTTAAATGCAGATTTTATTTCTTATTGTTTAAATTGTGTAATAAACTGGCATAAATTATCTAAAACAGTTAAAATGACTTTGTAATATACCAATTGCAATTTTAAAAATATTTAGTTATCAATTCTCTCGACAGATGGCAGAAATTAAACAAGAAAAATCAAATGTTAATTTTAAAATTTAATTTCTTTTAAATAATATATAAAGATTTTAATTTGAAAATATGTAAATATTATTTTTTATATTTAAAATGTTTTGCTTGATTATTAAAAATTGCCCAATCATAACGAAGTAAAAGCACGTGATTCGAGAGAATGACGTCTGCTTGTAAAATTTTACGTCACGAATTTTTTTTTGACGTAATCTCAAACTACCAATCAAAATCGAGTATTTGTAATTTGCACACGATTTTAAAACTATATCATCTGCTTTGAAAATTCATTTATTGATAATAATGATAATAATAATAATGTCAAATATTATAAAGACAATTATTACTTTAAATTTAATATAAAATGTATCAGAAGTGAATAAGGAAATGATACATATAATGATTTTAATTTATATTATGAAAAAACTCGAAATTTCAAATAATTTTATTTATAATTTGTTCCCGTTTAGTTATTAGACAGTTTCAAATATAAATAGTGATAAGGTCGGGTACATAGGAAAAAAAAAAACATTCTTATTACATAACAATAGACACATTGAATAACTTCGGCATTGTGTTGGAGCTAATTATATATTTTAACGTGTCTTGTTCGCCCTACAAATAGGAACCACACAAACACACACACTCACACACATATACAAGAAAAAAAATGACAAAATATTTTGTTATCCTATGGGCAAAAAAAAGGGGGAAATTACCCGAGGCATCCACCAACAGGGAGCCCCAAACCAATCTTTTATATACTCATTACTGTAATAAGAATATCGAAATTTAAATTTGGACCATATTTGAGGACCATAGATTGGCAGTTTGGCGCAAAAGCAGGGTGCGCAAAGGTCAGGTTAAAAAACGGGATTCCCCCCTAAATTCCCCGAACAAGAATGTTTAAAGTCAACACTATACAATATATGGCACCCCCTAATTGAAATTTGCCTGAGGTGCCTGATTTAGATTTTTGTTTGTTTATAAGGTATATTATAGCCTATGATAAGCATTTTAGTGATGAAAACGTGCTGATTGCTGTGAAATTTGGCACTTCAAAATCCATACGTTAGACTTATTAGTTTAATTCTTAAAATCGATAGATTAAGTATGCATATTTAATAAAAGATTAGTATGAATTTTGTTGCCATTTATAAGCTAAAATAAACCATTTTTAGTCATTTTATATAATTTATTTCAGCTTATTAGTCTAAACAATAAAGAATAAAATTTATAATTAAAAAAAAATTCGTGTAATTAGCCATTTTAATTGCCAAAAATATTATTTTCTAAATATTTCTATTGTATTGCTAAGATCTGCAAGACTAAAGTATTTTATTTATGTATTTAAAAATGACTTAGTTCAATATTATTCAATATTCAGAGGTAAATTTAATGCTTATAAATTTCATTTAATATAAAACTGTTTGTGATTGGACCATCTTAACCTCAGAAGTTCCACGTAAGCATATGATTTGTATATAAGGTAATCCCTCTATTGTTAATAGGCTAATATCAAATATTTCTTTCGGTACGACAATTTCTGCAGAGACTTTCAGCACTGTAGTTTAGGAGACGAAATGAATGACAGGGAATGCGGACGTTCTTCCCAGACGGCAGATTAGCTCATTGTTACGATCCCGTTTTTGGGGACTTCGCTACCTGACACGTGCCGTCCTTAAGGTGGAGACAAATGATGATACGATCTTTTATATTAATAAATAAGTTTTAAAAATAAGCCAATTAAAAAGTAGTATCTAGTAAAATAGAAAATTGTTTTATCTTACTTGTTAGTTGGAAAATGATATACTGTATAAATATATTAGGAAAGAAGTTTCGAGTGAGTCTAGAGCAAATGTTGTATCGAAAAGCAGACCATTATATAAATACATTAAATCGTTTTCCTTTTCAGAAATAATTTAATTAGTTTTTGTATTATTATAAAATTCAAAATTAAAAGCATAAAATGTGTCTAATAAGGCACGTTAAATCGCTATATTACTACATAAAATTAAATTATTTTAATAGTTTAAAAACAAATAATTTTTCTTAGCTGAACTCAGTTTTATTAATGTTTAAAAAGCATCAAAACACACCAAAAATTTACGAATCGAATGAACCTATTTCATTACAAAAATCAACTAAACTAGTTGACTTTTTTATTTGTTTTTTTTCCAACAGAATGAAATATAAACACGAAATCGTCGTTATGCAGCTGAAATATTGTAATTTAACTTGACCTTGATTTGTCAGGAAATAAAACTTTTCAGGGGAAATATATATATATATTATAATCCATAAAATTAAAAATTACAATAATAAATCCATCGAATATATTAAATAAATTCAACTCCTCGTAAATACATTTGAAAATCTAATCAGCTGTTCCATTTCTACGACTAAAACTTGGATAATAACGTGCATTACATTTAAAAATATATATATTATTTTGTGTGCACTAATTTTCAATTAAATTATCTGACCTTATTAAAGGCGACAGATTATCCATAAGTAGCACATAATTTATTTTACGCTGATTAAAAAATTAAAAAAAAAGGAGGAAAATATAAAATCATAACATTGCCGATGCCGAAGATAAGTTGTTGCAGGAATATAGCTTACATGGACATGGCAAAAAATTAGAAATTGCAAATAAGATAAGAATAAAATTTCTAAGAAGTTATACGAATATAAGATTAACAAATAAAATGACCTATTTAATTTAATAACATTTCCTTAACGTCGGGGTTTTTTTTAAAAGTATAACGAAATGATCTTGAACTTTAGAAAATGACATTAAATTTAAAAAAAAAATTAGCTAGTTTTTATACAAAATATTAATGTTATATTTATACAGATTTATTATCAGATTTTAATTTAATTTATTTATTTAATTATGGTTAAAAACAAAAATGTTAGACACTCGTCTTCCTTTAAAATTAATAAAAACAACATACGTTAACTTATACGTAATGTAAAAAGTGTTTTAAATTCAGTATATTGTAAATCTAATTTCTTTTTATAACACAAGAGAACACTAGTAAAATAACTCATTATATTTAGATAAAGAAATAAATTCTATTTGAAGACAAAAATAGAATTTTAGTATTGTAAGTGGATGATGATACTAGGAGAAACAACCCCGTAACATTTATATATATATATATATAAAAGAAGTATTCGACTTCAATAGACAATACTGTTTTACAAAGGAAAAACAATTGAAAATATAATAAAAGCTTAATAGGAATGGAAACTGAAAAAATTAAAGTATGTAGCCTATCCTCTCGAGAGCTTATTCAATGTCAAGCGAAGTAAATAGTGTAATAGCTATCCAATTAGGCTAACTTTGTATTATTGTACCAACAAAACTTTAAAAATGAATAGATTTTAACACATAGACACTACATTTAAACGTTGATACTCCTATAAATAACAAGTTTAATAATTGAGTCATTTCCTTTAGGCGTATACACTAAAAAGCTACATACAAAACACAATCTTTGCATCGAGAGAATTAACCAAATTATATATATATATATATTAACAATAACTTTAAATCAAGGTTTATTAAGTCTGGTTAAGTATACTTTAATATTATAATAAATACTCTCTTAATAAACTGTTTTTTGTTTAATAAGAGAGTATAATAATAGACAGAATTAAAAGTTATAGCCAATAAAGAATGAATTATAAAACAAGTATAAATTAGCAATAGGCCTAAAGGTGTTCTTTAAAGGATTAAAATCTTGAAATGTTACAGTTATTATTTAAATAATGAACTAGGCCAATGGAGACAGATTGGTTTTTTTATTTTTAATTTATTTAAATAAATTAAAATTTGTATTAATTATCAATTATGAATATTTAATTAATGTAATAAAATGATGGAAATAAAAACGTTTATCTTATATATTAAGAAAGTAATTTAATCGAAATATTCATTTAGTAAAAAAAAATGTTAGCGTATAATATTATAGAATAATACTAGTAAAATAAGTTTTTATAAATATACGAAAGTCTTATTGATGTATTTATTTTTAGTAGGAAAGTTTTCCGCATGAAAGATATAATTTTCTAAATGGAAAAGAAGAAGAAGAAAAAAAATCCTTATATTTTTATTTATTTTTCTATCATTTTTATATAATATTTTTCTTGATTTCTTTTGCTTACTTTTATATATGGTTTTCTTTTTGTTATTAGCTAATATAAAATATTTTTGAATTATAATTTAAAAATTATTTTAGAAATGTGTTTGTTTTCATAAATTAATGAGTCAAAAAATATAAAACTTTTAATGGTTTTTATTGATTTCTTTTATCTTAGTTTTATTATTACAGTAGAGCATCGATTATCCGACTCAATTGGGACTGGGTTGGTCGGATAACCGAAAAAACGGATAACCGAAAAGTATGAAAAAATACATTATTAGTATACAGTAGAGAGTCGTTAATCCGAAACCCCGGTTATCCGAACGATTTTCAGTCGGACTGTGTCGTGCCGAATCGAACGTTTTTGATACTAGATTTACTTCTAAAGTATAATTTTCATGTTTTTATATTCTTCAATATATTTATTTTGTTTGTACAAAATAAAGAAATAATTTTTAACGATATAGTAGACTGGATTATTATTATAAAAATTTTCGTTAGGCTTAAAATCGATGAAAATTCAACACGAAGCGACACGCAACGGAGAAAAATTTGAACATCGGACAGGTTAATATATTTTTTCGTACTGTACATAATCGGTTATCCGAACAAATCACTAATCCGAACAACCCCTGTCCCCAATTGATTCGGATTAACGACTCTCTACTGTATTAGTATATCCCATGTAATTTGTATATTAGTATATCGCTATTAATCTACTTCGCGTTGAATTTTCATCGATGTTAAGCCTAACAAAATTTTTTAAAAATAATAATCGTCGCTATTGTATCGTTAAAAATGATTTCTTTATTTTCCACAAAATAAAGACGAAATAAAAAATTAAGCATGGTTTAAATACTGGCCACCCTTTCATGGTCGAGCCAGTGTTGCCAGCTAAAACACGCAAAAATTTAACAAAATTAATATTAAAGTAGCCAAGACATAGCCAAATATTGTAGCGCCACATCAAGGTCCTGGAATATATTCTAGGACCTTGGCGCCACATCACTAGCGGACATTCGAATTTGCCGACTAGAACGCGCTCGGTTAACCGATATGACGGTTAATCGGTGTCGGATAATCGATGCTCTACTGTATTATTATTATTTAATAGTCTTTGCTGACTTCTGCTAAGGAGAATATATCAAATAAACTGCAATTATGAAATCCACATTTATCGTGTAAAGATAAATATTCAATTATATCAAATAGACTTGTGAATAGGATCATGAAATAAAAGAAATATTATAGAGTAAAAATTTCGTAATTTTTATGAACAATTCTATTCTTTTAATTGAAATAAATCTTTAATAGGATCTTCAAGCTTTAAAACGGAAATTTCCGTGTTAAAGTGAAACTTTTAGTTCACCTGTTTGCAAGACTCGAACAACTCGTTTAAGTGGGCGAACAAAGCATTTGATAAGCTTTGATTGTTTTCCTTAAGAAAAAATATGTTTGTAGAAGGTATATAGTTTAATTAAGATGAATTAATCGATAAAATGGGGGAAACTAATAGACTGTAGTTAATTAGGTTATCATCTTGCAATTTGGTGTTCGTCCATATTGATAGGCTACTAATTTATGTTATAGATTTAATCTATTAAAATATAATAGTAAATATCTATACATATCTAATTAACAGTATATTTTATTAAAAATTGTCATTCATTACGCTGTCTTCACTAGAGTAAACTGTGTAGGATTTATTAATGACATTATAATACCATTTCAACAAAGATTATTTTCTATTTAATCTCTATATTTCTTAAGTCTTATCGGTCTTAGTACAATCAATTATCATCAAAAACTCCTACTTATAACTCTTCTAAGAGATAAAAATCTAGATAAAGTAGTGCATCATTTACCAATATCATAATTAATAATTCCTTATAATTTCAACTATTACCATGTTATTAACACCTTTAAATAATGGATAACAAGAAATTAATTAACAGATAAAAACAAAAATGTACATGAATAATTAGACTACGATGAAATTTGACAATCTATTTAGTAAGATGCATTGCAATTAAATAAATAATAATAAAAAAATTTAATTAAAAGACGGCAAATAAAAGCTAATTCTAAACTAAAAAAATACTATTTTGAATATAAAAAATATTATTATTTTCATTTTAAATATATTTTTAGCACCCGAAACATCCACTTAATTAGATAGTATAATATACGCGTTAATAAAATTATATGTTAAGACTTTAATAAAGAAAGAAATAAGGTATGTAATTATTAATAACGATTAATACGAAAACAATTTTCCGAAGTTATAATTTTAAAGAAAAAATTGTAGTGTTGATGATAATAGTTTATTATATTTTTAATTATATTAAATGGCAGTCCTGTTATTAAATGCAATTAAATTTCTTATAGGATTGTTGAAAAATCACCTCTTTTCGTCAAAAGTTAATAGATGTAGGCTAATATAAATTGCAAAATTGAGTTATATAAAATTGTTTAATGAATTAATATAAAATCAATAATAAATTTATATTTAATGTATTAATATTTTTAATTTTTTCCAAATTAAATTTCATTGTGCTAAAAGATGAAAAATGCCCAGAAAAATTTTCCTAATTGATAAAGACATCTTTTAACACATAAATAGATTTAAATGCTAAGATTTTATGTATTAAAGCGGATATTTGTTAAATAAATTAAAGTAAATTGCTCTTGTTGCTCGACTTACTTCGTAAGGGACTAGGATTAGATTCCACTCCAGAAATAAGTAAAAAATATTAAAATTAATTTGATATTATAGTATTTTCCCAGTAAAAAAATATTTGAAAAACTTCAACACAAAAACTTTCTTTGTATTGTTAAGGTCTGAGAGAAAATGTGCCAGCAGTTTCGGCAGTCACGTTACACCCTCTATTATAGTTCGATTATTATATATACGTAAATACTTATATATAAGTATTTAATTTAATTTTAAAATTAGGTTTAAATGAAATTTAGATAACACGTTTAAAGTGAAATCCGAATAATTTTAAATTTCATCTTATTTGTCACATTTTTCTTCAAATATAGCCTATATATAATTAATAAAAATACATAAATAACATTATGAATTTAATTCTATTTATGGACAGTTAAATACTTTGAATATTTGATTAAAAATTTTCTTATGAAGACTTAAAATAGAGTAGCATATTAAGGTTAATGTTAGCTATGGTTCCAAAATGGCGGCTCGTCTCTGATTCCAGCGAATAGAAGAAAGGAAACAGTGGGGACGCACGTTCTAACCTAACCTAATCTATTCTAATAAATTACCATTATTAATACCAACAAAATTATTAGAATAGGTTAGGTTAGAACGTGCGTCCCACTGTTTCCTTGCTGGAATCAGAGACGAGCCGCCATCTTGGCTACCTAAGGTAACATTAACCGACTATCGTTTAAAAATATATAAAAACAAACAATTTTCTTAAGATAAAAATCAACTTTTTAACTAACATAACCTAAAAAAAGTTTCAGCTTCAACATCTCGTCTATTTACACAGCATTTTTTCTAATCATAAATTGAATAAGAATTTCTTTAAAAAAAAAAACTTGTATTGTCGTATAAATAGTATAACAGAATTATTTAAGTTTTCAGTAATTTGTATCCTTTTCAGGTAAGATTACAATATATTTATTTGGCCTTAATTAAGTTTAATCGCCATATAAACATTAAAAAGAACATTTAAACTTAATATTGATGTCCCAAAATGTCATTAATTTTGATAAGGTTTAGAATTTCACATCAATCATGACCCAAATTTTAATCACTTTAATAGGGAAGAAGTAATACAGTACATACGCGAAACTTATTTATTGACAATAAGACGGTTGGGGTAGATCAATATCTTTTTAAGTAGCGCCATATAAATTGGATTCTGTTTCACCTATGTTATTTTTTTTTTACTTTAACTATACATAGTTTTTTGCTTGTTTCGAACAACAATCAGATCTATCTGGACATTAAAAATATATATATGTATATTGACGTTAAGTTATTAATAATACCGTCGATATATACGCTAGAATATCAAAATGTCTTTTATATTAAACATATCTTGTAAAACAACTATTTAAACTTATACAGGTTTTTATAAAATCCAACTGAGCCTACTTGCATAAGGATTGTATACTGGTTATAATTATATAACAGGCAACATTAATTTCCCGTTAGGAATATTTTAATGACTTGAGAATTTCGTCTCCTTAAAGGTTAAAACTTATTTTCTTTGCCTTATATATTCGTATTTAATTAATTAAATTTCAACTATTTTATAAGGTATAGGTTATATAATTAGTAAACATTTTTATAATTTAAAAAAAAAACAAATATACATAAACGAGGCAATATTTTGTAATGTTTAATTATCTTGAATGTTTAAAATCATTGTCAATTTTTTCTAAATAAGCTTATAAAATGCTTTAATTAATTAATTAATTATTCTAAATTTGCATAATTTAAACAAAAGGAGAAAGAAATGAGGGTAAGTTAGAATTCTTTTTCTTAATTTCAACCTTTATCGAAATTATTTTGCTAGTGTTTTAAATATTTAAATATACTGTATAGAAGGTGCGAGCTGATGTGTTAATTAATTTTTTCTACTCGGAACTAAGAGTTTTTGTCATGAGAATGTGCTCTCGACCTTCTTGTTTGTCCAATTCAATGATAAAATCAGTCGTCTTGATTTAAAAAAAAAAAGAATTCCAGTCACTAATGAAACTCAATGTTTAATTTATGATAGTTTTATTTAATATTTCGATATACAGAAGTTTTTCTGTAGATAATTTCCTCCCCTATTTAAATGCGAATTAATTTAGTTGAAAATGAAAATACAGTATTATTCATCAAATAAAAGTAATATTGTTTATTTAAATTTATTTTATTGAAATCGCATTTTAAAATATGATAAATAATCTAAATTTATGTATGCATCACATTTCTCCAAAATGGTTATCTCCAAAACTCAGATTTAATATAAATTTGAATGAAAAAAAAATATATATATATTTATATATATATTTGATTTATAGTATTTATTATAATGTTATTATAATGTTCAATTAATAAAAAAATAAATATATTTTTATCAATTAATATAATTGTAAGTCAGAATTTTAAATTATAGTGTGTGCACGAGGAAATTCAAGTTCTTTACCTGAAGGGACGAAGTCGCAATTCTTAGAAAAATGCCAGTTGTCCATCTTCTTGGATTTCCTAGAGTTGCGAAACTATTTGAAACTAGTTAAAAGGTCACTAAATATTTGGGCAAATATTTCGATGAAATAAATAATCTATTTAATCAATGATATTAATAGAAAATTAAATGTACATTTTATAGTTTATAATAATAATAATAATTTTTTTTCTAGAAGTAGGCCCATATTTTTCTAATAACTTGGTAACTTTTATTAATTTTATTAGAAGCTTATATAAGTTATTTTTAGCTAATAACCTATTAAAGCGGTTCCCAAGATAATAACGAACGAGGAGATAGATCAGGAAATAGATGTATTATTTAAATGACAATTGTTATTGGTGATATTATCCTTCCAATAAAAACAAATTTTGCCAATAGAAAAAGTCCCTTATCGCTATTGGTGGATCAGGAATTACTCGTAAACAAAACCGGAACGCATGTTCTACTCCAATCTGGTCAGTTAACAAAGCATTCGGCAGATTACATACTCTGCTAGCATCTATATATTAATAGATTCAATTTACTACTAAAGGATTCATATTTTCCACCTCATTTCTGTATTATCTAAGGTAAGAGATTAATCTTTGTTAAGTTTTATTAGTATAATTTAAAATTACTATAAGCTTTCTGCCTGTTCGACATTCGAAAGATAACTTTATGAGCGAATTTAAATATACATAATTTATTTATGTTGATAGCCTTGAATGTTATAACGAGGATTTTAAAATAATTTCATATCTACACTGCTATTGAGTACAGTAAACGAATATTTGTATATATCCTTAGTACCGAATATAATTAGCCTATTATAATTACAATTCGGTAAAGAATTTAATAAAAATTAAATTAAAACATCGATCCAACTCTTCGTTTCCATTGAATGAGATTAAGTCTATCAATGGTGTAATAAGGTGAAGGTCGCATCCTATTATTGGAACTGATTCATTAGGAGGGCAAATTCGTGTTAGATGAGCGTATAATTATTTTGTATTAATAAAAATAAACAAATAGACTCGTCTTTAAATTTACTTAATGGATACTTTAACGTAGTAAATTCAAATGTATCAAAGTAATGTAAAGATATAATGATAATTATGTACTAAAACAATGAATAGTATATACTTTCATTTTCTATATTCAAGTCAACTTAACGTCGTGAATATATAGATATTTCATATCATTAATACTACATTACACTGTTATCCCGAATGACATCACAAACAATTGATAAGTTGTATATTAAATAGTAGTTTAACCTGTAAAAGGAAACGTTGTGACTCATTAGTCTCGTTCAATTGTTCAATAATTAATATAAACACCATCATGACGTATAATTTAACAGATATTTCGTTAATTCGAGTACATAAAAATAGCTTTTTAAGACTGATAAATAAACACTTTTAAATATTAAAAAATATATATAATTATTTATTAAATTAAAAAAATATATATATAGACCAATAATATTGACATTTATAATATAGTTTTTTACATTGAAATATTTTCAAAATTTTCAGATAAAAATCATATTATGAGGATTTTAATTTGTAATTTATCGATGACTTTTAGTATCGATTACTTCGATCCGTCCTTAAAAAGAAAATGGCGTCCACCCTAAGTGAATTATTAGAAAAATGACGTCGTATTGTTTACCAGTCAATAAATAATACACTGATTTTTAAACAGCAAAAACTTTTTCATAAATATTTCCTCATGACCTTAATTAATAATAATAATAATAATAATGTGATTCAGATTATACATTCGTTTAAAACATCATTTTTATGTTTCTACTTCATTTAATAAACCTTTTATATATTTTAAAATAAAATTTAGAGTTAAGAATTATGTGTTAATACAATTTATTTATGAAGTGTCAACACTTCATATATTTTAATTCGTATATTTTAATTGAGAATTAAAACTTTTAATTTTACTAATTAGCCACTTATTAATTATATATTAAGTTAACTACTTTGGCTTTAAATTTTTAATCTAGGACAATGTAAATTTATTTCTATTAAATCCAAAATGTATTTATTATTTACGAAAACTGAATTTTAAATTTCCATTTATTATTAATTTACTTCATTTAATTTATATTTAAAACTGAGTAAGTTTTATTTTCAAAATACAGTAGACCCCCCTATAACACGGTAGATAAGTTCCATGTTGTACGAGTCACTTAAATACATGAGCCAATCACAGCCCGTGTGCCGGGCTGTGATTGGCTCATGTCTTTAAGTGACTCGTACAACACGGATTCATATAACACGTAACTTATCTACCGTGTTATAGGGGGATCTACTGTATTATATTGTTAGAGCAATTTATTTGTTAATTAGGATAATGCCTGAGTAATATATTTGAAGATGAAAGAATTAGAAATAAAATAATAATTTTCTTTCAGCCTGGAAGAGCTATTTTTTTCTTAATTTATTTTTGTCTGCTTTTCTAGATGACAGATCAAAGGCTATTATTAATTCCGTTTATTGTTCTTCTATATTCAGCATCCGTTTACACCTTAAGTCCAAGCTATCGTCATCATGCGTTAATATCTTTTCGAGTTCGTGATCGCTTCTATAAAAGTGGTAATACTAATGCCACGGATATCAGCAAGTATAACGTATTTAACGTTGCAAAAGATGTTCTAGAAAAAATCGACTGGAAAAAAACATTTATGGACATGTTAAAAATGATCGTCAATGAAATTGTCAATATAATATTCAACATGATCTTCGACGGAAAACAGAGATCGTTTCGTATGTTGAATGGTGCTAAAAGTATAAATTACAACGAGCTACACCTTCAAAAATACTATTTAAGTGAATTATTGTTTAATAATCTACTGCATGCCATTAAACCGAGTATCATATAGATCCTCCGTTTCTTCAATTATATCATCGGAGATCTTTTTTTGTACAAGACTAAAAATAAAAAAACTGCTCCGATTTAATAATTCCTATATCGAGTGAACTAAATAATAATTGACATACCAATCAGAAATGAAAAAAAAAAAAAAAAAACTGGAAGACACCCGTCGATAAACTGGCCACAAGCAATGTTATTAAGGATACAATCTTAAAATCTATGCCGACATTGCTCGACTGCAGCAAATAGACAAATATCTAAACTATTTTATGAAGATTAGACTATTAGTTTTCGAATTAATACAAGAAGGTGAATATGTTAATTTATTAACTGTGTACAGCCAAATAAAACCAAAGAACGTGTTTTTTTTTGTTTGTTTCTTCTTAATGGAACTGTCCCTCTATCAACTTCCAGGTTGAAGGACTAGGCCATCTTGTATGCTATCAACCTGAATATTTGTAGAAACGTATATTTAAACGAATACTAATCATTTAATTTGCAAGTTTTTGATGAACTAAATTGATCATCGTCGTTATGAAAACCTCGCCTCTTTATTTTTGTGATTGTTGTTTGTGTTGTTGAATTATTTTATTATTATTATTTTTTTAAATATAGCAGGTGAATGTATTTAAAAGTTAAAATTACAATATTACGAATAAGGTTTAAATTATTCATTAAACAATAACAACAGAGGAGAAATCTTTTAAATTTGTAATTAGACTGTAATTTAATACTGTAAAATTTAATATCAAATTGTACGAAATGTTAAAATATTTTGTAAATAAAAATCATATTTATTCATTGTATAATTTAAGAAAATAAGTATAAATATTTTCAATAAATATTCATATATTTTTTTTTTTAAATCGTATTATTACATAAGTAGAAACGTTACGTATGAATAAGAAATGGGTCATTTGCTCCTACGTTTAAAATTGCATCCATTGACGAAAGCCAAACAGGTTAAAGACATAATGACCACGTCCTCTATTAACTATTGTAATGAGATTTGACAAGCTTTCGTATGACGTATCTTCAACGACATAATAGACTCATTAAAATATTTTTAAGAATCGGAACAAAACTTAATAATATCCACTAACAAAATCAAATCGTCCAATTACAAACAGTTTTTTTTTTTTTAAATAAATAATTTAACTCGAATGCTTTAAAATAATTCTAATGCGAGTTTAATGATATTAAACGACTTTTAAATTGGATAAGAATATTTTTCGTAACGCTTTACTGACTTTCCATAGCCAAATATGTATACGTGCATTATTATGCATGGCGCGATTAAGAGGAACAAATTCTCTAAGCCATGCTTTCATTTAGATATACTAAAATATATCATTGATTAATATCTTCCTTCCGCATTGTTTTTTCCCCTCCTTCATTGAACGCTACCTACTGAATTGCTGAACCAATAACCTAACCTCGTCCTTCCTGCTAGAAACTAACAGTAAAAATTTCGGGCGTACCCCATTGAATTTTAACTGTTGATTTCGCGGTAATGCCTTATTCTGTATCCTGTTGTTCGGGTGTTTTTTTTTTCTGTAAATAGATCGTCTTCTTTTTTAATATTTCACGCGGAACAAGTTCATAATTATGATAATTTATTCTCAATCAAGAAACAACAACTTCAATTACGGGAATTTAAATATATTGAGTGGATCTCTCTCTCTAAAAAAACAAAAAAAAAAAACTTATATTTTTCGGAAAAATTTATAAATTTAAACAAAATTAATTATCGATTAGAAACTTTCTTAATTAAAACCTTTTTTACAAAATTAGAATAACCTGGAAGTTTTGATTAATAGTTGACATTGACAGGGACGAAATATTTGACCTTCGTTACAAAATTCCACCCAAAAAAAGTTCAACACGAGGTGTTCCTCGGTTAGCATAAAATTCCTACCGAGTTCGAAGGATTTAGGGCAGTTATTTTTCGAATATAAATTATAATTTCGTTACTATTTTGAAAATATATATTGATAAATATGAGTTAAATATAATTTCCATTGTATTTTTTTTTTTAATTTATACATCACAATAAACAAACATTCTAATGATACATTATATCATCAGGATAAATATAACATTAACTTAAAATTTACAAATTGATATATTTTGATGTCTTCATCCATCAACGTTTAAGTATAACAAGTTTTATTTACAAGAATTAGAAAAATACATTTTCCTACACAGCACAGCTGTTAAGAATTCGTGATTACATGGCCATCTTTAATTTGTAAATTATATATATTTATATATTATTTTTCTGGAAGGATATTTTCGTGATGATATTCTTGACACTAAATATTTTTACAAACAAAACATTTCATCTTTAAGTTGTACAATAATTATATACATAACCACAAACAAAATTTACAATAATATTAATTTATTTTTTATATATTATTTTCCTCCTCTTTTTTCTTCTTCCTACAATTTAAATAAAAAAATATATTTGATCAGAACTATGGTAGAATCTTAAATATGGAAAATTTTAAAATTATACTTACCTAGCTTCAATTCGGATACATTTCGGACATTTTCCCGGCACCAGACAGGTTTTGTGGAAACAGGCCCAACATACTGGAAATAAAAAGTTGATTTTTCTCATTCTATGTTTGTATACTTTAAATTACTGTATTTAACAGCAGAAATGTAAAGGTTTTCAAACTATATATATTATATATAAATTCAAAGATAATAAATACTTTACCTTGGCATCTAACAACTCTAGACAATTCAAATGGAAATATAATATCATCTCCATTATTACATATCTCACAAATGAAACCTTTGGCTCTACATAATGTACACTGAGTAATATGGTTGATGCATTTCCCGACTAAATGATGCAACTGTTGAGACAATTCGCTATTCTTAATCTATAATAAAATTTAAACTTTCACTAAAAATTTTACTCGAAAAAAAAAAAATATTGTTAAAATTAAAAAAAAAAACATTTTCTTTTCCCTACATTAATGAGATTTTGAATAGAATAAACTTCAGGATCAGTGAAGAGGTGCACTGGATACTTGATTATCTCTTCCTGTAAACTAGAAAAAAAAATGTTTTGAACTATGTAAAAGATTATTTTCAATAAGGAAATCTTATATACACATCTGCTAATTACATTTTAGCTTTACGACAAGTTTGAACGAAATCTTTAAGAAAGAACATTTGGGTTCGATATTCTCGTATCACGCTCAACTGACGGACTTTTCGATACAGGTTGGCATTGATGTCGGCAAGGTTGAAGAGAGGATCTGTGAACATCATTTGCAATAAGTCACTGGAAAACTTTGACACGTGATATTTAGAAAAATCCCATTTATGTAATATTCGTCCGGGTATGTAAGCAAGGGCATTGTTGTGGCAACAATGACAAAAGTATTTACCGAGATATTCACAGTATCGAAATTTACTGATTAATCCTATTAAAAAGAATGACGACGAATTAACAATTATAATTGCAACTTCAGTTTAATTTTTTAAGATTTAATTATTATACCTTGATTGATTTTAGTACCACATCCAGCACATCTGTAATTCTGCTTTGCTATCAGTACCTTTCTCCTAGGTAAAAATAAAAGTAATTATTTCTCTTATTTCTCAAAATAAATGTTTTTGGAAATTTTGTTTTTTTATTTTACACACATATATACATTATTTACTATAATAAATAAATACATACAGTGGCTCTGGATGAATGCTAAATATAATCTGAGCTCTTGGAGGAGCCCATTCTGAGTTTCCTCGAAGTCTGGTCTGTAAAAGTTTTGATCAGATCAGTTTGCAATTCAAAGTTAACTCTTAAATGCTTATAAAAAATATCAATTATATTAATTTTATATAAAAATAAATAAACAATCACAAAATATGTATTATATAATTTGAAAAAATTATTTTGTTGATGTTCCTTTTATAATTACAAAACTAAAAAATTAGTTTTAAAAGGATTATTATTGTTTGACTAGTATTCTTTTTATTTTATCATTCCAGTCCATTTATATAAATTCCTATTATACAGCACAATAATAGTATGTTTAATAAGAAATATTGTGTATTGTGTGTGTGTGTGTGTGTGTGTGTGTGTGTGTATATATATATAAAGTTATATAGGCAACTGAGTATTGGGTTCTTATTTTACACCTTTTAATGTTGTTTATATTTAAAATAATATAATAAAAGTTATAATTCATTCACAATATTTAATATATTAAACATACTACTGTTTTCATGATATTTAGCAACAGAAATAAATTTTACAAAAAATAATTTTTTATAAGATAATTAAAATGACATTTTTATGTAATGAATAGAAACAAATTAGCTCTTGTTAAGAATAATTTTCTTTTCTACTTTATAAATATAAACATATAATTACATATAATTGTTCAGCAGCAACCATTGAATACTAAATCAAGTTTTTCTAATTGAATAATTAACATATATTAATTTCTATTGTTATGAAATAACAAGATTTGCCATTCTCTAATGCCAAATAATAAATTTATTAGATATTTAATATACCAACCTTTTCTGAACTATATTCTTCTTCTACTATGTCGGGAGAAACCGGCCAAGAATCGGGGAGTGGTAGTAGCTATAGAATTTAATAAAAACTATTAAAATTTTGCTCTATTAAAGTACATAATAATTATTATGTTGGGTGTAGTAGGTTTTACTCGGTTGACACCAGTTGCTGTGTACTATGTCGAACCAGAGTCAAGTTATAGCAATCAAAACAAAACAAAAAAAAATTTGCATCAGTGTGTGTCTGTATTCAGGAATTTCCTAACAATATGACGTATTCAATATAGTGGTCTTCTGTCGTGTGGTGTATGTGTTTCTATTCAACTGTAATGTTCCTAGGCTTTTGTGTAGTGTGCAGGTAGAGGAGAAAACAACAGAGGTACAATAAGCTCCCCCCACAGATGCCTGGACAAGTTGTGTGTCCTTGCTGATTTTTTTCAGTGCATGTGTTTTAACATTGTGAGTGTTTGGGATGAATATGTCTATAATGTATGTGATTTTATTGTGTTTGTCAATGAGTGTGATGTCTGCTCTGTTGTGGTAAATTGTTTTATCTGTGATTATCTGTGTACTCTGTCATAGTACATAGTATATTTTGTGCACGTTATTTTCCAATACTGTATTTGTAGAATAGTTTGTAGATGTCTAATAATTTGTGTTTGTTTGCAAGCTTTTAGTGCTACTTGATTATGATTAAGTAAATAATCTGTAATTATTATTAACTAATTTAAAACAGTTTCATAAATAAATCAAAATTTCTTGATTAAATAAAATATTTTTAAAAAATAGAGGAGGATAACCAATTCCTTTATAAAATTGTTTTAAATGTTGTATGATTAGCTTGAATATTGAGAATATTGTTGACAAATGTCTTAATATTTTCAAATCACAAAAAAATTAGGTAATAATTTAAATTTTAATTATCATTGATAGAGCAATTCATTCTTATTACCATAACCTATAAGGAGCTAGTTCACATAATCAGCCAAGAAATAAATATCTCAGAAATATTTACTTGATTTCAATCACTTACAGAAGTTTTATCATGAGAATATTAATTATATTAAAAAAACATTATGCAACAAGTTAAAGAAAAAAATATTTTACACAGCACTAATACAGATTTACCTTACAGATAAAAACTTGTTCTGTTCTTGTACTAAGCAAAAACAAAAAATAATTTTTTATAGCATAAAAAAAACAATGAAATTTTTTTTATTAACCTAAAATGTTTACTGTATTATTTATTATTATTTAACAGTATATAGTGTGTATTAATGAACATATTATTCTGTAGTAGCAAATAATTACATACAAACAATTTCATATTTAGCTTTATGATAATTTTTTTTCCTTTCAAAGTAAACATTTGGATTGTTCATTAAGGAAACTTCTAATAAGTCTCTACAGTTATTTAATAAAAATTATAACCAAAACTTTTATATAAAAAGCTTTTACAACAACCACAAGACTACTGTAATTTATGTAAATATATAAATTTTTAAATGAGGAAAGATCTGTACAATATCAATTTAAGATGTATTGGATTAAATTAATATACAAAATTTGTTTGTATTCAATGATTACTAAAAAAAACTATGCATTAACACTAAATTCTGTCAGTTTTATTGAATATTTAGAATTTAAATGATCATATTTAGACTGTGCCCACAAATTATCACCTTTTACTAAAATATACTTACATGTTTATGTATCACTTTGGATAATATAGAACTAAATTTAGTTGCATTGAAATTATTTAATGATAGAAAATAGTACAGCAATAGATTTTAAAGCTAATGATAAAATATAAATATTTATATATATTGCATAAATTAATAATTTAGCAAAGGTATATTAGTATGCCACTTTTAACAGGAAAATTTTAATAATTCTACTTATATTATACAGTAAAGTTTTTTAATCTGGAACTTCAAAGTAGATGTCAGATTATCAGACATTTCTGTATTTTCACAAGATTTGATATGCATGCTGAATGTTGAAGATATTGCTGTACATTTTGTACCAGTAAACACTGCCGTATGTTTCCAATTTGTTTATGCACACTATTTAATAAATCTGTAGATATAAAAATTGTTAATGTTTTTGCAGATTTTTCAATCAAACAGATTTTTGTACAAATCAACATTCAAAATGATTCTTGTGCACGTAACATTATTTTCTAGACATGTATACAAGCCTGGAAAATAGTTTGAGAAACCCGTTTTAGATGAGTTGCCCTTGTGTTGGCCTACAGAAAAGAAAACATTAGTCATGACAGCAAAGTGCAGAGCCACACCCCCATCTTCACCCAAGATCTTAGCTCACCATATGGCATACTAGTGTGTTAGATTATTAAACAATTCCATACTTCTGGCTTCATTTTAGTATGTGCCAAATTGATAAACTTCTTTATAAAATAAACTTACTTGGAACACAAAGTTCTTCAAGAATTAGTCAACATTTTCAGGATAGATATATTAAAAATTTTCAGAAATATCAACAATTTCCAAAAGAATAAAGTATTTGAATCAACAGTATTCCATTAGCAATTGGATTCCAATATCGTAAGAAAATCATTTTAAATGATCTTACTGTAAAATATTTTATAATCCCTTAATGTAAAAAAACCCATTCTTTTATTTTCTTTACTATTAATCTACTCATAAACACATAAAAATATCAAATATTTTTCTGTCCACATATTAATACTTAGTGATATAATAATTTAATAATGGAAAAAATAAACAATATTGTTTCATTTAGTCACATTACAGACATTTTTGTATTTTACAGAATAAAATATT
Organism: Centruroides vittatus; assembly: GCF_030686945.1. Taxonomy (NCBI): domain Eukaryota; kingdom Metazoa; phylum Arthropoda; class Arachnida; order Scorpiones; family Buthidae; genus Centruroides; species Centruroides vittatus. The sequence continues at coordinate 38,791 of NW_027120671.1, forward strand.
AATTTATTTTAATGAAATGAAGACTAGGGATTTAAGACAAGAATAGAAAATAAATGTAATTAAATAATTGTATAATTTCTCACAGACATTTAAAAATGTCTATTTAACACAGGATTTTAGTTCATAAAATAAAAATAAATGTCACCATATGTTTACAAATAAAATGTAGATTCTAAATTTTAGTAAATTTGCTTTATTTCATGATATATCAGATGATTATGGTAGAAATTACCTAACTATACAACTTAGTATTAAATGTATCAGTATTTATTATTGTAGAGGTTTAATCTTAAATCAGCAAAAAAATAAACACACAAATGCCTAGCTACCAACGTGTAAGCAATTAAACTACAATACATTAAATGTAGTGTAATATTTATTCCCTATAACTAATTTTAAACTTATGTACTTATTATTGCATTAATTGTTTAATAATTCAAGAACTATTACAATCTGTAATCTGATATAGGAATAATTCCACATTATTAAAATAAATGCTAATTATTCCTTCAAGTTGTTCAACTTATAACTCATCTCCAAATTATAATATTTAATAAATAATATGAAAATGAGTAAAGTATTATTTGTACATTTTTGTATTTTTAATAAATTTTTAATATTCTTGCAATTTATAAATTTATATCAATTGATATTACTCATTTTAATAAGTCAGCATACATTTTTGATTAAATTGACATTCACATAGAGCAGTACTGTAAATATGCAACAGTTATTTTGATTCAATTATAACTTAACACTAATATATTTTATTTACATTGTAGAATGTTTCATGATTTTGATTATAGTCTAAACTATTACTTTAATTTTTATTAATGTCAGTTAACTGCTACTGTAAGTTTCCTTATAAACCTCAGTTAATTTCAACAAAACAATACTCAACATTCAGGAACAATACTCAACAATACTCTACATTCTTTTCTTTAAAAAATGCTAAATAAAATTAACAATTTAACTGGTTAGAAAAATATTCAGATAACTGAACAAGCTGTTAAAATCAGTTTGGGGAGAACACTACAGACAAAAACATAGCTTAAAATGTTTGTTTACCTGAAGATAATGATAACTGAAACAAACTATTTATAAGTGACGTTTCATATTGTATTTCTAACTTGTGTATTTTGTGCAGATAGTACAAAAAACGAATAGTTATATTTAGTTTAAAAAAAATTGTATATATATACTTTTATATATTCAAACCTTGTTGCACTAGATAAATGTATAACATCTACCAAATATTTTAATTTATTAGAAGATATTCAAATGAAAATATCTGCAACATTTTACACTTAGTTTCTTGGATCATGTTTTAATTTCTATTTACTATTTACAATTTTTTAAAAATAATACCAATTGATTTTCATTAGAATTTAAAATTTTTTACAGGATCTTTGACTCACTCTTTGTTATGTTTTTAGTTAAATCACACAATGCTTTTACTATTATAAATATTTAACTACTCACCGATTGTGGAGCATCCCGTTCGGACACAAGCCATTGTAAATCTGATGCTTTAGGAAGTTGTTTTTCCGAAAATTTCTTTAGAAGATTTAGAGCAACAGATTCTGCTGATAACTGGCCATTTGTGTCCACAGATATGGTACTATAAAATTAATTCAACTTGAAGTACATGTTATCACCATTATTGTTATTAATAAAAATGGAAATTTTTACATACGATTTTGCCGATTGTTCAATGCTTGTATTTTGAGGGAGAACTGAATTAATTCTTTGTATGTCAGCATCTATAAATATATTATAGTTAATAATTTTTTGGTAGATTTTATAATTAATATATTGTATAGGTTATTAATACACGTTAAAATATTATTAGATTAATACAGAATAATTATATAAAATATACAATATTTGTTTTTGTATTTGGATGATGTTCATCATCATCATCCAAATATAACAATTATTTTTTAATTTGTACGAAAAATTACAAAATTTGAACTTATGAGATAGTTGAGTTTTGTGTTCCAATTAATATTACAGAATGAGATGCTTCTTTCACTATTGTGAATCCCTTTTAAATATTGTCATACAGATATTCAGTGGAACTCTAGATTTAAAATATATCACTTGGAGTTAATATCTCAGAAGTAGTGAAACATGTCAAACTGATTCCTTAAATACATCTCTGAATGAATAACAACAACATATTTCTAAACTAGTGATTAACCATGTCTCTTGTTTGATTAGTTTCTATACTCTGTCTCAACTAAGTTGATAGCGATATAGATGTCAAAGATAACATGACATCACAAATCTATCATGATACGCAAACTACCAAAGAACTCCACAATATACTTGTACACAATATAGTTCCATCATAAAATTCATTTAGAAGAGTCCTTACATTATATAATTATTAACAATAAGCAATATGATAATACTTTATTTTGAAACTATTAATGTATGAAAACTTAAAAACCAGTGGCATGCAGTCCTTGAAAGCGGTGAAAGCACCGCTTCTCTTGTATTTTCTAAAATATAAATTTTCATATTTTAACATAGTTTGAATTAATTAAAATTAATATTTTATTATAATTGTATTACGTATCTTATTACAAATGTCTATACTATGTGTGAAAAAAACGATAAGATTGCTATTGTATATTCGAATATCAGTGGCGGAATGGAAGCGCTGTATTGTCGAAACTGGGTCAGCTTCCAAGCAGCCAGATTATAGGCATTGGCGCATGCGCTTTATAGAGCACCAACCTCACCCAGTTTAGCTGGTGGAAGCTACACACATATAACACTTCCAATGTTTCTATCCAGGACTGGTTCTGGGCTGTTAGCTGCCTGCTTGATAGATATTTGGCTGCCTTTGCCCCATTATGTGAATTGCAAGTAGATTTATAACTTATCCGATAAATAACAACCTTTTTTTCTATGTTCCAGCAATATTCTATTTCGTAAAAACGTTTTCAACTGCCTTAAGCAGCCATCTTCAGTTAACCAATAAAAAGGACATAGAATTATAAAAATAAGCACGTGGAGTTCTAAACGTACGAAAATTAAATGAAATTCGAATGCGCTCACGCATATCGTCGGTAACGCGCTTACACGCTAAAAACGGCATTTTTTTATGATGTTCCATCTCTTTAACACATTGCTAGTTATTTTAGGTTATCAAAGAAAGATTTCCAAGCTATCGCCAACGTGTCCGCATCTCTATGGTTAATGCAGTTTGTGGTTAAATGAGCTCTCTATATTTCCATTTTCTCAATGTGTTTAACAGCTTGTCTTGATCTTGCGGCTCTCACGATCGAGGCTTTATCCCAAAATACCGTTATCCCTTGCTCTTTCGCAAATGCTGCCAGTACCGTAGAATCAACGTTCTTGCTCACCGATTGCTTGTGCTCATATATTCTCTGCTTTAGGCTCCTCATCGTAGCGCTGACATACACCAGATCAGTGTTAAAACGATTATCTCTAATTGGGATGGAATATACCCGTTCTGTCGATGTGCTTTTCTTTTCTCTTATCATTTCTCAAGATGCCATACACCGTTGGGTTATGCCTGTATATTATGCGCAAATTCCTATGCTTCGATACCTTCTTAACCACTTTACTTAGAAACGGTATAAAATCCAGAACTACGTTTTTTCTTTGCCCAGTTTGGGGTTGTTGTTGGTCCTGTTTACGTTTATGACTTCTCGTAATCAGGTCGTCAATTACTTTCCTCTGGTACCCATGTTGTAGCGCTACGTTTCTTATGTATTCTAACTCATTGTAAGTGTCACAGACATTCGTGCAATGTGTGTGTGTGCACGTTTTATCAAGGATCGAAACGCTGCCAATTTAAAGTGCGGAGGGTCTATGGAATTGTTCGGTATAAAAAACGGTTGGTAAACAGGTTTTCGATATATGCTTGTCTTGATTTCCCCTTCTTTACATGTTATCGTTACATCCAGGAAGTTAACGCTAACTCCACTTTCTTGATCCAATTGCAAGGTCAATCCATAGGGGTTGTTGTTGATTCCGTTCATAAAGTGGCGCACATTGCGGTTATTATTCCATAAGATGAAAATATCATTGACATATCTGGTGTATGCCACTATATCATTCTGGAATGTGGTTAAGACTTTGCACTCCAGTTTACGGAGTACTAATTCACACAGCACTGTCGACATAGGGCTCCCCATCGGGACACCTCTAGTTTGAAGGTATGTCTTCCCCTCAAATTCAAAGAAAGATGTGTAGCATATTAAATCTGCTAATTCTAGGATGTGTTTATGGTACTTGAACGCATTATTGATGTTAGCAAATAAAACATCTCTCAAAGCACAGAAGCAAGGTGGTAATGGTTGCTGGAAAGTAGAAAAAGATTGTTATTTATCAGATAAATAATTCCAGTAAGCTTTGTTTATCTATCTTTGATTTATAACTTAACCCAACAGATAGGAATTTACTAGTATGTTTTTATGATAGTTCTGTATAGTTGACAAAAGTTAAAAAAAATCCATTAAAATATTTGATATTTTTATTCTGCTCTCCCATCTTATACTGCTCTCCAATCTTGGAAACCTCACTCAAGGGATATTTGATTTCCTGAGGTTTGAGTCAGTTGTATGTTTTGTTTCATAATTTTGTAAGTCATTTAATGTTTTCACTTACATAAATAGGTGTACATCTGATTAAAAATATTTGATATGAACATGAAAGATAACAGAAAAGAAACAAAAATATAGATAGAAAAGATAAAAATCAATATGCAATACTTTACACATTAACACTCACTTTCTAAAGATCTGTCAGATTGTTTATAAAAATCAAGTAAAATAAATACATTAAGAGTTGCGGCTAAAATTAAACAGTTATAGAACTACAAAATAATTTTTTATAATTATAAGAAAGAAATACCTGAATATAAAGAAGCCATTGATAATGAAAGACCATTTTCTTGAATAGAAGTTAATGTTGATTGTGTTGTATCTAAAATAAAAAAAAATTTTTAATCTGAAAATTAAATTAATTTAAAAATCTGAGTAAATTTTATATTTTAATAGTTATTTCATTAAAAAAATGAAAAATAAGAGAGAAATTCAAGTTAATCTGATAATATAATTGATTTAGCTACTTGATATTTATTCTACTTGTACTTTTGATAATACAAATTAATTACACTAAGAAATGTTTATTAAAATATAAAAATAGACAAATAGAGATATTTATCTTTCATCTATAAAGCTATGCTCAGTGGTCCATATATATATTTTATATCTACAGAAATGAGCAGCTCTATTTTGATAATGAATTTATATAACATAGCTTTTGTTACATTACAGGTACAACTCACTTTACAACCTATCTGCTTAAAAATTAAAAAATTTATTATATTTAATTCTTAATATTTATATAAAAAAAGTATTATTATTACTGTTTTAGATAAAATGGGTAAAATCAAACTGCTTTTTGCATGGATATGTTTGATTGACATTATCATCATTTTTAGTATCTATATCAACACTTCAATGTCTTTAAAAACAATCTAAAAGGTATGGTTTTAACACAATGATGATGATTATTTTTTAAATAACTAACACAATTTACTAAATCTATACTTAAACACTCGAAAAAATTAAAATTCAGTAATATTTTCAAAATACCTGTTAATTCCAATTCATTAATGTCATCTTCAGTACCACTGCTCTCTGAAACACAGCACAATTTTTATCCAATTCACTTATTTTCGTATAAATCAATAAATATTACAATTTTTCAAATATCTTAATTTTCACACATCTTTTTCAAATCATTAATTTCTAAAAAAATACCTTCATATGATGCTGTGCAGGGTGAAGAACTAGGCGGTGAAGCACTGGTTGTAGAAGCTGAAGTAAAATTATTAATAATTAATTAAATAAATTGATTGTTATATATAAAACACTAACTTACTATCTGTTTTTCCATCACTAAGTAGAGGTAAATTTTTCACTCTTAATTTCTGCAATCAGATAAATTTAAAGAATTTTATAAAACAATTTACTAAATTACTTTTAATTTAAAATATTTTGAAAATAAAATATACAGTTTAATATAATTTATTAATTGATTATATGATGAATAGTATGATTTTCACTTCAAATAACATTAACTATTACATGATATAAATAGGAAATTAAGTTTAAAACAAAGATATATTACAAAACAATTAAGATGTTAATTGGCAATAAAAAAATTCATTAGGTGTTAATTTGAAAAAATTGTAGTGTAATATTTTTTAATTTTCAATTAGAATACTGTGTGTGGATCACCATCCATCCATACAATCTGTGCCACTTAAAATTGGCCAACTGAGATCATAAAACATTAGTAATGTAAATTTCATAGGTGATATTTAAAAAGAAAGTGTATTTACAATACCAGAACTATATGAAGGAAACCCTTCTCAGAAACATTGAAGCTAGCGATGTCAATATTTTATACAACTTTCAGTTTGAACACGATTATATTACACAAAGATTCACAGATCAACAAGGACACCATTTTCATCATCTAAGTTTCTGTACATTTAAATAATGTTAAAGTTTCTAATGAGTGTCCTTTACCTAAAATTCATTTGTAGCATTTATAGTCAGTGGGGCCAATTTTACTTGAGACACCCTATACATATACATACTCTAAATATTCACTCTTATGTGCAATGCTTTTTTTACGGGTTTCAGTTTATCTGAAAATAGACCATCTTCGATTCAATGTAATATGTAATAATTAGTGACCTCTTGTGCCATGTGTCTTAACTTCTCTTTCACTAAAGGTCACCATTTTAATGATTTTATTAGACCAATATTCATAATAGCAAATATTTAAGAAATTAAAAACCTTTTTATAAAAATACATAAATAAATTAAACTTAAAATTTTTAATTTGCTAATATTTAAAGAAATATAAAAATAAATGATAACAAAATCCATGTGTTGTAATATATTGTAAAATTAAAAAAATATTTCTAAATAAATAAACAACACAGGTAAAGAAAAATCATAACACTGTTGAAAAATATTTATTTACATCAAGGTTTGACTGATGCAAATGACATTTTCAAAAGAGTTTAATACATTTACGATCTGCAAAATATTACTGTACGTTAAACAAACCTCTAATTGAATTTCCCTTCTGCGGATACGTATATGCTGATTTAGCTTTTGAATTTCTTCATCGCTTTCTTCCTCTGCTTGTTTAAGTGACTGATTACATTTTATCTGTTCTATTACAGAAATAAGTGCTTCTGATATACAAAAATGAGCATTTTCCTAAAGTAACAATAAACAGAGATTACTTTAAGTTATAAATTTTATTCATAAAGAATAAAAACTTCAATTGAAACATTTTAGTAGTAAATCCAATTTTATAAATTATTTTATACATATAATTATTATTGTAATAATTTTTTAAAAACAATAATACCTTATCTAATTCTGCACAAGTGCCAAAATCTTTGGATGACAAAAAGCTAATAAGACTCTGACCTTCTTGAGGTCTAGGAAAAAAGCATTCTGTAGGAACTCCTACTTGACAACCTTTATATGAAATTATATATAAATGTAAATATTTCAGAACTTTTTAAACAAAAAGTATTTTATTATATTTTGTAAATAATTAAATTCATATGAGTTAATGGTATATGATATTTTATTACTATTACAGAAATACAAATACAGTCAAACTCCGGGTTTCGAACAATTCGGTTAACGAACAAAATTTTGAACTCTTTTACCCCAGTTGCTTTATGATAACTTGAAAAATTTAAATACAATATATTATGCTGATCTAAATCTAATAATCATTATGTAAAAGTTACACTTATGATTTAAGTGAGAGCATTATAGAGTCAAAGGGCTGAGTAAAATAAGAGAAAAGCTTAAGATTTTGCAACAGTTATTGTGATTTTGGATCATTCTAACACACTGACAAGAGTGAAATCTTATTAATAAATATGATTTTTATGGTTTTGGTCATCCAAATATGTCAAGTGATAAATTAATGTCATTTACAATCAAAATGAGAATCAGTGTTTCAAAAAAGTAGGATTTAAATCTTGTAATCAATTATAAATAAATGATAAATTAAAAGATTTTATTATAATTTTTGGAATATATTTTAAAAAATTAACTTAATGCAGATTAGCAAAGAATCTAAATAACTTAAATACATTAATTTATATTTATGAATGATCGGTAATATTTAATTGATATTTACAAAATATCATAAGCTTATATTATTGATTTATCATAAATACATATTGATAAATGATTGATAATACGCATGAACAATAAATATATTTCTATGCATCATTTTATCTTTATTTACTTTGAAATTTATTGTATTGTTACTTTAATATCTATAACGTATATATAACACCCTGATTCAATTTGTAGTGCTAAACTATCCACCAGATATCTCTAATCTCTCCCATCAAATCAAATTCTGATATGGATTATAAAGTAATTATTTTATAAATAATTGACAGAATATAGTAATTTTAAAATAAACAAACTAAAATACTACTCTATGTTGGGGTACTAGTGTACAATAATTCAGTTCAATAAATAATGATAATTTCTGAGACTAGTTAAATTCAATTCCAGCCAAAGAAGGACTTTTCTTAAAAATTTGTAACTTTATATTTAGAAAATTATAAACATTTATATTAATTACCATCAACAAATAAATGTATAATTTTAATAATTTATTAAAAAAATTATTATTGCATAAAAATATAAAAATCAAATAATGTAAATTTTGAAAGGTAAATAGAAAATTATTAAACAAGTTTATACTTATTTCCTTGATGGTGTGTGTGTGTGTGTGTATGTATATATTATATATATATAAAATTTTTAAGCATTTGCAAAATAGATAACACAGTATATACAAAGACTAAACTGCATCAGAATGGTTCTATAAACTATTTACAGCATTTGCTATATAGAGTAAAAATGCAAATAATCACAAGCATTAGATGTGAACTATAATTGATGATAATCAATTGTAATTTATGTTCTTTCAAATACTGACCTATCAACAAAGATTACATATTCTGATTAAAATTGAGTGAATGACTTTATAATAAAGACTTAAATAGATTATTACATTTAATAAAATTATTACAAATAATATACACTGTTTTGATAACTTTGTCTTCAGTCTTAATATGAAATTATAATTAATAAATGTTTTCAATATCCAAAAGTCCGCAATACCATGCTTTGTATTACTGTAGTAAGTTACTAAAGACTGTAGATTGCTGTACGCTTTACTGCCACAAAATTTTTTGAGCTCATTTTCTGTAAATAACAAATTTAGTAGTGTAACTTACTAAAGCAGAGTAAAGCTTCTATATAGAGCTAGATTGTAATAAATTACTTACTGTATATCACTGTTTTCTCTGAAGATATACTACATATCTTCAGAGAAAACACTCACTAACTTGGACAACCTTCACCACCTATTAGTCCAAGTTAGCAGGAATTTACTGTAATTATAAAATATAAAAAACACAACAATTACCTTCTTCTAATAAACTTTGTCTTCTATTTTTATCTTCTAATCTGTTAGGAAGAGATGATGATAATGACAAAGAATTTGAACTTGTTTCCACTATACTTTCCTTCTTTTGAGAATGCTGAGATAAACCTGGGACATCTGACTTAGATCTTGTATGTTGAGCTTTCCATTTTGGTGTTTTTGTACTTGGTAAACTAGATTTTGAAATATCCGGTGATAACTTACATTCTTTGATTTCTTTATTTTGTAATAATTCTTGCTTTAAACTTGTTTCGTTTTCATTCTTATGTATCTGCAAATTCCTACTGAAAATGTTTTTATTTTCTATAAAATATTCATTTCCATCTGAAAGAGATTTATACAACACTGGAAGAGAGCTGCATTTCTGTTGTAAATTGTTTGATTTAAAATTTTGTGCATGTTTCACATTGACTTTAGCTGGCAAGTAACAATCATGTAATTCAGGACAACTTCTGCTTCTAACTAAACAATTATAATTATGATAAAATTTGCAATCTTCAAGTAATTTTCCACAACATAATAATTTATTGTGCAAATCTAATGAACTAGAGGGAGAAATTGTGGCATATAAGTCCTGTTGAACATGAGCACTATCACAACCACTTTCACTATAATTAAATTCTTTGTTGAATACTTCCGTATTCTGAGTTTCACTTCCATTTGTTTCTGTACAGGATGAATTTTTATCACAGCTGCAATGTTCCAGAATTTTATTTTGCAAATCACAGGTTTGTTCTTGGGTAGAAATGTATTGAAAATCAGGTAAATCACAGAATCCAACTTTCATTGTTTTGGAATGTTCTATTAATTTTTTCTTTTTCCTCCCATTATGCAATAATCTAGTATAGTAACAGGAATTAGACACATTTAAGTTGCTTAACTTTTCACAGGTATCATTAATTTTCACATCATTTAAATTAAGCTGTTTTGCTTCTGACTTTTTCTTCACGACCTGATCACATAAAAAAAAACTAATTTTAAACTACAAGTACAATTTTTCTGCATATTATAAACTTATATTTAATATTGCATACTTTAATGATTCTATAACAGAAATTTAATTTTTAAATTTAAAATTATAAATCATTAACTGAACAAACCACATTAAGCAGTTCTTTACAATTTGACAGAATATTTATCTACAAATAGATTTGATTAAAATACAAAATAGTTAAACAAGCAATATGTAAATTTATGATCCACGGAGCATTAAAATTCATAATTTTTCTCCTAGATCAATGTTTGTTTTAAAATTTTGCTATTAAAAAATTTAAAATATAGTTACATAACAGTAAACAATTAAACATTGTAAACTTAAGCCTTCGTCAAAATTTATACACAGTGAAACCTCTATTAACAGACACTGCTGAATGGTAAATACCTCTACTTAATGGACATTTTTACAATCCCCAGACCTTCAAATAGGACATCTATTATAATTCTCTCTAAATAATGGATGCCATCATCCATAACCAACCTTATGAAAATGCAATGTCCCACCTTCAATACTCCAAAAGAATTAATTACATACAAAATATTTTAAAATGAAAACAAAATCAGTTAAAATACTCTTTCAGGCAACAAATTTTGACTGTAGGCATTGAATAAAGACTGGCTTAAAATAGGAACAGGGGAGGAGGGGCAGGTTATAAGAAGTTGAACAATATTCTTTATCTGTTAGAAAAGTTTAATCTGGTTAAGTTGTCTGCCGTGGTAGAATCGCATAAGAACACAATTCCCGTCTTTTTTTTTTTTAAACTGGCAACAGCCAAGAAAGACCGTTGAGGAGGCGACTGTTGTGTTTGAATTAGCGGCGCATGCGTCTCAGGTCAGAGACGGTTAGCCAGGCATTGCGTTATGCCGCGGACCTCTGACAGAGCAGCGACCAGCATAACTGCTGATTGGTTGGCAGAGAATCACACCACATGGCATATCTCCAATAGGGCGACAGCCGATAATTGTTGATTGGTTGCCTAGCCTGCTGTCGACGACTATATAAGGTCAATGTCAAAGCAGGAGATTCAAATTTGCTTCAGAGCTTCAGGTCTACATAGAATTCATCCAGGAACTTCAGGTTACTCGTCAAGTTCATTTCAAGCTTGCTGTGGAACTTCAGATTGATAGTGGATTTCAAGATTGACTGTGGAACTTCAGATTCAAGTTCGTCCAGGGATGTTAAGTCATCCAGAAACCAACAATAGATTGCTACTAGCCTTCAATACACCAAATCATCACAAGGTGCCTTCTCAACGAACCAGATCAGCATACACAAACTTATTGAACTATCAGAACTCTGTTGATGTTATTGGTGCACCGAGTTGGTCGCTAATCGAATACGTATTGTACACGAGGTTTAGCTGCAAGTAAGATTGAAGAGGAAGCTGCAAGTAAGATTGTCGGAACACCTAGCCTCGATACGCCTTAAAATTAATACTTCTCCAATATTTTTACATTGTCGGGCTAATAATTGTTCTATCGATATTAATAACATTAAAATATTACATCGGGAGAAAAATGTAACTAAACGTAAATTCAAAGAACACTATGCAATCATTATGCAAAATAGCACAATGAATCTGAATGACGGCGTGATTGTAGCGGAATGCTGGGATAGACTTGAATTGCTTATAACAAGATTGTACGCGAGATGGTTACTGTGTAGATGATGTTTCTACTGTTGGATGACTTACATCTAAGTTCCTTTGTAAAAAGAAAAATCCCTACCGAAGAGGCCGTTGAAGGTGAAATGCATTTAGGGTAACATGAATTATAATAAAATAGTTTTTTTTCTCTCTCATAAGATCATCTGGTTGTCTTATAACCTGTTTTATTGTCTAATTTTATTCGGATTTGTTTTTAAAAATAAAGCAGGTTAGAGTACAGTACTTTTATGCCTCCGGATGTCAGAAAGGAATGGAAATAAACTTTCCGTGTACTAATATATACAGTGCAAACAACTAAAAGAATAAATTTATCTGACACCATCGGTTTTTAAGATAAGAGTTATATTATAGTAATTTTTATCTTTTACATTATTTTATTAATATACAATTTTTTAGAAGGATGGATTTGGAGGCGAGGTTGAAGGCATTACAAGAACAACGAGAGAGATATGAGAAAAAAACGTATTGTACAGTTTAAACTTCACTTTGTCAATCACCATTTATCATTATACATATTAATGTTATTAAACTTCTGTCTTAATTCCAACAATAAGCTAATGATATCAAAAAACTATAAATTTTTCCAAAGTTATTCATTTGACAAGAACCATAGTAGAGTAATAACGAAAAAGAAACTTAAGATCATAAATGCAAGAAAACTGAATATCTTCCCTCACTTTTAAGTGGTTAGCAAATCACCTTTGAACTTTCACCAAACAAACACTGTTGTCATAACCATTTTAACAGCTTTGTGGTGGCTAAAGTGTAATTTTTAATAAATCAGTTACTGAAAAAAAAGCAAAAATATTCAAGAAGTTACACCTAGTTGATAACTACGAAGCAGACAAATCCCTGTATTGATTTTTATTAGTTGCTTACATCATAAATGATGTTATAAATGTAATAATTCCGAATATATTTCCCACCCCTTGAAGTGGATAGCAAATCGCCTTTGTAACTTGACATTCAAACAAGATTCAATGGTTACTGTGTAGATGATGTTTCTACTGTTGGATGACTTACATCTAAGTTCCTTTGTAAAAAGAAAAATCCCTACCGAAGAGGCCGTTGAAGGTGAAATGCATTTAGGGTAACATGAATTATAATAAAATAGTTTTTTCTCTCTCTCATAAGATCAACTGGTTGTCTTATAACCTGTTTTATTGTCTAATTTTATGAGACATAGACTAATACATTCAACAATTATTTTAGTAAATTATAGAATTATTAACGAAATTTTTACAGCTGAAAAAATTAATATATTGTATATATATTTTAATTATATATGCTACATATACTTTTCAGTATATTCACATTCCTAATGCAAATTTGACATTTTCATGGATCCATTGTATTCTTCACTTTATAATGACAAAGTTTAAATACAATATGACCGCCACCATGTGCCTCCGAACAGCAAACACCTCTAAATAGCAGACAAACTTCTCAATTCTGATGGTGTCCGCTATTTGGAGATTATACTGTGTAAACTTGTATAGTAAATTATAGAACTAAAATGAAAGTTCACACATTAATGAAAATGTTCCTAAAATGATACAGCAGCTCTTACTCCAACAGATGTTTTTCTAGGCAATGAAAATATGAAAGAGGATGTCTTTGAATTCCAACAGTAGTCCCTGCAAAGAAAAGTCTGCTGAAGTAAGAATCACATCATTTTAGGAACTTTTTTATCAATGTATAAACTTTATCTTAGTTCCAAAAGCTTACATATTCAAATGATGCATTCCTAATTCTTGAACTTCAAGAAAAAAAATTAAAGTTTTTATGAATTAATAAGGAATACCCAAAATTAGTGAAAAATCAAAATTATAAACATATATTTTTATAAAATTGTTTTTATACATACTAAAGTAGGATCTAATTTAGCTAATAATGCAGCTTGATTTTCTTCTACTGCTTTTAAACATATTAAAAGTGCCTTCGTATATTCAGCATTACATAAAAAAGCTTCCTCTGTAAAAAAAAATTAATTATTATAATCCAACTATTTAATCATCAAACTACATGAATTCACTTTTTAATCTTACTCAATCCAATTGTCAACTAGAAAATAGATAATATTAATAACAATTATTTTAGAATATTAACTAATTTTATATAATACACCCATATATATATATATATATATATATAGCAAAACTTACAAATTAAAGATTTTTGGACCTTATAAGCACTACAGTAGAGCCTCGCTTATCCGGACCTCTATTATCCGGATTGTTCAAAATAAACAAAAATTGTACGAATTTGCTGATTTGCACTTGGTGAATTGCGACACTGTTTATGTACGTACGTGATGGAATGCATGAAACAAAATTTTGAAAAGACAATTAGTAAATTCCAGTAACAGCAGAGTGTGATATAGGAGACATTGCGGAAGCAATAGCACAAATTTCAGTATGTGCTGAATGTAACAAAGAAGATGTAACCGAGTGGTTAAATTGCAATGCGAATGATCCTGGATTCCAAATTTTGAATGATGAGGAAACAAAGAAATATTTGCCTCAGATGAACAAGATCGAGAAGACGAAGAGATTTGCGAAGTAAGAGATATTGGTCCTACATATTCTGAAGCTTTTCAGTGCTTAGATGTCGCCATGAAGTGGTTTGAGAGCTAAGAAGAGTGTAACTCAGGACAACTTATATGTCTTAAAAGTATTCGCGACTTAGCAGCTTCAAAAAGAACAGTTAGCTTTAAACAAAAATCGTTAATTGAATTTGTTAATAAAAAATAATTTAATATTGAAGCTATATGTAAATCTAGACAAAAATTATTCATACTATATGCACTGTCAATAATTATTTTTTTCGATTATCTGGATTTTTCCTTATCCGGACTACCTTCATCCCCAATTAGTTTGGATAATAGAGGTTCTACTGTATTTAATAGTTTTACATAATATTTTAGCAAGAAATAATCTACAAAAGGATGTCAATTTGTGTTCTTATTTGTGAAAATTACATAAAGGAAATTGTAAAATATACTGCAGAATAAATACAAAATTATTTAACAAAATATTTTAATCTAAAGAACATTAATTGCTCAAAGCTATAGATTTTACAAGAAAAGTTAAAAAGTCAACAGAGTTACACAGTTCTTCAATACGGAAAACCTAGAAAAAAAATGAATTAGTTTAATAAAATAAATCATATTAGGCTATGGCAAATTTCAATTTTCTTACTTTATAAAACAGTTTTAGTTCATTAGGGATTAGTCAACACAGAAGTAGAATAGGAAATTATGAAAAAATAAAAAAAAAGTAAACAAACAACTCAATTAAAACCTGATACATTATAATAATAAAGCCAACCACTGCCGTTAAATAATAATCTTCCAGTTTAATCTAAAATTATTAATTAAATTACAATTATTAAATTTATTATGAGATGGAACCTAACACCTCTCTAGAATCAAATTTTTTGGTAATTTATTATTATTATTATTATTATAGCCGTTATATAGCCCGATGGTATATGGCAGTGATTGGCTTTATTAAAAAAAGGTATGAACATAGTTCTCACAACAATAGTTGAATAATTCATTTTTACCTCATAATGTTCTTACTGACAGAAAAAGGAAATGTGTTCTCTCTCTCTTATTATAATTTTATTCCTATTGATAAAGAATATTTAGACTGAAGCTGTTCAATTAATTGTAAAAATATGTGTGTTAATCATATAATTTAACATATGTTTTTCACATGTTAATTTTAATAAATTTTAATCATCAGATTAAATTTAATCAAACGCAAGTTAGATCTGGAAATAAAGTGTGTTTTGTAATCTCTAAATTTTTCAAAGAATATATGAATACCTCAAACTTTCAAGTCTTTACATGGATTATTATTAGATTGTAATATCTATATTTCATGAATTATGAGCCTCTCCCACCACCTGGTAAATCATTCTTTCAAGCATTATGGCATGCATTTTTCACTAATAGAAAACTGCTTATTATAACTCAAAATATAATATGAAATAATCATCATGTTTTTTATATTTTGAATCGTTATGAAGAACAGATGGTCAGTTAACAGTACAGCAAATTTACAATTTAATGGACAAAAATGTTATGATATTCTACAGGAAAAATTCAGAAACCTTTTTTTTTTATTTGCAGATAGAGCATACTAAAAGATGGGTCAATAACTATAAATTACTCAATGTACATTATAATAAATATTTTATTTGTGTTTATACATTATAACATTTCAATACATCATAAGTGCATTATGAATATGTTTTTAAAATACATTTGATTTAATGACTTTTGGGAATAGTGGACACGCCTTTCCCAACTAGTTTTAAGTTGAGGGCTTACGGTATTTACAAAAATATTATTTAGCTAAATCAGTTTTAACAATTTTTAGCTGAATTTTAGCTAAATGACATTTCAAAGCTACTGAAATTCTGACAAGATTGCTTGTCAGAATTTTAGCTGCTTACTTGTTCAAATTTTATCATGTGCAATATTAGTTGTTTACAATAAAAATTTTAACTAAATGAAGACAAGTTGTTTTTAATACATTTTAAAAATTATAAATCAATCTAATAGTGAGTAGAATGCTGCTTACTATTGGTTGAATAATCGATGTATAATGTGTCAATTGGTGTACCTTTTGCATTAGAATATTTTGTATCTCCTGCATTTGTAGTGTCATATAAAAATTTTCTACACTTAGTATGTGTCTGATAATATGATTTTTAATTTTACTACAATATAAATCAACTTATTTGTGTCAATAACTAATGGAATGAATAAAGTATAATTAGTATTAAATATAAAAAAAATTCTAATAATTGTTTAATTTCTAATTTACTTTAGTTGTTTTAATGTCTTGTTTTTATTCTACATTTGAATTATCTGATCTGAAATTTATGATTAATACTAAGATTAAAGTTTAAAATTTAGTTGTTCAAAAGCCTAATTATAACAGTTTTGTAATAATATTTCATAGATGAAGAAATAAAGTGAAAGTTATCTTAAGGATATATTTTAAAATAAATATACTTTTAATAAAACTTAACAGCTAAAGAAATATAAATATAATACTTATATTTTAAAACAATAAGGAAATATTCTTTTAAATGTTTAAGTTACATGTATCAAATTTGGCCTTGATTACAGTACATTATTTTTATTAAAATAATTTAAAATATTTTATATTAAACAGTAAAAAAATTTGGAGGAGAAAAATAATTAAATCAATATTGTTATTTAATCTATATTAGTTGATAATACTCTAATTGATTTTTAATTTTATTATATAAAGCTTCTATGTAAATTTTTAATAGAAATTTTGTTACATTATTTTCAATGAAAAAGATTTTTTATAAATAATTTAAAACAATCATTGGTTTTAACTGAAATATTTTGAAATAAATATTACTCTTCTCGTTATCTTTTTCTTATTTATTTAATTTAAGTATGTTATAATTATGATTAATTCATCTTCATTATGGCAACAATGAATTAAGCTGACTAGTAATTAAAATTAGATCTCTCTTGAATAGCATCCAAGTAATAAAAATATTAGTTTTCTAGGATATTTAATTATCCAAAACATAATTTTACTAAAATCTGTTCATTTTTTATTCATCTTATATTTTGTAATTACATTATTTATAAATGAACTTTTATTTTTAATTATACTAAATTATAATTCTGAAAATGAATTAAAAATTTTATTTACCAAAAACTTAATGTTTATTATTCTTGAAAAGAAGAAAACATAACAATTAAAACAAAATTTATAAAAATAAATCAGCTACGTGCATTTTAAATTTCATTTGTAAGAGCAATAAAATCTACTTACTTTGATAACATTTTAATAAATGAACTTTGTCTTTTGTTAGAATCTCTAACTGGGATGATAAAATGTGTTGTTGTAAACTATTTTTTAACCATTGTTGTTCTCTCTTAATCAATTTTTCATTTCCTTCGTGAGAGATTTCTGAAAATACTGGAATTAATGTTGGTTTTAACAATTGTAATCCAGCAAGAAAATTCCAATATCCATTATCCTGAAAAAATATTATTTCAAGCAAAAAATTCTTAAGACACACATATATATATATATTTTAACATCAAATTATACATCAATTTATAATTTTAAAAATTCTGTTATGTTTAACAAATTTAATATTTAAAAACAAAGTTTATTCTTTTATCATTTATAGAAATATAATTTTAAAATAAATCAAAAATTACCTGTTGATTTTGCAATTTATGGGATAATATTTTGTCTACAACAGTACAGAGGCGAGATAAACCTCCATAGGTATTCCAAACATTGTTTGAACAATTTGCCAACAGACCCTCTACTGTATGTTTCAAAGAAATTAGTAACTGATGTCTTTCTTCTTCCTCATAACTACAAAAATACATAATTATATTTTAGAAAACCAGATAAGATTTATTACGATACGATGATAAAGGGAAAAAAAAAATTAGATTTAATTATTTCAATTTGTTTTAATTATAATATATATAAATAAACTTTACAATTATGATTATAAAATCACTCCAAATAGAAGCCTGAAAAAAATGAAGCTTATTTTTATAATTATAACTTCCAAAGATAGCTTCAATTCCTCTGTATATATGTTTATATATATCGGTGATTTTCAACCGGTATGCTGCGAGAGGATTGTAGGTGTGCCACGAAGATTTTTGAACATTATTAAATAAATTTTCGAAAGAAGCCCAAATAACAATAAGTAGACATGTCAAAATTAAACTTCTTTAAATTGATTATATGAATTTTTCATTGTTATAATAAATAAATGTATACATAATGTAGTAAAAAAATATATATTCATAAGCAAAATTATGTAAGCGTAATACCTGGTTATTTCATTTAAAATAAAAATTTATCTAAGATTGTACACATCTAATATATTTAGTACTTAAAGAGAAACAAATCCAAAAATATATGCTTGGAAAGATTTTTACGATAACACCAACAAAAGTTTATTATAATAAACTTCAATTAACCCATAAGATGTTAAATAAAAATTAAATAGAATACATTAGTTGTAAAATTTAATTAGATTAATTTAAATTTGTAAATTGCAAATATCTGAAGTTTGAATTCAAATCGAATATAGAATGTAATAGAATGAACATTCTAAATGGAACACACACAAC
This sequence comes from Centruroides vittatus, assembly GCF_030686945.1. Taxonomy (NCBI): domain Eukaryota; kingdom Metazoa; phylum Arthropoda; class Arachnida; order Scorpiones; family Buthidae; genus Centruroides; species Centruroides vittatus. The sequence continues at coordinate 58,183 of NW_027120671.1, forward strand.
TGACCTGAAGCAGGACAGTCAAGCTGTTCAAAAACATTTGTCGTTTTTAAGGTTAACTTTAGTTTTATTTCCGTAATATGAAGTGATTTAATATATTTAGTTCAAATTATTTTAACTTAGAAATAGCAGGACATTGGGCAGTTTTCTAAAGGCAATTATCATGCCACTTTTAAATGCAAATTAAGTCTTAATGTTAATTGTTTCTTAGATCAAATGTCTCATTAAATGTTCAATTATAATAAACTGAAAAAAATGATATATATATATATGATATATATGATGTGATACTTAATCCTTTCTGTAACTGCACTATCACAATAACAAACAGGTAACCATTAAATATGCAGTAACTAACATTTACTTATCATCTAATGTTTTCGGTCCTTTTGATTGACCTTCAGGAAAATACATTTGATACAGGTAAATGATGTGATACAGCTGTAAATAACATATTTTATTTATTTATTCAGTTTTTGTAAATATTTCTATTTTGCAAAAAATTTTAATAGCACAAAAAACCATACAAGAGAGTAAGGACAAATGATTTTTTGATATATTACTTGTGATTAAAAAAAGGTAATTTTTTGTGCACGTATGCGTGATTGATTCCTTGAGGCTAAAGATTTGAATTAACACCTCTAGTCATAGCAAATGTGACATATATAAGGAAAGAGGGACAAGTATGAATAGTGAAGCAAGATGGGGTATAACATGTATTGTGCCTAATGAGTGCTGTAACAACAGTAAATAATTCAACTAAATATGCATACCAAAAGTATAAATGGCGGTGAAATTGTTGTGGCTCAATGCTCTGTCTGTGGAGACAACGTGTTTGACAGCCACAATAAATTTTTGATTCTATCAGTAGAGAATTCTTTTAGCTTTATAGGACTGTAAAACTGTTTTGTTAGCACCACTGATTACCAAGGAATTTAAGAGACTTCAAAATGATATGTTGATATAAGATAGGAAAGTGTTGTGTGGGACAAAATAGCGGTTACTTCATGCCTTTTGTTCATCTTCATCATATAGAGTCTTAAGGAAAAGAAAGAAAAAAAAAACTTAAGAAAAGATAATCTGAGAGAACATGGCAAAAAGAGGAAAGGTAGTTCTTGAAAGAAAGACTTGAAAAATGGACAACACAAAGAATAAAATGAAGAATGTATTAGTTAAAACACCTGAAGAGAGCTCTTCAAATGAAGACACTGAATGTCTTTACTGTAGATATTTGTATTCTGATTCAAGATTGAATATGAAGTGTAATACATCATTGATGATGATAATGAGGTTCACATTTGTGCTGTATGTCTTCAAAAAAATACACTACAATTCTATAAGGAGCATTTATTTATTGTGACATTGTCACAATGCCAGGCTGCAATTTTTAATCATATTTTTAATTTAAAATATATGCTCTCCACCTCAAATTATTAGTGTCTTCCTCCTGTACATGATACTTTTCCGCTAGTAATAGAGTCGCTTTTCGCTAGTTGTCTAACTCCTTTCAGGAGAAAATTTTTGAATTGAAATAACCTGACTTCTGGTTTGTAATAATCAGGGCCTCCTGCCCCTAATCTTTCCATATCTGGTCTCGGCTTTCATCTACATAACACCATTCTCGAGATTAAGATGAACCGACAGACAAAAGATGACAGTGGGAATTTATAGGTCTACACAATGTTTCAAATTATAACCCAAAAATGTCTAATAAAAACTAAATATTGTTTCACTGCTAGTTTAATCTTTAATTTTAATAATTATAAAAAATTTAATTTGAACCACTTCATATTGTCTTAAAACACACATGGAGCAAGACTGAGTATTTTACATAATTTCATAAACATTGTAAAAAGAAAAAAAATTATAATTTGAATTTTTTTTCTAGTTGTAGTTGTAAGACACACACTTGAGCACTGAATGACAAGATCTTTTTCCCAGGTTGAGAGTTAATTATAAAAAATAAAAGTTCCTTAACTCTTTACTTCAAGATATAGTATAAGATATATTTTTTATATAATTCTACAAAAACAATTTATTTTCATTTTATAAAAGTTTTTAACAAATTAAAAAAAGACAATATTTGCTTTTGGATATATTGTTATCTGTAATGAAAGCTAAACTGTTCATTAAGAACTAACAAATCTGCTGGATTTTGCAAGGTCATACTAATTATTGGATCAGTATTAATTATTAAGTGAAACAACAGTTTTAATAGTTTATTTAATTAACACTAGATTTATTGTCTTTGTTTTCTAAGCATAGTGATTTCTTTTAATATTAAATGTTTAATATACATATAATTGTAAATTATTACTTTATTAAAAACTTCAGTGATTATTTTAGTGATAATTTTCAAACAGATATTTCCAATAAGCAATTTCTAATATTTTTACATGTTATATACCAGGGGTGGCCAACTTTTGTATACATAAGATCCACTTTTTATCTTAAAAATGCGTCGCGATCGACTTGTTGTCATAGGCATAGTGTAAGTGGGGAGGGGAGGTGTGAAATACATACTATGTTTATACACTGTGTTTCAGTACGTGGTGCACTGCTTATGAGTCGAGTCATAACTGCATGCATACTGTTGTGTTCGGTTACAAATATAATACATTAAGTCAAGACATCGCGAGCGATCGACCAAAATTGGATTGGCGATCGACCGGTCGATCGCGATCGACTTGTTGGCCACCCGTTATATACAATTCTATAATGTCTGGAAATAACAAATTATGGAAAAAAATATATTATCTGAAATAATTAATTTATATACAGTAATTTGTTTTATTATATACAGTAATCATCATATATATATATATGATGATTACTGTATATAAATTATTTTAAAGTTCCATTATGTCATTTCATCATGAAAATGAATCTGTATAACTTTTTTTATAATGCTCTAATTCCGGAAAATTCAAATTTATAGATTTTTTGTCTTAAAAAATATAATTTTAAAGTGTCAATTTAATTTTTTTTAAATTGATTATTATAAACAGTTTTTTGATAGTTTAATCAACCATCAGGTTACAAAATACATTTGAAAGAAGAATGTTACATCTACTGTATGCTATGCAGGCATTTTTAAAATTAAAAAAAAAAAAGTTCTAATCTGTATAGCATTTTTCTTTTGAATATCGATTGATGATTATATTTTTATTAAGTACAGAGAAGCTGTAAAGTGTCTATTTTAGAGAGAAAAAGAAAATATTCACAAAAATTTTTTTGAAGTTATTATGATTTATGAAATTATGCTATTTATTGTTAATATAGTGTTTGCCTTATATATATATATAAAGTGTGTGTTAGATATGTTAGTGCAAGAAATAATAAAATTTGTTATTTTATCAAATTTCTGCTTTCACACATGTTCTTGAAATGTATTGGTCACATATGGAGAGGCCCTACTACTGTAATCATAAGAACTTAAAATTCCTTATGTGTAAAAGTTGTTTTTAAACTCATTCATCTGAATTTTTACTAAATGTGAATATTTGCAAATATACTAATATTTATATTAAGATCGATGTAAAAAAATTTTTAGTCTATTAACCTCCATTGTCTAATCTTACCAATGCAAACTGAACTACACAGATAAATTTATCTCAATACATATAATGTATCATAATGATAACAAGTAGAGATTCTATTCGATGTGAAATTGAAACAACTCTAGCAAACATTGGTAACAACATTGTAATAAATTACATTTTTCTAGTACTCAGATATTCAATCCATTAATCTGATTTTTAAAGATAACCAAACTACTGCCTACCTCTAGGCAGAATTACTTTATAATTATTAAAATTAACTTTAATATAGCCTCATAATTTGGTAGTTCGTTTGGCTATAAGATAATTAAGATTTTTTCCATATATATATGTATAAAACAGAATTAACAAATTATATTCATAAGTATTCTCTCTTTCCCTTCCATTTGTTATTTAAAAATATTATACTTAAATACAGATCAGTTCTGAAGTTAAATTTTAAAATCATCACCATCATTATAACAAGAAATGTTATTTTTCTTTAAAAAAGCCAATGTATTTTCATGTTCTATATATTTTCTAATTTGACAATTTTTTGATCTCTTCTGCTATTATGCAAACCTCAGGCTCTTATCTAATTTCCTATCCAGTTATTTCATTACTTTCAATTAGATAATAGAAATAATGGTATTTTTATTATCTTTATTAGATCTCTTCTAATAAAAATAATAAAAATAGAAAATGTTACATGATCGTCTGAAGTTCTTGTAACATATAATCTACTTTTTAAAATATGCTTTTATTATTATGCTGTTCAATATAACAGATCTCAGATTTTTTTTTATTTAAACTAATTAATAAACATTTGCCTTATATTAAGAAATCCATTACGACACTAACATTTTCAAGAATTTATCATCATCATCCTCTTTCAAAACCTTTAATTCTATTGAACATCATTCAAAGATCTTTCAAATCCACTTACTCATTCATATTTCATTAGAATTTTCAATTTTTAGAACCTTTTTTTCAAACCATATATGTAAATTTATTTATAAAAAGAAAACTAAATAAAACCAATGAACATGTTTAGAATCAAGCTCCTAATAGACTAATAGTTTCAGAAGTTTAATTTGTGTTTTTATTTTTATAAATAAATTTGTGTGTATGGTTTGAGGGAGAAAAAATCAAAAGCACTAGTCAAATGTGAATAGAATGAATTTGAAAAAGTCAAATGAAAATAAATTCTTTAAAACAGTGTTACAGAGGACATCTTAATGAAGAGATTTAGTTTATTCAGTCATTATGATGTTGGAAATGTATATATTAAAGTAAATTATTTAAGCAAATTAATTTTTTGATTCTAAATGAACCATTAAAAATTTGATTATTTATAAAGATCGAAGTTTGTTTTCTTAAAATTCCAAATTTTTAAAATTAAATTATGTATATATATAATTTAATTAATTCTAGAATTTCACTATTAGATATTCATCATCATACATAGCAATTTAAACTGAACATAGCACAAAATTTTCTTTGGTATTACTTTAGAGTATTAATCTTATTCTAAATTTTAATCAAATTTAAGTTCTGTTGTTCTTCTGTGTACGCCATTGTCGCCTCAGATTCCTGACGTTGGAGACACCTGGTGTAGATTAGTAAGTAGTTAGTAATACGCTGAGGTGTTTCTAGGAAAAGTTACATCCAGAGTGGTTTCCAGTTGCCTTCTCTGGAGTGTGATGTTACGCAAGGGGGAAATGCCTTCCAGGAGGTCTTGTAAGGGAAACTGGCCTCTATTCAGGTGTTACAAACATGGAGAAAACCTGGAAAACTCCACGTGGCCAGCCTGTCCGATTGTGGCGCAAACCCGCAACCAAACTTCCAGTGTTTAGCAACAGAACCACTTGGCCACTGGTCGGCCAAGTTCTGTTACTTCTAGTGATGTAACGAATATTCGGTTACTACCCGGTATTCGGCCTAGTCAGCCGAATACCGAATATTTAAACTACTATTCGGCTGAATACTGAAAATTTAATCACTATTCGGCCAAATACCGAATACCTAAAAACAGGAATAAGAAATAACAAAAACACAGTAAATTAATCATTTTGGTAACTTTTATTAATGCTGAACATTAAATTATAATTATTTAAGTTAATAAGAAATAGCATCTAACTCTAGTATTAAATTATTTTGTAATTAAATAATATTATAGCCTTTATCTAGCCCGATATCTTATGGCATTGATGGCGCCTAGGTTAGAATGTATCGGGCATTAATATTATTGTTTAGTTAATTATGTTATATTCGAATTCGCGTATATTTTAATATTTTTATGATATTTTAAAATGATTTACGAGACGTTTTATTGAAACTTATCGTACTTAATGAAAGAATTATTTATCTATTTCTAGAAGATGAGTTACTAATATATAATTTATTTTATATATAAAGCAAAGAATGAGCATTTCTCATTATATGCAAAAGATAACATTTGAAATCATGTTAATTTTAAAAATATTGATAAAAACAATAGCAACAAAATATCACAAAAAGAAACCCCCAATAATATATTTGAACTGTTCCACAACTGGGGAGAGACTAGACCATATGTCCCCACTAAAATACTATTCAGTCTACAAATACGTAGTAAAAACAAAATTTTAGTGTTTAATTAAAGAGTTAAAAAGATCGATTGCAAATAACTTACAACTTACATCTAAATACCAACAACTGCCGAATCATATCGGGCTATTTACGGCTATTACATAAATTATAAACCAATTTGGCACTAGAGGTAGACGTTAGGCTCCATCTCATATTAACTTTAATAATTATAATTTAATTAATTAATTTAAATAATTTAGACCTACTGGAAGAAAAAATTGTAGTGACAGCGGACCAATAGAGAGTAGGGTGCGCGATCCTTGCCATAATGCGGTTTGCGCACCAATTTTCGTACGTGTGTTAATCAAGCCGAGTATTCAGCCATTCGGCCACGCTCCTGGCCGAATATACTATTCGTTACATCACTAGTTACTTCACATAATTTTGATAAATACATATGATGATATCAAATTATTGTAAATTAGGATGCATAAAATTTGTGAAGTTATCATTTCTTATTACCAAATTGTGAATATAAATCTAGCCTATTTTGGATATTTATTAGATTTTAATAAAAATTATTATTCACAGATAAATAATTTAAATGATATTTCTCTTATCTAAAATTGAACAAAACAGAATTTGAAAGTAACTTTTATTACATATCATAAATTAAAAAATTAAGAGACAACTGATAATATTTTATAAATATATTTATTGATAGAGTTATCTACAAAAATTTTACTAAATAACTGATAATATAAACATTAAAAGTTAATATAATCAATTTAATCACAGAATTTCTGCACATTTCTTTCTCAAAATAGAGGGTATATAATTTTAGACAATTATATTTTATTAACAAATGAGATTTTTATATTGCTATTTATTTTCTATTTAACTTCAATTAGTACATAAAAAAATATTGTAAAATTAGTTTCATTTTTAATTAAACATTGGTGTCTACAGAGAAGAGTTAAACTAAGACAGTTTCGCGTAGCAAGCAATTTGCCAGAAGAGACAAGAAAACTGACGATAAAACATAATTTGTCATACTTGCTGTTAAAAACACACAACTTATGGCAACATTCAGAATGCAATGAAAATCTGTCTAACTAATTTGTTCTCACTTATATCAAAACCAAGTAGATATATAGCCTCATCCAGATTGAGAGAGAGAAATGAATCTTTAAACAATTCACTCAATCATTCTTTTTCAAATCAAAGTTATAGCTATTATTAAATAAGATATCAGTTGAAGACAAAGACATGTTAACTGAAATATTCCAATTAATAAAATAAAATTTGCCAGGACAATAAGCAAACATTAAAAAAAAATAATTCACTAATTTAGAAGAAATACTAAAAAAATGTCTTCAGAATTTTATCCTTTATCACACCTCAGGAGCTAACAGTCTTACAGTGAAGTCAACTTTTTCTTTAGGCTCTGTGCCTCAATACGCAAAACACTACACTATGTAAAACAGTCATATGTTACATTCTATCATTAAAATTGCTAATGTAAGATTTTATTTATTCATTCGGTTCAAAGTATTGACTACACTCAACTGTATTAACTTTTAATACTTGAATAATTTTCTTTTCATCAAAAATCATTGAATAACAAAGTTGTTACAACTAGGTCTACATTTTGTAAGCAAATAGACATTAAATTTAAATATTAAATCATTGAATAGAAAAAAAAAGTACTTCAAATTTGAAGTTTAATTGATAGAAGAGTTGCTGATAATTGTTATAAACAAATTCTTTTTATATATTATACTCAGTTTATATAATTAATAATTAAGGTATTTGTTTGTCACAGTTTCTGAAATTACTATACATAAAAAAAATATAAAATGGTCTGCAAATAAATCAAAATCTTTAAAATTTTCAAAAGATTTAACATCTCACGTCGTCTTCCCACCTTTTAATGGTAGTAAATTAAAAATACATTAAATAAAAAATAATCTTACAAAATTTAAATATTTTGATACCTTAATACATAAGTAACATTGCAATTTATTAATAAAAAAGAAAACAAATGAAGATATTAAAACTTAAAAAATAAAAATGCTATAAACTTTAAATCAGTTGATCATCTTTGCACATTATTAGCAAATTTTAAAAATAAAGCTTTCAACATAGAATAATCTTATTAATATTTTTTTGTAATTCAAATAGTCAACTGTTAACTTTAAATTTTCATGAAATCTATATTTTCTTTTATTCGCCAAATAAAAAAAATCAAAATAAACTACAGTTTCAAGAGTGATTGTTTCTTTTCTGCTTATTATTTCTTAACAAACTTCAAAAAAGAAAGCTGCATCAGCATGAGAAAGACTATAGTCAAGGTTGTAACTTTTAAAGTAAACACATCAATGATATGCATTTATATCTTATTTTCTCTGCAGTCACATATCACATTTTTATAAAAATATATTCAAAAAATTTTACTTCATTCTCAAAGCTAAACATCTATAAGAAAGAATCAAGAAAAAAATTACAGCCAGAATCTCTGGAATATGCATCAATAAAATATAAGCAAAAATAAGTTAACACAACATTAGCGCATAACCCGATCTTCTAGCAATAGTTTATAATCTTAAAAAATTCTCCTGTTATATGTTATAAACAATCTACAACAATAAATCTCATTTTGCTATTTTTTCTCTTAGAATATTTTACATCTAGTAATGTTTTGTTAATATAAATAAATTTCTCTGTAAACATTTAGTTATATTAATCTCATTAAATGTTCAAGTATAACATTATTATCTACCTAAGATTATTTAAAGTAAATAAAATTCAATGAAAATAAAGGCATTTTAAAATGCTAGTTTTGGGAGAAAAAGTATATACTAGAGAAAAGAAGGTTGATAAAAACAAAGCAATCTACTATAAAAATATTTCTTGAAAAATTTTAAAGTAATTAAAAAAAAGCAAATAGTCCAGTGCTATATGAAATGACAATTCTAAGTTATGTGTATAATTTTTAAAAACACAAAAACAGATAAATTTAATTACATTTAAGTATCTCATTAAAATCATTATTTACACAAATCCATAAAATTATTACACTAAAATTCAAAAATTGTTTGCATTTATTTTATTGTTCAACAAACATTGTAAGCAGTAATAAATGTTCACAATCATTTAAAGAAGAGAATGACTCCAGATAATTCAACAGATCAGACTGAAATATGGAAACCAGTAATTTCTTACATCGAAACATTTTTGAACTTTGGCACTATGTTGGTAAAAATAAACCTAAAATAACTGCTTAGTTCAGGAAATCAACACTAATTTAGGGGGATACTATAGATTACCACCTATGGAATTTCGGGTCTTTGGGTATATATCTGAACTCAGGAGACCGAGACGAGTTCAACGATACCCTACTTTTCGACCGGAGACGAAAAATAAAAAAATCATCATACTTTTTTCCAGCGATCGTGCGATGATAGGGATCGCGAATCGCGAGTCGCGTCGCTTGCCGTTAAAATTGCCTTTAGTAGATGTTCCCCCCTTTTTTACTTTGTTCAAGAACTACTGTGAATCAATAACTACGTTTAAGCACATGGCAGCCTGCTGGCGGTTCCCCTCCGGGAGGTCAGTCAGAAGCACAAACAGTGGGAACGGCCACCATGTTCGCTGTCATAAGTAATATTAACCAAAATGGCAATCGCGCAATGATCGGAAGTCGCGTCGCTCTCTCTGCTCTCGTATCACGTGTTTAACCCTCCTGGAGATGACTGTAGTCCGACGTCATGGTTTGCAGACTTTACCGCAAGATGGCAGTACTAGCAACTATGGTGTCGTCTTCATGAGAGCATTAAAAAAGTATGATAACTTTTTTATTTTTCGTCTCCGGTCCAAAAATAGGGTACCGTCGAACTCATCACGGTCCCGAGTTCAAATATATAATCAAAGTCCTGAAATTCCATAGGTGGTAATCTATAGTACACCCCTAATGGATCCTCAGTTTACAATAATTCAATTAACATGTGAGAATAATATAACCATGTGAATAAAACCAGTGGCATAACATGGGTGCAAGTCCAGTCAGAAGGGTGCATATGAACAAAATAACTTTATGATGATGATCACAATTTTATACATCATCAATACTTAATATAATTGAAAAAATTTAATAATAATAATATAATGTTTATTGACAAATTTGAAATCAGTGGCTATACTTTCATTTTCCTTATAGACCTAAATATGCATTTTTTAAGTGCCGGATGGATTGACAGAATAAGGCAATGCAAAACTTGGGTCACCTGCTAAATGGAAAATGATCCCTATTTAGGTGTTAGTCATGTGAAGAAAACACAGAAAACTCCACATGTCTAGCCCATGGTGAGGTGAGGTGCAAACTTTAGCAATTACAAATGTTCAGTGGTTTTATCCATTTGATCAGTTTATTAAAATTTGTCAAAAATGTTTTGAGATAGCAAGAAAATGGAAAATTGATTAGTTTTCAAAGAAAACAGATCAAGAAAAGTTAGAGGCATTTTGACAAACTTTCTGAAGATTTAAGACAATATTTAGGGTCTGTAATTGTTTCAAGTGAATATTTATTATACATTGTTATATACTATCAAAAGAAGATGGTTATATACCAGAGGTGGTCACAAGCAAGAGTTCAGTGGGAGCCGAAATGTAGGTTTTGCAAAATGCATGGGAGCCGCAGTTCTGTACTGCCGTGGCAAATAGTATGGTAAGGCAGGGAAGGATAGGGTGTCCCTCATCTGGGTCAAGAACTTGTTTTAAAAGAATAGATTTGAAATGCCAATTTAATTTATTGCACCAACTTGGAAATAAATTACTAAATACTACATATATATAATTACATATTTTCACAAAATTGTGGAAATAAAATTGTAAAAATAATAATAAAAAGCAGAAATTAACTTTCAGCAAGAGCCGCATTTGCCCATGTCTGTTATATACTGTCGAAAATGCTCGTACTTGTTAATTAAACATTTACCAGTAACGCCAATAGACAGTTTTTACATTTTTATTTTTAGTAAGTGGTTTCGCTTGTTTTTATTGCATTGTTATATATAATTATAAATTAATTTCAGTTATTTCAAAGGATTAAATGAAATACTTAATAACAGTTTCTTTATATTTCCAAAAATGTTACTCTCTTTACCAGAAAATTCCTTAACTGAACAAATAAAAACAATTTTCTACAAAATTATAGCAGAGCAGCATTACAGTTACATACACATGATGACTATAATTAAAAAGACGATGTTCAGAGCTCTCTGTAGAAAAAATTATTGAACAAATCTTAACCAAATTTTGTTATATATACTGTCCTGATTATGTGGTTTTGATTTATGGAAAAAAATTATTTCAAACTTTTACCACTTGAGTGAAATTTGGAATGTCTCAAAATGCAAAATCATTATTTAAGATTCCCATAGTTGGAAGACTGCTTTGGTGCTTAAAACCTTTAAGCACCAAAATTCCTTACATGATGAGCTGATTAGCATTGCTGTTTCATTGATAGAGAAGCTTAACATATAATGCACAATCAGGCAAACCGGAAAAATATTTTTCAACACCATTTTTATTCATAAGTTGTTAGAAAATGCATGTGATATGCACTTAAGGTGATAGCAGTGCCAAATTTTGAAGTAAATTAATTTTTTTCAGAAAATCAAAACATCACACTCAGAACAGCATGTGTACCAAATGTGGTTAAGATTTGCTGACCAGTTCTTTCTACCAAGTACAGTGGAACCTCGGTTAATGAATTTTTGTTTTGCAAAAATTTTGTCTCGGATAACGAACGTAATGGTTTTTTGTGTCAAATTTTATTTGCTGTTAGGCATGCACAAGTTAAGCATTGCTTCTCCAAGTGTTTGTGCTAAACTTCTTTTTTCAGTTTTGCAATTTATATATTTAATCAAGATGGCATCCAAGAAAGAGAAAAGTGATAGTGGCAATAGAAAACGACAATGCACTATTGCATTTAAGAAAAATTTTGATTAAAAGAGTAAGACAATCAGCTTTAGATCAATTTCTTGTTCCTTACCAAAAGAAACCACAACTCAAAGAATCTCCCGATGAAGTGCTACCCATTATTTTTTTGGAGGGGATTTCCTTTCTAACCATTAAGCTCCGTATATCTCCACTCTTCTGCCATCAACTACAACAAATGAAGGTATGTACAGTACAGTGCTATTTTATTAAATACAGTTTACATGTTTGTTGCTGTAATGATTGATACTATGTTTTCCAACATTTTCATCAAAGAAAACCTACTGTATTTTACAAAAAAAAAAAAAAATCACAAAATTTTCAGAGGCTAAAACAGATAAATTGTATTTGCATTATTTCTATGGGAAAAATTGCCTCAGTTAACGAACGGAGTCGCGTAACGGATTAAGTTCGTTAACCGAGGTTCCACTGTACTTTGAATATCTACTTTTTAACGATCACTCTGTACATTAAGTAATTTATTTAAAAATGAAATTTTTAGCACTGATGCATCTGCTGATCAGTTAGACTGAATTGGTATAAAAAAAAAAATTATTCATCATCATCAAACAAATTTTGCAAAGCAAAAATGCTCTTTTTGACTATTCCTGTGACAAACAGATGTTAAATCATCATCATCATCATTTTAAGTCAGGAAAATGATCAATTTATGAAATTCTATGAGCCAAAGTACAAGCATTAAATCTTTAATGTATCTTTAATGACAAAGCTAAAAAATTAAACTTGTGATATTATAGGAACAAATGCAAAAAATATTTGACACTGGTGCCAAAAAGCTACACCACATTAGAATAATGTAGGGGGAAAAAATGTTTTTGAGCCTCTCAATCCAATATCAATTACCCTCTACTCATCAATGTAAATGAGGAGATTCAAAAACATTATGATATAATAAATTATTAACTTCTATACTTCAGATTTTAATGCTCTTATTCCATTTTACTTTTCTAGTCAAAATTCACGTGGTAAAATTCATAATTCTTGATAAATAGTAATGTAATTTCTAAAATTATAAATTTTAACAAGAAACATTAATCAATATATTATTTGTGATTTAAATTTTGTAAAACAATACTAAAACAATGGAACAAACTGGATAAAAATGTCTGTGCCTAGTTGCTATTTAGGCTATAATTAACATTTACTTAAAAGTTTCATTTTAATGAAAGATTTGAATATTTCTTATACTAGATAACATTTAATGCTTTTAAACTGATAGAAGTCACTGATCAAGCTAATAATATAAAATATTTATTGTCTGAATTTATGTATTTTGCTACAAAGGAGTACAAAACATATCTGAACTAACTAGTAGATAATTAGTCCTATTATGAAATGTTTTATAATTTCTAATTGGTTACAACTTTAAATCTTATTGTTATATTCAATGGGTTGTTATCTTATTGTTGTATATTCTATTATACCTATTTGTTCTTGTTGCTTTTTTTAGTTGATTCTGAAGATAAACTATTCAAAGATCTTAGTTAATAGTACAGACCCCTAGAACAAAGCTGTGCTTTAACTTTATTAACTTACTAGCTATGGTTTTCCTTGGAGAAAATGATATACTCTATTATGTAAAGTTAATATATGCCTAAAATCATAATAACAATTTTATATCTAAAGAAATTCTAGGAACAATCTGACTCAGGCAAAAATTGCCATAATCAAACATTCTATACTGCATACATTTTGCTCAAACAACAAACTGCCCAATCAAATTTCATTTGATCAGTTTTCACTGATTTCTACTTTTGCTCATTAATAATCCCAACATTAACCTGTTGTATTTGAATTTTACGGTTCACATCACACTTACCGACCTCCAGGCAAAACATCTATTCACGAGAAAGATCTGATAAAAACCAGATGTGAACTATTTACTCTTGCAAACAGTATCATAATTCTATCAAAGCTTATAAAAATCAAATAATTTTTAATTCTGTTCACATAGAATACTGCCTAAAACGAAAACTGAAGATTAGCATGAATATTTGTTTGAAATATCTTTTTATTTAAAATCATTATAATTATTAAATTTAATTAAAAATTTAAGTTTTTAATAAATTTTAAAATTATATCTAGATAACCAGATATCAGATAGTGTGATTTATTAATTAAACTTTTTGTTATTTCAATGTGCAACACCCAAAGGCAGTTTAAATTAACATTACAATCTGCCGACACGATTTAATATATTTATGTAATGTTTCGTTAGAAGATTGCTACATCTTTGTTACAGTCATCGAGTTAAATTGTGCAGCGAACTCTAAGATTGTGCAATTCTGTCAAACCACTCTTAAAAAGGCTTTTTGTTTTGAAATTTCATTACAATTCAAAGATATATAATGTTCATTAAAAGTTATCACAAGTGTTTTATATTCTTACTGTATTATTTCAAACTACAATTATTAAATAATGTAATAGAATATGTACAGTACTCTTATAAACTTTAGCAAATCTGTAATTTTATAACCCAATTTGATAAGCTTTCAAATAAAAATTCAAAAAATTGTAAGCTTGTATAATTCATCATAATGATTAATATACTACTGTAATTTGACATACATTTATATGAGAATATATCTAAATATCTTTTACATTATAAATAATATCTAAAATAATTCAGTGTCTGATCTTCCAGACTAAATTCTTATTTAAATGGTGGGAAAAGTCTAATTATTTGAATAAAATTTGAAATTGATTAATTTCAAATTCAAGAAACCATTTGAATATCACCAGCAAAACAAATAAATTTATGAATCACATAAGATAAATATGAAGCAGAATATCTAACCACAATTTACTTTAACACCCACAAAACATTATTTATTACCCATTTACATATTTAAATAATTAAACATTTAGATTTTTGACTAAATTTGGACGTAAGAAATTCACCTGACTGTTTGATGCATTTCTTCGTTTTTAAAGTAAAAAGTCGGTAACTTCTAACTGACAATATCATTATGTGAATACGGACAACACGACAAATTGTAACGGTTTAAAATCGACGAAACTTCCTCACAAAATTAGATAAGCAAATTCCTTGCCGCTCATCTAAACACCTACAAACCATAACCAATGTGATATTTACTAGCGCCGCCTGGTATCGAAAATTCAAAAATATTTTAATCGTAATACTGTATTATACAATTTTCTACGCTACGCGCGGTGGAGTAAGGCCAGGAACACACATGCGTAAAATTCGGCGTAAAATCTAGCATAAAACAGAAAACGTAAAAATTTTTCTGAAATTTTGGCTGAAACAGAACTGAAAAAAAGAGTAACGGGAATTCAAAGTTGGCATTAAATCACTTGGAATAGATTCCTAAAATCAGTTTTACTTTGTGGTGAGGAATTCCGACTACAATACAAAACACGCAGCAAATTTTAAACTGTTTATCGCATTAAATAATAGCTTGCGTTCAAGATCGGATGGCTGAGCCGTTAAGATGACGGCTTATCGCTCTGTGGGACCGAGTCGAATCCGGACGGGCCGAAAAGCCAACGAATTTTTCGAGTAGTCCATCCAGATATGTCGTACCTCGTCCCTCATCATCCCACTGGCAGCATCTCTCTTCTATGCTACTAATTCTGCTTACAAGATGGACACTTCCGTGCGAAAATATGTTATCAGACGAGGAAATAAATAATGCTCTTTTCTAATAATGTCGTATTTATTGGCTTATCTTTTAATAACATTTTAAAAAATGCGATGAAATATAGCAGAAAGGTGATTATTATTATTATCATTATTTATTATATCAGTCATTTTGATCTAACCGGATCAGCTCCTTTTTTCAGCAAAGTGAGTTTTAAGGCCAGGAACACACATGCGTAAAATTGTTTGGCAGAAAACTGAATCGGAAATCAGCTTTCAGTTCAGTTTCTGTTTTACGCTTTTATGCCAGAACACACATACGTAAAAATTCTGGCCGAATAGGAAACACCACTACCACCAACAGTGCTAATTTTATTAATTTTTTCCTCTCATATAGATTATCTATCCCTTTGTACCTTCCATTTTTTCTCCGCTTCCTCTGCTATAATATAGAAAATTTAAATTAATAGACTTATATTCCGAATTCAAATAAAGAACGTGTGATCTAAATACTAGGCCTATATATCGATTTTACAAGACCTACCTGTTGTTTGAAATTTTGCACTTACAGCCATCCATAAACGTTGTTTAAATACAGTGTCTTTATGCATGACACTGATGTGGTCGAACGGATTCGATAAATCCCTGTATGGCCAGGAACACACATGCGTAAAATTGTGTGGCAGAAAACTGAATCAGAAATCAGCTTTCAGTTCAGTTTCTGTTTTACCCTTTTATGCCAGAACACACATACGTAAAAATTCTGGCAGAATAGAAAACATCACTGCCACTAACAGTGCTATTTTTATTAATTTTTTCCTCTCATATATCTATTCCTTTGTACCTTCCATTTTTTCTCCGCTGCTACTGCTATAATATAGAAAATTTAAATTAATAGACTTTATTTGAATTCGGAATATAAGTGTGTGTGATCTAAACACTAGGCCTATACAGGGTGGGCCAGCGAAAACGAAACGGCAGAGTGTTCGTGTTCGTCCAAGCAAAGCGCTCGGACAGGTCGATTTTACTCTCGAGGGGACATCTTATGCAATAAAGTTTTTGCGATTCTGAATATTAACTAAACAAACAATTTTATAGAAATAAATGTTTGTTTAGTTAATGCAAAATAAATGAGTTTTTAAAATTTTTTGTTGTCTGTTGTATTCAGAATCGCAAAAACTTTAATGCAAAAGATGTCCCCTCGAGAGTAAAATCGACCTGTCCGAGCGCTTTGCTTGGACGAACACGAACACTCTGTCGTTTCGTTTTCGCTGGCCCACCCTGTATATCGATTCTACTAGACCTACCTGTTATTTAAAATTTTACACCTATAGCCATCCGCAAACGTTGTTTAAATGCAGTGTCTTTATACGTGACACTGATGTGATCGAACGGATTCGATAAACCCCTCTATTTCATTTATTTTTTGTTTTTTTTCGAGACCGTCGCAATTATAAGGTTAACCCTCATTGCTGCCATTGTTAGAATAAAAACCACGTGTCGACTTTGACGTCACAGAAAAGACTTCTCTTTATTGGAGGAATTTTGGCGTAAAAATTTTACGGCATAAAAAGTAGAGACACGCTCTACTCTTTTTTCAGTTCTGTTTCAGCCAAAATTTCAGAAAAATTTTTACGCTTTCTGTTTTATGCTAGATTTTACGCCGAATTTTACGCATGTGTGTTCCTGGCCTATTTCATTTATTTTTTGTTTTTTCGAGACCGTCACAATTGTAGGGTTAACCCTCGTTGCCGCCATTGTTAGAATAAAAAGCACGTGTCTACTTTGACGTCACAGAAAAGACTTCTCTTTATTGGAGGAATTTTGCGTAAAAATTTTACGCCGTAAAAAGTACAGACACGCTCTACTCTATTTTCAGTTCTGTTTCAGCCAAAATTTCAGAAAAATTTTTACGTTTTCTGTTTTATACTAGATTTTACGCTGAATTTTACGCATGTGTGTTCCTGGCCTAACTCTCCTTCCTGTGGGCACTGAAGGGCCTCCTTTAGCAAGCCAATATAAATTTGGCCAAGCCTACAATGGGCTGGGTGGTGAAAGGAGGACTATCCCCGAAAAATTTCTGGGGATCTTTCGACCCGTCTGACTTGTGAGATTTGATCCCGGTTCCCCATATCCATTGACCGCTCGGCATCCGGCCATCTAGCAAAAGTGTTTTCAACTATTATCAGCAAAAACGTCACGTTTGGTAATAACTGTTCAGAACTGACGAATAAAAGAATGCACGGTATAGGTTTAATAATTGAATATATTTGCTAAAAGCATTGCAAGCATGCTGAATAACATATCTGCGGAATGTCTACGGATTAAATTGAAATTTTTAAACAATTTAACTAATATGATCGTTACTATGAAATAAATAAATAAAGTAGGAGAAGTTCGTCACCGAATGAAGAGTAACCAGGGCTTGCAAACTCACGAAGAAAGAACTAAATTAAAACGACTTGTCACTCTGCATAAGCAGTGTATTCTTTTGTTTTAACACCTCCTTAACTTACATAATAAACATTGTGCAAAATATAATACGTTAATGTATATATGGTCAATTTTTCGAGAAAAATAGAAAAAGATCGGCATTAAAAAAATAATTGGCAAGAGCTTCGCTGTTTTCGAATGTCCAGCAACGCACCTTGTTTGTTTACGTTTTACGTCGCAAAATTTTTCCATCGACTTAACATCGGGATGACCGTTGATCCCGAAATCTCGCTCTAGGTCGAATTTTAACACTTGTTTTTTGGAAGAAAATTCTACGTTTTCGGGACGACTCGAGAAACGACGCGCCGCAAGCCGAAATAATCTTTTAAAATTTTTCGACGCGATTCAGATGATAGTAGAACATATTCAATAATGTTCGTAATTGTTAAACGACGATCATCGAGCACCAAATCGCTGATTCGAGCGACGAGTTGTACATCAGTTGAAGTGGATAGTCTACAAGAGCGTGGTTCAACTTAGAAGCGTTCTCATGTTTCCTTGATGTGAACCAGTCGAAAACTCTATGAAACTTCTAATTTAAATATTATAATCTGTGCTTTTATCTGGAAACATTGATATACAGGTAGGCCTCCTACAACGCGGTAGATACGTTCCTTAAGATTTAAAAAGTAAAGAGTATTCAATGTTATTTTTATATGCGTATTTTTGCAAAGTTATATTTAATTACAGTATAATTAAAAGAAAATTATAATTATATTGACAGATTTTCAGACATAAAATCTTTAGAATTTTTATCACTTTTACATGTTTTTCATAATATTAAAATTATTAACAATTTTTCCAAGCTTGTTTTAATTCTTTAAATGAAGTAAATTTTATGGGAAATTTTTTGATTTATCTAAATTACGGAGCGAATCTCAATATTTATATTCGTGTCCGGACTATATTGACAAGTAACTCTTAGACATAAAACACATTATAATTAATGTGGATCCGAACAAAGACGTACTAAAAGAATTATATAATTTAATATCATTAATATTTACGGTACCATCTACCAGTGGGTCTGTTGAGCGCAGTTTTTCGACCACGGAGAGAATTCATACATTGGCCAGGAATACTGGGTCGGAGGAAAAATTGTCGTCGCTAGCGTTGCTTTCGATAGAAAAAGAGCTTTTAAATACGTTGATGGAGTCGCGACCAGACGACTTTTATGATAAAGTAATTAACGACTTTGCGGAAAAAATCGCCGAATAGAATTAGTTTATAAAAAATTTAAAAAAACAAGTTTTTTGATCATTGTTTGTATCATATCAATTTGTATTATGTATGTATTATTTGTATTTTACAACTAAAATACATAAATTGTTTATTTTTGTCATTTCCAGTATTTGTTTAAAACTTTTATGGAAATGTCATGTACCGGACAGGTCTGATCCGTTACGAAAGAGGCGAGAAAACGGTTAATTTAGAGAAGAATTTATTAGTTTAAAAAGACATAGGTAAAAGACGTTTGTAGTCGGACACCCATTGTTTATATCAAACTGCCAGGCAGAAACTATAAACCGCGGAAGGAAGTCGTCCTATGATCGATGGAAGATCGAATTCATCTTCTGTTTTGACTTTTCTCCGGCTCCAGGTAAGAGTCTCGTTACGCTTAGTAACCAGGGACCACCACTCGAGAAGCGTGATTGAGGGAGAGTGACAATCAAATGGACGAAAGAAAGAACGGAGATTGATATAATCTTCGACAATCCCACCACGCACGTACGAATGGATTCTAGATCATTACTGACGCGCAATTAACTGATTGCCCCTGGAAGTCGGCTTCTTACAGAAACACAGCTTCTCTATCATCAAACGTCACGGCACGCCACTGCCGTGTTATATACACAAGAAGCCGACAAAGTAAGTTGGAAGATTGGTTCAAGTTGTTTACAAACTAATAAAAATGAAAAGTTAAACCAATTAATAGAAAAGTTCCTAATTTTTTTTGTGTATTGTCCCTATTTAAAAAAGCATTTTTTCTGTCCACTCATTCAATGTTAAGTACTATATATATTATACAATATTATATTATATATAATATAACTTCTTATATAATTTTAAAAAAAAACATTTATTTAAGAGCAAGAAGAAAAATGTGTAAAATTGTAAATATTTGCAAAGTCTTAGTTATCCCCGCAAACTTTCATTGACCCCTGAAGGGTCAATACCGACCCATCAAGAAAGCCGGAGTTAATATAATAGAATGTATTTAACAAAATATTTCAGTTTTAGAATTAATAAATCACAGGAGGGACAATCGTAAATTACTTATCAGCAGTTTATAATAAATTTAAATTTGATTTTGTACTCGACTATTTCAACCAAACACCAAAACACTTAGGGTTTTCAACGTCAATCGGCATAAGAAAGCTGCGCAGCAGCGCCGAATGGATAAAATGGAACAAGCAGCTCTTCGCCTGCCGTTCGTCATTACCAGACGAACGACAACCCAGAACTCACCACGTGGAGGTGGCTGCTTCAGAGTTCCACCAAGAGTTGGAAAGAATCCAACTCCACAAGTGACCAACATCACTTGTCGAGCCGAGTTCTTCCTAACTCGCACGATGAAAATATTCATAATTACCTCTGGATTCAGCTATTCGAAACTCACCATATTATTACTAACTGAACTGAGAAATGCAATATTACAAAAACTAGTAATAAAAAAGACGGAAATCTATAAATACACAAGGTCGTAATAAAATGCACGTTAGAGTCACAAAATTTAGTTCAATCTCATACCGAACCTCATTAACTAAAAACAATAAAAAAAAAAAAACACTCGCCCTGCGCGCGATTTAATAAAACGGGACACAGAAAGCCCTCTCCATCTCCGGTCGGCCTCTTAACTCGAGCGGGCCTTGAAGAAACGAAACACAGAAAGCCTCACCGTCTTTTGCCTTCGACCTGTTCTTGTATCTTCGTTCTTTGCCATAGGAAGGCCTCTTCGCCCTACGCGGGCCTGTTCGCCCTACGCGGCCTGTTCGCCTTCCGCGGGCTTTTCTAGAACGGGGTGCTGTCTTCGTCTTCATCCGAGCGAGCCTTAATGATGCAGAACACAACGAGTTAGTTTGAGTGAGGAGTAAAGAGTAACTCGAATAAAAAGGCCGACAGGAAATTTCATCTTTTTACTCGAGCAAGCCTAAGAGAAAGGCGACATAGAGAGCCCTTTCTGCCTCCCGTACATTACTTAATTACAATTTGTTCTCAAATCTCAATGAAACGCGGAACTTTCGAACAAATTTACCCTTAACAATAGCCACCTACAATAGAAAAAGTCAACAATGCATTCTAACAATTCGTTACGTATTGTTAGAATGTATTGTTTGGAACGCGTGAGGTATTATGATCCCGTCATATTTTTACGTCACGCGTTACGTAAAAACATTAATCGATTTGTAATATTTCACAAAGGATTATTTTATTATAGTAATGTTCATTAGAAACAGGATTGCTTTATGATTTTTAAGTTAAAATAATTCTTTCTGTTTTCTAATAAATAAAATTATAGAAATGTCGAATCATTAATTTATTCTAAAGTAATGTTATCTGTATTTTTGAAAATCCAAAGTGGAATTGGTAATGATTGTGGCCGTTTGCACGCCAAGTAATGCTATCAGAATGTCTTACAGTCAGAGCCGGCCCCACCGTAAAACGAACAGAGCAGTCACTCCAGGCGTTAAATTTTAGGTGGCGCCTTGGTAGTAAAGAAAATTATAGAAAAAAATTTTGTTTTCACTTTTCGATATTTAGATTGCGAGCGTGTGGCCAGTATGTAAATGGCCTTATCTGTTGAGATGCGCGCGGGAAAAGTGCATGGGCGGAGTTCCACCCACGCCTCAGTTACATCACCAGTGTTGCCGCCACGAGCGCTGCCGTTTTAGTTGCTAGTCCATTTTGACGCGCCAGCACTGCCGAGAGTGTTCCCGCGCTTTCTGCGTAATTTTCACTTGTCAGCTGACGTATGAATAAGTACTTCTTTATTCGTTAAGATATACGTGTCCATCCCATAAAACTTATAGACAGCGACAAAAATCAATTGTTTGGAGGGCCGACGCGGCTCTATTGCCCGTTGGCGGGTCAGAAGTGGGTTACACAAACGTGACATCTTCCCAAATTCGTTCGCGACGTGTTCATTTTATAAACCTAGAGTACCTAGATATGAGAGTAACGACACACGGCTTATCGCCGCTGTGTTCTGTCGACTGTCATCACGTGTTCTATGTGTTTATATTAAGAAATGACGATTATTTTAGTTCAATAAAGCACTTTTAGGAATAAAATGCTTTATTAAACTAAAAAAAAGTCGTAATTTCTTAATGTAAACCCTTAGACCACGTGATGACAGTCGACAGAACATGGCGGCGATGACTCGTGTGTCGCTACTCTGAGATCTAGGGGTGCATATACTTTTGGAATCAAACTGATCCAAGATCACTTCGATCGTTCAAATTGTGTATACAAAGGAACTACTGCGATCCGATCAATCTCTATTTGCGTATACAAACGCCATCTAGGATCAACTGGATCGCGATCAAACTAATCCGAGCGGAGGGTAGGATCGTTTGGATCGGATAAGAGATTAAAGATGGCGGCTTCCATGGTTGATGTTAAGCTTACGTAAAGCTACTTATATTTTCTGCTATGAAGAAACACGTTGAATTGTTGACAAGGAAACTTATTTAAAACTTATAAATGACAAGTAAAAACATCATTATTGAAATGTCCGATAAACTGAGATGAAAAAATAAGTATTTAGAAACAATTTTGCTAGATTGTACTGTACAGCAAGAATGTATGGCGTGCATTTTCACCTTTTCTGCAAGTTTTATTTTTAATTTTGTAAAATTTTTATTTAAATTTTATTTTGTGGAAAACAATTTTATTCACAGAGTAATACGATTTAAAAATTCGTATGAATGAGCACAAACAATTTTGTCAAATAAACGATAATTCATAACAGCGTATGTCGTTTAGTACCAACTACTGTTTTAATATCGAGAGATAAAATAGATTATTTTAATTTTTTTTTCTTTTCTTTTCTTTCGAAGACACAATGTAGTGACGTAAACTTAAACACTGGGCGAATTTTTCATCCTTTTTATTCGGTTGGTAAAGGATGAAAAATTCGCCCAGTGTTTAAGTTTACGTCACTACATAGTGTCTTCGAAAGAAAAGAAAAGAAAAGAAAATACAAAACACCGTTTCCTCAAGATAGAACTAGATTATTTTAATTTAATTAATTGATCCTTGTTAGTTATCATATACAGAGTTTCAAAGATATTATACGTATAATATTTTTAAAAATCAGTATATGTTAACTAACAAGCAGAGACTATTATTAACTAACAAATGTTTGTCGCCATCTTCGATCCTACTTGTATATTTTCTGCTATGACAGAAGCTATCTGTATCACGTGACAAGGGCTGATCCAATTTTACAGATCGATCCATACAAAACTAAAAGTATATGCACCCTAGGTACTCTAAGCCAGATTATAGGCAATGGCGCATGCGCTTTACAGACCACCAATTTCATTCGGTTTAGCTGGTGGAAGTCAAGGTCCTAGGACCTTGGGCGGAAGTTACACACGTATAACGCTTTTAACAGTTTTATCTTTTAGCCACTGGTAGGGAGCTATCTGACTAAGTGAGTTGTTTAAATAAAAATAGTTTAAAATAAGTTTAAATCATAATAAATGAAATATTAACACGTGTTTAAAACTACGAGCTTCTGATCGGTAATATTTTCACTGTAAAGATATAGTAGGATGCTTTGTTTTGGCATTCAAATGGCGTCAAATAAGCAGCTAAGAATCGTTTCTTCAATCGAGAATCTTATATTTTAATACCTTGCCAATTACCATATTTTGCTTAAGAAACTAAAATATGTACTACTGTTTATATTGTTTAAAGTTTTCCATACAAATATGGCGAGCTTTTGATGAAAAATGTTCTTTCATCTTTTTTCTTAAAGAAGTTTGCTATGCCTTTTCATTTTTCCCCGATACTCCAGTTTAGATTCTTCTGATACATGAACACCCCCCTTTTTTTTCTTTTAATAAAATTGCAATTTGCACAACATTCGCAACACAACTCTTTCTTAGAAATTAGCAATCCGGCATTTTTTAAAAATTGTTGTATTGTTGCACGGTCCATGAAGATTATCCTAAATGCTAGAGCATTTGAAGATAATCTTCAAAGGCTGGATATGATAATCTTCGTGATTGAAGATAAAAAATTGTAGATTGAAGTTAATCTTTCTGAATGCATCAATGCATTCAGGAAGATTATCATCAATGCTTATTGACATATTGCCTTCTTCAATTTGGGGCTAATGGCTAATGTATAAAGACCGTTGAATAAACAATCAGATCCAGATTTTGGGTTTTTAGTTCAAAGATCCTTCAAGTCTTTCTTTTCCATTATTGTAAAGATTACTTTAAAAAATTCTAACTACGAGTTGCATAACTTTCACCGCCAAACTATAAAAAGTGTGTGGCTCCATCTGTTATGAGATGTTATTTAAAAATTTTTTATATTATTGATTAATTATTATAAAATAGCAAAAAGCTTAAAAGCTTTTGAGAGTATAAATGAGTTTTATTTAAAAGAAAAACGAGTAAAATTATTAAGTCCGACTCCAATCGAGATATAACAAGTGATCCCCTTTTATCTACCAAAATTTAATAGCGTAATTTCCCTAATACCCAAACCTGCCTGCAAAATTTCAGAAATTTTCGACAAAAGACACAGGAGTTATTAGGCTTCAAAGAGAGTGAGTGTGAGGTTGCCGAACCGCGCGTAAGGGCAGGATGTCGAATCTTGAGTGGGAGTGTCGATGACAGAGACAAATCTCTCCAGTTACAACAGTTAACTCAGTTTATTGTACAAATTATGCTTACAACAAATTAAATTTCCGTCGGTGTGCGGATTCCGGTTCCTAGTTCTTCAAGCAGTCGACTGCCCCGGGGCATTGTCAGGCGACGATTAACAGTTTGAATGAAGGTTAACAAGTTCGGAGTGGGAGCGAAGTCGGCGAAAATTTCCCTTTCTTTTTCGGAAGGATGTTCACCAGAATAGAGACAGACTGAGGAGCTCCCCGTATCCGCTAAATTCGGATTTTTATATCTTTTTTGGGGGTCCCAGATTGAACATTCAGATAGGTCGATCCGACTCACTTCTGCTTTTTAATTGGTCTTCACTCGTTACTAAATGTAACGCGATCGGAACTCAGATCGCGGGATAAGTCAACATAGCCAGTCAATTCGATCCTCATGGTCGATCTTTAGGACTTACATCATTCTATTGTTTTAATTTGAGAAGTTCATTTTTCTAAGTACAGGTATTACATTTAAACGTGCCTTTTTATAAACATTCATTTTTATATATTTTTAAAATCGGTTTTACAAAATAATAGCGAAGTTAAGGCCGAAGTTTTAAACGCGAAAACGTGTACGTCGGACGTTCGGCGCCGCTTTCCTGTAAGCCTAGAAGTTTGACAATGGCGTTCGGAAAGTCAATGGAATCATGCTCGACATTCCAAAAGCCATTGCCAAACTTCTAGGCTTACAGGAAAGCGGCGCCGAACGTCCGACGTACACGTTTTCGCGTTTAAAACTTCGGCCTCAACCTCGCTAATATATTTTTTTCCTTTTGCTTGATCGAACATTTCCTTATATAGTCATAATCTTTCCATGTCTTTTTATCACTGTCTTACATAATTAAAACATAAAATTCCTTTATAATTTTGCGTAGCTAGTTTTCGGGTCCTCACATGAGCAAAATCGTGTCACACACTAACATCCAAACCTACGGAAAAAACCTCAATTTCTTTTGCATTTCTCAACCTTTCAAGACCCTAGATCAAAAATGTAAAAATCTTGGGGGTTATTTTTTGACCGATCGTTATACTTCCCTCTGTTATATATAACTCCTTGGAAAGTAATAAATGTAAAAATAATCATTTATTCCATAATATATTAGAGCATACACAATTTTAAAATTAATACTGTAGGTATCATTAAAATTATCCAGTAAATGTGAAAAACGCCCGGAAAAGAATAATTATAAAAACAATTACTACATTTTTACATTTAATCCATTAGACGGGAAACGGCTAAAATGAGATTATGCTGCATAAACGCATTACTACCTCAAGAATAAGACTTGCAACCATTCCGAATTAATCGGGATTTTACAGCAACAGATAGGCAAAATCGTCCTGAAAACGCATTTATTTTCTTGCATTTCCCGGATCCAGAAACACAGACGTTTGTGTATAGAGCTCATTATTCGTACCCACGAGTCGAGCAGAAAATGTCAGATGCTCAATGGCGATGGGTGGTCGCAATTGCAGCAGAGACGAGTTCTCAGTCGCACTTATTGCTCCAGTTTCCATCGAGCCTCAAAAAGTCAGTAGTCTTACGCAAACGAAGACTTTTGAGAGAAATTCCCTAGATAAATAATGCGAGTAAAATTTTAACAACCGGTTCGCTGAACTAAAAATATTTTAGGAAGCGTTCTGCCGGTGAGAACAGGCCGAATCCCACCACTGCTCTAACTGCTCGGTCATCCGGCCGTTAACCGAAGCCGAGTAGGAACCCCACGAATTTTCCTTCCAGGGCCAACTCTGACTCGGATGACCGAGAGGTTAAGGCATCAACCTACCGTTTGGGCAACCCAGGAACGAATCCGGTCGTGTCAAAAAACACCAAGAATTTTTCGGGGATAGTCTTGTTTTTTTAACAAGCCCCTTAAGAGTTCGGCCAGGTCCACAATAGGGCGTCCGGGTAATAAGGAACGGGGACGCCAACATATCCGGACGGACCACCCCCGAAAAATTCCTGGGGATTTATCGACCCGTCCGGATTCGAACCCGGGTCCCCTAAGTTGCGACCTTCACCCTCGGCCATCCGGCCTAAACCTAGAAGGGCTTGATAAAAAGATACTCTTGGTATCCACATGGCGGAAGGAGTAAAAATACATCTGGATTTCATTCCGGGTCCCTCAGAGCGGTAGGATGAACGACATCTTCACTTAATAATCCACATGCCCCTCTTTTTTTGGACGCCATTGAAGGCATAGTGTAATTTCCACGAAAGTCATTTGACGCCTAAAAGACAGAATTTCTTATTTGTATGAAACAAAATTAAATTATTTACTGATGGGTGACAGTCACGTGAAATATCGTGTAACAGATATGTGTTTCGGCTTATAGTTTACTACGTGTATCTTGGTATATCAATTCTGAATCAGTACCAGTTTAGCGTGTTTAAATAGAAACGAGTTTCGAAAGGGTGTCGACCTGTATTGAATCCTCTTTCGTGCATTTCCTTTCGAATATTTCAACTCTTTCCTTTTTAAACTGTGATAGACGTTTTCAGTACATAGCTCATAATATATCGAGAATGACCAGACATTTATCAAACAGTAACCCAATTAAAAATACGCGTACTTCGTACGTCTATCATCCTCATATATCATATGACTAAGTTAATCACACGTTGCAGATATATGAAACAGAAAAATACAGATTACAGATAACTTTTCTATAGCATTAAAACATTTTTTCTCTTTAAAAACTCGATTTTTATTGAAAAAAAGGTATATTAGAAATTTTATTAACCTTTTTATAGTACTTTTACGCTACTACAAAAATTATTGAAAAGTATTATATTTCCCTATACTTTTCACTATTACTTTTTATTATCTCAATGAATTAGGAAACTTGTATAAAGTGATAAATTCCGCATAGGAAAAGTTCTGATAAAGATTTTTTGTAAGCAACTGTCGTACTGTTTATCATCTTGCTCAACACTCCAAGGTCGAGGTTGCTGGTTACTATAAAAGGAACGTGCTCCTCACCTCCTGAACAGTTTGCTTCATACAGCACGATGGCACCTAATAGAAAACCTGAAATTAAATACACTCAGGTAATTTGAAACATTTAAATATTTTTAAACGCATTTATCGCACTATCATAAGTATTTAAATTACATTGATTAATTTTGATCAAGTTTCTGAAATCGATTAATATTAATTGATCAATTATAATTCTTGAAATTGATCAATTAATTTAATTGCTAAATATTTAGTATTTTAGTTTATCAGCGTAATTTTTGAAATATATTTAAAATATTAAAAATGTATATTATTTAGAAATAGTTTAACAATTTTAATACATTCTTTAGATAAGAGTGTTCTTTATTATATAATAAGTATTATCTAATTTATTCATTAAAATAATATGATGATTGCAGAACAAGGTCAAAATTGTCTGAATTTGATATCTTTCTAATTGCTAGATAAGTTAAACTTTGGTGAAAGTTTTAGATTTTTTATATTTAATGAATTATTA
Source organism: Centruroides vittatus (assembly GCF_030686945.1). Classification (NCBI taxonomy): domain Eukaryota; kingdom Metazoa; phylum Arthropoda; class Arachnida; order Scorpiones; family Buthidae; genus Centruroides; species Centruroides vittatus. Next base: position 86,777 of record NW_027120671.1, read on the forward strand.
AGGAAATTTATTTCTCTTCCTTTTCCTGTAAGGATGTGTAATTAATGTGTAGTCACATTTTTTCCTCTTCTTTTCTATGCAATCTTAAATTTGCAACATTTTAATATGAAAGAATACTAAAATAAATTCACAAAGTCGCAGACAAAAACCTTTTTACAGTGTTGTATATGACAGAGAACCGACTAATGTTTTTGGCCTTCGTCAGGTTGAGAACTAAATGTCATCCCCCTCCAGACCGCCAGAACGATGTTCTCAGCCTGAAGAAGGCCTCTGTGGAGGCCGAAAATGCTAGTTGGTTCTCTGTTGTATACAACACTGTAAAAGGTTTTTGTCTGACTTTGTGTTACTCACTACAGTGTTAATAGTAGAAGACATTTTATTGTGTTAATACTAAAATTGTACATAAGTTGGAATATATAATTTCATTTAACTGTGAAGTAAACTATTGTCAAAGTTTTTTCTTTTTTATAATTTATGCAGGATCTTCGTTCAGATCGTAACAACGTTGCTTCGTTTATCAATTTGGCTATTATTGTGTACAATTCAAAAAAATGCAATGGTAAATTTATGTGAGGCCCGTGAAGGATAGTTTGAAGTACTCGCAATCTATTCATCTAAATTGTATTACTGCTAACGTATATATAGATTATTTATAAGAAACTGAGATTAGATTTGTTATCTATTTATCTAATCTTTTGACAAGTATTTAAACTATATTTAAACTGCAAAAGATTGTAGCAATTTAGTTTTAATATAATCTTTATTTTTAAAAATATAATCTATAATACAATGCTTGACATAAAAATGTAGATCTTTGCAAAATGTACATTATAAACAAATTAGCATTATAAACTAATTGTTAATAACACAATTTATTTTAATGTAAAAAAGTTATGTAAGTATAAAAGAATATCATCAAATTGTTTGCTTATTTTAATCATAAGTTGGGTTTTTAAATAATTAGTAATTGTTTAGGCATCTGTTTTTATTTATTAATTGAAATCTTTTGTTAAACATGCTCTGAACAAGATTTTGTAAGGTCATATCCACCTCTTCCTAGGCCTGCAGCATTGCATTTTTAGGTATTCTGATGTAAAATAATGGTTATCTGCATGTACTTTTCTCTCAAGAATTCTCCAGAGGGTTTCATTGGATTGAGATCTGAGGAGCATGCTGGCCAATCCAGAACTTCCGATATTGTAATTCTGGAACTAGCTGGTGTTTACTGCAACTAGATTAGATGATTGCAGTATCTTTATGCAATGAAAAGGGAATGTGCTGGTGTTGTCGAAGAAATGGCAAGAGATGATCGGCAAGCATTGATTAATAACTTGAGTCATTCATTCTTGATAAAACAAATACTAAAGGTAATTTACCTACAGAGCTAAGTGTCCTCAAACCATCCACAGTACTTAGGTCTCCCAAACTATCATACTACTAACTTTGACTATCTGGATGGCTTGAATGATTTAAGAAAATAACCTCAATGTTTTTCTAAGTTAACTTTGTGAAGGTAATGTGATAGTTTGGAGGCATTTAGCACTGCAGGAAAATTAGCTTTGTCTTTTGTTTAGAATCTAAGATGGACAACCTGCGGTCCACATTAATATTTTTTGCAGCCCGCATCACATAAAATATGAATGAATGTATCAATTTCCCAGCTTAAGGAAGTATGCAGCAAAAATTCAAATGTTATTTTCTACAACTTATGTATGTGAATAGTTTTTCCTCAATGAATTTAGTAAAAATTAAAACAATAAACCAGCTAATAGACACATTGAAATTAATTTAAAACTAGCAGCGACTAATATTTAACCAAATATTTCCGGTATATTATGTTTACATCAGTTCCAGAAGCTAAATTAAGTATACCTATGCTAATTTATAATTATACATGAATAAATAGTGATTTACCAGCATTGTTTTTAATCTTTTTTTCTTGTGTGCGGCCTGCGTCAGTTCAAAAGTTTTTAAATGTGGCCTTTGCATAGAGAGAGGTTGCTCGTCCCTGGTTTAGATAAACACATTTTGCCATAAATACATGTCCCAGACACAATAAAATGCACTCATACCAAAAAAAAGCATAATAATTTGGCCTATATCTTAGGAACTAGAACTATATAAAACTTAACAAACAGAACATTGTGTTTTATATTCAACAAAATTGAAAAAGTGAAAATTTAATCTAAATTACATCAAACCAAAAATAACAAGAAAAAAATACTAGGTATTATCAGAAATCTTTTTTGCACAGAAAATGATTAATATGTTATGTGATTGTATATATGCTGCACTGCAATTGCTAATGCTGATTATATTGTCGTTTATTAGTTCTGTAAGGAGAAAGGTCATTAGTGAACAAAAGCATCTTGAAGTTCCTGGAATGTTCTTGAGTCTCCTGTGAGTCTCCACCATATCCTTAGAGCATCCCATACATTCTTTGGGATTTAGATCTGGAGATCTTGCTTGCCATTCCATGCAGTGGTGGATAATGTAAGGACTAATAGGGCTTGAGCCCAGGACCCTCAGCTTTTAGGGGGTCCAATGTACAATGTAAAGTATTTAATTCTTAAATAATTTTAGAAAATTCTTGTTAAAAAATAATTGTAAATTGATCAGTGGTTAGCACATAATTTTATTACACCTACCTATCTGAATTAGCTACATAGAAAGGCCTAAAATTTTAAAAATGTGCAATGTATAAAACACATTTAATTACAATCTATTTTATGATGGGTTTTTATAATTTAATTTTTTCAGGGATGTCAGTTAGTATGATCTTTGGCCAAAACTGCTTAATGTTTAGACACAAGCTACAAGGAATAAAAATACTAATTTTTTTTAAATTTTAGAAAAGAGGTCCAAAAAATCTAAGCCATGACTCCCAGAAAGTTATATCTGCCTTGATTCCATGCTGTCGAGGAAGTTATTGACAAGTACAGTACAGTCCTATGTGCATGAGCAATAATGAAATATACATCCATAACACCTTGGTAAAATTCTATATGGGCTTGTCTTTGTACCTTCTTGTAGTAATGGTATCCATTGCACAGATGTGGAGCTCACTGTAACCATGAAGCATAATGCTTCCCCAGAGTACCTACCACCTATAGACTGTTTTATTTCCACAATATTCATGGGGTGTTATTGCTCTCTCCATATTCTAATCTGACAAGAGTTATTCTCTAGATTGTAAAATAGTAAGAAATTGTCTTCAATGGTTAAACTGCCAAAAAACAATATCATGCTACTATTGTATTTATGGAGAGTGCATATTTTCATAGACTTGTTTTTTAATGGAATATTTAACTTCATTCTGGATATTTTTATTGTATATTTGTTTATTTTTTTCTCTGATTGGATAATAATTCTTATTTTTTTGGATATAAGAATATATTTCTCTTTGGTCATTTTTTTGACTTTCTTTTCTTTATATAAATCTCTGCTAATCCAAACCTTTTACTAATCTGAAGAAACCTAAGCAATAATTACTTGATCATGAGATTGCACTCTCCTGTATTGTAAATAAATGTTCAAATTATTAAACATTTTTTAGATAGTTTTACAAAATTTAATAATAATTATATTAAAAAATTGTATTTAAGGATTAAATATAAAATAAAATATCCAGAGAAAATATTTTGAAGAAAACTCTGATCTAAATGAAATCTCTTCTCTTCTTCTCTTTTTAGATTTTTATCAATAATGAGTGGAGAAATTCTCTGAGTGGAAAAGTTTTTCCAACAGTCAACCCAAGTACAGGTGAAAAGATATGCGACGTTCAAGAAGGTGATAAGGTATACCTTTCAAATATTTTGAGATTTAATTAAGATATGCATGTTTTGTAAATTCTGATACTTCTCAGAATTCTTTAGTTTTAACCTAATACAATATTTTTTTCTCTTAAATAAAATTTGTTTTTGAAATAATTTAAAATGTTAATGCAAGTTTCATCTATCGTCCGCATAGAAGCATCTTTTTTTCGTCTGCTGCCTCTAGGAAGTGCCGTAAACAAAAATAGCGACTAATTATTATTGCCATACTGTCCTTTAGTTTCTTATTATATATTTTGTCAACGTGGACATTAAATATATTCTGTTAAATATATTTTACAACCTAGTAATAAAGATTAAAGAAATAATTTTTATTAAAATCATAGACTTTGATATGTTAATAAGTTGTTACACGATTAAAATTTTTATAAGAACGTACGTATTTTAGGGAGATATCGATCTTGCCGTGAAAGCTGCTAGGGAAGCTTTTAAGTTGAATTCACCATGGAGAACTTTGGATGCTTCAAAAAGAGGTCTTCTTCTAAATAAGTTCGCAGATTTATTACAGAGAGACATTGAATATTTGACTGTAAGTTTTTTAAATTGTACATAAAATAAAAGTTTAAACAAAAAAGTTAAACTCAATAATGTTTTTAGAGTTTAGAAACTTTGGATAATGGCAAACCTTATAAGAGTGCTTATGGAGATATTGTGTTCAGTATTAACGTTATACGTTACTATGCCGGTTGTAGTGACAAGGTTCACGGAAAAACAATTCCCGCTGGTATTTCATCATTTTTGAAGTCTTTTTTTTTTTAATGCTACAATATTTATGTATTATTAAATTTGTTTACATAATTCTTTTTTTCCTCAGATGGTGATGTAGTTTCTTTTACCCGACTTGAGCCAATGGGTGTATGTGGTTGTATCATTCCTGTAAGTTTATATTAAAGATGTTTCTAAGAAAAATAATTTCTTTGACTTCTTTTTAAATTAAAAATATTGTACTTATAAAGTATTGCAGCTTCTTAAATTTTTTTTTAATTTAGTGGAATTATCCAATATTGCTCTTCAGTCAGAAAGTTGGACCAGCTTTAGCAGCAGGAAATACTGTTGTTATAAAACCTGCCGAACAAACTCCGTTAACTGCTCTGTATTGTGCTAGTCTGTTAAAAGAAGCAGGTGTTCCTCCGGCGTCGTTAATGTCGTACCCGGATATGGTCCCACTGCTGGAGCCGCACTATGTCATAACACAGATGTTGACAAAATTGCATTTACTGGATCGACAGAAGTAAGTGTTTTAATAATGTATAATTTAAATTTAAAAAATATATGTGAAGAATTATATAAATTTTTAATCTGGAATGATATATATGTTAGGTTGGCCACTTGATACAACAGGCAGCTGGTGCTACAAATATAAAACGTGTTACATTAGAGATGGGTGGAAAGAGTCCTTTAGTAATATTTGCCGATGCTGATTGTAAGTTTTTTAATTAATCGTATAGATTAAATCATAAGAAAAAAATTGATTTTTCTAAAACGAGTTTCCTTTTATAGTGGATGAAGCAGTTAGATTGGCACACGAAATGGTGTTTGTTAATCAAGGTCAGTGCTGTTGTGCAGCTACAAGAACATATGTTCAAGAAGAAATTTATGACGAGTTTGTGAAACGTAGCACGGAATTGGCACTGAAACGTTCTGTTGGTGATCCATTTGATGATAACACTCAGCAAGGACCACAAGTAAGATACAAGTAACAATCTAATTATGATTTTTGTATGTTTATAAAACTTAGGAATATCAAATTTGAGTTAGAAATTTATAGTTACAGAACTAAAAATATAGGATATTAGAAGTTATTAGTGAGGTTGAGGCCGAAGTTTTAAACGTGAAAATGTGTACGTCGGACGCTCGGCACTGCTTTCCTGTAAGCCTAGAAGTTTGACAATGGCATCTGGAATGTCGAGCATGATTCTGCTGACATTCCAAACACCATTGTCAAACTTCTAGGCTTACGGGAAAGCGGCGCCGAACGTCCGACGTACACGTTTTCGCATTTAAAACTTCGGCCTCAACCTCGCTATTATATCCTAGAAGTTACTATTATTATTAGTGATTCCAATATGCCAGTACTTGCTATTAAAATATTATATTTTATAATCTTATTTCTGCACACAGGAAATTAAGATGATTTTAATCTATATATAAAAATCTTAGTATTTATTATACACAATAATAAAAAAAAAAATGTTTTTGATAATTTTCAATCAAATCGCATGCTGTTCAGCATTATTGTAATTTTTTCTGTTTCCATATTGAAATAATTCAAACATTTTAAATTCTTTTTATTCCAGATTGATGATATTCAATATAAAAAGATTTTGGATCTGATCAAGTCTGGCCAAAATGAAGGAGCAAAGTTGAACTGTGGCGGAGAATGTTTAGGAGGCAAAGGATACTTTATCAAACCGACCGTCTTTTCTAATGTAACTGACAATATGAGAATAGCAAAGGAAGAAATTTTTGGTCCCGTTCAACAGATATTAAAATTCAAAACTCCAGAAGAGGCTCTGGCCAGAGCTAATGATACCACTTATGGATTAGCAGCTGGAGTATTGACAAAAAATATTGACACAGCTATGACATTTGCTCAAGGTGTTCAAGCTGGAAGTGTCTGGTCAGTTAATTATGATTTTGAATTCTTAATATATGCATTGATTTAGTATTTTTTAAATGGTATCGTTCCATTTAAAATAGTAATACTAAATATTGCTAGTTCAATGTTCTCAATTAGAATTTGCTTGAAATACAATAATTTATAGTGAATTATAACATCGACTGAGTGCAGAATTTAGAACTGGTTCTGTAGAATTACACTAGAATTTATTGAGATGTTTTAGATTTGTGGATTACACATTAAAAATTAAAATTTGTACATGATAATATATAATTTTAAAATTCATCACATCACTGTATGGCCCTTTTCTTGCTCGTGATGATAATCCATATGCATGATTTGTTTAGATTTCATTTGTGATTTTAAAATATGACAATATATTGATATCTTCAATTTAAATACTGTCAGGTTTTTCCTTCTAAATTTTCTGTAAAGTCAATTAGTAATAAACAATTAGATAAACTCAATGTTATTCTACAAAAAATTTTAAAATATCTTTTTTACTTTTCAGGGTAAATTGCTATCTTCATGCAACACCGCAAACACCATTTGGAGGATTTAAAATGTCTGGTATTGGACGAGAAATGTAAGAACTTTAAAAATTATTATTTGAATCAGTATTAAGAAAATTCATATACAATTATTTTTAAGTAACTGAAACTTTTAGTTCACTGTCAAATCATTAAATTCAATGATTAAATAACTCCACAAACCTTCATAAACATCAGAACAATATATTTAAAATAAATATGTCGAGACAAACGGTTTTCGATCAATAATATATTTTTGTGCCGGTGTTTTTGAAGGTTTTGTGGAGTTGTTTAATTGTTTATAACCAGCTTTGTGAAGATTCAAGATTAAATTCAATGAGCTGCATTTATTTATATTTATATAAAATGTATTGGGGCAGATGTCTAAAGATCTTATAATGCTTGAATCTATATGGCATGCTAATAAGCATTTATATTTGTCTCGGTGAGTGTTGAATTTTTCTTCAATGCTCGTTGATACACAGGCATTTTCAAATCAATACCTAGAGATGATCCTGGTATAGATAAGATGTGATGCACTTATCACATCATCACCTTTTCTTAGACTGAAAATTATTAATTAGTTTGCTGTTCTTACAAGCCAAGCTTAATGTAATTGACGAATTTTTTTTAATATATAAAATTTTCCATTTAATAAATTTTATTTTGTGAACTGTCATCATTAAATACTTAAATTTTAGAATAAAAAAATATTTTTTGTTTTTAAAGGGGATTTGATAGCATGATGGAATATCTGGAAACCAAAACTGTAAGTTAAATTTTTTTTTTTCTCCTTACGTTCCCATTTTCTTTCATTTTGTATACTCACTTCCCTTCATTTTTATTTTAGGTGACTATCAAAATACCAAAGAAGAATTCTTAAAATGTTATTAGTTTCCTGAAATAAATCTCGATATTTTTTGGAAAAATACTAAATATTCAAATTTCGAATAAAATAAATATTTTCATTTAAAGCAAGTTTCTCTTTTTGAGAATTTTTATTTTATTTAGTTTTACAAATAAATGGAAACGTCCCAAAGGGCAGTTGATATCTACCTCCCAAAATTAACAAATATATTTTAATTTAAAACAAGATAAAAAAAAGACAAAATTATTTAATTTGTTAAATTTTGAGAAATAAGATGATGATAGATCTTTTTTGAGATACATCCAAACAAAAAAATTGGAGCGAACACACAAGATTGTAGATTTTTTGGTGGAATATATAAAGAAAAAAGGATGCCGGTAAATATTTAAAATGTTTTAATGTATTTAAAGTAAGCAATCGAAAAACAAAGGAAAACAATTAATACTAGCAAAGCTAGGATTTTGAGTATACATGGTAAGTTTATATAATTTTATTTTATCAACAGCCATACTATTTGAGTGATCCGATCCATAATCATTTATCACTTAAGATTTACATTTTACAAAATTTAATTACAAATTTATCATTTTGCAACTTTGAAATCACCATATTAAAATGTGAAAATCATTTGTAAAACTGCAAAATTGTACAGTACATACAACTGTTTTTAAATATGTTAACATGCAAGTTTTCAATTTCCTATTCATAATTAACCTGTTAAAAAAAAAAAAAATTGGTTTACATGAGTTAATTTTCATTTTGAGTAAAATAAAAAAACGTAAAGTGAGAATTTGATGTTTTTTTAAATCGATTCTATATCTATAAAGGTATGAAAAAAGTATCATTTATTTTCATTTTAATGGTTTAACTATGATACATAATATCTTCATACACAGAACTAGATATATCAAAACAAGATGTGCTTCATTTAATACTTCAAAAGTAATCTCGGACGTTTAAGAATCTTGTACTATGAATATACCTACTCTTAAGGACTAAAATCATACATGTTTCATATAATATACTAGTCAACTTAAATTTGTTAAGTTGTCAAATATATTTAGTAATGCTTCTTTCATAAAATTATTTGTGTAATTCATTTACTACATATATTTTATTCAGTTTCATAATTTTCTGTAAAATAATCTGTGAATTGTGTGTTTTTAAAGTGAATATGGTTATCTGTTGATCTTGAATTATAATTAAGGAAAGATGGTGGGCAAGCTCTTTGTCAAAACTTACTGAGAGTGGCATTAAAAAGTGTGGGAAATACTTTAAATGCTACAAATATTCATCTGCTGTGACAATTTTTATAGAAACCTCCATAGAAATATGCCTCACCTTTAGTTCTCCTATTTTCTGTGTCAATCTATACATTGTAATTGATATTATTAGATATCCTAGTTATTAAATCCATGTTAAAAATCTTTCTATCTATTATATAACACTTAATCTATCCAACAAAAGATGAAACTATTCAAATCATTTTGGATGAATGTCTAGCCTGTTTGACTGATGATTAATTAAACATTTGTTTAAATAGCCCATATTTGTAATGTCCACTTTAAATTAACAACACCAAAACACTAAAACATCTTTATTCTCTGTATAGTTTTGTTGTCACCTTGGTGTTACCTGAAATGCTTTATTAAATAAACATGTTGCATCCCCCCTTTAATGAAACTACAGCAATTAAGATGACAGTGTATTAACCAGGATGTTAGTTCTTTTCTGGTATTTACTTAATACAGTTAATTTTAAATGTACAAACTCAAGAAAGGTTTCACACTTCAAACCATGGAAATGTTTGCAAGTAATTTTACGAGATATGATAACAGATATCTATTCATTTCGTGTAATATTTGATAAAAGATAACACATCTTTAGATGATATGAAACTACCTACAGAAACTATTACACTTTGTTGTTCTTCAGGTTTTGATTTCTATAGCCATGATGCAGGACACAGTGATTTGACATCATTCTGTGGATATGATAGTTTAAATGTAGACTTCTGTCTTCGTTACTACTACTACTATAACAATTCCTCCAATCCACTGAGGATGAGATTGACAAACTCTAACATGATCGTGTACTTTTAAATCTTGTATACTTGAACAGGTACATTCAGCATAATACCTCTTTTTTAAATGTTTAATGGAGAGTTATGAATATCCGACTCAATGAAATTGTAGCAATAACAAGCAAAAGCACTTTCATAGGTCTTTCAAAAGAACACAGCTGGTGAGAGCAGATCAGGGTGTGAAGTGTTGCATGTATGCAATAGTGATAAGTATACACAATATAAATAAACACCAGAACACTTGCTGAGCCTGCTGTACTTTAATATTCAAACACTTTCAGCCTATTTTTTATAGGCCATCCTCAGAAAATTACTGTTCCACAAAAAGAACACAAAGCTTTTCGAATATTAAATTTAAAAATTTTCGAAAATTGTTTAAAAGTTATTGCATTAAACGGTTAAATATTAAATAAACAACAAATTACTAATACATTATATAATCAAACCATGTAAAAATAAACTACTATAACAAAAATACATTAAACCAGTTAAAGCATAACTGCCACAACCTTTTACAGGTTTTTAACTCCCATTTCTTTTTCTATTACGTATTTCCAGGCTGTCGGGAGAGCATTAGTGTCCTTTGCATTTAAGCACTTGTTGTTCACTTTACTCTTATATATATATCTATTTTTTCCATACCCAACACAATTGTCAGAGAATGGACAGTCTTAACTATTCTCGCTTCATCCCACTTCACACTCACTCCTTCCGTTTGTGCCATGACTGCCAAAAAGGTGTTATTATGTCCTCTATTCACATAGTACTTGTGCTTTCTTATATGTGTTGCCAAGTTTCTTCTAGTGACTCCAACATAATCTTTTGTCACTCCTAACTGTGGATTTTCAAAAGGAATTTTGTAGACCCCAGCTTTCTCCTTCATCATTCTCATTTCATCTTTATCATTCCTTAGCAATCTGTATATGTTTGGCCCTCTTTTATATACCGTTTTTGTGTTTTTATATTTACATAATTCCTCCATTACTCCCTCTATCTTCCTACTGTATGTGAACTTGTTGATCCTATCTTCCCTATTATCTCATCTGCATCCATGTTGTCTGTAACTGCTGACCAATCCTTCGATTCTGGTTGTTCTGTATCCTAAACATTTTCCACCTTCTTAATTCTGCTAATCTCTCTAAGTCGATCTTGTACATTGGTGCAATGCAAAAGAAGGCCCTTTTAATAAGCACCTTAAATGCTGATATCTTGTACCTAAACGGATCATTTGACCACGCTGGTATAACAATGTATGAATGGTTTTTATCTAATTTTGTTAAAATTCTTGGTTGATCGTTTCATTTCAGAGATTTTAGTCCATAAAGAGCATTTAAAGTGCACTGAGAAAATCATAGAGACAAGAGGATGTCAACTTCATAACATGATCAAATTGAAAGACTTAATTCAACAAAAAATGAGAATAGTTTGACTAATTAATATTAATAACCCTACTAGAAAAATTGTTATTCTAAATACATAAAGTACTTTTATAAAAAACAATATTTATTGACTACTAATACTGTATGATTTCATCAGTTTCCTCCATCTATTTCTATGTTTTTTAATTATCTATTCATACCTTTCTTGTGGTAGTATTATAAATTATAAAATAAAGTGAACAATAAAATCTGGAATGATTTATACAACTTTTTACAAAGTATGTCATCCTTAAAAATGGAACCATCATTATTCTCCTACATATTTATTGAAAAGCATTTTAAAAGAATCAGGTGATTTATTCACATAAAACTATTATTAGTAGATATCTCAAAAATTTTGAAATATCAGTTTCCTATATAACTTTACATATTTTATTCCACAGAGGTTAATAACTAATGTCACTTTTTTAATACATGGGGATAAATATCTCTAAATCTAAGCAAAACTTACAGTATGTTAAAATTATTTATTGAATACCTTATCCAGCATTAAATAATTTATATGGATACTAACTTGATGTAACTATTATTAAAAAATGGCAATGTTAGCAACATTCCCATATTTAAACTTTGTATAAAATAAAAAAAAGATTTGAAATTGTTTATTTTCAAAATCTGTATTTGAATACACAAATACTTTGTTGAATACAATAAAATAAAAAACAGTTAAATTACTGACTATCACTTGAAGAACTGCTAGACGAATCTGTTGACATAACTTCTACATCTTCATTTTCTTTGTTGTGTCCTTTTGTATCCATGGTAACAGAATTATGATTTGAAGCTGCTCCTATATTTGCTTTAATATCATTGGGAGGCTGCCAGGAAAAAGTTCCTGCCTGAGTTGATGATGTCTGTTCTTTAAAGTAATGAAGAAAGAAAATTATTAAACTCAGTTGTTATAATAATATATTTTATGTGAATGACAGAAAAAATTTCATATGGAAATATAAAGACAAGGTTAGCATTCTAACATTAGATTGATGAAAACAATAGCGAGGTTGAGGCGGAAGTTTTAAACTCGAAAACGTGTACGTCGGACATTCGGCACCGCTTTTCTGTAAGCCTAGAAGTTTGACAATGGCATTTGGAATGTCGAGCTTGATTTCATTGACTTTCCAAATGCCATTTCCAAACTTCTAGGCTTAAAGGAAAGCGGTGCTGAATGTCCGATGTACACGTTTTCACGTTTAAAAGTTCGGCCTCAACCTCGCTAATATTTGTGATTAATAAACATCTTAAAAGCCATTTTGGATCAAGCGTGCTTGATCCAAAATGGGGTCAAACTAATTTATTTACTGTACATGTATATAGACACAACATAAACTACTCATATAAATGAAGAGATGTAATGGACTGAATCTGATATGAACTAGTTTTTTTCTAATGATAATTGCATAGCACATTAAACAGTCACTTAGCAAGCTACAAATATATTATAAGAATGTAGAATTTTTAACAATCAAGTCTTTTAAAAATTAAATGTTTCTCAAATTAGTAGTGTTTTGCCTCTGTACCTGTACATCATACTTTTCCTGTTAGATGACTGGCATGACTCAATTGCTATCTAAAGCCTGGTACTCGCATGCGGAAACAGATGACAGAAACGGTTGCCGTTTCGTGTCGCATGTACTCACATGCAGAAATTACCCTACAACTGAAACACATCATCTGCCAGCCGTAAATATAAACAAGCTACTACAGTAGGTAGGCCATGTGCCAATAGTCAAAAATGACTTCTATCAAGATTGCTTTGTTATATCAATTAAACTTTTTAAATTTGCCTTTGATCTTATCACATATAAAAAGCCTCAAAAACGAATAATTTGGATAGGAAAAATATTCTAAATCGTCGAAAGTTAGCTTTCATCACCGAATTTCGATTACGCCACTCCTAATACTTTACGCAGTAAGTTACATCTATTTGACATTAGTATTTAAATCGGATAATAATATAGCGTATAAATGAAATACAGTAATACCTCGACTTACGCTACCCCAACTTACGCAAACCCGGAGTTACGCGATTTTCAAATCTCGTTGATTCATCTTTTGTTTGAGTGCCACACAACTCTTGATTACTCACTCTCCCCACACTATTGTTCAGCTTACATGTTCGAACATGTCACGCGGAATTGACACATAGCTACAATTTATTTTGTGTTATTTATTTCTGTGTTTGTTATATCTACGGAGACTTGAGAGACTCTACTATGTCATCCAAACAAAGAAGAACTGATTCTTCTGCATCAAACAAGAAAAGAAAAACTTTATCTTTGGAATGTAAAGTTAACATTATTAAAGACTTCAATACAAAAATGAAAATTTGTGAATTGGCAAAGAAGTCTGATCTACCGGAATCGACGGACAGGACAATTATAAAAGGTAAAGAAAAAATTCTCAAAGCTGTGAAAACTTGACAGAAGGCCTCAGTTTAATTGAAAAGGAGTTACAAATTTTATAAAATATAGACTCCAATGGAAGAGTGCATTTCTTCTGAAAAAGGAGAAATTAAAAAATTATTAGCATGCTACGAGGAAATTTTGCGGGAGAAAAAAATCTTTGAGCCGTCAGATGAATTTTTAGATTTTACGAAGCCTTCTACATCAAAATAACTTCGGTTTACGATTTTAATAATATAATTTGTTATACATATATATTATCTAAGATTTCATTAAACATTTTTTTCTAAATTATTGTTTTCTTTAGTCTCCGGCCCCAATTAAAAATAATTTGTATGTATTTATATGTGAAATTATACCCTGACTTATGCGGTTATCACTCGGTCCCACCTATCACGTAAGTTCGGGGTATTACTGTATATAAGTGCAGTGTTTCTCAAACTTTTTGGTCTGCAACCCTTTTTGCACTTATAAATTTTCAAGGGATCCTCTGAAAATTAGTATGTGTAGAAAAACATCCCGGAGGGAGGGGGTTAATTTAAATTCAGGAGGAGTTAATTTCTTTTGTTTAATTAATCTATTCCATGTTGAAATTTCTCTCTGTTGCGTGTCGCTTTGTGTTGAATTTTTGTCAATGTTAAGACTAACGAAATTTTTAAAAAAATTATTTCTTTATTTTTCACAAACAAAATAAATATATTGAAAAATATAAAAACAAAAAACATTATATTTCGGAAGTTAATCTAGTCTCAAAATGTTCCGATTCAGCACAACACAGTCCTCAGAAAAACAAGCAAAACTTACCACTCACAAGGGTCAAAAAGTCTCGTTCACTTGACTTTGATTGATAGAGGAGTTTATTGATATTCGCTTATACTCCGGAAGAACAGGAGGATGATTGCCCAGCGACCAAAGAGTCGGCCACCGCGAGAAGGGGAGATAGGAATGCCTTCCGGGAGGACTTGGGGGAAGCTGGCCCCTATTCAGGTGTCATTGGCAATGAGGAAAACCTGGAAAAAACTCCTGCTGCCAGTTCGTCCAAGTGAGGCACGAACCCCTGATTGAACTCCGGTGTTTAGGGTCTGGTCACCGCCATTATGAGCGAAGACGGAGTCCACTCGGCCACCGGTGGGCAAAAATCTCATTCAAATACTGGCGCATCCTTAAGTACCCTCTCATGGTCGCGCCAGTGTTGCCAGCTAAAAATGCATATCAACTAAAATAATATCGGAGTATCCCAAGACAGCCAAATATTGCAGCGCCACAGCACTAGCGGAAATTCGAATTTGCCGACTGAAACGCTTTCGGTTGATCGGTTTTCGGATAATCGACCCTCTACTGTATTTCTAACTCGACTTGCCTACAGACGCAATGCTGCTAGTGAATGCCATTCCAAATGACAACGCTGTTCTATCATAGTTTAGGCGAAGAGTGGAACTTGCGGGATTCCCCAATAGCGCACAAATTTATGAATATTATATTTAGGCTCGTATTTAAATATTTATATTGTTTTTATTATTTATATGTGCAATTTATTTAAGTAAAAATTATTTTATATATTTTTTATTTCTATTATTTCTAAACATGAATCCATAGTAAATTTATAAAATATTTGAAAAAAAATTGATCTGGCATCAATTTTTCAGCGACCTCCAGTTTGAGAATCACTGTATTAGTGTATTAGTGTACAAATAAAGCTTTTTAGCTTGCTGACCGCCATAGTTTGAATGCTATCGTCCCACATGATCTTTATGCCGACATTGCTAAACGGCCTTCCTATTGTCTAATTTTTGCCATTCCACTTTCAGCGATGGCAAAAGTTGAAAATTTTCAACTTCATATTCCGTCAGCTTCGACGGCAAAAGTGACCATTTTGCTGTTCTGTCGTCCATTGCTGCATGTGAGTACCAAGGCTTAACTCCTTTCAGGGGAAAATTTTTGAATTGAAATATGACTTCCAGTTTGTACCAGAAGTTGACAAATATAGTTAATCAGGGCCTCCTACCCCTAAGCTTTTCCATTTCCGGTCTGGGCTTTCATCTATCTAACTCTGTTCTCAAGATTAAGGAAGGACAGACAGCCAATGTTGGGAATTTATAGGTCTACAATTTTTTCAAATTGCAGCCCCAATAATATGATGTAACAAAACTGTAAAACAAGTAAAAAGAAACATATCATTACACTACTAACTTTACCAAAGCATCAATTCATTTTTGTAATTTATAAATACAGTAGAGCGTCGATAAGTGGAATGTCGGTAAGTGGAATGGCCGGAAAGTGGAACGATTTTCAGTCGGACTGTGTCATGCTGAATCGAATGTTTTTGATACTAAATTTACTTCTAAAGTATAATTTTCATGTTTTTTATATTCTTTAATATATTTATTTTGTTTGTACAAAATGCAGAAATAATTTTTAATGATACGATAGCCTCGATGATTATTATAAAAATTTTCATTAGGCTTAAAATCGACGAAAATTCAACACGAAGCGACACGCAACGGAGAAAAATTCAACAGGAAGCGATACGCAACGGAGAAAAATTTGAACATCGGACAGGTTAATGTATTTTTTCATACAAAGTCGGAAACTGGAACAAATCATTAACTGGAAGGACACCAGTCCCCAATTGGTTCCACTTATCGACGCTCTACTGTACTTATATCATCTGATTGAGTTAATCATGTATTTAATTTAACAGAAATGGCAATTTGAATACATGTTACTAATTTGCAAAAATACAATATTTCTGTTATTATTTGATTTTTTCCAATCATAATAGCATAGTTATCAGTACATACCATAACTGATCAATTTAATCATGAACAGAATTTATAGAAAGTAATATAATCTAAAATCTATTTAACACTGAATCTGATTATCACTTATTATTATTACATTATCATAACATAATAGATTACAGTTAAATTATATTCAATAATGTTATCAGTCAGTGTTAGAAAATAGATATTTGATACCGAATAAATTATTTTATCACATGTAACAAAACAGAGAAAGTTCTTTTTTGGCTAATTTTTTAAATAATAAATTTAAACAATATTATACAATACAATTAACAAACAGTATAATTTATAACAAAAATTAGAAAAGCTAGAAAAGAAAATAAATTGTGTTTAATGATAATTCTTAGTTTTCTCCCTCTGTTCTATTCATATATGTTTCTTCATATTTTTCTTTGATGTCTTTCTCCTTCATCATCTTTTACAAACCTCTTTCCAAAATTTTCTTGGTCTTCCTCTCTCATTTTTTGTGAATTCTGTTCCATTTATAACCTCACATAACCACATTATATTAACTGTCTTCTTTTTATATCATTATTGTGCATGAATAATAATTTGCATAATTTTGTCAGTGCATCTTCAGCTGCATCAAAGCCACTTCAGCTGCACTTAACTGGTTTTCTTTCATCTGTCATTAATATTTCTTATATTTTGGCTCCATATAATACATAATATACATCTTGTTATAGTGTTGCATATATTTCATTTTCTTTTTAATTCTTGGCATTCCACCAGATTCAATTCATCTCTTTAAACTGTCTTTCTTTGTTTTTTCCCCATTTCTTCTTACTCAGTTATCACTTCCATCTTGGCTTAATTCTACTTCTAAATATTTGTAATAGTCACATACTGTAAGTTCTATATACTATTCTATGCTTTCATACGAATAATTTGTTCTTCTCATATTCATAAATAATTTATACATACTTATATTGAAATGAATTTTTAAAAATTAGACTGGCAAAGCCTCTGCAAAGTCTCTAATTTGATTTTGGTGTCTTCACTACTGTGCTTATTAGTTTCTTCTTAAAATAACTAAAGAATGTTATTTCCTGGCTTAAGTTTAAAGCATATTTTAATAAATACAAAATTCTATTTATACATTGATTCCGTTTTCTGAAAATGCAGAATGTCCAGAAAAACATTTAGTATTAGTATTGTACTTTTGCTGCATTGTACTTTTATGACAATTATATTCACTTTGAAAGCAATTCAAATACAGGTAACCCCCGTATAACACGATATTTCTATAGCACAAATTCACTCTAACATGGTTCGAAAATTGGGACCATCCCCATATAACACAGTACTTTTATAGCATAGATTGACTCTGACACGTTTCGAGAATTGGGTAAAACCCTCGTACAACATGAATTGTAATAAAAACTATTAAAAGTGAACTTTATCTAATTTGAAAATAGGGAAATTCCCGTTCAATAAACGTGATAAAGCTTTTAAGTGCAAAAGATACTTCATTTGATATTTTTCGTACTATCAGATTTTCATGCATAATTTTCGAGAACTATTAGTACTTAAGTACAATATGTAAATTTTCTTTTCTCGTCTTCTGTCGATACACATGGTCCTTCTCAAAACTTCTCTTAGTGTTGCCAGATCTCGACGCTTCTGCTTTTAGTGTTGCTAGATGTTTTTCCCTTATTCCATACTTTATTCAGTCATCGGTCTTTTTAGGCATTGAACTGCACCTTTGACCGTTGGGACAATCCACACCTTTACAAGTATACTTTAAGACTTTGTCTCATTTTTGGCTACGTAGATAAAAAATTTTCAGTTAATAGTGCTTAATGATGACAAAGGAAACATTGCTTAATTTATATTAATATGTATCACTCCTTAAGAAAATTTTAATAAAGATATTTATCTTAATTATGAAAATATAATAGCATGTTTTTTAATTTTTGGAACCTAACCCCCTTTTCATACTAGTTCTTTGTTTCATATAACACAGATTCGCATAACATAACACGGCAATTTTTTGGAACGTAACTCCCGTGTTATACGGGGAGTTACCTGGTTACCTGTAGTTTCACTTATACATTTTTCTCACTCATTTTTTCATTTTTCTCAGTTCCCTTAAAAAATGTATAAAGGAAGTTAGACTATATATTGTAATCAGTTACTGTATACATGCACCATAAGACAATACAGCAAAAATGTTCAGATTTATTGAACTTCAACTAACGTTATTACTTTACTTATTTAACTAATTAATTGATATTTTTATTAACAAAGATTTGTAAAAATGTAGAAAGTCAATTACCTTAAAAGAGCCAAAGATAATACTAGAAATTATTATATCCTTTGTATGGAATTAATCTTATTTTTATTTTTAATTTTTATTTTATTTTATTTATTATTAATTTCCTTTAACCTTATTACAAAATTAAAGTTAAAATAATATTCTAGACCAAGCAGCTCTGTAGAAAGCTATTTTTGTTTTCAATTTTTTGAAGTAATGCAAATCCAAGTGATAATGAAACATGAAAATAGCAGTTATTGGGTTGCAATTTTCAAATTTCAGATCTACACTCAAACCTGTTTTTGTGCGGTCTTTTTTTGTGCGATTTGTTTTGTGCGGTATACCAATTTGATTGAAATTCATATACCGCACAAAAACAGGTTTGAGTGTATACATTCATTCATCTGTTCTTTGTTATTCTCAAGAATGGAGTTAGACACATGAAAATCGGGATCAGATATGGAAAACTCAGGGGCTGGAGACCCTGATTAACCATCTATGAACATATGGTCTGAACTGGAAGTCTCATGATGTTTTTAATTAAAAGATGAACAAAAATTGCAGTCCAGCATTGTGATGATGTCACAATAAATAATTGCTTGTTTTTTTATATAATGTATTTATTTTAATATACCATAAATATTAGTGAATGTGATTGATTTTTTGAACTGAAAAATATTTTTTTATTACATTAGTTTTGTCCATCATAATTATGGGTTTCAAGGACTGAACATATTTTCCAGTTATATATCATCTTAAACCTTTTTATGCATGATGGTTTATAATTCCTAATCTTTTACACATCTTTTTGAAGATTTAATAGATACCAAAAAACTTTTTAATACAGCAGCATGTTTATGTTTCCTTGTAAGCAATCAACATTTCATTTTGATACATCTGCCTTATTGATGTATATATGTCACAACTGTCCTTGTTTCTATTGGCTATCAACTACCTGTTTCCACTTACAATAGTTGTTAAATATTTTTAAATTTATTTTCTGGAGCCTTTCTATGCTACAGAGATAAAAAGTATTTTTGATTTTTGTTTCTGAATTATTTTTCACAGATGGAAACAGTACTTAACAATTTATAATAATTATTATTTTGACACATCAATTCATCACACTACCTAGCAAGATGGTCAAGTAAAATCAGCTAAGCAGAGTGCCCAGCCAAAAGGACATTGGGAGAACATTGAGGAGATGGTACATGACAGAAATGAATTAAAATATAAAATAAAGTTTATATAACAGATAAGTTTAATTGATAACAATTTTATAAAGTTTATAAAAATCATTTATCATACCTCCATGTGGACCCCTTGATGTGGACATATCACCTAAATTGGTTTGTTGTAACATACTGCCACTTATAGTGGTAGGCAAATCACTTAATCTTCCAAGATATCCTAATCTCATTTCTATATCTGTTGGGTAGGGTCTTCTGGGATCACCTTAAAATTAAAATAATTATTTGTGAAATTTACACTTATTACTATTTAACACCAAATAATAATCTGTTTAATTATGCTTACTTATATGCCTTATAGTTTTTCTAATATTCTATTATAATTTATTCAATTTGTTAGTTTTAGTACTTTTCCCAATATATCAGGTAAAATAAAATGGAAATTAATGAAAAAGATAGAAGAGAAAAAATATTTCTTCTTGCAATGATTTGAGGCAATTGTATAGTTATGGAAACTCATGGGTTTCTTGACAAACAGTTTTTGTGTTGACATTGGCTGAGGGAGAAGTTTGAGACTTTGTGGAAATTTGTTCAATTAAAGAAAAACAATTTATTTGTCCTATCTCTTTAGTGCTTAATAGTTCTTGATCAGATTTTTGAGGCTGAGCTGCTGCTGTTCTGAAATGTTTTCACATAATAATCACATTAGTTATGTAAGTTGAATGAGGAATTTGTAAAGTGCAAATTAATCAACTTGGTGCAAAGGTGATATCTGTGACAACAAAAAGATACTGCTATATAAGATAATAGAGTTGTAAAATAACCTTCATAAGTAGTAAAACTGTAATAATTACTAATGTTTTTGGTCATTTTCAATGACTTTCTTCCAAATACCTAAAGTAGATCATTGAAAATAACAGAAAATGTTAGTGATTAAAACATTTTTGTTGCTTATGAAGGTTATTTTGAGAGTTTGATATATGTGATGTGCCATATTGAAAGTTAATGAGTATATAAGTCCAAAACAGATGCATACCTGTTCAGATTTTATAACTATAAGTTACCATCTATATCTAACTAAATCACAACATATGATTATTGCAGCCAAGCCATTATGGTCTGTAACTTGGATCATATAACTTGATTTAAGTTACAGATTGTAATGCATAATTTTGGAATGCCTCAACAATTAATTAGTGTAATACAAAGCAAATACATCAATGTCAAAATTATAGTAAGTATAAAATATAAACTAAACTCTGAATGTAAAATCACAAATCAACGTGTCAAGCAAGACTACCCTCTATCATCTATGCTATTTGAAATTTATGTAGATGTGACTCTTTTATAAAACAAATAATATAGTGTAATATGTTGGGATAAAGTCTCTTTCTATGTCATGGTTTTATAATTCTCATTCTATAATTAATGGTTATAGTGTTTCGAATCAACTTTTTTTCATAATTAATAAAAATTTTCAAGATTTCTTTGTATTTATTGTGAAATTATTTATATATTTTTTAAATTGATTCTAAAAATTTTAAAACGTGACTACAGATTAATTACAATTGTGCTTAAGAAAGGACAAATACATACCCTGTTGCCAATTATGTGGAGCTGCAACAGCATTAGATGCACTAATCCGATGAGCATATTTAATTAATTCCTCTGATGATACGCTTCTTTCCTTTGCTTTTTCAATGGCTTCAATCTTTTGTCTAGCTTGATAAAGTGCAACTACCTAAAAATGTAAAAAAAAGTCAGAATTCTTAAAAACAAAAATACACTGAATTACTGTCATAGAAAGCATATTACAGAATTACCACAGCAAAGGAATAATTTTCTCAAGACTGTAAAATTTCATCTGACTAAAACAGAATATAGATATTTACTCCAAGAAATATTGTTGAAAATGCTAGAAATTTTTATAAGATTTGTAATACATACCAACATATATTCAGCTTCTTTTAAATGTTTTTGAAGTTGTTGTATATCTTGATCTTGTTTTTCAACTTCTAATTGCAATGCATTCATTTTTTCTTGAATTTCTGCTTGAACAGCAGCTGTTAATTATTAAAAAATAAAATGCTATCATTGTTATCTGGATAACAAGAAAATACAATTTTATTTAAAAATCTTTATAAAACGGTAAGAACATAAAATAAAATATAAAATTTATGATAATGTAAATTTGAATTTTTCTAATTAAATTTAAAAAATTATATTGTACTGAAATTCTCTAAATATATTTAATATTATAATGTTTTAATTATTACTAGTTTATTATATTAATTTATTATTATTGCTGTATTTATCTGCCAAAATTCACGTGTTTATAGTTTTCTGTATGAAAAGTCATCTTATAAATAATTTGATTTGATACAATTATTAACTTAGTATGTTTTTCTTTTAAAAATCTTTTCACTCCATAAATAAAATTGAAATGAAACAGTATTGCTTCTCTAGAAATTTACATTTTCAATTTTTACCTTATTGATTACATATCAAAAAATAAAGTAAGATAAAACATAAAATATAATTTCTTCAATAATGAATATATCTAAATATAACTTCATCAGAAACAAGAGCCATACTTATAGAGTCGCGAATCACACCTACGTTTATTTGCTGGAAAAATTTGATTTTAGGTGTGATTTGCGACTCTATAATGAATATATCATAGCATTGTACCACTATTTAAATATATATATATATTGTGATACAGTCATACCTCGGTACTCGAACGTTTCAGAGCCCGAACAAATCGGTACTCGACCAAAAATTTCGAAAAAAAAAATGCCCCTGTTCCCGAACAAAATTTTGGTACTCGAACGGGAAAGCCCGCCAAGTCGACGCCGACGCCGACGCAGCGTCAGTTACGAGACAGTCCAGTTAGGCCTAAATTTATTTAAATTATTTAATTAAAATTCCAATTATTAAATTTAGCAAGAGATGGCGCTTAACGCCTAACTCTAGTACCAAATTATCTTAAATTATTAATATTACTATAGCCATTTGCTAGCCCGATAATACGGCAGTTGTTGGTCTTTACGAGACAGTCATTGTTTGGCATGCACATTAACTTACGCTGTGCTATATTTTTTGAATTAGCATCCTTTTCTTTTGATTTATTAGCCCTTAAACATGGGTCCCAAGAAGAATAAAAGTGAAAGTGGTCAAGTGAAAAGGAAAACAGTGAGAACAACAATCGAACTGAAAAAAGAAATCATTGCTAAACACGAAAATGGAGTGCGTGTTTCGGATCTTGCTGTCAAATATTCTATGGCTAAGTCGACGATATCGACTATTTTAAAGAATAAAGAAACAATAAAAAACATACTAGCGAATCAACTGGGGATTGGAACGCATTAATCTATTTTACATTATTTGTAATGGGATAAAATGATTTGGAATTCGAACATATTGGTACTCGAACCTCTTTCTGGAACGGATTATGTTCAAATACCAAGGTACCACTGTACTATAAAACTTATAATTTAATTTTTAAAAATCTAAGAATTTTAATACATGATAAGTCAAGTGATTTAGTACAACAGGATCCACTGACTACATCAATGCAATCTACATTATTATAAGTGGAGCATTTAACTAAGAAACTAAATCAAATGATAATGAATAAAATATTAAATAATTCAATCAGTTTAAAACTAATAGTGTATTTTCAATTTTTGGTGCAGCAAAAGCATAAAAGCTTAATTTGGGTCAAAGTTTAATAAATTTAGTTGGTATGTTTGGAATGTTAAATACATCTGCTTTATTTTATTTCAATTATATAGATAATAAGGAACTAAATATTTTAAAATTTTATTTATTTATCTATATTTAAAACTACATTTTTGTAAAATGATACACAAAATAAATAAATTATATCTTTTAAATATTTCTGCAGATAAGACGACCTTCAGATAAGACGAGGTATAAATTTTTGTCAAAGTTTTATCGTTTTAGCATATATCTGTCCTATAAGACGACCCCTAAACTATCAATGGCCTATGAATTTAGTTTAGATCGGCGATCATCATCTGGATAATAATACTGTATAGCGTATATGGAATTATGTCCTATTCGTAATTTTTCGAATGAACAAATTTTATTTTCTGCCTTGCTATTGTTGCAAATGTTCGCACTGATTCGGGCATTCGGGTAATGACCTTGATTATTCACAAAAATGTCTTATGGGCTATTCTATTTTGTGGTCATGCCCTACTTTCTACGAGTAAATAATTAAGGTTTGTCTGGTTTTTCATAATGGTTTTAATTTATATAAATTTCAATCTAATTTTTTTGTATCTGTCCTATAAGACGACCCCGGATTTTGGGGGCCTTTTTTATGATTCAACTATCGTCTTATCTGCGGAAATATACGGTAATCGAATGTTCTTTAGTATATTCAAATAAAAATTTTATCTACTTTTTTTTGTTTATTTGTTGAACTATTACAAATAAATTTATTAATTAATAAATTAACTTAACTTAATAAACTAAATTTCAACTTTTTAGTTGCAAAAAAATATTTTTATTAAATGAAAAACTATTTCTTAATCTCTAAACTTAGTCTTCAAAATCTCAGTGAAAGTCATATTGCATTAATGCACTTTTTTACCAACATTTAAAATAATTACATTATAGATTGTAGAATTAATTAATTGGTGACCAAATTGATCTTTCATACATTTCCAGCAATGCCATTGATATAATTGAAAGGCAAACGTTTTCAGCCTCATTCAGGGGCCAACATCAGGCTTCTATAGAAAATTTTTGTTTTTTCTTCAGCTAAAAAAGAATACCAAAAAAAAAAAAAAAAAAAAACTTCCATAGAAACCTGACGGTGGCTGCTGAATAAGGCTGAAAACATTTACATTGATGGCATTACTGGAAACATACAAAAAGTCAGTTTGGTCATTAATTATATATTAGTTCCAGTTTTAAAGAATAGCGAGGTTGAGATCGAAGTTTTAAATGCAAAAACGTGTATGTTGGACGTTCAGCGCCACTTTCCTGAAAGCCTAGAAGTTTGACAATGGCCTTTGGAATGTTGAGCATGATTCCACTGACTTTCCAAATGCAATTGTCAAACTTCTAGGCTTACAGGAAAGCGGTGCTGAACATCCGATGTAAATGTTTTTGCGTTTAAAACTTCGGCCTCAACCTCGCTAATATTTTTATATGTAGAATTAAATGTTTACACATATATATAATAATACAGAAATAGGAATTTTATTCTATAATTATAAATAAACAATCTCATTTTGTCATAAATATCAGTTACTTACTTACTTTTTCATTTTTAATTATAAATTTAATGTTTAAACAAATTAAATGGCTAAATAAAACTAACCTATTCCAAATGCTACTTTTAATTCTCTGTCCTTTGCTACCAATAACTCTGCTAATCTAGCATGTTCAGTGGCTGACAACTTTTGAGTTTTAGGCTGCAAGATGTTTTCTAATAGTTCTCTAAATTAAATGAAAATAAAAGTTCATAAAAATATATAAAGTAATATCTAATTATTACATTATAGTATAATTTATATTTGATAATAAACCATTGAAAATACTGTATAATATATATAATATTAAAGCTATATATTTGACCAATTACAACTACATAATTAAATTAAAACTAGCAGGTAAGACCAGCATTGCCTGGGCAAAAAATAACAACAAATATTAAGTTTATCAGATTATTTTGTATTTCTAACTCTTCTATTGTATTATATTATAATATATGATTTATATACCTGGAAAGGTTATCTTACATAAGGGTTTAAAACAAGTGCCCAATGACATGCATTTAAAAATTTTTTAAATTGTGTGACAATGCACAAGTGCTCCCATGCTTCCACACCACTTGACCAAAGGGTTGGCACCACTTTGTTGATGCCACTTCAGGATTCTGACACCACTGTGTCTTATGGATAGACACAGAAGCCACTATGGTTGCTAATTATTGTTCATGCAGAGCGATCGCATGTGTAAGCAGTTGGAGTCGGGATGGAGAAAGTCCAAGAGACTGCATGATCAAAAGAAGTGCACTCCACTACTTATTTAGCAAAATTAATACCCATTTATTGATTTACATATATATACATAAATTAATACACATTTATTGATTTACATATATATACATATATCTAGAATAAGAGAATTATACTCCACTTAAATTTTATGGAAAATGTTTTCAGACACCTCACTGTGACCTTCCTCAAGCCTTCTTGTCTTCTTAAAACAATTTTCGAACCTAAGTAACTATTGAGTCTTTTGATGTATAGACTATAAACATTCAGTTCATTACTCAATTCATAAAAAGTATGATAACTGGTAAATCGTACTCCTAGAACCTATATCTGGTGTGACAAAAAAAATGAAAGGGCTCACCACAAACATTTTCAAACTGCTGTGAGTTCTTCCTCAGATGCAAAATGAGTTTCTGATGGGATGGACGATCAGTTAACAAAATATGAGAAAAAAATATTCAAAAGTGTAACATGAGTTGCGCATGCATATCCGTTTTACACCCAACGAAGAACTCACAGCAGTTTGAAAACATTTGTGGTGAGCCCTTTCATTTTTTTCGTCACACCGGATATAGGTTCTAGGAGTATGATTTATTTTTTTTAACACATCCCGGTGTTTTGTGTTGTTGTTGATTTCTTATTAGTGATGATAACTGGAGGAACAGAATCAATATTTGAATATATTACAGTGAAGTGTCAAAATTCTGAACTAATCAGGCTAAACTCCATCTGGATTTTCAAATATACATGCAAAACAATGAATGTTAGAACATCAACAGTGCTAGGTCAAGGGAACACAGGCTAAAAAAAAAAAAACAATAACTAAATTACTATTGAAAGGGTTAAATTTAAACATCCAATTACAATGTAGAATATACAGTACAAATAATTATATTTCTGATCTAATTTTTCTAAGCATAAATATAAAATTATTAAATTTTAAATTTAATTAAATATTTAAAATTTTAATATCTGAATCAAGATAGCCAACTTATTAAATATTGATAATTGTTATTTATAACTTTTAATTCTTACAATACCTTTATTACTCTAAACAATGATAAAACCATTAAATAATTTTAACAAAATATTTAATTTTTTATAAAAATAAAAGTAAAACTTTTAATATTATGTTTCTAAAACCATATATTAATTTAAAAAAGTCATTAAATTCTTTTGTATTATTAGATGCTATAGTGGTCAAGCTGATTCAAATTAATGGAACTATTTCATAGAAACAACAACAGAACCAAACTGAATTAAAATTTTAATTTCTTTGAAAATAAAAAGCCCTAAGGTTTGTTTTGTTTTGCTGGCATATTTCCCCAACTGGAACAAATTAAAAACAAAATTTAATAAATTTTACATTAATATTTAACACCATGTATTTATCATTTGTTTTGATCTCATTTATAAAATAATGTTATTTGCTAAAAGGTTGGTCTCTTTATAACTTATAACAGAGAGAATAATCTTTTGGAAAATATTACATTGCACTTTTCTTAATTCATAATATTCGTAAAATTAATATGTACTACACATTTTAATAGAAATATATTCAGGATGGCAGTATCGAGTAGGACGGAAGACAAATATTATGGATAATATTTGACGGCAGTATCGAGTAGGACAGAAGGCGATTATTATGAATAATATTTGTCTTCTGTCCTATTTGATACTGCCGTCCTGAATATATTTCTATTAAAATTATTCATGTTTTATTTTAAAACATGAATAATTTCTAAAATTAATATGTACTACACATTTTAATAGAAATATATTCAGGACGGCAGTATCAAATACAACAGAAGACAAATATTATTCATAATATTCGTCTTCCGTCCTACTCGACTTCCCGTTCTTTATACATAATCCCGCTAATCCAAACAATTCCGAGCAATAATTAGTGCAGATTAGCAAGAGTGCATGGCATTATTACTTTATAAACCGGAACACAGATTATTAAACTGCTTTTCAGGATAACTGCATTGAATTCAAGAATGAAATGATACAAATATGAATGTTAAACATACATAAACAATTATATAATCAACTCACATGATGTAAATGAAACATTTGAATTCTAGATAGAAAAAAAGGTAAACAGAAAGATGATGATGATGATGATGATGAGGAGGAGGAGGAGGCAAAGGATGAAAAAATAATAAATATCTAAACGAAACAGTTGTCTGTATTTAAGACGATGAAAACGTGGCTTTGTCAATAGACACGATTGGATTACATTACGGTTTAATAAAAAAAAAAAAGAAAATATGCATAAACTGAGTGTTGCCATAATTAAAAATAATTTTTTTTTAAATTTTACAAATATGAACATTATTTAACTGTAAACAAAGTAGACACGTACTTGGTAACTACTTCGATATCATCCACTAATTGCAATAATCTTTGTCTAGTACTAATTAATATTGGTTCCTCTTGACGGTGCGCCATCTTTTGCAAGATGTATGTCACCTTTCTTTATTTCCTAAGACTTTATTCACATATGTCCGTTTACATTTGTCTTCCTGACACGCCAACTTGTCGACTCCATCTTTCCATAATTTGTTTTCTTATCACTAGAGGCGCCATCGTCGAGGCTGGTTTTATAAATGGAAGTGAAATCGTTTGCAGATACAGTATTAAACCGAAAATCGGAATCAATTGGGGACTGGGGTTGTTCAGATTAGGGATTTGTTCCGATTACGGTTTATGTACGAAAAAATATATTAACCTGTCCGATGTTCAAATTTTTCTCCGTTGCGTGTCGCTTTGTGTTGAATTTTTCTCCGTTGCGTGTCGCTTCGTGTTGAATTTTCGTCGATTTTAAGCCTAACGAAAATTTTTATAATAATAATCGAGGCTATCGTATCGTTAAAAATTATTTCTGCATTTTGTACAAACAAAATAAATATATTGAAGAATATAAAAAGATGAAAATTATACTTTAGAAGTAAATTTAGTATCAAAAACGTTCGATTCAGCACGACACAGTCCGACTGAAAATCGTGCCGATTACCGGCGGTTCCGATTTACGAGTCTCTACTGTATTCGCTTGAAAATATAAGGATTCGTGAAATATATCAGATGTTTCAGAAATGTTTGGTTAAATTCCAAGGGAAACATAAATAAAAATCGAAAGCGGTTTTTTGATTTTTTAAACTCCGCCATATGGACACTAAGAGGACATCTTTTAGCAAGTCAATTATGGTTTTAGCCAGCCCCACAACGGGCCGGGGGTCGGGACCCGACATATCCGGTTGGACCATCCCACGGAAAATTTCTAGGGATTTTTCGACCCGTCTGGATTCGATCCCGGGTTCGATCCGGTTTCCCCGTGCGGTAGGCTACCACTTTGACCGCTCGGTCATCCGGTCAATTGTAGCGTTAGTTTTTGTCGTGTGTTTACTTTTTAATAAAATGTATAATTTATTCGTTTGGATTCATCGAAGCAATTGCTTGCTTAAACCAGTTTACATGTAAGTAAAAATAAAATTTTATTCAAACGATACAGCAGGATTCTAATTGGGATAAAAATATGACTTATTAATTATTAAGATACTAAGTAATTTGGCATAGAGATGTCGATTTAACCGCCATCTCGTGTTAAATTTAACCATTAAAAATAAATGAATTAAA
This sequence comes from Centruroides vittatus, assembly GCF_030686945.1. Lineage (NCBI taxonomy): Eukaryota > Metazoa > Arthropoda > Arachnida > Scorpiones > Buthidae > Centruroides > Centruroides vittatus. The sequence continues at coordinate 116,480 of NW_027120671.1, forward strand.
TTGAATATTCCGAAAGAAAGGATTTATCTGGCTAACGTAATTGGTAATGCTATCCAGTAAATCTGCACAGTAAGTAGGAGTTGTGGGTTCAAGTTCAAGCTCTGAATCGATCTTTTCCTCTAGAATATTCTAATTTATTTATTTATTTCTAACGATTAAATTTAACACGAGATGGCGGCGTAATCGTCTGCCTCTAGCCAAATTATTTAGTATCTTAATGATTAACTAGCCATATTATAACCCGATAAGAATCAAAATGTATTGTTTAATTATTAACATAATTATATCGGATTTGGTTTCATACTCAATTAAAATTTTATTTATTAAAATATAATATATAGAAAAATAATTACGGAATCAACAAAAAACATTAACCATCGTCTTAGCAAAGCTTCAAGAACGTGGTTTGGTAGGTAGAGGGCGGCCTACGATATTTGATAATATCATATATTTAATTAATTATGAAATTATCAAATTAATAATGATTGAAAGTATAGTTGCAACAGTATCAATTTAGCAATTGATACTGATACAATTTGATGAATTAATTTAGCGCTGCTAAATTAATTCACCAAATAAATGAATAAGTGAAGTTTTGTCCAATTTATTGTGAAAAAAATTGTATACATTTTTATTACTTTATTTTGTTCTACTATCTGTTTTATATTAAATATGCTCAAATTATTATATACCCAAGTAAATAGACTTTTACATCCGTCCCTCTGTTAATTAATGGGCCTCAAAATAAATTTTGTCTGAGGTCTACCACCGCTTCTGTATATGGGGATTGGTTATAGGGTCCGTCATTTTGGATTTTAATAATACAATACAGTGTACATATCTTCATTATTACACAGTATTATGGTAAATAATAATATATATATATAATGTCTACATTGTGTAAAAATGTAATAATATAAACATAATGCAATTTTTTAGTCATCAATATGGAAGATGTGCGGAAGAATGCGGAAAATATTAAAATTTCTACGAAGAATAGAGGGAACCGTACAGTAAACTTTTAATTAATATTTCCATATGAAGAACCAAGGCTTGGTAGTAACTATTTCAATTCTTATTTTAAATATTTGAGAGTATTATTTATTTGAAATTCTTTTGGTTTAAGATATGTCAAACACTCAATGCCCATTAATGGCCAGTCACAGATCAACAACTGCTGGCTACATGGAGTTTTATGGGTTTTCTTCACGTGTCTAACATCTAAATAGGAACCAATTTTCCATAGAAGGTCTTCCTGAGGCATCTCTTCTTGGAATATCGTGCATTTCATACCACGTATCCGATCTTCTAAACGGCTTATTCCAACAAAACATCAATCAATCAAATACTCAATATTAGTATTTGATACGCCAATTGGTATTTGAAATATTCTAAAGTATTTTAAATGTACTCTTTTCGAAATACTAGTATTTACGTGCATTTAAACGTCTGCTCGATATATTGCCGTTATATTAATACAATATGTGTGTATTAACGTTTGTGGAGTTTTCCAGGTTCTGTTCACGTGTCTAACACCTAAATAGGGACCAATTTCTCATAAAAAGGCTTTCCGAAAGACATTCCTCTTTGACAGATCGCCATGTGTTGCGTTGTCTTATTCCATCAATCCAATCCAATTTCTCCTTTTAGAATTTTTCATCTGAAAAGCCTACTTTTAACTATCATGCTTAACGAAGAGACAAAAAGGTACGAGTGTATGCATGAAACATAATTCCTTACAAAATACACGTTAAATGCACATAAATACTAGTGTTTCGCAAACATATGGAAATTAAATCGGTGCAGATGAAGCAATAAAATAAATTTTATAGTATACCATTCGAAGTTTTTCGAATGGTATACTATAAAAATAAGTTATAAAAAACATTTCTATCAGACATCAGTTAACCATTCCAGAATAATAAATCTTACTTTAAAATGTCAGCCATTAGAAAGTAAAATTTTCCGATTGTTTAAGAAGAAAGAAGTTTACGAGAAAACCATCCATCGTTACATCAAATATAAATTTTATTTCTATATTTATTTAGTACAGACAACAGAGCAGATTTTGAAAAATTAATTCATCTAAAGATTAACATTTTAGTTCGTATACAAAGATGTATTCTATATGATAATTGTTTTGATGGATTGCGTTGATGCCTCTGCAATCTCCAGTAATAATGGTGATTGCAATTTTTACAATAAAATTAGACTGTCAGTGGAATAACAATATTTATATTGTCAACATAATGGATTTGGGATTTCAAACAAAGAAACAAACATTATTCTTTTCTTGTTAATTGATTGAAAACGAAAACAGAAGTCAATGTTTGTTCGCAGCTTTAGATAAACATTTATTTATTTATTTAAATTGTATAAATATTTTTCATTTGAGAAAAACAATTTTACTTTTCTCAGATTAAATGATTAAATTATTACATAAAATAAAATATGTATTAATATTTTATGTATGTGTAGGAGTATTTTATAATTAAATAGATGAAGTTACAGTATTTTATCTATTTATTCTACTTATCATTTTGAGAAGATAATGAAAGTCTAATGGGAAGGGAGGTGGATTAATTAAAATAGCCTGGAATAGTGAATAGGTCTTCTTATGCCCATTCACATGAAGTATAGGAGATTACCAAATGATATATTAGTAATCAATTTCCAAATATATATAATTATAAGTAGAGTTTACTAATAAAGCATACTTTATATATTATCGTGTATATAGGTTTATAAATATAAACTAGAGTACAGTTTGAAATTGATCTGTATTTAAATTTTTGACTATTTAGCTATTACACTAGGCATTTATTCTCATTTAAGGACAATCTGTACGTGTCTTTAAACGAGAATTTAAAATTATAAATACAATGGAGTAGGCCTGCGTATTTTTATTGGGATTCGTCTTTACAAAAGTCGATTGCCTGGCTCATAAATACAAAATGAAGATTTTATCGTTGATATTATATTGAGGTATGTTTTAAAATTTGAAAGATAAAGAAATGATAATCTCGAGATGTGTTTTCACTTCTGATTCGTCTATCAAAATAGTTGTAGTATTCTTATTCCCTTATTACGTTAGAATTGGTAATGTATTATAATGGTTTTGAATTTAAATTTTGTTTTCATTAGATATTTATCGATTAATCATAGTTTCCTATCTTAATGAGGATGTGTAATCAGTTCAATGGTTCATCTTATGTAATTAATCAACGTATATTACATGGAATAAGAAATTTATAGACTGTAGATTACAATATAGAATGACATAGGCTTACTAATTTTTTAATTTAATTATTACGCTATTTTAAAATATTAATTTGATTATGTTTCAGATCTAAAATAATAATAAATTAAATTGGATTGATGGTATAAGACATGGTCAAGAGAGAGCCTTAGAAGGTTTTCTATTGGAAACTGACCTTATATTTTATTTGGGTGTTAGATACGTGAAGAAAACTCGGTAAACTCCACGTGGCCAGCCAACTGGTCAGGTGCGAACCCGCGACTATCAGTGTTCAGTGGCTTTAATTATTCATTCGGCCATTGCTGGACTATAATAAATTAAAAATTGAGTAAAAAGATTATGAAAGTAGTTTCAATAGCTTTTGTATTTAGCCCTTATTAGTACCGAATAGTGTAAATGTTTTTATATATATATAAGATCGTTTATAAATTACGTAACGCTATTTTTTATACTACGATCTCACACGTCTGTAACGCTCTTGTATATACCCAACTACAAAATTACGTAATGCGTATCCATCGATCGATACTCTTAATTGCACTATGGAATAAGTCACAATACGGGGTATCGAACGTTACATTATAGTAATAATTACTTGTATAACGTACAAAGCAGTGACATAAACAGTACTGTTCGCTATGCAACTCCTCGGAAATAAAAATAAATCATTCTGTTTACCCCAATTTTTAAGATCCTATCATTACGTTACGTTTTTGTAAACCGCCCCACCCCTTTGTAACGCATCATAACGACTGTTTGCCTTACATAATTTATGTAAAAATAATTTCGAACATATAACAAGAAATTTACGATTCAATAATACATAATAAAAATTTACGACAAGTAAAATAAATAAAATATTCTTACCGATCGCGACTGTGTTTTCATATCAACTAGAAAGATTAGACATAAATCATTAAAATAATATACATAAATTTTCAGTTAGTTATTGATAAATAATTCCAATTTCTCTGTAACTCAAGTTTTGTTCCATCTGAGTTGTAAATATACTTCAAACAACATTAAATCATAATGAAAATGACTTCCTCGTGTGTTTATTTCTTAAGAACACTTAGAATAATTAGAAATCCATATTCTAGACGGTCTTAAAATTAACAAAAGAGGGAAAAAATACATATTAAATTATATCAAAAAAATTTAATTATGATGAATTTAATAACAGGTAATGATCCAATTAGATTAATGTATTCAAATACAGTCAAACCTGTGAACAACGGCCACTGACGGGAACATATAAAAAAATGGCCGTTATTTGGAGGTTATTTTGTACACACTTTTATTCGAAAACAAAGAAAATTTTCTGAAAACGGATGGCCTTTAATGGAGGTTGAAACGTAATCCCAATCAATTCTACTTTATTCCTATCAGTGCCGATTTAAATGTAACTTTTGCCATAAACTTCGATTCAAATTCACACTTTTTTTCTTTTTAAAATCACTTTTATTTGCATTTAAAGTGTGTAACGTATCCAAAACTGATCTATTTGAATTGCTATATTGAGCCGCACGAATCTAAAAGATAATAAATCACGTTTATTTAACAATATATGAACACATTATTTAATATGGAAGTACATTTTCATATATATATTAATAAGCTAGTTTAATTTTCAAAGTAACTAATAATTATATTGTAGTAAAGACTGATTCACCTAAAACTTATTTGTATACTGTTATTATCTCATAACATCGGTAACATAATGAAGTCTCTGATGAATGGGAACAAATCACTTAAGCAAAGTGATCGATGGTTCATGCTTGAATAGTATTATAAGCCTTTAGTAAATTATTCACTCGACTAATAAATTTTCATCGAATAATTCTAGTGAATATTTCAGAAAATCTTTCGGTAAATAAATTACCTTTTGCTTATATTATAACGGTGTAATTTATCATTATTATATCTACGTGAATTATAATTTCATATAAAATTTATAAAACTAAATTATCTGAGACTGATTACTGTTAAAAATTATTTAAAATTTTAATTAGTTTATATGATTATATTTTAATATATAAATTAGAATTATTTATTTATTTATTTTTTTTTAATTTTCCCGGCTGTTCGGGAGTTTTTTCTGTATGTATGAATGTTAGTGTGTGAGGCACGATTTTGTTCACCCTCTTTGAAGCTTAATAACTCCTGTGTTTTTTGTCGAAAATTTTTGAAGTTTTGCAGGAAAGTTTGTATATTAGGGGCATTGATGATATTAAATTTTGGTGGTTAAAGGTCGAGGGGGTGGAGATATATAAAGCGTCGTGTGTCATAACTCCAGTAGGGTCATACTTAATGAAGATTCCACTCGTCGTTAGCTTTAACAACTTTAATAAAACTTTTATAATAATTCATAATATAAAAAGTTTTTAAAATAAAATCTCATAACAGATGACGCTACACACAGAGTTTTAACTTGATTACCGGGAAATTTATACAACTCGTTGCTGTACTTTTTATTAATTTTATTTGACAAAGTTACAAAGTTATCAACATTTTTAACAAGGTATACTTTATGTATTTATATACTTTATAACACTTGATCTATCTTTGAAAAATAATTATTTTTAAGATGAAAAAAACATCCTCTAATAATTTATTAATTGAATCGAATTTAATTTTTTTAAGTTTATACATGTTTATTTGAATTAATTAGAATTTATTTTCTGTTTATTTGAATTAAATAAATATATATATATTATATATATTATATTACTCTAAAGTAGTTTCGTTCTAGTAAATTATTTAAATTAATCTTATGTTATTATTTGTTAACTGAAACGGCCAGATTATAATCTTAAAACGTTCCTTAAATATTTTTTTGTTGCTTGAATTAAGACATTCTAAGTATACGAAGTCATCAAAGAGAATTAAATAATATAAATTTAGTGAAATTAAATTTTTAACGTATGTAAAAGTTAATAAAGAGCTTGAAAATATTTTACTTACTTAACCTTATATTTCATAAATTGATCGATTAATGTATAATTTACATTAATTTTAATACATCACTACATTAAAAGAAACCCAGGACAAACTACACGAAAGATTACGTCAATATTAAAATATATTTCGTTAAATTAATATAAATAAATAATAATAATAATAATTATTATTATTTTGAGCACACAGCACAAGATAATATAAAATTCTATCATACTTTCATATAATGTTTTTTTTTTTTATGTTCCGATTTAAAATTATAAATAAATAAATAAAATTTATATATGATCTTATAAAAGCAAAACTGCTGAATCTATTTAAATATATATAAAATAGAATGTCTGGTTGTCTGTTCTCTATGCGCTTCTAAACTATTTGATCGATCTGCATCAAATTATCTATAGTTCCTCTCTAGGAACATTCAGGCTATCATAGAAACTGGACATATATTAGGGGTCATCCCCTAATATTTCGCGATAAACATAATAATAGTAAGCTAAAATAATCAAAGCTTTAATATGGTTTTCATTTTAATGTTAGTTCTTATTAGCTTACTTTCCTCTCGAACATGTCTGCTAGTACCAACATAATTATGGTCTTAAATAATTGCAAATTATCACGATAAAGTTGGGAAATTTGAATTTACTGAATATTTATATAGTTTGATGATTATATTAATATATTAAATAAATAATTTCGAAACGTTTCTGACTTCAAATAAACATGTGATGAATATTTTGTATCGTTGCATTATTATTTATTTATATAATCTTTGTATATGTACTGATCGGAAAATCCAAGTACAGTACGTAAAATATTTATCTTAATTTAAGTGGAATTTTAATTGAAAACTTCATCCTTATTGTAGTTCTATTTTGCATGCGAGAATATATTTAAATATTGTTGTATGCCTTGTTAAAGCTTAATAAAGAATAATTATATTACCTTAAAATGAAAACCGTATCTAAAAACTGCGTAAAACAATTATTACAAGCGGACAATGAGATTGATGGTGTAAGATACTTCTTATTCCCAGTTTCATTTCTCACGACTGTTTGGATGAAACATCCCTCATGAGGCAAAATGCTTGGTAGAGGAATACTCTAGTTTTCTAGGGAATACCGGCAAAGGTTAATTTTGTCAATTAATCTAACCTAAATGGATCCCGTTTAGAATATCTTTCATCACGAATAGTTTAACGCCTTCGCTGTTAAGTCCCCGAAGAACAAGAAATTTCTGATTTTGAAGCAAATCATTCTTTAATTTGTAACTTTTAATAAATCATTTATTTAGAACATTGTTATTAATGTATAAAATTAAGAATATTTTAGATTTAAGATAATCTTAAAATCTAATTTCGATAAGGTTTATCGACTGAACATCACCAGGAAATTAGTCTTTTCTAATAACACGAAATTATTTGATTTCTAACAAATTCTATTTTAACTAAATCAGTAGATTTACTAAGTTATAATCCTATGTCGTAAGTCTTTGTTTTCATTTAAGTAATGAATATATTTTAGAATATGCGAGGGATTATCCGATTGTTTTGGTAGTAATTAGAATAAATTCTTGATCTCTTGTAAATTTGAAATTGGATTTTTCAATGAGTAATCTAATTCTAATGTTAAGCTGGAAATTCTCATATGAAACAAGTAAACATCAAGAGAAAACGAGCGATTAATTGTAAATATAAAGTAAAAAAAAAAAAAAACCTGTACAATACCGTAGACCTGTATTATTCTTTGTTACTTTGACACTTCGTATGCATCACCCAATTAAACTAGAATATTCAAATGATAATTTAATTTAATATTCTATTACAACAACATTTAAATTTTATAATTTGTGTTTATTCTTCTATTATTTCGCTGTCATTTATATTTATAAGGAAATATTATCTAATTACCTAACCGGTCAACGATTTGCTTAAGAATCCCATTTACAGCATCTCGTGTCACAGAAATATTAATATAAATGATTAAAATTAGTGCTTGAAATTATTTATTTAAAAGATTTTTAATAATTTCTAATTATTCATGAAGAAATATTTACAAAATTATTAAAAAAAAAAGAACAGTCAAACCTCCGAACAACAGTCATACCGGAACTTAAAAAATGGTCGTTTTTCGGAGGTGTCCATTGAGGATTATTTTGCGTGCATTTTTATATTTTATATATATAAAAAACCATGGTTCTATTTAGAGGTAAACGTTATTAGAAGTTCGACTGTATTAATATTTAAATTTTACCAAATTGTGTGAAGTATTTGAGTGTCTTATATGAGTTGAAAATTATACATACGTACTGTAGGCTATGTATACACACGCCTACATTAATATGTATATAACTTAATAAAATTTATTCCATTGTAAGTTTGCTAGAAATTGTCATAAATAAAAGGTTAGAAGGAAACATTTGATTCTTGGCTTTTGGAATGGTTTAAATTTCAAGCTCAATATTTCGCTAAGAACAACAACTAAAATTTCAATTTATACACGATTTATACACTAAATTAATGTAAGGCGTCATCAAAAGTATTCATCTCACCTTTAAAACAGGGTTTAATTATATATATATAAGTTATATAGCGAGGTGAGTATATATTATATACGGTAAGATATATATATATATATCTTGTTTGTCGTTTATTTTTAAAATAGATTTTATAACTTTAAAGTATAAAAAAGAAAGAAAATTAATTAAAACTTCTTTCAAGATCAACAAAACCACTCGAATTTTATTGTAAATAATTTATTATTTACAATAATAAATTAACTTTCTTGATGATGATAGAAAAATATTTTTTGAAAGTTTACATATGTCGTATTTTAAATAACTTAATATTCTAATTTACATAATTTTTTAAAGTGATTTTTTATTTCTTCTTTTACTCCTTCCTACGGGACCCTTCATTAATTACGTGTGTACAGTTTCAGAGCGACTTTTGATCTCCTCTCTCCCCGTTGTGCACAATGATGCATTTTTGGCAAAGTCTTCCCCATTAATTACGTGTACAGTACAATTGATTATGGCCCCCCCGACAATGTAAAAACGACGCCAATTTACATATAAATGTTTAAACGGATTGTTTCTTCGATAAGTTTACATCAGAAATATAATTTTTATATTGTACTATGTCTCCACGTTTTAATTTACCAATAAATAGAATTATTGATTATTGATGGGAGAATAACTGTGAATTGTTTCTAGAAACTATTATAATTAGGATTTATAGTTCAAAAGATTTGTCATACGTACGAATTTCTCTAAATATAGGCCTATAAATCGAAGGCCGGATGGCCGAGGCGTTAAGACGTCAGTTTACTACTCTGAGGGATCCGGAATCGAATCCTGGGCGAGCAATTTCTATGAATTTGTGATGGAAAGACTGTTCCAAATATATTATATTATATTATATTCCAATATTATATTATGTTCCAAATATGTCGGGCCCCGTCTCTCGCCATACTGCCCCATTGCGTGTTTGACTATGGATACGGAAAAAGGATCCTCTTAGTGCCCATAGGGGGAAAAGAATTAAAATTTATTCTTTATACAGTATATAATACTTAGTTTAAAATCGTCACAAACGTTTTTCTATTATGCCTATTACGAAAAAATGAAATAAAATAAATTAAAAATGGCGGCACCGGCAATCGATGAATCGTCACGAAGCTTTTAAACATCTGTTGTATTCGAATGTATCTGGTTTTATACAATGATATAGCTTCATACATAAATTTTATATGTTAATTAGACGGTTAAATATTAAATCAAATTCATTTTATAATTGATTTAAAGGTCTAGCAAGTAATAATTAAGGAATGTAAAAAAGAATAATAGAAATTTAATGTTGTAATCTCTTTGGAATGAAAATATTCCCCTGTAGTAACATTCTAAATTATATATTAGAAATGATAAATGATACGATAAATTTTAAATATTTAAATTACTATGGGATACGATACGATTATCAATTAAAGCTACATATTCTATATATTTATATATGACGGAAAAGAGAAATTAATGTAGTGATAAATTTATGTTAGAGATTTATTTAATAATAAGATATTAGGAATATTTATACCATATAAATTACATAAATGCTTTCAAAATTACTTGTTATTATATTATAAAGGATCACTTATTTAATTACACTTTACAAAGTTCTATAATTACTAGAAAATTTCACAAAATATTAAAAGTAATTAAATGTTAACAATCATCTTTGCCGAAAATTGCTTTCAAATGATATTTTAATATTGTAAGAATTTGAATTGATTACCTAAATTACCTTATGATTTTAATTAGATGTTCTTTAATATCCGATGGAAAGATAATTCTATCTTTTCTATACATAATTAAATATCTGAAAGTGAACTTTACTCGGAATTTTGGTAAATCAGATTGGATCATTTAAAAAAAAAATATTTCTATGAAAATTAGTTCATCATTAAACACTGGCTTAGCCAAGGAGATAAGGAGATGTAATCTCCACCAAGAAAATTGTTATCTAATTTAAAAAATTAAAATTGAATTTTCTCTTCAGTCAATTTTAAATACAGTGTAATAGTGATACAAACTTCTTTGTTTTTTTTGATGTTTGCATTAATAAAATATAGGAACAGAATTGAATTTACATATAAACTAAACAAGCTACAGTATCGAGCCTCACGCTACGAAGGATCTTAGGTATTTAAATTTACTATTTGGTCCGTTGGTCAGGCAGAACCCGCGACAACTACCGGTGTTCAGTAGTTTTATCCACTGGCCACTGGTGGGCCTTTCCCAGAATAAGAATTGAATTTATGTTCATTTAGGAGCATATCCAAGAAGTGCTTCTGGTGCTACAGGTTCTCCTTGATACCGAAGCAATCTGTTTTGTCACTTTCTTTAAATCAAATTAAATAAAATAACACAGAACGTATGATTTTAATAGCTGAAAGTAAATCTTGTACAAACACATAAAAGCAGAAAAATTTGAACCGATATTTCTTGGAAAGACGTACCAAAAAGTGTGGAGCACAGACTAAAGGAGCACATATGAATTTAATATAACTGTATGCCCCAAATCTGCGTTGAGCAGTGCCTGGATATGCCACTATGTTCATTAATTTACATAAGTAATCTGCCGGATGACTGATGTGGTTAATGCATCTGTCTACCGCTCTGTGGGCCTGAGAAAGGATTCGAAAAGTCTAAAAAACCCCAGGAATTTTTCGGAAGAAAGTCACATATCCGGGACAAATTACCCTCATGTCATTCATCACCCGGCAACCCCATCGTGGGCCTGGACGAACCCGCAATAGGATAAAAACAAAAGTCACACGACGTTATACGGCATGATGTTTGAATATTCAGTTTCTCTAAAATTCAAATATTACTTTTCGAAGAATTTTCGTTGTTTAGCTACGGCGGCGGAGCGATACACATTCAAAATCCATTACATCGGCTCCATTCTAACTCAGAATTATAAATAGTATAATTATTCCTTGTAAAAAGTATTATCGCAATTACAGCTTTTATAATTATTACGTACTGTACGTGGTTTGAATGAAACTACTGTATTATTTACATAATAGATACAGTAATTACAGTAAGTAGCATTGAAGTGATAGAAAATATCACATTCATGGAAAAAGAACAAAATAATAAATTTGCATAATGGTACTGCGAGAATTTTATACATTTTATATTAATCTTCAAATACAACTCTTAAATTATAATCCTCTTTGAATAACATAAATGTAGAAGAGAAAAGAAAGGCACCACGAGTAGATAGCATCAAAGAAAGGCTCGATAATATAAAAATGTAAATGATACGGAGTGACTGAATTATTTTGCATAATAATAAAACCAAAAAAAAAAAAAAAAAGCTGAACTCTAACATTATTTTAAAGTAGACTTTATTGGATGTCCAAATATCATCGTAAGAAGGAATCGGAAATAGATATAAGAATAGGATAAACCTAAATATTTTTGTTTTTGTAGACTTATACTATACACCTACGAATACATATCGGAATATACTTTAGAGTTTTTGATATTTTTTATTTATTTATTTATTTATTTCTAATTTTTGGTTATGTGCTCCTTCCTAAGTCTATTCAGGACAACAATTTCTGTTAATTTCTATTATAATGCTGTATTTCTATTGCATTTACATTTATGAATAAATAGATTTATATTTATGTAAACTTTAATTTCTATTTCGTTGTATTTTAGGGGTTTTTTTTTTTTTTTTTAAAGTTTCTCTCCTCCTTGTGGGCATAAGAGAGCTTTATTTCTGGGTCTACCGTGGGTTCCATTAGGCCTATAACGTTGATGAGAACGAGAGCTGATATATTCAGGCCAAACAAAACATTTCTGGAGTTTTTCGTTCCACCATATTCTATTCCCTAGAGAGGTAGGCTGATTGCAATTTCCCTAGAGAGGTAGGCAATTTCTAGTAGATGTATTAAAAATGGGAATTCGAGTTTTAAAATTCTGAACCGTACGTTAATAGAAGAATTAAGTGGGATTATAATGCAAAAAACTGTTTGGTTTTATCTGCTCCCGATTTCGAGAATTTGTGGATAAGTATCTTCCCACAGAAAAACAATTTTTAACGACACAATCAGCCTTAATTGCCTCGGCCATCCACTGGGCTATATTTTCGCTTATGCTCAGTATAAATTTAATTTATAATTGTTGAGGCAAACCATCTGTACATTTTCTTAATTAATTTAGTTTTCTTTTCATTATACATCAACCTGAGATAGCAAATAATATTTCCTATCCACATAGTAATTAAAATTTAAAACTTTTACGATAATTAAAATTTGTCAGTTGTTATAATAATTTATTATATAACGAATATCAAATTTCATATTATTATTATAATAGAGAAAGGAAGTTTAAAACAGGAAAAAGTTGATATATCAATATAAATGAATGATCTCATACAGAATTCCATTTCCTATTTAACTTTTATTCGCTTTAAAATTAATTTTAAATTAACTTTATCTTTTTAGATACTAGCTACTGTATATTTTATGTCTTCAAATAACCAAACCCAATAGCTCGTCGGGATTTCGGGGATTCGATCCCGGGTCCCCCAGAGCAGTAGATTATATTCGTATTATTTCAATAATGCTTATTATCTTTATCTTTTAATATCTTAATTATGTTTTTCGATTTCGTTTACATACTCTCAACATTCACACAGTGTCACTGTCGTTATAAAAATAATAGGTTAATGTAACCCTTGGTGACAAGATGGCGGCTCGTCTCTGATTCCAGCGAGGAAATAGTGGAACACACGTTCTAACCTAGTCTAATAAATTACCATAATTATTAGCAACCAAATTATTAGAATAGGTTAGGTTAAATTAGAACGTGCGTCCCACTATTTCCTTGCTGGAATCAGAGACGAACCGCCATCTTGGCACCAAGGGTTACATTAACAAAATAATAATTAATTAATTATAAATTTGAATTTTTTTAAATGTTATTACGATTTCACAGAATTACATAGGTTATATACAAATTTAATTATATTATGTTAATAACTTGGATTATCACATTGTCGGAAGGATCATACTATCTTAACTGAGAGTGTTTATTTAATATACAGGAACGAAAACAAATGTAAAGGTAAAGAATTTAAAAATCTGCTTGAATTTAATTGATATTTGAAAAGATTTTTTTTATAATAAACCTTTAAGTTTGATTAATAAAATAGTTATAAAATGAAGAAAAATATAACATGATATTTCTCTGCTTTCAAGAATTGTGTATATATATACCCACACTGTATTTGAAATAATATCATTATTTTACATAGACATTACTCTGGTTTTATTAAAAAGTTTAAGAAATATCCAGGAAGATAAATACTTTTCTTGGATATTTTTTATAGTAGTTTTGAGTAAAATTAGTAATGTGCCCACCATGACAGCTGTTTCTAGTTTTTGTGACACCGATTAGAAATATTATGGTCGCTAGAGAGTAAGTTTCAAGCGCAATTTATTGGTAGAGATAGAAATCATACAGTTACAAAACATCATAGAATTGATTTACGAACATTACAGAATTTAATAACCTTGTCTCGAAGAGAAAAGAAAATGCTAAAAATAGAATGTATTATTACGTAAAATTTATATGAAATAATTTAAAATCCAATCATCGTCATACAATTGTTTATGTGTTTATAAATAATTTACATAAATGTCAGTTTAAATAGGTTTTTATTTTTTTAAAAAATCTATTACTACCTTCTCATTTTGGGATCGTCCATAAATTAAGTAACGCTATTTATATATTTTTAAACTACCATTCTACTCTCCTGTAAAGTTCCGTAACGCTGTCACACATACCCATCCCCAAAATTACGCATATCCTCCCTCATTATCAGAGATTATAAGAGACTGAAAGGAACTGAAAAGTAATAACAACCCTTAATTTTCTAAGCGATAAAAATTAAATGGAAAATGGAATTCTGTATGAGATCATTCATTTATATTGACGTATCAACTTATTTCGTGTTTTAAACTTTCTTTCTTTATTATAATAGCAATCTAAATTTGATATTCGTTATATAATAAATTATTATAATCAACTGACAAATTTTTATTATGGTAAAAGATTTAAATTTTAATTGCTAAGTGGATAAGAAATACTCACAATCGTAGATTGATGTATAATTACACGTGAAAAACAGTGACGGTTCGCTATGTAACACTTCAGAAACATAAGTGTTACCCAGCATCACGTAACGTTTTTGCAAAGGCTTCACCTCGTTGTAACGCATCGTAACGAATACTTGCGTACGAACCCAACCACTTGTATCTGAGTTACGTAATTTACAAACAACCCCTTTTGTTATACAGGATCTCCCAAAAGTCCCCATACAGTGACAAAAATCAAAACTACCAGTGTCCGAATAAATAAAACCATTGAACACTGGTAGTTGGTCATTGGTTCGTGCCTGATCAATGGACTGGCCACCACGCTGGACACACTACAATGGGCTGCAGTGTTCTGGGTTTTCTTCGTGTGTCTAACACATAAACACAAATCTTAATGCTGACATTTTAATATTTTGTGAATAAAGTTACATTTCACCCTTGTATGTATGGAAACTTTTAGGACACCCTGTAGATAATACGAATGAGAACAATGGTGAGTGCTTCATTCTTTCACAAATCCTCAACACAACTTGGTATCAGTTTGTAATATTTACCCGTCTATATAATAGAGATAATTAAATATTAATATGATTTTTATAGTAATTTTTTAATGTTTTATTATGTACTAGTTCTTTATCTGGCCAAACAATACACCTTTTATAAATAAGAAAACATTCAATCGACTAGCAGAGAATTATATGAAGAATACTCACTTATATAAGAAAATAAAAATTTAAACCACATTTTAAACAGAAAAGGAGCATTCTTCATAATAAATTTATGTATTATAAGCATAAATATGACAAGAAACAATAATTTCTACATTCCACGAAGATAACCAAGTACTTAATGATAGGATTTGATGATGTAAGAGAAGTTTTAATGTTAATAATCAATCTTTTTCATATGATATTCATATAACAGGACGCTACTTGTTATCTATTATTCAATAGCTCGTTCCCATTCATCAGTAATAATATTTTTAAACATTATTATTATAATACATATACATATCAAATGTCCTATAATTAATTTCTATAAATAACTATAGGTATTCATTATACCTCTGCAATATTTGGTAGATAAAGTACATAGAATTTAATTAAAAATTGCTGAAAAGTAGTATTTATTTTTGTTCAAATAATAACAATAATATTTTATATTTAAATAAATGTTTTTCGAATTTAAAAAAAAAAATTAATTTAATACGTGAATTAAATTTAAATTTGAATTAAATCGTTAGCATTCGGTGCTTCCATCTGGTGATAAGAAATACATTTTTCTAAATTATTATTTAAATTATATTTTACAAAAATTAATGATATTTATTAGTTTAAATCGAATTAAATATGATAATTATAATTTAAATTATTAATTTTATTAGTTTATGTAGCGATTCTGTAAATTTTAAACAATATTTTAAAATGATCATGTTGTACCGCCATCTAGTTTGTAAAAGATGAATTATTTATATAATATTTTAAATTTATTGATAAAATTTATGAGTAGTTTTTAAAAAAATAATATATTTATAAAAAAATTAAAAAGATATAAAATAATCGAGAAAGAAGAATTTAATCAAATTAATTTTATAATATAACACATCCGCACGCTTAATGGAAACAAATGTACAGTACAGTACACTAAACCCAAGTGTGCATTTTACGTCATATTGACGTCACTTTTTCATCTTTATAAAGAAAACTGACGTCAAACTTTCGTAGGAGTGTATAAATCTATTGAGACCTCACTAAAGTTACAATAAGTTTAGATACGAAATCAGTTATTTTTAAAGTTATTTATTTTGAAAATTTTAAAAGGTTTTTTTTTTTCCATAATCAAAAGAATGAATAATTTATTAGAAATTTAAAAGGAAAAAAATTCTATAATAAAATACGAATTTTAAGAAAGAATTTTATCTCTAATTTGAAATTAATTATTGTATAAATAATTTAACGATAAAGCTGGAAGAAGGATAAATCCAATGATGTTACGTAAGAAAATCTGAAAATACTCGATTAAAAATTCAGTGTAGTTAGTATTGATCTGTCTTATATTATTATTTCTTCTCTCTTTTTACCTTATGGATTTAAAAAAAATCTATCATGGGTTCGGCCTACAATGGGGATAGTCAGGTGGTGATTTTATACACCCCCACCCATATGACCAACGGCTTGACCACGTGGTTTTCTTCACGTGTTGTAAGGGACTAGTTTCTAAAAACATTCTCCCGGGGAATGCCCAGATGGTCCACTTGGTTTGCTGCCATATTACATCAATTCCGAAAATTTTCTGGGTTTTTAAATCCTGGATCCCTCAGAGCAGTACGCTGGGCCTTTAATAGCCTCAGTCATTCGTATGTCGATCTGTCTGTATTAGGAAATATCTTCTTTGACGTTAGTATGTAAATTCGCTTCTTAAACTTATTTATTTTTTCTTTCTTCCCCCTCTTCTTTAAGAAAATTCAAAGAAAACTGAATTTTCTTCAAATTTCAACTTTTTATTTCAGTCCAGCCGAAAGATTATTTACGAGAGAATTCGTAAAAAAAAAAAAAAAAAAATATTCTTTATTCTGCTAAATTACTAGTTTCGATTTTCTGTCCTAAATTTAGAGCCTTTTGTTTAAATGACGTTAAAATCAAATAAGAAACTAGCTGATCTTGCAGCAAACTCTTGTGTTATTGTCTGTAGTTTAATTCATGGTTTGTTTATTTGTTTTGATTCTGATATATGTTCTCGGGTAGAAAAGGTTAGAGTAAACACCCAAACTATGTACAAACGGTTGTATAAGAGATGAGCGGTTCAGTAAATCGAGTACAGTTTTATTTTTTTTTCTTCTCCTCTTTCAGTTTCGGAATTAATTATAATTGAAATATTGTTAAAACATGTTTAATTAGATCTTTCAAATGCAGAAGGGGAATTCGTTTGTAAGTTTTAAACAGTTATTTTAGCTTTTATGATGAGCTAAAGTTTTTAAAAAAAAGGAGTAAAGAATTACTATCGACTTCAAATACCACACGAGGATTCGGGTTCGATTTCTGGTTTTATTTAATGCCTTTTACTATAAACAGTTTCTTAGTGTTTATTGATAAGATTGGAAATCAATGAAGTATAGAAAGAGTAAACAGATTAGAAGTTAGAACTTTTATTTGCTCGAAGATAAATTAATGTTTTTCGAATTTTTAATCTGTTCAGGAATCTCTACTAGAATATTGAAGATTTATAATTGTCATAGTTCAAAATAATGATTTATTTATTTCATTTGTGCGCTAGTAAATAAACAGAAACAGTTTGGAGTGTTTATTTAATGACGGATATGTTTTTGTTTCTTTTTACGTAACCGCAGCATTTGCAATTCAATAATAAATAAATAAATAAAAAAAAAAGGAGGAGAAGTTTTTCGTACCTTATAATTTTTCCGGATGAATGATCAAGATTATAGTCAACAAGCCGAAACAATTACATTACACGAAAACATCCTAAAGCGATATTATACAACATGGCAAATAAGATAAAAGACTTAAATCGAAAATAAAAATAGAAAATATCACAGTTAAAAATAAATCATTAGATTTATTTCACCGAAAACTTTATTAACTTGAAAAATTAATTAATAACTCTAATTATTCAGTGATTCGTTACTTAACGAATGTTTGTGAAACCTCTTAAGAGTTTACCAAAGACGAGCGGAAAAGTCTAATCGAAAATTTTCATATTTATCTAAGATATAATAATAATTTCCATTAATTTTACTTGTAGACACATCTTATAAGACTTCTAAATATAATTTACCACATTAAAAATATAAAGAAGTGTTGAAAATTAAACATCACCAGTTATTTATAAGAATTAATAGAGATAATTTCCATAAAAGACATATATTTATTGTCCGTGCCAGAAAAGATATTCAATAGCACGACTGTTCTTTCTTCTTTCTCTATAAATCTTTAACGTGGCTCAAGGTTAAGGAGGTTACAGATATACCAAAATTTATTCTCTGCTTAATCTGCTTATAAATTTTTCTTCTTTTGCTTTGTTTAAAATAATACATAATATATATATATATATATATATATATATATATATATACTATATTTAAAAAACAATAAAATTATTGCCATAAAATTTTTTAAAGGTAAAATAAGAAAAAAAAAATAAGCTCTTAGATCAACAACGACTTTAAGTTGCCATTTAAGGGACATAAATGCAGCAATGTTCGAGTTGTCTTTTGTATTATTCAGTTATTCTTTCGGTGCCTAGACCGAAATATCAAACAATGGTTCTTTAAGAAGAGATTTATAGCAACAATTTGAAGCAATGTCTACACAGGAAGACATATACGAAAGACAAACATTCACAATGTCTTTACAGTACAGAAATACCAAAGTAGCAGTCACTACTGCTTTTTTTTTTTTAATATATTTTTTTCGTCCCTTTCTATCAGTATTTACACAAAGTAAACTAAATGAAAGAATTTCTTCAATTTTCACATATTTTTTGCCATATTTTTCATTGTAGGTGTGTCGATATAACAGTGTTAACTCTAGAACAATATAATTTTTTAGACTAATATATTTAATAAATAAATGAAAAACTAATAATTAAAAACTGTATAATATAGAAATTTATTCGTTTATATCTATAATTTTTTAAAATTTAATTAAATACGAGCATTATTTTATAAATAAATAGGTATTTAATAGTTTATTCTTAAATATTTAAATTACTTACCGCCTCTTCTTAGTATATATTATTTGAAAACATTTACAATTTAATCATCTAAAGATTATATTTTTCTATTTTGTATAGATTCAAAGATACGATGGGTCCTAGGGGGAAAAAAAAGACAATATTTGTTTACATCTACCTTTATCAGCGTTAAAAGTAATCTAATTGTCTATTTAGTGTTGAAAATTTACTAAAACTAGTGTTGTAATGATAATACGAACATGTTAGTTGAATTTATTGAGTGATTATCTAGTTGAATAGCATTCTAGATAGATCCTATAATGTAGTTACCTTAAACAATTTGTATAAAATGAATACAATCCTCTCGTGTCAGTATAATGCATTTATAGTAATAATAATGTTACATCGCATTTACATCCTAGTGTTACTGAATTTACAACCATTGCATTTAAATTCGCATTGCTGAATTTACAATCATTTACATATTTAAGCATGCAATAGTTGAATATTCATCTATTATAACTCGTATTAATAATCAATTTTTTTTGCGGCAAACTTCTTTATGATTCATTTATTTTTATATGAATCGTTTATAAAATGATATATATTATAAAATATCTATTTTCTCCGCTCTATATATTTTTCACGGACGAATAAAGTTTCTATATCCTCAGTTTAAACTTGTTATTCCTTCTATATATGTGTCAAGTTAGGTTATCTTCTATATTTTTCACACGAGCATCGATATCGGTAGCAGAAATTCTTCAATTTTTTTTAAATTTTTAGCCATAAGAAATTAATTAGGAACGTCCTTTAGACATAGAAATAATCGTTAAGACATAACAATTAAACTAGAAAAAAAGTACTTTTATTATTTTTCCCCTCCTTTAACTTCTCTCCGAATGATCAACTTCATCATATAGAGTCAACATGTCTTCTATTCTGACAAGATATGTTGCAGTTGATTTAACCAATTCTTCTCACATAGCAGTTATCTTCAGAAGAAAAAATCCATTGATTGAGACATGTTTCGACCTTTTAAATTACTTTCTTCAGGATGTTTTTCGGTGTAGAGTAAAAAAAAAAAGAAAGAAAGCTGCATACGTTAAGAACTCTCTCTAAAAAAAAAAGCAATTTGATAAGCCAATAAATGTTTAAAAAGATGGAAAATATATATATATAATATTCTTTTCTAATTGTTTTTCTATATTCTTTGGCTTCGGGATAACTGTAAACTTCAATAAACGTAGTTCATATTATACTTGAAACCTTGTAAAAGGTAATGTACGCTTCAGGCACTGTATACAATCAAGTTGAAGAATTTATTTCCATAACGCATCAATCTGAAAATTTAAAGTAAAGTAGAATGTAAATTAGAATCACCATGTATCGATTCTTTATATATATATATATAAAAAATAAAATAAAATAATTTTTTAAAGGAAAATGTCAGGAGGGCATTAATTTTTCTAGAAATATGCGGGTTATACATTCAATAATTCAATTCTTTTTCTTTTGAGGGAAATTGAACTGTATTGATTAGAAATACAATTACGTTACAAGAATGAAGAATATTCTCTCTCTCTCTTTTTTTAAACTAATGTTAAGAAGAAACTTTTTGATTGAAATATGACTTGTACTAAAATTTATAGTTCCGAATAAAGTTTTTTAAAGTCTCATTTTAACTTTTGTTTCTATCAAAGCATTTAATTCGTTTCTCCCCCTTTTTTTTAACATTTTACTTCGTCCTTTCTTACTTTCGTTGAGTAGGGAATTGCTATTTTTACATTTTTATAGAATAACAAAATGTCATTTAAGTGGACAAACCGGTAATCTCAAGTATATAATAAAATATTTCTATACTCTTTTATTTTTTTTTTCCTTATTCTTATTCGACTACTTTGTCGCTTCCTTTTTTTGTGGTCAAAGATTTCTCCTTCACTCTTTTCCTCAGAGAATTATTTTCATGTTTTATTTTTGTTTTCGTTTCCATTTTATTATTTTCTCCAACTCATAGATTTGCATCTTATTTTTTTTTTCTTTCTTATGGATATTTATTCTCTATTATCTGTTTGCATTCTCTTCTTTCTTCTTCTTTCATTTCTCTAGATTTGTTTAATAGTACATTTTTTCATTATTGCCTTTTTTAATTTCAATATTTTGTTCCTTATTTCCGTGCAGAAGCCTGTTGCTTTTGATCTGCAAACCTTCCATTACTACAGGAATGGCTAGGTTTTCAATTTAATTTTCTTTTTCTTTTTCACATTTTTGATTTTCCTTCTCTCTTTCAAATATCATTAATATCTTTTCTTATTCTTTATTTTATAAACTTGGAAGTTTCGTAAGTTTTTTTTCCTTTTTTTTAATTAAAATCTAATAAATTACCTAAACCGAATCTGTGTAATAATCATTTTTCTTTTATTTCTCTAAGGTTTTAAAATTGATAAAATAGCAAAGATTTTCTGTTATATAACTTAACTACAACACTGACTTAAATGAAAATTTATATTTCTTTAATTGCTTAAGATAATCGTGTTTACAATTGGATGAACAATAAAATAGAATTTACCGTTTGATTATGTAAATACATCATCTCAATATTTTCTCATTAATTCGAGAATGCTCTCACTCAATTTCTCATATTGTCAGACTACTATTATTACACATTTAAATTGTCAGATAGATAATTCACAGGCATTGATTTATCACCTAATAATATGATAGTAATTTTATAACTGTATCATAACTCTTCGACATCCAGTATGGTACGCAGCTGTCTACGTAAGTGGCAGTATCCCTTGCACTATATTGAGGTTTCGAGTTCGAGTGCAGCAGCTATTAAGATATTGAGTTCGAGTTTCTCTGCATACCATGCACTCCAATTCTCTTATCTACGCGTTATAAGAAGATTATAATCTCTAATCTTCTAAGAATTTATCAATAGAAGAATTGCTTTAATATCGAATTAAAGGATTTCTTATGTACTACACACCTTAAGAGTAATCTAATCTATTGTAAAACCTGATTGCAATTTTAATTAGAACATCTTAAGTAAACAACTTTTAACGATTCTGATTGTAAATATGCAGCATCCTGTATGAAAATTTTTAGGTTATAAGATTCGTATTATTCTACAACTTTACAATTTAATAAATCATCTTAATTAGATTCTGGTAATATCTTTTTATACTTTAGAATTTTATTATATAGAAGTTACGTCTCCCTTATTAACTTCATAGCTCTAAACTTTTAGAAGCACCTTCCTATAAATGAGATTCGTTTGCCTTTATTACTGAATCGGGGATTCAAATTCTCTTAATATAACTATATTATTACAATATCTAACAAGCTGTAAGTTAAATTATCGTTCGAACGTCGATACAACTCCATTTCAATATGGATAAAATAAAAAGATAAAATAAAATAAAAGCAATGATATCTAAATTTGAAATTATCATAATGAATAAATGGAAGATAAATTAAATTTTTAAAGAATTTAGGAAACAATTTAAAAGTTGTATAAATTCTGGAAATTAATTATTACCATAAATAACTACTTGAATACTAAATCCTCCAGAAGATCAATATTAATTTAAATAGGAAAGGAATGATATTTAATCATTATCATTCATTACAACAACAAAATCTAAATCACCCGTTGTGGATACTAATGACGTTTGGGGATAAAACATTCAACAACCAATCCATTATGGTTAGCCAATCAATGTCGTGGGAAATACGCAATTCCCATTTTTATATCATTGACTAAGGTTAAAACTTTTGCCGAGTTTCTTCCATTGAAGAAACGGTAGATAATTTCTATTTCTTTTTCCCCCTTCCATTTCTTTTTCTATTTATTATTATTATTATTATTTTTTTTTTCCTCTTGTACTGTACAATCTACCGATTTATCAATTCCCTCCCCCGTCTACAATAACAAACCTTATTATAAACTGTTACTAGCTTTTTACAACTCGATTGTAACAGAATTTATCGATTTTAAATTGGTTTATTTCAGAAAAACAATTTTCTATAACAATATATATATAACTTAAATTTATTTCCGAGTATCAATTTTTAGAAGGGATATTTTTATATATATATATTTTTATTTTAAATTTTCTTCTCTGGTTTGTACGTTTACTAGAGCTATTTTAAGACATCTTCAATTATTCTATTCATTAATATAAAGAGTTATATATATATAGAAAGACTAAATAGATGGAAGGAAGTAGTAAAAAAAGGGGAAAAAAAATTATTTCTTTCGATTATCTTTATATCCAAGACGGTCATTATCACAGAAATCAAGCTTACTGGACATAAAACGAGTTTTATTATCCTCTACCAAAATAAGTAAAAACGAGTTAAATACAATTTAACAGTTAATAAAAAATAATTCTCAAATTAAAAAAAACAAAATTTCGTGTCATAATTCTCGAATTTTTGATCGTTGAATATTGAATAAAATATATATTATATATTATATAATATAAAAAGGAGGAGAAAGTCGAACCAGTTGGGAATAATAAGAAGAGAAGAAAAGGTAAAATGCTTTATTCTAAAACCTAGTAAAATTTGTATGAATAAAAAAAATTGTTTC
This sequence comes from Centruroides vittatus, assembly GCF_030686945.1. Taxonomy (NCBI): domain Eukaryota; kingdom Metazoa; phylum Arthropoda; class Arachnida; order Scorpiones; family Buthidae; genus Centruroides; species Centruroides vittatus. The sequence goes on from NW_027120671.1 coordinate 140,658, forward strand.
GGCTATAAAAAAATAGAATTTTTATTATTATTTTTTGGTTTATTCTTTCTTATAAATAAGTACAATTTTCTTAATAATAAAATTTCGCAATTACTCTCTGAAATTTGCTTCACTTATCCATTCGTAACTAGTAATATAAAGTGCAATATCTTAATGTGCATTGCAACAATAATCATCCAGGATTTTACGACGAACATTCACGTTTATGATCCTGTCTTCAGTAACCGTGTGCGATAAATTACTCGGGATAATTCAAAATCAGTAAAATAATTATGATATTTAATTGATAATTCGCCTTGATGAATAGTTTATTTATTTAAAATTGAAAGGTGCTTTCACTAAGATTATTATCTTAAGTTTCCTGTTAGATGTATACTTATAAAATTATGAATTTCCGAATATTTTATATTAAGACATTCGCTTAAACTAACAACCAATGGTAATGTTATGGATGATATGATTTTATCTCTCTCTTTCTGCCTCTCTCCCTCTCTCTCTCTCTTTGTCTCTATTCTATTACCTTGATTTTGTATTATTCGATTCGAGATTGTTTTAGATAATAAATTTGAAATTGGATGAAATTATGTAGAAAAAATCGAGCCATAAACCGTAAAATTAATGAAAAGAATACAATACTTCAAGCTTATAAATGTAAAATATTATGCATCATTTATCTTAAAATACGAAGTAATAAAATTTTAAAGAATGTTTTAAAAAATTTATTGGAAAAAAATAATAATAATAAAATTATTTTCACTTTTTTCACTGATTTACTTTATCAAATATCATATTTATAGAAAACAATTATCATAAAATATTCTTGTTAAGTGTATAATTAATCAAGTATCAAAGAAGTATATATATATATTTTGTTATTAAAGTTATGTAATTTATTTTATAATATAATTATTTAATATAAATTGTACAATTTTCTATATTATTAAAGTAATTTATTTTTGTTACACGTTTAATTATTTGTTAATACAATACATTTATTTATACAGTTGATCATAATTAAAGGGTAGGTGCTCAAGTTGTTTGTAGAAAGAATTATTGGGCAAATTTCAACCAAATTTGGTATATATACTGTCCTGAATATGGGGTTATGATTTCCGTGAAAAAATATTTTACTTCAAAATTTAGCCGCTAGAATGAAAATTGGTGCTGCTGTCTTCTTAATGTACGGTACATATTAAATACGCAACTCAATTCCACAATTCACATCTGTAATTGCATTTGTAAATAAAGTAAAATAATTACAGTTTGTTTCTTAACTCTCGAAATTTGTCAGAAACGAACGTAATGAACATATTAATGAAAACAGCAACGCCAAATTTCGCCTAGCGGCTAAATTATGAAGTAACATTTTTCCCCCGAAAATCGAAGCTGCATACTCAGTACAGTGCTTATATTAATTAAAGAAAAATAATATAAATAATAATATAAAATGCAATAAATATATAATTTTAATCTTTTTATATTCAATGATTTCTGATTTTATTATTTAAAAAAACAATAAATTTTATAATTAAACTACATAAAGAAGGAAAGACAATTTTCCGAAATCAAAGATTATATTTATTAAACTGGAATAAATATAAATAATTAATTAAAAATATGTAAATAAATAATGAGAATAATGCATTATTAAAATATATTTTATAACATGCATAATTCAGATAATCTAATTACATTAAGAGAAAACAATTATTTTAAATAGATTTTGGCTTGGATTATATTACCGGTAGCTACAGATGCTAGCGAATATATACATATTTACCTTGCATGTTGCAAGAAGATAACATGCATTATTTATCTTAATATTACAAAATATTAAAGGGAAAAAAGAAGATATTGAAAAAATGTAAACTCATTGTTCGTTGTTTACCATATATTCTCTTCTTTTCCTGTGTTCTTTGTTATTATTTTTTTTCCTTGGTTTATTTAGTATATCTAACCTGAGCATGCTACAAAAAGGAATGAAACTAACAATAAATATACTAATGTAGAAAGTAAAAGCGTAAGTATATAAGGTATTCATACATACACTGTACATTACAATAATGCATTACTTACATTATCATAATATTTAATACAAGTATCAATATTTATACATATTTGACTCTATATAATGTGTATATATATAATGTATAACTATATACACATTATATACGATAATGTACCTGAATAGAATGTCTCTCTGTTTGTTTTCTTTATATTTCCAAACTGTTTGATCGATCTGCATCAAATTTTTCGTATGACCCCGCGGAAAATATAGGCTACCATAAAACCTGAAACCCCACCCTTCCCCTGATTTCATTCTCCTATTAACTCCTAAACCCCTTGATCGATTAGGATCAAGATTTTTAGAGTTACACTCTAGGACCACGCGTAAGACATATAAGCTACCATAAAACACATACATCCTGATATCCTCTACATTATCATAACACTGGCTTTAAACGGTATGATGAGGCATAAAGTACCAGGTATTAAATGCATATACACATTTCCTTTTTGGAAATAATAATTTAATTTATTTATATAACACTTTAAACAAAACACATGCTTAACAACAGTCACCAAATTACAGAGTATGTATGTAATTGGGAATATAATTTATAAATAATTAAATTTGCTACATAATAAGATTATTGTATATATATATAATATCATATTATATATCATAACGGCAATAGCAATAATATTGTTAATAATTTATATTCGAGTTTATCATACGTAAATGATAAATATGGAATATGAAATATATAAATGCATTAATATCAGACGTACGAATTTTCTGATAAATATAAAGATAAAATAGTGAAAATATATTTTTACATAGGATAAATATCGATTTTATTCTAAATTTATTCGTGAGAATTGTATTTTAATAGTTGGATTATTAAAATAGGGATTTACAGAGAAATAAATTCATGTGGAATGTTTCTTCGAGAGATAAAGATCTTTGTATAAAGGAAAAATATTCAGGATATCCTGTTCCTTTCTCTATTTCCGTACTTATAATAAGTGCTTTCCATATCTTCGATGGGAAATATTACATGTGTCAGTAAGGGTGTATATGACCACCTGCAAATCATATACAATAAGTTACAGGCATGGATTGTGATATATCCTAGTGAGAAAACCCTGTCTTTCTATGTTGACCATAGAATATTCGACTTTCTGAATTGATGCAACAGTTTCTAACTTGCTTAAAAAAGAAAAGAAAAACAAAATAATATTTTTAAAATGACGACAAATAAATAAATTCTTCTACTGTTTAATATTTAAAACAGTTATTTTTATAAATAATTCTCTACAAATGTCAAGAGTTAAATTTAATTATTGATCATGTGTTTTCTCCTCATCTCTACGAAAACTTAATTATAAATTATCGTAGAAATAATAGCTGTTTTGAACTTATTGAAAAAAATTACTAACAAAATTAAATGAGAATTTTATATTATTATTCTTTTTACTCTTTGTTTTTTACGTGTAAAAGATTGTAATCTATTTAAAAAATAAAAATAAATACATAAATAAATGATAACTGCGATGCAATCTCTTATTGAGAAAATGAAATATTATCTAAATATGCATATAAATCTCAACTAAATTTTTTTAAAAATGAAGTATATATAGTATTAAACTTAAGCTTTAAGCCTTTAAATTTATTTATTGATCCACGACTTGGAGAAAATAGAAAATAAGTATATATATATATATATATATGTATATAAGTAAAGGAATAAAGCAATCATTTACTTTTTATTTAAATTAATGAGGTTTTATGAAATCCAGTTTTAGTAATTGGAAAAAATATAAATAAAAATTACAATTAGATAAAATTTAAAATGATCTTGGTGTTTTTTTTTCTCTTCGAAGGAGGATAAAAAATTGACTTAATTTTCTAATTAAGTATTTTTATTCAAAATTTAAAAATATTTGCCATTAAGCTAGAACCATTTAGAATTTTCTTCATTCCAGATTGTTAGAATTTCATTCTTTTCTAGAATTAAGAAAAAGTAAGAAAGTAATGTAACTCTACTAATACAGTCAAAGAATCTGAATATTTTTACTTTGCAAAAGGAAAGGAATTACTTAACGTGCTTAAGACTTTTCCAAATCCAAATAATATTTAATTCATGAGACAAACACTGTATTTTTCAAGGGTAAGTTTCTACTCTATTATCGCTAGAGTTGATTAAGATACTTTATGGAGTATTCTATTTAAAATGGAATCGATAATGATGCTACCTGACTATCGTTGATAAGAGTATTGAAAGTTGAAAGTTAAAAAAAAATAAAAAAAAGATTGGGGGAAGGAAAAAAAAAAGAATCTTTTTACAATTTAAGAGTATAAAATATTTGAAGTTTTATAAAATAATATGCAGGAGGAAAAAAAAATATTTAATTTATACAATTTTATAGAAGAAAAAATTGAACGAATAAACGAATAACAAAATGTTAATTTTCTAATTCCCTACAGTAATTTATTTATCTACTTTAAATATTCTTTAATTATGTAATTTAATTTTTTAAATGTAATTATTAATTTTTATAATTTTCTTAATACAGATAATAATTTTTATTATTATTATTACGTTTAAAAGGCAAGCATAAAAGCTTAAATTAAAAAATAAAATAAAATAAAAAGTATATACATTTACGTTAAAATTAATTTTTGAAAGAAGATTAGAAAATTGCATCGCTCTTTCTTTTAATCTATTGGAATGCAATATTGTTAACAGTGACAAGTGCAAATTAAAATGTAGTTAAAATAGAATTTAGGAATGAAAATTGGATATATAAAAAAAAGGAAGAGTTTATTGATTTATCGATCTTTTTCAATAAATGCTCTAGATTAAAATTAGGAAAAGAAGAGCATTTGTCATTAAATTAACCGTTAAATTTAGGAGAAAACATAAAAATTGGTTAAAAAAGTTTTCGTCAGTAAAAAAGATTATAGACCTCAACTCTTATTTCCAATTCAATTTGAAATACGATCTGCACATGATCGCAAACAAAGGTTTTGATTGACGAAGTGTATTTAGGACCTCGCTCGTTTTCTACGCTTCACCAGTTTGCATTGATGAAAATTCTACAGAATTTCGTCATTTTTATAAAAACTGTAACGTTATTATATTGTTTACCCATCGAACTTCTTATTTTTATATATAAAAAAAACCTTTTCTTATTATCAATTTATTGCCGAAATAAATTGTAAAGTTATAATTAAATTTCTTTTAAATATACAGTATGTAAGGTAGAGAAATTTTTTACAAAACAAACTTTATATAACTGAATTTGCATGAAAGTTATCAGTTTTATTTTTAGGAGGAGTGCTCCCTAAGAATTTTTTATTTTATTTATTACTATGAATTATATATATTTTTATACATGTATTTTTTTTTGTATGTATACAATATAATTTATTATTTATTTATAAAATTATTATTAATATTAATATTTAAATGAGATATATTTCTTAATTCCTTAATTAATTTTCGTTCTTGTGTAGGATATATGACAAAAAAACCAATGGTCACAAAATATTTCTTTATGTTGTGTGATAAATAAATGAATAATGAATTCTTATTAACTTTTTTTAATATTTTAACTTTATTCAAAATCGAGAATTGCAAAAGATATTTCTATTTAAATAATAAATAAAGTAAAATTTTAACTTTATATTTATGTCTAGCTTTACATTTACTTAATTACTAATGCATGGAGAAAATAAATATATAATTTTTACAAGTTATGTGTTAAGTAAAAGATACTTAATTAATCTTCTTTTTAGCACATTTTTACTAACAAAAAAAGTAACTAGTGATGTTTAATTTATGTTTTATTCACAAAATAGCGGCCTGTATTAATGTTAACTGAGTAGATTCTATTTTTTGCTTGCTTTCATTAAATTTGCCCCTGTAAAACATTCTTCACTGCCGTACACAGAAATTCGAATAAATTCATCATCATTACAATCATTCAAGTCTCACAAAAATATAATTAAACTGATAAATCATGATTATTTTTGGTTTATCTGTTGATTTAAGTTAAAACTGTACGAAAAATTTAAAAACTTTACATAATATATTAAATTATAATTGAAATTCTATTACTACGTTAATGTATCTCTTAAAAATAATAATTTTTTTTTTGTATTAAATAATAAAGTAAATTGATATTTATACATATAAAAATACATCCTTTTTAATGACAATATAAAAAAATTTAATAATTGTATTTTAACATTAGAAAATAATTATAAAGTAATTATATTTCTTTGTAAAATCCGTAGATTTAATTATTAACCTTACTTTAAATGCAACTGGTATTATTCAGAATCTTCCAATTAAGAAGTATTTTAATAATGAACTTTCATATTTTAGCCTTTTTTAATTATGATTATATAATTGAAGAAAAACATTATATATATTACAATAGAAGAAAACGAAATTGCGATTATAAAAATAATTATTATGAATAAACTTCGGTCATTAATTACTCGTCTAAATTATTTTTTTTTTCTTTTTTTTCTATGCAGATAAGCATTAAACGAAGAAGAAAAACATTTATTTAATAATAGTAAAACATTATCTCTTACCAAAAGATAGCTAGAGAAGTAAATTCCTTTTACATCTGGAACAGAAACTAATATACAATTTTAACCAATTTTATTCTGTTGCTATGACAATGGATAGATTTTTTTTTACCCCTTTGTTGTATTGTTCACATAAATTTTACTAATCCCATTATGTAAGACAAAATAAGTTAGAGTATATTAAGTCTATGATTAAGTTTAATCTTCTTAAGAGTAAACCCTAACATTACTTAGGCTATTTTTTTCATTATAATATTCGATTTTCTTTCTGATTTTTCTAAGTGTCATTTACATACACATAAATAAATAAATATTATTATTATTTCTTTTTACAAGTAACCTCATTAATAACTAATTTAATAAGATTATTATATTATAAAGATTTAACGTTAAGTCAGATTTAAACTGTTATTATTGTTAATTAACACCGTTTTATAAATTTATGATGTATGTTTGTCCGTTTGTCTTCCTATTTAGTTATTTAATATTTAATTTGATTAGGAAGCAGATTACAGAACGTATTAAGGGATTAAACTTGCCCTAGATCAAATTTTGTCAAAAGGTTATCAGTTTATTTATTAAAGACCATTTTGAATAAGTTAGCATGAAACTGCAGCTACTTGTAATGAAAATTTAAATAGAAGTACTGAGAAAATTCTTGTAGAAACATCCCTCAAGGCACAAATATCCTATTTTGAATATGAAATTTGTTTAATGCCTTATTAATTGAATAAATGCATGTTTTAATATCATTTCAAATAAGTAATTTAAAAATTAATAGTAACTTTTTAAACTTTTTTTTTTATTATTTTGTTTTATTCTCCTTCGTTGTTTTTAATAATTAGAATAATTACAATTATTTTTAATTATATTATAAATATTATTTATCATTTATTATTATACACTCTAATTGTTATTACTTTAATTAAATGTGGAGAAATAAATTTGAATTTAAAACAGAATTATTATTATTATTTTTCGTTTGAAATTTTAATTTAAAATTTTATGCTTGATAAATTAAGAATTAAAAAAAATACATAATTATTTTTGTTGTAACTTATTTTTAAATGTATAAATAAATCAAATATTTTATTATAAATATATTATCAAAGTTTTTTAAATCTCTTTTTAAAATACTTGTTTATATTAAAATTAAAAAAAACATTTAAAATAATTAATAAAATAATTTAAAAAAAGCCAAAATAAGATACCATTTTGAGCATTTTCTCTCTCTTTTATGCCAAATTAACACCATAACAATAACTTATAAAGGTTCTTCTCTTATTCAACAATAATGCCATCAATATTATATTATATTTTAATTAAAATTTTATCATAATTAATCTGTATATATACATTAATCTATTAATTATATTAATAAATAATCAAATTTAAATTAAATATGTAACACAATAGAAAGTTATGTATGTGGATTTATCAAATCAAATTTCATTATGTATATATTTTATTTTAAATGCTGATATTATTTAATTCTGTTGATAATTTATTAATTAAATTCTATTCAGTGTAAAAATTGATTATGAATTAAAAACAAAAGAAAAATTAAGCTAGAATAAATCATAAAAGACATAATTATCTTCATTGATCCTTTTGAAAAGCAGAGAACTGGCAATTTTCTTAAATTATTTATTTGAAATGTATAATGGTAATTATATATAATGTCAATTGATAAATTTTAATTTTTTTTAATTAACTAAATGTAAATTTTAATTATTTATTATTATTATAAGCGTGAAGATTAAAATAAGAATTTTTATAAGTGTTTATGTATTATGTATTATTTGCTCAAATAAAATTTAATTTAATTACAAAAATGGATGAGAAAATAAATTATAAAATATATTTTTAATCTCTAATTTTTTATAATTTAACTTATATATATATATAAATGATACTTTCTATAAACAATTAATAAATTTTCCTTTGTAATCACTTAAATTTTAGTGAAAGACATAATAATTTATACCTACAATATATAATTTTACAGTTTAAAATTAAATTTTAAAACTTAAATGTATAATGTAACATTAGTTTTTTTTTTTTAAATAATTTTGCACAAAACTTTTAGATATAAAATTTTTTAATTAAATAAAATAAAAATGAATATTAAATTGTATTATTTAATTATTTTAATGGTTAGATCACAGAAGGGAAAATTTACAAAACTTATGCATTTTAAACATTAAAAGTTCTTACTTTTTTATTTTATTAAATTTAAAATACTGATTAAGTAAATTATTCTGTGATACTAATTACTTTAATATAATATTACATATCTTAACTCAATGCTTATTTTTTAAAAAAAAAACATATATATAATTTTTCCATAGTAATTTAATTATATTAAAGAAAAGTAGAAGTAAATTAAAAGATCAGAGAAATTATTTTATCATCTGAAGCAAATGCTGTAAGAGATACACAAAAACAAGTAATCTTGAATTACTTACTTGAACTTATTTCTTAATAATGCTATTTATAACAAATTAACAAGCATAGATTTATAATTAACATAATTAAATTTTCTTATGTAAAGTTGTATAATTTCACATTAGGAAATTAAATTCTTTCATTGATTCTACATTCTTTGTCTGCGTGTTATTTCCTAAGTGACAAGAAGTTTGAACAGTTAATTTAGAGAATTTTCAAACTTTGTATGCAATCTTTAAAACATCTATTAAGTAAAAGTCTTTGAATTTGGTCTCATGTGTAAATAAATGACAGACAAAATGATATGTGTGTTTGATTAGTTATATTTGTGTAAAGCAATCTTTTATGTAATGTGTTACATTAAATAAATATATTCTTAAAGATAGATGATGGACCAACCAAATGGGATATATTTGAATTATTCATTGCTAATGTCAAATATGCTGTTACTGTTGGATATAAATATATTTTCTTTCTGAAAGTGTTCCTAAATATTTTATACTATTTATAAATTAAACAATAGTGATTTTTCTGCTTTTACTACCTTATTATATTAATATCAATTACAAATATTTCATTAACACAAATATTTAAAGCATTAAAGAAGCAAAAAAATTATATATATAGAGCATAAAATATTATAATGGATCATAAAACGTACATTTTTAAATATTATTTTACTTGTTCACTTATTACTTTATGAAAAAATATTTATTAAATTTAATAAAAAAAATTATAATATATTTTTTAACTAAATAAATATTTGCTTAAAAAACATTTCTAAAATAATTTCTTAATGATATTGCTATTAGCAATATTATGTTTTTGATATTATAAAATTTTAAACTTTTCTGTAAAATTATAAATTATTTATCATTTTTTTTAAAAAATAAACATTTTTAGTTATAAATTTTAAGAATTTACATTTAAAAAGTTTATTTGAATAGAGAAATCAACTGAATAATATATAAATTTAGGTAGTTAATGAGTTAAAACTCATTTAAAAATGATAAATGAATATTTCAAAATGTAAAAAGGACCATTAAAAACAAAAAAAAAAAAACAAAAAAAAAATTTAGCGATTCCAATCTTAATTATTTATTTATAAAAGAATTATGTTCAAAATTTTTTTTTCTAGTTGCATATTAGATAATATTTTATTTATAAATAAGTGAAATAATTTTGAAAACCCTTGGATATTTCTGTCAAAATGAACGAAAATAGATTATTATGGGGCTGAAGCTGAATTATATCATGATTAAGTGTCTCAGCCAGGTGTGACCAACTTTTTCTAACCGCGGGCCAATATCGTAATGGAAAGGAATTGCTACCTGAAGCCTTATTGCTAAATTTACACTTGACTCACACAAGCTAAAGGTGAAAAGTCCATCTACGGAACTAAAACCAAATTTTTAATGTATCACCTTATTATCGAAATGTTTTTTTTTCTCTTTCTCTCTCTCTGTAACAATTAACGAAGGAGTAGCGAGGAGCAGGGATGAAAGGAGGGATAAAAATGCAAATAAATTCTTTCTGATTTATCTTAACTATTTTCAATTTTAGTTTACTGTAAAGATAAAATAATTTCCATCTCATCTACAATTTTACTGTCGATCGTTATTTTCCACATTTCTTTTTTTTCCTTATTTTTTTTTTCTTTTTCTTTTCTGTTCCAAATTATGATGTCAAAATGCCAGTAGCTGCAGGCAATTTTGTAGCTAAAGATCAATCGATTTTCTTTGAATTATTGTCGTGCAAACTTTAACCTCAAATTTTAAATAACACAAAAGTTCTTTTACAAACTACATCTTATTTTTATATATATATATATATATATGATTTTTCTTTCTCTTTTCCTATTTTTTTATATCTTAAAAAATTATAAATATATTATTGCTTATTATTGAAAATCGCTTTGAGACATTAAAACAAAGCAAAACAAAACAAAAAAATCTAATTCCTTATAGCGTGACACTTTAGTTTCTGATGAATTTTCTTTTCTAAAATATAAACGAAAATAGTAAAGTAGTTTATCTAAATATTAGATGTTTACTTAAAAAGAAAATTGCTATTTGAAGCAGTTCTTCTTGGTTTGTTTGCCATGAACAATTGTCAAGATGACGCCAACGTCTTGATTAAACAAGAACAATAATTTGTTTCCTTACTTCTTATTTGTATTTTTACCTAAATATAATCCTAGACAATACATTTCTAGGATAAATAAATTCTATTAAATATTAGAGATTGCATGGCTCTTGCCATGCAATCTCTAATATTTAATAGAATGTCAATGTAAACAATGTCATTAAAGGCTAAAAAAATTAATTTTTATGCTTTAACATCTTAATATGCGAGCTTATAAATTTATAATTATGTTATTAAATTATTAAAATATAAATTTTTATATAGTTTTTTTTTTAAATTTTACAACATTCTCATCGTTGTAAGAAATGTAATTTTTTTGTACCGTGAATGAACCTTTTTATTTCTAGATTAAAATTTAAATTATTTTTTTCCTGTTAAAAATTATAAATAAATATAAAAATATGTTACGACATTTATTTATTTTTAACATAAATTTTTATATACATATAAATTTTTTTCTAGATATGTAGTAAATTTATGATGGTATTATACGTTTTTCTAGTTCCTTGAGAAATTACTTCTTACTAAACAAGGAAAGTTGCATTTTTCAAAATTGAGAAAAATGTATTTTTCTTTAACAAAACCTAATTTCATCATTTACACGTGTTTTTATTAGTTTTTTTTAAATTATTATTTTTAAACCGAAGTTTATATAAAGATGATTGATTATTAAGATAATTTTATATAAATACATCATTAGTACCGTCCCACAGGTGGTAGTATAGCATTAACTGGTGTCATTTGTGTCACAGAAAAGATGGATTAAGCTTCTACTTCAGTCTACTTTATGATCTTTTTGTACTTGACATAAAAGCAACAGGAAAAGTCTAATCTTTTCGTACATAACCTTTCACTTAACAATTAAGAACAATATCCAGTTATTAGTCCTTTTTTCGGAAAAAAAGATGTATACATTAATTATCATAAACGAGATAGAGAATGGCATGGAGGATGAGGAGCAAGAAGGGGACAGAGAGAGAGAGAGAGATGGGGGGGAACTGAGCAAGAAAACAAAAATTCGCTGTAACGTTTCTAATGATGAAAACTTGATCAGATTTTAAACAAAAATAAAATCTCTGGAGGTTCTTAATGATGGCTCATAATGATGTGTTCCTTCAAAAATCTTGGACTCTACGTAACAAAAATCATTAATCAAAGATATCCCAAGACACACGACAAAAATACACAACTCTGATGATTTTTTAAATATTTTTTTTTTGTTGATTTTTGAAATTCTCAAACGAATGCCTGGTGGTCAATTGTGTTATCTAATCCTTCGTCTTTTGATAAAGTCCTATCTATTTAAAAGGAAATAGGATATCGTGACACAAATTGATCATCAATTTAAGCTCCAAAAATCGATTCTTCCTTCTGGAAAGATAATGGTCGAAGTAATTTGTGATCGGCATTGCCTAAGGTTGAAGAACTAGACACAACAAATTAAGAAATGTTATAATTCCATCATATAAAACAAATTCTGTATCTTAATGATTAATTTTTTTAATGAGTTTTGGGCGTGTTTTATCCGAGAAAATCGCGAGCAAAAACCTTCCATTCCATCGTTATCAATTTTTCTAAAGATCCTAAATGATGGCAGAAATCTAACCTATAAAGTCCAGGATTTTCGAGTAATCTTGCTTCCAAATTTGATCTGTTTATTATCTTCCATGGCTCAAAATTAGAAAGTTAATCCGATAATATTAACAATTTCTTTTTCACAAATAATTATAGATTTAGAACTCAAAGTTTTATACATTTAAAATAATAATAATAATAATAATAGTAATAAAAAAACAATTTATATAAAAACGAAGCAATTTATCTCCATTAATTCAATGCTTTTTACAAGTCAAAAATTCGAAAATCTGGATGTCAAAATATAGATTTATTTTGTTGTAGAAAGTGTTATTTTTTATTTGGAAAACTTCTCCATCAACTTGTTGATATAATGACAGATAATCAATAAAACTAATCCTGTGTGATACAATATCGACAACCTATTCGAAAACAGTAAGAAATAATACTTTTTTTCACACTCCAGCAATTTTTAATAATAGGAAAAAAATACATACACACACACACACACACACACACACACACACATATATATATATATATATATATATATATATATATATATTATTTTCGAATTTAATTTGATAAAAGGTAATTTTGTACATTATATAATTCACAAGAAAAGTAATGGCTAATTTATTTGTAAGTGATTGAAACTGTTGCCATGACATCACTTTCCAGTAGATCTATTTACAATTCTCTTTCAATTATTGTAACAGCTACTAACTAATACCACAAACCTACCAAAATAATCTAATCTAACCTTCAAAGAAACAAGTTGTTTTTCTTTTAACTTCCTTTTCTTCGCTAGTCTCAATAGACGTCATTCATTCGATACATAAAAAAAAGGCAAGTAAGTTCAATGGCAAGAAAATATTTTTATGAAAACAATTTTATATAAAAATATGTCAATCAAAATATTTTAACCACCTCAAACCAAGGGGAAAAAAAGAGAGAAATTTATATTAAATTAGCATTTAAAAAAAAATCTCTTGTGTTTTACAGTAGTTAATTATGTATTCTGGCACGACTCGATCTACTTAACCAAAATTATAACCATTCATTAACTGTAAGCAGTCAAACTTAGTAGTAATTAGTTAAAACTCATTATTATATCCATTATTCTAACAGCTGACGTGTGGATTGTTGGATATAAGCTAAGAAAATATCCCTAAAGAATTAACGTTTAAGAGTGATATCGAGTAATAACGTGAATGATATATTCTTCCCTTTTTTAAACGGTTACTTTAACCAAAATCTTTTATATATATAAACTATAAAATTTCTTTTTCCCCATTTCTTATTTTTCCCCCCGTTATTACGTTTAAGCTGACCTAAGGAATAAATTGACCAAAGATCTGAAGAAAAATGAATTACTTCTGTCATTTGGACATGATTTCTCTTTATAAGAGATCAAGTTACTGATAAACAAAAAATATTCTTAGCAAAAACGACATAGGATATTTAAATTAGATCAAGAAGTTTCCAATAAAAAAAAAAGGAAATTTAATTCCCCCCCCCTTCTTCTTCTTCTTCTTCTTGTTCGTTTTTCTACACGAGAACTAGACTTGTTAACATATTCAGATAAAAGTTTTTAAGGATAATAAATAATTGTAACTCCGAGAAAAACCTATAAAATATTTATTAAATAATGCAAACACGGGCTTAAAGAAAATGCGTTTGAATTTATTGAATTTATATTTATTTATTTATTTTTATTTTCAATTTATTTGCATATCTTTGAGTAGAATCTGATGCATTTATTTCTCATTCGCTTAGTGCTTTAGCATGAATTTCTTTTTCCTCTTCTTGTTTTTTCTATGTTTTTAACAATGAAGGGAAAACGACTTTAAAGAGGGGGGGGGAAAGGGAGGAATTAATGTTAAAATCAGCTGTTTATTCGGACACATTATTCATTCTTTTCTGATCAGCGATAGTTTCATGGTTTGTTCCTGGCATACTGGGAAAGTCCCATCAGCCATTCGTCAGAAACAGAGCTGGTAGTGAGCATGCTCGGTTCATCTGCTCCGCGCATTCTTTGTCTTGCAGGCACGACAGCTTGCAGGCTGCTGCCTCACAGTAAACAATGGACGAACAGAGTTGATTTCCGATACTGGGTCTCGCTATTTTCCACCCGACTAAATTTTTCTCTATTCGCCATTTGCCGCACTGCAAGATAGAAACGTGGAGAACACACCATGCTCCGTCTGAATGGAAGGCGAACGGATGCGATGGATACCGTTCAAGAGGGAAAGACGTAATTTATACTATTCAACTAACGTTTGGACACTATGTTGGAATACGGACTTTCCGTTACACTGTATCTACAGATATTTGCATATCATAAAGTATCCTGAGTGTTTATATAACAGCTGAGGAGCTAAGAACAAAAAATAATAATAATAATATGTTTTTCCTAGGAATGAAACCATTGATTTTTACTACTTTAATTTTGGCTTGGTGCCAGCACGTGCTCGCTGATAGGCGTCCTAGTAAAAGTGTGGTGACCACCAAATATGGTGAATTACGTGGTACCATTGTGACTTTCCCCAATCGACGTCTTCAGGCCGTCGAAGTATTTTTGGGAATTCCGTATGCAAGTGCACCTGTAGGTTCCCTACGATTCATGCCACCTGTGACCCCATCTCATTGGAAGGGTGTGAGGAATGCGGACCAATTTGGTTCCGTCTGTCCTCAACGTCTTCCGGATATTGCCAATGAGACAGAGGCTCTTCGCAGGATGCCTTGGGGTCGACTTCAATATCTTCGACGTCTGCTCCCTTATCTCGTCAATCAGAGCGAAGATTGTCTCCATCTCAACATCTATACGCCCGCATCTGGTGAGTAAACTTTAAGGAAACTTATTCATAAAGATCTTCTCTTTTTTTTAAATTTATTTTTACACTCTTAGGTTTATTATTATTATTATTTTCTCTTACTACTTTCTAAAAATAGCAACGTAAGAAAAATGAAAAAAAACAAGGAAAAAAAAAGTAAAAAAACAAAAATAATAATCCGAAAATCTAGAAAATATTACCAGACTTAAAAAATAAAACAAGAAATATATCACAGTAATAGAATCATAAATCAAAAAATTGATCATAAACACTAAAAATACAACAAACATCGGAGGAAAAAAAAAATTACAGGGAGAAAGACATATAAAAAGTATTAGAAAATAATTAATGGATACATTAAAAACAATTTAACTTGTATTTTTTTTTTTTTTTAATTTACGTAGTGCAAATTTTTCTTTTTCTTTTTCTTTTTCTATATTTCGATCCGAAAAATATATCTTACGAGAGATATAACAACTCTTGGCATCCCGTTACGTCTTCGTTCTCAAGTATCTTTTGGTTGTTGGAACGAAGGAAAAGATGCAATTTTTGAAAAATGATAGAAAATTTGACAGTCAGAAAAATGACAACAATCCAAATAAATTTATAGCAATACATTGACAATCTTGTCAAACGAAAGTTTAGAAACCTAATTATCCGTAATAAATATTTATAATTTCAACTGTAAATAAGTTCAAACTTAGATGATGAATGGAGGAGTGAATGAGAACAGATTTCAAACGATTTTTTCTACCCGAGGCTTTTTATATAAAAATTTAAAAAATAATAATAATAATGTAAATTAATTAATCTTTTAGATCTATAAATTATAAATAATTAAGATTTTCTAGGGGGAAAAAAAAGATTATTTAATTATCAGAAAATAAATCATCAAAATGTAGAGGTTTATATATAAATTATAATTAAGAAAAGATAGAAAAATGTATATATATATATATATATATAATTTAATATATTAAAAGTTTTTATTGATAAAAGTATTTTTATTCTATTAAAATATATGAGTTGTTTAAAAATTTATTGCGCCTATAAAAGTTAAAACTTAAAATATATATATATATATATATATATATAAATTATAAATGTTTTATTTTTTTAAATTAAATTTTTATTCATTCTCTTATTAATATTATAAATATATGCTGATGTAAAAACGCTGAGTTATCAAAGTGGATGTATGCTGCATATAAATGTATGCTGAAATCTGACATATATAAATATATATATATCAATGTATGGATGGGTAATACCATTTATTATATATATATGTATAAATATATGTATGTATAAATATATATATATATATATATATTTGGTAACCTAACATAAATTTTATAAGAAAAAAAACTGAATTATTAAATTTATTTTCTTTTATTAAATTAAAAATTCATGTCTATATTATTATAAATTTATTTTTATTTTATTTATTAACACTTTTGAAGACTCTTAAAGTATTGAGTTACGATAAAGGAAATCAAAGTTAAAAAATGCTATTTTTATTCATTTTAGTTCTTTATTATATTTTGAAAAATGTCTAAAAATCTATTAAATAATTACTTTATTCGGGTAATATTATTTGTTGTTTGGTTTTTTTTTCCTATATTAGAACGGGGGAAAATACATTTTTATGTGTAAAAATTCTATAAAAATTGTAGTAAATAATTTTATTAAAAATTTATACAGTTAGATTTGCATGAAGAATATCAGAAATGCTTTTTTCTCCAGATTTTTTTTTATTATTTTTTAATATTTCCCCTCCTTTTTTTATATTGCATCTATCAGCAGAAATATAGAAAAGGAATGGTTTCGTTTTTCAAGTATTATAAAATGACTTTGGATTTAAAGAACATTTCTTTTTGGTATTTGATTCCATGCATATTATTGATTTGGAACCGGTAGACTGTAAAAGTGTGATTGTTAGCAGTCGAGTTTAAGACAAGAGAAGAGAGAGTGTTGCTCCTGTTCTCGACTAATCCCCGATCGTCGTAAATTTTATAAAACTTTGCTACGACTAAAACTACAACTCCTGAAGCTACCTTAAATACTTATAAGTATTTTTAATGCTAAATATAAACGAATTATCGAAGTAAAATATAATAATCGTAAAAGATAATTCCTAACCTTATTTTCTATTAAAGTATTTGCTTTTCCACGTCGATTTTGATCTGCTTATGAATTATTTACCAAAGATATTAAGGTTAACAAACGCCAAACTGTTCGAATTTACAATAAACTTCTTAAAACAGCTATTTTCTAAAATTATTTTTTTATTTTAAAATGCGAAAGTTTAAAATGTATTTTGGATAGCTTGATGTTACCAGAAGAGCTTCGTTTTTTTTCTGTTTAAATATTTAATTTTTTTATGTTAAAATATTGTTTGCAAGATCATTCAACCGGCTGTTTGTCTAAGTTTTTTTCTATGTCTGTTTGTCTGACTGTCTGTCTGGTGTGTGTCTTATTAATAACTTGTAAATTGATGTATCGACCTAGATTAATTTTAGAAATGTTTTAGACGGTTATATTAATAAATAAAGCTCTTACTTTTGAATATATATATATATATATTTTTTTTATACATTAATTGTTCTTATATTTATTAATCTTTGCGAATTACTTTATATATTTTCTTATTTTGTAATATAACATTTTAATCAATTAATAGAATTTAATTTCTCAAGGCATGTACTTTAATCTTTAATTTAATTTCATTTTAAATTAATTATAACTACATTTTACTTTTCTCTAAGCGCATTACAAATAAACTCAATTTAAACGTACATTAACGATAGAAAGAATAAAAATAAAAGTTAGAAAATATCACCATATTTTTACGTTGAAATTACTAGAATCCAAATTAACCGTGGCATAAATAATCCAGTATTAATGCGATAGATCTAAACATAACGGAGTGTAAATTAATATTTTATTGATAGTAACTCACTGTAATGTTTATATACTGTCCAAATGTTCAGTTCAAATATTAATTCACATTCTTTGCTTTTGCGTTATTCGACCAGATTAGAAAGACCATAATGATTTTTTGGCACGGGGAGTGACACCAAAGCAACTTATAAATAGAAAACGAGATTATAAGTAACACCAAACAAAAGCGAATTGAAGTAACAAATTCATGAGGTAATCCTTTGGTTGGCCAACTACTGGACCAGGTTGTAATGCCATGTAATTAGCTGTAACGATCTTTACAGAATGAACCACCATTAGAGAAAGTAAAGGTAGTGGCATTTTTCCCATTCATAAACACACACACACACACACATCTGTTTCTCACACAGAAATAATGAAGGATATTTTTATGAATATATTCCTTCCTTTTCTTCTTTTTACTCTTTACCACTCTCATAAGAGAGATTTACATATTTTGATTTCTGTTCAAAGTCCCGAAGCGAAAGATGGCTTCGGGGCGCAATCAAGAAAGTTTTAATTCATTTCCTACTTAATTAAGTTTAGTAGTAAATTGTTAATTGCTTCTTTATTTGAGTCGATTTATTAAAAAATTATTTTATTATTACTATAATTTTTAATACTAGTTGTTAAGTTTTAGAATTCACTAATAGAGTCTAAAGATTATGATATAAGCGGTTTAACAGAATTTCCATGATGAGTTCATTCTCTATCTATATCACATTGATTGACCACACTAATAGATTTCTCCTTTACCAATACCATCTGTACCGCTAAAGGATTTTCCCTGAGGAAAGAAAAATCATTATCCATTTTCTCTAAGTAAAAAACAAAAAAATACTATAGGGTCGTATACTGTTGATCGTTCAACTTCCAACAAACTGTGCAAGAGACAGCCTTTGTTCGGACGTTATGTCAACATTTTTAATCATACTAAACCGTCATTATTTCTATAAAAAAAGAAAACCAACTTAAAATTCTATCCTTAAAAAATGTATAAAAATTTATGTAAACATTTTTAAAAAAATGAATTTCAAATTCTCATAAAAATTTTTGTTAACTAGAAACTTTGAAAGAGATCAAGAGGATTAAATCCACTTAAAATGAAATTTTCGGACTCGCAGTTCATAATAACAAATAAATAAATAAATAAATAAAAATAAATCCTTCTTATAACATAAATTATTTATCAAACTTTCCTTATAAATTGTGTCAAATTATCTAGCGTACGAAGAGAATGTAAGTAAACTAACCAATACGAATTAATAGAGATAAAATTTAAAAAATCGTAAGAAGGATAATTTCAATTAGTTATCTAAATATTCTATCATTAAAATTATCCAAATGTATCATTTATCATTCTTAAATACCTTTTTAATAACTGTTTTCTAAGGGCCGTAATATGTATATATATTTTTTATCTTTTGATTAATTTTCTTAAAATAGTTCAAAATTGACAGCCAATTACTCTCAACAATATCCTTAACGTAAATATGTATAGGAAGTAACTGTAATTATCTTCCGTTTAATATTTACTTAAACGCATCTTGCATAATTAATATATTACAAAATGAAATTTTCCATAATTTTCACCCTTTAACACTAAAGATGCTCTTACCGAACCATTTAATTTAAAGAATAATCGTTACAACCGTTAAAAATTAAGTAAAAAAAATAATAATAACAATAATAATTTTTCTTTCGAATTTTATGGTAATATAATTATCTTTCTACTTTTAAAAGAAAAATATTTATTAATTAAGCATGCATTTAGCAGTTAGAACATTTTAACTACTCGTACATTAATTTATTCAATAAAGTCAATTGTGTGGTTAATTTCGGTAATTAAATTTTGCCTTATATATATATATATATATATTTGAATATTATTTAAATAAAATATATATAAAGTTTTATTTTATGTTTCTTATCTTTAATTTTATACGTCTTTTAACCATTGATGCATTTAACTAACTGTCATAATTTATAACCGTTGTTGGATATAGATTACTATTATTATAGATCTTTCTGTATTTTTTCTACCTTTCTCTACACTCGCTTATCGTCACATATTCCAGACAAGTAAGTCTATGGGGCATTCTTGTTCCAAATATCTGTACCTGTTGTATTTAACCTTACTTTGCCATTTCGGAAGGGAGAGATGTGGTCTACCCAAGGTATGTAATGTCTGCCTTAGCGGTATTTATCGATCCAGACTAGGAGCAAGGTTCCTTTCGGTCACAGTGGACGACTGGTTAGACTCACAGTTCTATGGATGATAGGAATTTACCTTCCCTTTTTTTTCTCCTCCTCCTATCCCGGATATCTAACACATCAGAAAATGCTTTCTCTAGTAGAAACTAGTAGACGATTCGGTTGTGTAAGGAAATCTTTTCTCCAGCATCTTCCATGGCAAAACTGCTGCGACACCGAAACGAAAACCGCACGGGTTTTATATTTTATTAAATTTATTAAATTCGGAATTAATTAAGTATGAAGTTACATACAAAAATAATATTTAATTATAGTTAGCGTGTTGCGTGCTTATTCATGAATTTAAAACTTCGTACGAGAGATTTACAGATTTTTCTTAAAATGTTATATTAAACTTATATATATTATAAAATTATATTGCTTATAAAGTTTGTTTATAGTTTGAATTTGTTGTTTATTCTATCGTGTTGGAAAAATTTAAGATGTTTTCTACGTTGAATCAATCTCATTTTTCCAATGCGTGATCGGTTAGGTTCAATCACCTCTAGACACCCTATAGATTTCTTTTTCCTATGAATGTATGTTCACAAATTTTTCTTTAGCTTCAATCTAACAAGAGGCGAAGAGTCAATTCTTCCTTTAAAAATTGTCAGAAACTATAATTAGATATTTTAGATAAACTTGCATCAATAAACCCATTCGCTTATGCTTAATAAAAAGTTAATTAATTTTAAATCGATTTTTTTATAAATATTAATTTTTATATTTGCTTTATATCACAAATAAGATTTTTTTTAATTATTATTATTTGTAATTCTTTATAAACGCATAAAAATTTATAGGAAAATTATTTTACTGATAACGACGGCATTGAAGCTCAAATTTTGGTAATTTTATGACGTTAATATATAAAAGAAAATATGTTAAGAGTGAAGATAAAAATAATAAATATTTTAGAAATAAAAAATTAATTATTATTATTATTTTAACTTAAATATTAATAGATAGCATTAGCGGCAATTTAAAAATACATTTTATACTTGTTAAATATTATAAATAATGCAAAAGATATGAAAATAAAAACACTCAAACTTCTGTTTAGCAATTTTATCAGGAAGTTACTGAAGTTACTAAAGTAAAGATATACTTTAGTCTAGTAAACAAGCAACTAACAAGCTTGATTTCTATTTTGATCTTTTATACCATCTATAAAGGTATAAAAATAGTAAAAAAAAGGAGTGCACGATCTCTAGAAATTCTTATCTTCTCAAAACCACTTTGAAAAGCTTCAATTTATCCTCACTTTAACCTTAGTTTTCTACTATCGTTTTTACTAGAAAGGATCTAGTAAATTTAAGTATATTTTCTTCCTTTTTGTTTATGAATGTTGAACTTTAATATTTCAGAATATCAGTTTTTCTAATGCACTATCGAGAAAATATCATTTTCTCGATAGTTTTATCGAATATTTCAAAATATTAAAGAATAATATACTTATCCACACGCCCCCACGTACACACACACACATATATATATTATTTTATAAAAGAAGCTTAAATATTTAAGAATGGAACGTATTAACCAGTAAAAGGGAGTAATGTGTCGAAGATTACTAGTAAAGTTTCGCCCATCATTTCGTTTTTTATCACTAAAAATGTATATATAAGAAAAAGTCGTAGTTTAAACGTACCGTGATGGGTTTTGCTGAGATAAAACTTCTTATAGGTGAATAGTAAACCATTCTACTTGAGGAAGGAAATGTCATTTGATGAATTCAAAAGTGAAATTGGGATGTGATAAAAGTGGTTGTCAAGTGGTCTATCTGAAAAGTTAAGATGGGAAACGATGAAGAAAAAGGGGACGATGGAGCGGCAGTTGCTGAAATGGTTATTTGTTGAATGGTGGAAGTAGATCGGTTGATGTAACATTTGTAAACTCGAGAGACGAACTGAAACTCTATGGAAGTGGAGACGAAGAAGGGAGCAAGGATGTATAGACCAGCAATTTGTATTGGGAAGAGGATGTTGGACGGATGTAATGTGTGCAGTAACGTTTCTACAACGGTAACAATGGGCCCTACACAATGTGCCATGTTAGATTTTTATCGCCCAACTAAAGCTGTTTTAAGCAACGATGTAACTAAAGCTGAATTGTTATATGGCTTTGGCTTTTTTTTTTTTTTTTTTATTAAACGACAGCGATGCTTTGAGGTGAAAATGAATCATTCGATAATGGAAGAAAAACATTATCTTGACAACCATTTTGAAAGAAATTACTTTAAAAATTGAGTTTTAAGTTCGGGCCGTGAATGACTACATTAATAATTTCTATTCACAGGAATATACTTTTCTATAAATTCAAAAACACGAAATTTAACAAGATTAGAATATCTAATTATGCCTTACATTAAAAGTTATAAAATATAACCGTTATAAAATTCAAAAAAATGCATTGTAAACTTTGTAATAAACACAATTTCGTAACTATAAAAGAAAGTTTAAGACGAAATAATAAGAGAAAAAGACGTTTAAGCGTTGTAACTATGTTCACTTCGACTAATTTATTTCTCTTTTGCTTGACTTGTAAAGTTGAAACAAGGTAAAATTGATTAATTGTTAAAACTTGGTTTATTAATTATAATGTCGCTGGTTTTTGATTTTCTTCTTAATTGATTTTTGATAAAATCTGACAGCGTTATTAGGAATGTTACGTGAAAGAAGACATTAATGAATACTAAAAACATCATAGAGTAATTTGCTTGACGAATATGAATCCATTATAATTTTACACCAGAAAGAATTCGCCCCCTTTCCCCCAAAAAAGAATTAAAAAAAAAAAAACAGGTAAAGAGAAAGACTATAGCTATCGGCTCCGCTCAAAATTCAAGTAAAGATGGAACCGACTGGAAGTATTTTTCATCAATTCTTCCTTCAGGTATTTTCCTTTCTTTAGTTCTTTGAAACAATTACCTCTTCACGTTAGCTCGATGCTCTCTTGAAATCATTTCTTCTTCATGCTACCTCGAATTACAAAGTACTTTTTCTACTTCGTGTTTTGCCTTTTCTAAGTTATTTTTTCTAAAATATTTTTTACAAATTGAAAATAGATTATTGAATAGAAAAGTACCTTATTACTATAATCATAAAAACATTAAAAGCCGTAGAAAATTAATGAGAATTTTATATTAAAAATATTTTTATATTAATTTAAACTTAATTGTTATGATATTAACGATGAAATTTACGTTTTAAAACAGTTTCTTTTAAGTTAATTTATTCACTTAATATTAAAAAAAATGACAATTTTATTTGATATATAATTTATTTTTAAATTATATTATATTATATTATATATATATTTAAAAGTGTTGTTATAAATTTTTTAAATATTTATTTTAAGAAGGTTTTTTTAAAAAAAATTACTTTAATTTAATTTTTATACATGAAGAATTTCATAAAATAAAAGCATAAAAAAAAGAATATTTGAAAGAAATTTTTCTTTTATTTCCATCAACTGTGAAATTATTATTCTGGATAAAATTATACAAGATTTTAAATTATTGATTTACTTTAAAATTAACACAAACAACTGCCAAAAAAATCTCTTATTTATTAAATTTAGGAAGAAAAAGAATTTTTTTTTTAAGAAAAAAGATGTGTATAAAAATATTTTAAAAATAGTAACATCTTTAATTATATTTTTAAATTAAGAAAGAGAGAGAGAGAGAGAGAGAGAAATGCAAATCATAAAATTTATCTAAAAATAACAACGTTATTGTAAAAGAAAAGTGTAGTTAATTATCTTTCCTTAATATGACCTTTATTTTTAATTTTATGCAATATTTACCAATTAGAATTTTTTAATTTAAGTGTAAATTTGTGTAAAAGATTATATAAATTTCTCTTAAAATCTTTCTTTACTATATAAGTAAAATATTACAAGTGCTGTAGTTAAATACGGTCGTAGGATGTACTGCACTGTATAAGTAGGTGTTTAACAGAGAGACAGACATAGATATTACATAATAAAGAAACATATATAGGTATTATATAACAGAGAGACATACTTAGGTGTTGTATAACAGAGAACCATATATATAATGTTCTATTATATAAACTCTATGTATGATTCTATTATTGTAGCGACTGTATCACCTCTTCTTAATATGGCTTTTGTATGCATTTGTAACTTAATTCGTAACATCGTAACTTAAATACTCGTCTGTAGATAGATATATTGATGGGATAGATACATATACAGAGTAGTTAATTAGCTCTTATTAATACAGCCTTTATTATCGATTTTATGCAGTACTTACACTTTATAATCTTTAAAATTAAGCATAAATTTATATTAAAATGTGTTATTTAGAAACAGTGTTTTTTATGTTAAGTAAAGCATTATATATAGGCATTTTCATAGGATATAAAGATAAGTATATCAAGGTATATACAGTGTTGCTGCAGCAATTATTTAACTGCATTAATTACCCTTCTAGATTTTTAGAATTAAAGGTAAATTTGTATAAAAATATACAAATTCCTTACAAAGATTTCTTTACGACGTTAAATAAAAATTAAATACTACAGGAATATTCGTAAAATATTCATAGGATATACATATATATTTAGGTATTCATAGTTATATATAACTATAGTGTTATAGAGAAATATTAGTGTAGCAATTATAGTTAATTATCCTTTGCTAATTTGTCCTTTTTTGTTTTAATTTTATGCGTTATTTACACTTCAGAATTTTTAAAAATTTAAGCGTTAATTTATATAAAAATATATAAATTCTTAAAGAAAAAAACTTCCTTCGTGATGTTAAATAAAGCGTTCTAAGTACTGTAGATAGGTATCGTTTGTAGCAAGTATAGTTAATTATCTTTAACTTAAAAAAACTTTTATTTTTAATTTTATTCCTCAGAATTTTTTAAATTTAATCGTAAATTTGTATAAATATACCTTAAAAAGTTTCTTTGCGACTTTAAATAAAACATTATAAGCGTTACAGATAGGCATATTCAATCCTGAAGTAGGGCGTTAGTATA
Organism: Centruroides vittatus; assembly: GCF_030686945.1. Classification (NCBI taxonomy): domain Eukaryota; kingdom Metazoa; phylum Arthropoda; class Arachnida; order Scorpiones; family Buthidae; genus Centruroides; species Centruroides vittatus. The sequence continues at coordinate 166,483 of NW_027120671.1, forward strand.
TCAGTTATGTGCAAAATTTCAAGTTTTTGAATTTTTTCAATGACTTTCATAAGAAGAAACGATACAAAAACGATAAAAAGTTTCTCCTTTTTTTTTCTAAAAAAAGCTCAATTTTTTTAGCTTATATTATAGATATGATAGATACTCCTCCCAAAACCGCAAATGTATCATTTTATTTCGAAATTGCGATTTGTGAAAAGAAAATACTATATTTCAGGCGAAAAATATAGAAAATTCATTCAATTTTTCTTTGTAAAAATCAATTTATGGCCATCTAGAATGACCTAAATGTTTAATGATAATAATAATGAGATGCCATACTAATTAAGGCAGACGTTGCAATAACCCAAAGAGAAATGACTTTCAAAACCCAGGCACATTATATAAACAGAGATTCAATCAAGAACGTAAAATTACTCATCAAAAATTGATTATAAGAATACAAACTTTTATTTAAAAAAAATAAAACAATGACGTATTACTGTAATCCCGGATACACTACAATTCTAGAGAGTAAGACAAATTGTATTAAGATAGAGAGACGTGGGCAGACAAAACAATTAATCATAATAGGACAGACATTGAGACAGGCGTCGAAATACACAAAACAACATACTTCATAGATGTTGTTATTCCCAAAACAAGTTAGCATACTTCTCAAAACTTTTCTCTTCTCTGTGATAAATAAGTGGATATCGCTTCTTACAGGTTATCTTAAGAAATAAACTTATAAACAATTAAAGAATTGGCAAGCTCTTTTATAAATCCTTTATAGTTTTTCATTATTAGGAAGTATATAACTCTATCAATCTATATACATTGTAAAAAAATCGTTGTTTTTAATTTATATGCTAAATTATTTAAGTAAATTGACATATACAGTCGAACCTCTAAACAACGGCCATTGATGGAAACGTACTGTACAAGTGACCGGGAGATGGCCATTAAAGGTTCGACTGTATACAAATATTGTAGTTTCTGTTATTAGAAAGAATATCTATACATATATACACTATAATGTTTTATATATACAGTCCAACAACAGCCACCTCTAAACAATGGTCACTTGTATGTTTCCATCATTGGCCGTTGTTTAAAGATTCGGCTGCGTACGTGTATTAATATAATAACAAATATATATTTGTTTAATTAATTATATAATAAAACAAGTAACTTTTGAAAGTAAATCAATATTATCTATCGAAGTTTATATGAAATCAATAATCTTTCTATGACAATAATATACGGCTAATACTAGCAATTTCTATTTCTACACTATAAATACTTCAAAATATTATTAAAAAATTCTATTTCCAATTTTGTCTGAGTGTATTGACATATATATATAAACTTTATACCCTTTTTTCTTAATGGAAATTATAAAATATTTAAATTTTCTATTAATAAAAGGAATATAAGTCTATATTTATACAGATGTATCAATATTTACATCTTAAAAATATTGAAAATTATCATTTTCTTGCATTATGTAATGAAACTAAATTATTTACGATTTGAAACATATTATTTATTTAAGCTTAATTCATAATACGTTTTCAATAATAGTAATTGCTATATACTTCTAATAAGTTTCTTTTCTGAACTACAAATATTTTATAAAATATAAAGATAAAAACTCGATTTTCAATTTACCTGTCAAGTTGTCTGATCGTATTGATATATATATATATAACTTATATTTTTTCCATTAATGGAAACTATAAACTATTTATAGTTTCCATTAATAGCAAAAGTATAAAGTTTACTTTATATCGGCATTTTTCTTTCAATTTGATGAATTGAAAACTTTGTTTCTTATACATTAATCAAACGATCAAGCAACGAAATTTATGCATTTAAAATATATTTTAATAAACGTAAGACTTAATTAAGCTTATAACTAATAAATATTTTTATTATTTATGTAATGTGTACCATCATGAAACATAGATATGCTCTGAGCTGCCTCTTTCTTCCCCTCTCCCCTGTCTCTAAACATTTTAAATTTAATTCTGTCTACGTTTAAAATATTTAGAATTGAAACAGTGACTAGTCTGAAACAAATTCCTACATATCCTTCACCATGACAATTCAACGTTTTTAGAAACAATAGTTTCGAGTAATAAAATCCAAGTGTGCGTAGAGTCGAACAGATAGGCAGACAGATTGACAGATAAAGTGAAAATAGTCAACAAAATCACAGTATTGCTTATAAATAAAGCTATAAGCTATAGAGAAAACGATATCGACATTATTTTGTTTTGATACAAACAGACAGACAGACATAATACTTTTCTTAATTCGAAGTGCAATTTGGAATTCGTATCGATAGGAAAAATCTAGTGTTGATAACACAGCGTGTAGAAGCGAGTTTTATTTTTATTTTTCTTGAGAAGAGATAACTGATATTTGACCTTGTGTGGATATCAACGTGCATCACTTGTCAGTCTTTATCCGGCAAGTTATTCCTCAACGTCATAAAAATAAAAATAAAAATAGAAAATACACAACCTTTACCGGAACTAAAAATAAAAGTTAATATACTACAATTAAAATGCCAAAATATTATTTTTAATCCCTTAAATATCGTGTTAATCAACCTTTAAAATTTAATTTAAAAAAAGAGAAAAATGCAAATAAAATTTACACAACTCCTCTTTAACTCTTACAATATATATATATATATATATATTTTTAAATTACTTTTATTGATTATTCATTAAATATTTTTGAAAATATTACAGAAAATGAAATTAAAAGAAAATGCAATTTTCTTTTCCTTTATTAAATTATACTTAGGAGGTAAAATATTTATAATTCGAATAATTATTTCGTGTTATATTTCAATTTATCAATTTTGATGCTATTAGCATTTATATATATGCAATAACATATATATATATATATATATGTTATTGCTAATCACGAATAAACATTTAAAGAAATTTAAAGTGACAATAATGATGTGGTCCCTTGGAATTATTGTGGTCACAATAATGTGACCACAATAATTCAATAATGTGTGATCAAAGACTGTGTCTTCTAGGCTTATAGCCGTGGCCAAATGCTGCCAATACCAATTTGTACCCTGTGTTGTAATAAATATAAAATACTAATAATAATACCAGTTTATTAGAACTTTCTCTTATCCTATCTTAGCCTAACCTCCCCTTATCCTATTTTACCTATTCTCCCTTATTCTATTGTAGTTTATTTGTTATCCTAACCCGTAACTCCGTTTATACTCTATTCCACTATGCCCCTATATCGGGAAATAACTAACTACCCTAATTTAATGTAGAAGGGAGGGTTGAATAGAGCCAAATAATTTATTTTATGTGGAAAATTTAGCATTTTAATTTTATTCGATAAAAAATTCTTCGCTATTTCAAAATAATGTTTTTATTACCGGTTTATTAAAGATGCAAATACGTCTTATTATTTTTTTTAAAGTAAAAAAATGAATGAAGTTTATTACACGAGATTCATATATTATTTATTTCAATAGAAGAAAAAAAAAATGTTGTGTTTCAACAAGTCTTTAATCTTATTCTTGCTGAATGGGCGAATTTTTCCATTTTTACTAACCGAAACTTTATGAAAACTCGTGTGTTAAGTTGTGATAAGTATGCACAAAACATATTAGTGTTTCCCTTCGGAATTTTTCCAATGTTTCCGTAGAAAAACATAAAATCCTCTTAAATTTTTCTCATCAATTTTCTATGCAGAAACATCCTTCCTTTATTACTATAAATATACAAAGTTTCAAATTCACAGAAATATTTATTAAGAAAATAGTAACAACTAAAAAAAAAAACAACTTTGATCGTGTAATAAAACAATAATAATAAGGTAATTTTAAGAAATAAACTCTTACATCTCCGTCCATTATTTAATTTTCAATTTATTCTTTTCTTATCTTCGAGAAAATTGAAAATAGGTTTAACCCAACACACACACACACACACACACACACACAAAATAAAAAAAAGTTTAATATCACAAGAATTTTTATTCCTTCGCCATTTTTTTGTTTTATTATTATTTTTTCATTCGCTATTTCATTACAATTAAGTTTAAAAATCACTCCAGTTTATCTTTTGTTATTATCATTTTTATTTTCTAAACATTATTATCAAAATTAAGATCTGAAAGAAAAATATAATAATGGTAATTAACCCATTTTTTAACTTTCAATTATGAATATTTGACGTTTGTCTACTTTATTGTGATTTCTAACGAGTGTAAAGAATTTATTCTCTTACTAAATTTCTGAGTTTCAAGCAATTTTTATCGTTTTTTTTTAATTTTTAAATTATAATATTATAAATTAAGTAAAATAATGCCGTTAATTTATAAATTTAACAATATTAGATAAATAATTTAAAGAATTCTCTGCGTAAATTTGAGTTAATTTCGTTTGCCCTTTGCATTAAACTAGTTTATCTGATTTATAATTTATTATAAGAAGTAACTAAGTAATTCAACCGAGTAAATATCATGTTTACTTTGACTTAGTTTAGTTTTATTTAGTGTTATATTATACGAAACAATTAGAAAATGAAAATAAAACGAAACAATTTCGTTTTCATAATTGATGCCATTCTACTACCTCGAAGGAAACAATTAAGAAGTGAAATGAACAAATATTTCCTTTTCATTGATTTGTGTAATTTTTCATGCTTCAATGGAACAATTAAGAATAAAATGAACAAAATTTCCCTTTTCTTATCGATTTTATGCAATTTTTACAGATTTATACAAAATGACCGAGCATTAAAATGGATAAACATTTTCCTTTTTTATCATCTTCTATCACCTTATTGATTGTTCGTAATGCATTTAATCTTTCAAGAATAAATAAAATAAGCAAATAATTATATTTTATAATAAATCTAATTAATGTTAACCTTATATATATATATTTATTTTATTCATTTATAAAATATAAAATTAGCATGTAAAGAGTTTGTTAGGAATTTTTCCTTGTGCAAAGAGATAAAATTGGAGAAGTTAAACCTTGCTATTTTTACTGATTTCGAATGTTAAACACTTTCTCCAGGGACGAGATTTGTCAAAGAATCACTTTTTGCAGCATGTGTACAACATGGGTCAATACTATCGAGCTTTGACCTTTCTGTCCTGAGAGAGAGCATAGTGGAAGATGCAATTTTATCTTTTCCCATGATATATCTATCACATACATTTTACTAAATATTGCGGATTTCATTTTATAAATTGACTTAAAAATAAAATTTCTTAATGCTTTCAAGTTAAATTGATGATGGTTAAGATGATAATTATTTATAAAGTTTTCATTAAAATAAGCTATTTTAATTAAAATTATAAAATTCTTAGAAGGAGGGGGGAGAGAAATTTTTTGAAAAAAATGTAAAGAAAATTTCTGAAGTAGTTAAACGTACAAAGTGGTAATAATAAACATCTGTTACCAAAATAAACAACATCATTTTAGTTATAAATGTTTACCAGCTTAATTAAAATACTTTTATAAACATAGAAAAAAAAAGTGTGTTTGATAATTAGCGTTAAGTTAGTTGCAAAATGTGATAAACAAATTGCTGATTTGCAAAATGGGTTTAGAAATTACTCTATATATGAATATTTTTACGTTTATATATATATATTTATTTATTTATTTACAACTATTAACAGGATTTTGGAGTAAATATCAAGTTTTGATAAATTATAAAAACTTTACAGTCCCTAAAAAATTTTCTGATAAGTATTCAACACTAGTTAGATACGTATAAATATGTATATTTTAACTTTAATTTTTTAAGAAAGTTTACTAGATTATTGCCAGAATTTCTTATGAAATATTTGAAGGTTTATGTTATTTCTTACTTTTTTAAAAAAATAAGTAAAACTCGGTAAGATAATATTTTTAAAAAACACAAATCGAAATGTTGGTATTAAATGCATTTTTCTCCTCCTCCTCCTCCTCCTCCTCTCACTCATTCCCGTTTTCTGTTTCTTCCAACGAAAAAAAATGGCAAAAGTTAATTTTGATATCAAATATTTGACAGTTATTTATTAAGTTGAAAGTAAACTTGATAAACAAAAACAAGTAAGAAAGAAAAGAGAAGAAGAAGAAGAAGAAGAAAAAGTATGTAACATGTATTTTAGTAGAGAAACAAAATTGCAAATCGATAATAAAATGATGAAGTTAATTTGAAGTTTTACCAATTACTAGAAAACAATAGTGACGTTATCGATGTGGAAAAATATGAGAGATAAGCATAATAAGATTATAAAGTTACCTTCAGGCGAATATAAATGAGAGATTGTATGATGGAGTCAATGAACGGAACACAAGTCAAACAGAACGCGTACATGTGTCAACGTTCATCACGTACAAAATGAAATCCTTAACACGATCGTCGAAATTTGCAAATCTGCAATAGGTTTATCGTGAACTAAACTGTTTCTTTAAACGATAAATTACTCGTGGGAATTTTTCTTTATCTGAATAATGGCTTTTTCCACCTCTTATTTTAACATCAAATTTTCCAAGATTAACGTATAGAAATTGAATTATTTTTTTTCTCTTTCCAATCTTCTCTTCCTCCTCCTCCTCCTCCTCTTCCTCCTCCTTACATTTCTTAAAAAGTTGGAAAAAAACAAAGCTGTTTATTTTTACCGCAAAAAACTTTTTAAGCTCTTCACAGAAGAAATCTTTACTTTTAACTATATCCATCACGTTTTCTGTAGATTATAACTGGGGTGCTGTTGCACATTGCATCGTATACTTTTGACCGTACGCTTCTCCCAGAGGTGTCTGCAGCTTAATGTTTCGAAATCCGGGATTCTCCTGGGACAGTGATCGAAGAAATGAGACGGGTCTTTCTTTTTTTTTATTCTTTAAACGCCTTCTCTATCGTTGATCGTTACGTTCTTTGCTATGATGTCTGAAACAGCGATATTCGATTTAATAACATAAAACGTATTGCTATTCTCGAAGCCAGTTCTCCGACATAATTGCTAATTAATTGTACCGAGTATTGCTTCCTTTTTTTCTTTTTCTCTAGTAGCTATCGCGTCTAGACATTGTAATTACATATATATCATAATTGAACTCTTAGCAAGGAGGGGGAAGAAGAGTGCTACCAAGGAAGAAAAAGATTTTCGCCAATGATATCCCGGCTATGGCGAATTTCTCAACTAGTCGCGAGTTAATTGCAGCCACACGTATATATATATACAAAGAAAAAAGAGGGCCGACGTCAAATGAAAAATGAACATGGATTCTCCAAATGTGCATTTCGGTTGCGATGCGTCCAGTCATCTTGCTGTTGGCAATCATCCAAAACCGATAGCCTGTCAGGGTTCTTCTGGACGGTGTCAACCACCCACGTGACTATGGTGCTGTGGAGGTGACAGGGGATGCAGTCCAGTATTGTGATCTGTGCAGCTGCGTTTCTTCTCAGCTTATTACATTCATCTGCTTCTAGGTCCAGATCATCCTCTCTCCCTCCTCCTACAAGTCGTCTAAACACTTAAAATGTATTCCCAAGCTTTCCATTTCCTTTACAGAGTATCGTAAATTGGTAATACTTATATATATACAGATTTCCCTTTATTTTTTTTCTTGAGTCGAGAGCAAAGGGAATTCGATAACAAATGGAAAGCACGATTTTGTCGAGGAAAAAAAAGGGAGCAAGAGTCATAAAAAACGAATAAATAAAAATAGTTTTTCCCTTTACTTTCCTACGAAACTATTCCCCCCTTCGCTCCGTTCTACATCGGTTTATTTCTAGAATGTGTCTAGAAAAGACAAAAGTTTCGATATACTAGTTTAAGTTGCTGCAACGTTTCTAATCAATATACTCGAGTCATTTCTTGCAAATGGAACTATTCACATTCTATTGTAATACGTTTAAGAGTCGAATAAAAAAGAAATCATTTGCATTTGATTGCATTATAATAATGTATATTATTGTTTTTCACTTTTTATCTCTTTCTCATTCTTTTCTTTTCCTTTCCCAATGTTTAAATTAAGAACAGATTTTAGGGAAACAACAATTTTTTTTTCCTTTTCTTTTTTTGGTTTCTATTCATTTTTTTTCTTGTGTATGCTGCAATTGAAATGTCGTTCAAATTATCATAAATGAAATCACTTTATGACGACATAAAGAAAAAAGTAAAAATCTGAACACGTGTTAATTTTTTTCCTTCTTTAATTTACAAAACAAGGAAATTTGATTTTCGAGTAAATAAAAAAAAAAAAAAAAACTACAAAAGGGTAAGAATCATTTTATCACTACCTTCTCTTTTTATTATCTTCGTCCCTCCCTCTCTCCTCACTTCTAAAGTGTTTTCTAAATATTGCATTTTTAACTGCAGATTTTTCTTTTTATTTTTCTTTGTTTTTTAAATATTCAACGCTCTCAAATTCGATAATAATTTTGTTTATTATTAATTAAGAATAGAGAAGCAATTTATGCTAAAAAATGCAACTAATTCATATTTAATTACATTAATGAGTCATACTCTAATTCCTACTTAAAATTTATCAATTAAAATGTAAAATATTCATTAAATCCGTATAATTCTTATCTTATTTTATACTTAAAATTTAATCTTTAGTTACATTGTAAACAAAGTATTTCGTTGATAGTATTACTAATGATTTTGTTCCATTTTTGTGTTTACTTGGCTCTTGCAGAATTTCTCATCGTTTATATAACATTGAATATTTTTCTTTCCATATGGATCTACATATACAGAACGTTAAGTAAATACAATAAACTTGGATGATGGCAGAGGAATCAAAATTGAACACAACTGTTCTTATGAGCTTATTTCGTTTTTTGCTATGTAATATATCGATCGTTAAATATCTTAATGAAAAAATTGATTGCTGGCATGCTTGTCTTAACGACGATTGGTTAAAAGAAACTAGAAATTGACAAATCAGGCGTAACTTTTAATAACTCAACCAATCATCGTTAAGACAAACTTATTATCAACCATTTTAAAATTAAAAATGCAATCGATATAAACTCTCGCATGTATTTTTAATTTTAAATCCTCTAATACAAATTCCATCGTTGTTTTTTTTTAAATATAAAATTCGACTTATATTTTTACAATTATTAAGGTCGAAAAACAGTTTATACATAATAAAACTACTTATAAAAATCCGTTTAATAAAAAATGTTCTACAGTTCAGTTGTTATTTTCAATACAATTATCAGCCTTTTGGGTTCGTAGAAAATAAAAAGAAGGAAGAATTTTAAACTTAATTATCCGTGTTCTTTTTTATTATAATTCCGAAAATAACTGTTGAAAAATTCTTTCTTTGTAGAGGCGTGCACAACATCTGCATCTTCTATTTATTTGTTGCTTGCGCTTTTTCTACATTCCAGTTAATAAATAAAGCATTTTATATATATATATTTTTTTTACTTAAAACTCACAAAATACAATACTATTTATATATATAAGATTATATATAAAAAGCAATACTGTAAATCATAAAAATGTTCCACTTTGTGGTAGAAATATTGATAGTTTCTTTGCGTGATCTAACAAATGTCGATGAAATGCTACCGATTGCATTGTTGTTGGTAAACGTTATTGAATAAGATAGAATCGATGTTTAGACGTTTTTTGAGAGATCAGTATATCTTCTTATATTTAATTTCCCATTTGTGACAGTATAAATTCTCTCCTATAAAGAATTTAACCGAACTTTCTGCCAAGAGCCGATTCCAAACATCTTTTTATGAAGATGTATGTTTTTTTAGTATCGATAAATTTTATCAAATCACTTAGAAACACGCGTGATTTAAGGAGTAAATGCAATATGTCAATTCTTATGTCAAAAAATGCCATTACTCCTACTGAAAAATTTAATATGGGTAAGCACAGATCAACCACTTCACCGATCCATCTGCATGCTTTTGTAGCTTAGGGGTGAATAGCCTCAAATCATTAATGTTCTGTTAAATCTTCATTAGGAGTAAAAAGTATCATTGAAAACTTACGCGTGCTAAACTTACAAAAGATAATTTTATTTTGGGGAGTGTCTACATCATAAAAATGAACATTAAACTCGTCTTTCGTCGTCTATAAAGTTTTCTTACCTTAAAATTACAAAATTTTAAACCAATAAAATTCTACGGATGGCGTGTGTGCGATGTATATATATAATATTTTTTCCTCTTTCTTTTATTTTCTACGTTAAATAACTTCACGTAGGTTTGGACGGTACGTCGAAATGCGGCATCCATTTATTGCAGTGTAATATAGCGTAAAAATATTCTTTTTCTTTTGCTTACTGTAAACGAAATAGGTAGGTGTACAACACTTCCCAATACTCATCTATAGATTTACTGCATTACAGGAGAGTTGATCCGATTTCTGAAAATAAAATTTCCCTGTTTCGGTTGGTTTGCTACAGAAAGAATTGGGAAACAGCTGGATTTATGTGGCCTGTGTGTTTGATAGCAAAAGCCAATCTGCTCCTGCACTTACTTTTAGTAGGAGTTGCCTATTATTGGCCTGACTGGTTTCTCTTGACTCGAAACTTGGCGTACAAAACAACCATTGGGACGTCTATCATTGATTATCGTTGTAATGTTACTATACAATGTATAAAGCCATTTCTGGAATTTAATTTCGGAATGAAATTACATTCTAAGTGATATTTATGGTGTAAATAATTTCTACAGAAATTGAATGGGATTCTCACTGTTTCTATCGTTTGCTAAATTGTTTTCGATTAAACTCGAGTTCAGACGGAAAGAAAAACGAAACTAAAAAAAACCACGTGTATCTGAAAGGCGTGATGGTGTGTACACAGACAAACACACACACACACACACACCACACACACATATATATATATATATATATATATATATATATATATATATACACACACGTGTTTCCAGTTGTTTAAACGCTTAAATGCGAGAGTGTAAGTATGCAAATGAGTTGCGTAAGTTAAACTGATAGAATAATTACAATTGTAAATTCGCCATTAAAACTGCTCTATTATTTATCGATGAATAACATAAATATTAAATATTTAAAATTATAAATTATTTATAAAATTGCTATTATGCTTTTTAAAAATTATGGCAATTTCTAACAATAGTTTTATCAATTTAACCAATTCTCTCTTCGAGTAAATACTACATCCTGTTTACAACCCATGCTGAGAAAATGATATAGATTTTTCCCTTCCTTTCTGTACTTGTATTGTTTCTTGTACTTAATTTAAGACAAAAATCTATCAAATATAATTTTATTGCCGAATTATACAGTTTGCAGCAAGCTGAATCAGCCAGTTAGTCAGTAAAGTGCAATATAAAATCGGATAATAAAATGATTTACAACTAAAACTTCTTAGTAATTTATATCTTATATATATATATATATATATATATTTTATTTGTTTTAGATATGAAGATGATTAATCAATAAATTTTTAATTTAAAACTGTTTAAAATTGAGATTTATAAGCAAAAAGAATGGAATTTATTAAAACGTTAGATGTAAATTTCTTACAGTGATAAGAACTTTTGCCTCCATATATTTTTTTTAAGTCTGAAAAGATCATATTGATTCAAGAAAAAAAAATCTCGATTATAAACTTCTTATAACTTTTCGACGTTCGTTACTGAAAAGAAAAGAAATTGTTTGCTTCGGTAAACCGTGCAGTATCATTCTATACAAACAAACTGTTGAGAACACATCACTCATCATCATTTTCGCTCAGGAGACAAAGGCTAGTGATAAAAAATATCCTTGTCATCGCATTGTTTTCTAAGCACAAAGTTCTATTTCTTTGAAGGATGTTTTCAAATATAATGTCAAATTTATTACCACGGATGCAAACGTTGAATGAGATGAATGTTATACATCCGAGCTAACTTTCCTATTTAATTTCTCAAGCTGTTTAATTATTTTCCACGTTGACAGTTGCTACTAAATCAAAATGAGCTATATTTGACGTGTAACTTAAAAGTACAACGTGTGATTGGAAATGAAGTCCTTTATCGATTTGTTAAACAAACGCTTTATTCAATTACTATTTCTTTTCCTAACTTAACAGAGTTTCGTATAGTTTTATATATATATATATACACACACATATTGTTAGATTTTCAGAATGAAAAATAAAATCATTACAAAGGAACTACTAAGAAATCTCCTTGGAAATTTTACAGACGATGAATATATCAACGTGTTGATCAAATTCATAATGTGTAGTGTGCAAAGAGTATGAATAATGAGTCAGCAGAGCTGAACCACTCCTCTCATACTTATGAAAATATGTCTGCATATTCAATTTTATAATAAGATTTACTTAAGTTATAAGTTATTGTATAATAAATTTTAAGTTTATTAAAAAAATACCGAAAAAATATATATATATATATTTATATATTTATCTAAAAAAGCGAACTGTAAAGTAAATTTAGAAATTGAAACCTGAAACCTTTTCAGTTTAGTGAAAAGAAACGTGGCAAGAATAGATCTGATACTTTATACTGAACAGAAAGCCATGTCCATAACCTTTATTGAAACAGGTTCCTAGCTTGAAAAGAATAGGTTTTTCTGTTGGTAGGGGGATATTTTCTGCTTACAGGTGTACAGAAGAATAAGAAAGAATAAAAGAAATAGAAGAATATTAAATATTAAAATATGAAATTCATCTTAATTGATAATGTCAAGTATTTGTAAAACGTGTTTTTACGCGAAAGATAAATTACATTTTACCATGTATTATTACATGTTACAAGTTTGTAAGAATCGTTGGTGAAAAATTGATTATCAGAATAATATATATATATATATATATTTTTTTTTTTACTCTGCTTTATATTGATAAGGAATAATTGATTAGAGGGTGTCAAGAAGCCAGGTTACTAAAGTAATGTTATTTGAAGTTACTGTTACAGGTGTATAGAAATATCATAGGTCGTTACTGATTATTATATATAAACTATTCGATATTATATTTAAAATATTCAATTAAATTCGTAATTTAAAGTGGTAAAATGGAATTTTATTTATCAGATTTATTTATTTCCTATTCGGTAAGATTACTTACTTACTCATAAATTGGCTACTGTTGTTAGAATTTTTTGCTCCTTTTCTTAGAATTTTAGAAATTGCTTTGGCTTATTTCCAATTTAAAAAAAAAAAAATTGTAATCAGATGAAACGTACAGTACGTGATTCAGATCGAGATCTCAGGAAACGAGGTAAAATGTCGGTCTGGTATATATCAGTTTTATCATGAGAGGCCATCTTCCTATAGTAGGTCTATGTGAAAAATTGCTTCATATATCAAAAAGGTTAAAATATTTTTGAAATTGTTTTTAAATAGGGAACAAATAGAACATTTTTCTTTTCCTTCTTTGTATTATTTTATACGAAAATAAAATGCAAAAACTTTTAAAATATAAAGATTTGAAAATGTTTCTTTTCTTCTTAAGAAATAGGAAAATATATATATATATATAAGATATTTTTCTAAAAATCCTGTATTTTGATATATTAGCTTTTACATCTTTTCGTGTAAGTTTTGTGTCTTTTTACATAGTTTTTTAAATTTTATATATATATTATAATTATATTTAACGATCTTAAATATATTTTAAACGTTATTATATGTAAAATATGTTAATTAAGTACTAATATTTAATGTTTACAATTATCTAATGGCATCCATTTTGGAAAGACTTATAAGCAAAATTTAAATTTATATATTAATTTAATAACTCCGAATTTATAGTCGTAATATATGGGAAATTCTAGAAAGAATATAAAATGTTTCAGAAAAATTGTTTATCTATAAATTAATTTAGATTTTTTTAAAGCATAATAACCTGTGTTTAGAGTAATAATTATAGAGATTTTTTTAAATCTAAAAGAGAATATAAAAAAAGAGAAACTTATAAAACTTCTAGATATACATTTTATTCCAGAATTGCTTTTTTTACAGCTATAGAAGCCTAATGTTAGAGTAATTATAGAGTTATTCGGATACTACTAACAGATATGCACGGATTTACATAGGAAAAACATTAAAATGAAAACCATATTAAAAGTTTTGTTACTTTACTATTGTCATGTCTATCACGAAGTGTCCAGATGATGAAATCAGGAAAAGGAGCGAGTGTGCAGGTTTCATGATAGCCTATATTTTCCGCAGTCCTAGAAAGCAATCAAAAACCCTCGGTCCAGGTCAATCAAAGGGTTTAGGAGGCTAATAAGGGAATGAAATCAGAGGGAGGTGTGGAGTATCGGGGTTTTATGGTATAGCTTATATTTTTCATAGAGAGTAACTGTGTAAAATTTGTTGTAGATCAGTTAAAAGGTCTTTTAGAAGCGTGTAGAAAATAGACAGACATGTATTTTCTACATACAGATAATCATGAAAGAATAATGTTTCAGAAAAAATGTTTATCTATAACTTAATTTAGAATTTTTATATAAATTGGATTATTTTATATCCATTTTTAGATTTTATCGAAGTATTATAATCATTAATTTATATTTTAATCTATGTAGAAGTGTTTAAAGACAATTTATCAAAGTAAAAAAGAAAAACGGTAATAATATTTTTATTGTATGAAAATTATAAATATTTAAATAATAAATTTGCTTAGATTTATTTATTTTATTTCTCCTATTTTTTTTTAACAATAAAAATGCGATTTTCTTCCGACAATAAAATAAATTGCGTACTAAATAAAATATTTACTCTTACAAAAATTTATTTCATAACATTTCTTAAAAGTTTAAAATTCATTTAATAATATTCTAAGTTATTTTTTTACATAGAAATGAATGAAAATTAATAAGATACAGACATTAATATTAAAGAAAATAAAAACTAGATAAAATGCAGTCAAGTGAAATTCCTTTTATACCAGTGCAAATTCCTACGTTTTACTTCTGCAGAAAATTATTGCTTGAGAAGTAACATCTGCATAAATTGTTCGATAAAGTTCAACAGTATATTTGTTTAGTTTTATAAATTTAAAATATTTATATACAATTTTTAAAGTTTGTGTGTTTTGTTTTCTATACTTTAATAAGCAATTTTAACGTAGAAACATTTCTTTTTTTTAATATATGTTTTCTTCGAATTGCATGTAAATCACTTTACTTTTATTGCCAATTCAAGTAAAACTGTAAATCGACGAATATATATACAATACCACAATTCAAAAAAATATATATATAGTATACAATATGTAAAATATACATATATATATATATATAAGAAAGTATAGGTAAAGTTAAGCTCTTACAAGTTAAAGTTAAAGCAGTTTGTTTATAATTTTTGTTTGCTAGTAGCTTTTATGTAAATAAGACGAAGAATTGCGGTATGTAAAGTTAGAATAATAAAAGAAAAAATATGAAGGAAAAACTTTTTAAACGTATCTTCTTGGATGTTTTATGCTACATTGAAATAAATGTAGAATATCCAATAGAAGAAATAGTTTTGGTACATAACTATAAATTTTTATTAGATAGAAAACATCATAAAGTACATATTCTATTGTTATGAAAATTTTAAAGATTAGAAATCGTTTCTACTCTTTTTAAAAAAAAAATACGACTTTACTTTCTCTTTATATTATAAAATATAGGGGAAATATATATATATATATTTTAAGAATATTAAATAGTAAATTTTTAATTAAATAACGTCGAAACGATGATCGATATTTTGCTAAGAGCGTGTTTATTCTTTAAAATATTTACGAATGTAGCTAATAAAATATATATATATATTTTTATTTTTAAGAAAAAAAAATTAAAATAAAGAGGGAAAAAGATATTGTTTGAGTAAGAGCAAAAATCGAAGAATTTGATATAAACAGATTCGGAAAATTTCGGTTTAGAAAAACCTGAGAATTGGATTATAGTTGTTTTAGATGCCATCTGCAGACTTTATTTTGTATTGACAACATAAGAATGAAGTGAAAGAAAGCTTATTGAATGGGAATTCTGTTCTGGTCATAAATTAAAATTTTTGACGTATATTCCAATTGAAAAATAGTACTTTTCTTGATAATAAATGAGCTATTTTTTAAAATCTTCTTAAAGCTTCTAGTCACAGATTAACGTTTAGAGTTACAAATTAATTTCTATCTTCGCATAATGCATATATAAATAAAAATGAAAGTGTCGTATAAATTGTTATAAAATCTTATCATTTCTTCAATTTTTATTTATTTATTTGCCTAGAGATATATGCATTCAGTCTCTTTAAATATACAGATTCTAAAAATAATTAGTAAATTCAGTTAAGTGAACAGAATTAATTTAGAAATTATAAATTAATTAAAATAAGTCTACCGTACGATTTTAATATCATTTAATATACATTTAAAACTTATTATTTATTTTAATATTTAATAAAATTTTATATTTGATTTTATAAACTTTCTCTGACTAATTTACAAATCGAAAATAGTAAATTAGTAGAGAGGAAGTTTTCAACATTGAAGAGAATAGCTCATCGTTTATTAAAATGTGAGCTTAACAAGGGATTAACTGTGATTTAACACTAATTAACCCTTTTTAATCCAGACAGGGAAACAGCGAAGAGACCTGTTATGGTATACATTCATGGGGAATCTTACGAATGGAATTCTGGCAATCCTTACGATGGTAGCGTACTAGCAAGTTTTAGTTCAGTCGTGGTAGTCACCATCAATTATAGATTAGGCATATTCGGTAAGTTTTACTTCATTATATTTTGCTTACACAGCATAAAAAATAAAATATAATTGTATATATATATATATCACTTTTAAACTAAGCATGTCTGAATATTTTAATAGTTTTAATGCGTATCTTATGCTAATATTTCATTCCTGCACAAAATCGAAATAATCTATTGTCATAATCCTTCCTCGAAGATGATTTCTTCGGCACCAGCTGCATCCAGATACGAAATTATCCATGCAAGTTCTGCGATGCAGCCTTAACTTTAATTACTTTCTACAAGAATTGAATGAGTTGTTTGATATCCACCTGATCGATACAAACTTAGCAAAGAAATTGGGTTCCTTTCTCTTCTTCCCCCCTATTTTTTTATATATATTTATATCAATAGAAAACCCATCCAAAGGTTTTCATATTTGATCTGTTAATACAAATATATTGGATAATCTCTAGAAGTTATTTATTTATTTATTTTTTTCAATTCTCTTTTTTTATGCTATTAAAGTTAAGTCGAAAGTTTTAAAAAGTTGAAAAGTGTATATTGATTTTTGATTATTTTCAAGTCACGTTATATACTAAATTTGTATTTTACTTTTAATTTTCGAGGTTTCTTGCCAACAGTAGATGGTACAACAAGGGGTAATTACGGTCTTTTGGATCAAGTGGCGGCACTTCATTGGATTCAAGAAAATATTATAAATTTTGGCGGGGATCCAGAAAATGTAACGATATTTGGTCATGGACACGGAGCTGCCTGTGTTAATTTGCTAATGATATCACCGATGGTTAAAGGTAAGAGACGGATATAAAATCGATAACTTAAACATATTCATCACAAAGTTTCACTTTATAATTATTCACCGATTTTTTAAAAGAAAAAAGAAAAATAAAGAATAATGTATAATCTAAAATAAAATTATGCAATCATTACTGGTTTTTTTTCTGTTTTTTTACCGTGAGCTTCCTAATCTCTTTAAACATTTGCAATAAAATAAACAAAAACATTTAAAAATTTCGAAAAACAATAGAGAGAGAAAAAAGCTGAAAGGAAATTAAGAAACTCCCAAAAGAAAACACTTCCTGAGGAAACTATTCAACTCGCAATTGTTTTTCAGCTTCAGGAATCTCCAAATTTCAATTTTTTCCCCTCCTTATTTCGTGTATATTTTTTATGTTTGTAAATATTTATAATAATGAATTAATGTAGTATCGAAGGTTGAAGATTTATAATTATAGCACGTTCCATTGCAGGTTTATTTCAGAAAGCCATTATGCAGAGTGGATCAGCACTAAGCCCCTGGGCAATAGCACGCCAGGCTATTTACCACACCAGCAAATTGGCATCTACACTCAATTGTCCAATGGTTGACAATGCCGCGTTGGTCGAATGCATGAGACAACACACAGTAGAAGACATATTAGCAGTATCCATAACTACCTCTGATTACCTGTCAGCATTTGGTCCGACAATAGATGGTATACTTGTGCCAAAAGAACCCGAGGAGCTGATGTCTAACGACAATACAATCTTTCAGCAGTATTCGCTAATGTTCGGCGTGACCAGGATCGAATCTTTTTTCCTCTTCACGGCCGAAGAGGAACGTTCCGGTCTGGATGTGGATCGACGTAACACGTTACTTCAATCGCTAGTTAAAAACCTTTTTATTTACCACTTACAAGAAATCTTCTTGACGATTGTCAACGAGTACACGGATTGGAACAGGCCACCACATCACGCTTTCAGCGTTTTAGAAGGGACTTCTAAAGCATTAGGGGACGCTTTAATCACCGCTCCTTTAATAAAAGCAGGTAATATCCACTCGGCTCTTAACTCCAGAACCTATTTCTACGTATTTACTTATCAAACAGAGAATGGTGATTATTCTCAACGTCTTGGAGCCATTCATGGAGAAGAATTACCCTACGTGTTCGGTGTACCGATTGTCGGTACTCTATCCCATTTTAAAGCTAACTATACACGATCAGAAGTGCTATTAGCCGAAACGACAATGTTGCACTGGACAAATTTTGCTAAAACTGGGTAAGTTCAAATTAAATAAGTAATGTTTTTTTCGGTAAGGTACCACTGTTAAATTTTTTTTCCTTCTTGTTTTACCTATCAAGCGATCCAAATCCATCCGACATGGAATCCGAATTAGCCATCGATAGGAGTAACAAAAGGAGAGTTGAGAGATTTTTATGGCACGAGTACGAAATAATTAACCAAAGGTATTTAGAATTAGGTGAGTCAAAAATTGCTCTCGGTCATTATTAACTTTTATAAAATAGAAAAAAAATATATAATATATTACGTAGTCAAATTTAATTAAATAAAGAATTTAAGGTAGAAGTAGTAAACTCAATTATTTTAAATACATGTTTAAAGCGTAATCATCTTAAAACTTAACTCTGATATAGTTACATGGGAATTGCTAATTAAGATCTCTTTTCAAAAGATCTTAACTAGTAGATTTACTCACTTTAACAAAATTATATTTTTGGATAAGTTTACTTTTCTTTACTTATTTATCTACCTTAATTTAATTCGGTTTCTTTTCCTTTCGTTCTATAAATTCTGTTTGATTTAATTTTAATTTTTTATATTTATAAATATATAAATATTTTTATTCTAGAATTAAATTTTTAAACAGATTTCATTATTTAATAAATTTAATTTTCCTACAATTTCTAGTTACTTACATTAAAAATAATACGAAGAAGAATGAGAATTTTTATTAAATTCTATTATTCGTATTTAAGTTTTAGTAAAGCTATTAATGCACTTTTAACTTTTTCCTTTTATTTTATTTTGAACGTATCTTGAGCTGTAAAGCTGGAAAATAATTTTAAATAAAGGAAAATATTTCAAGAATTTATTTATTAAAAATATAAAATGATATGCAGATACATCCGAAGAATGTCTTTTAATAACATTATAAATGGAAAAACTAACTGAAGAGAAATTCTTTTAGACATCAATATAATCCCAACTTATTGACTCTACCTCTAGATATTGGATATGTGAAATTGCTTCACCTTCCTTCAGAATGTACAGTACATTCGCTGCTCTCATTTACATAATTATGTAATGAATCCTAAATCTGTATTGCAAAGATCATTGGGAATTTCTAAAACACTGAAATATCTATTCACTCTCTACCTAGCGGTACACATTGTGTTATAACTATATTACATTCCCCTTAAAAGAATTTTTTCTCTTTAATCCCGGTTTTAGTTGCTGCAAATACTGTCAACTTATATGTCGACATCAATAGAATAGGATCGCAAACTGTTTGGAGCCATATCAATGAATTTCAATGAAGTTGAAAAAGTCTTTAGATCCGATAGATATCCAGATGTGAACTGCTTTTATAAGACCTCTACTGTAACATTACTCTTTCTACTAATACCTGTCCGCTCGCATGTTTTATCAAATCAGTTTTTCTCTATTTACTTAATGCAGAATCGTCTGAATAATACTTATTTTTTCCTATCTTGCAATTTCTCGTTTGTAGAATCCTTCGATTTTCTATGGATTCCGAATAATTACCCTTATATATAAGTTAAAATATAAAAAATATATTTTCGTTTTAAACTTTTAAACTAGTAATATATATATATATATATATATATAAAACCAATTTCCAAATAGGAAAAAAAATTCTATAAAATTTCTGTTTAAATATTCTTCAGCATCTTCCATCTCTTCTCCATCCAAGAAAACAGATTCGACACGAAATAAATAGAATATATCTCATGTAAACAGATAAAACTCGAATTTAATTTAAATGTTAACTTATTTTGAACATGTTTTTTCTCCTCTTATTTTCTCAATAAAAAAGAAAAACATATAATTTATTAAATATTTATTAACTTATTAATATTCTTATCAATTCCTTTCTCTTTTTTTAATCCTATACTTCTTAAGGCATTTCTTCTTATTGTTACATAAATAATTCGATGTTAATATAGTAAAATAATGTTTATATAAGTCGTACAACACATAAAAAAAAACAATAATAAATTCCGTCTGAAGTGTTTGAAGATGATTTCTATTTCTAACCCCTTTCCTCTTCAACGAATGACATCAGTGACTAGCTGTTTGAGTTGGTAGAAAATAGGAAAAAAAATAAATAAAATAAAAGTATGATTCGAAGGTATTTCGTAAAAAATAGTTGTCTAGTCTCCTTTCTGAGGAATGTATTAATTTTTTTTCTTCCTTCCTATCTTTCTGTAAAGAGAGGAAGATACTAAAAAATGGAATAAAAATGGCAAACTCTCGTTATATCTTCACCATGCTTCTAAATTGATTTTTTATCCGGAAAGAAAGCTTAAAATATTATTATTGTTATCATCATCATCATTATTATGATTATTATGAAATCTTAGAAATTTTACCTGATGAGAATTTCAATGTGGATTTAACTGAGAATAGAGTCTAATTTAAAAAAAAAATATTAATGTTTAGCTGTTCATGTGGAATGCTCAATAGAGATTAGGAGTGTTCACTGCTTTTGTTTGGATGACTTTTAAAAATGTAGCTTGGGAGTATTCAAAAAGGTGAAAATGGGAATTTCGAGTAGTGTGCCGTGCCAAGTAATACTAAGATTGTACTCTAAAGAATTTTCTTGTAATAAATGTTAAAGGGAAACTGAAAGAACATCGCGAGTTATAAATTTTTTAAGTAAAACCTATTACTTTGCCGGGGGAAAATGTACGAAAGAAGAGGAAAAAATCGTTTAACATTAACAACACGCTGACTCCATTTTGATTTTGAAAAAAAATAACAGAATTTATTCATTATTATCTCTTCTATTTTTTATAAGTAAGCTATATAAATATACCAAATCCATATATACTTATTAATGATTAAATTTTACAAGAATGCTTTTGTATATTTACGATATTGTAGCTACATCAAAATTTCACAAGCTTTTAAAAGTGTCTCTTCATAAATTCTCTTCCCCCGAAATAACATTTTTCTAAAGCTTAAAAGTTTCTTAATTATTCATATTTAAAGTTTGATAAAATATATCAAGAAATTTATGAGTCATTCTATCGTTTCTCTCTTATAAATTTTGCAAATTCTTCTTTCCGAAAACATCATCTAAAAGTATCTTTAAATAAATTTTTCGTGAATTTTATGTACATTAAACACTCAACATTTTGAATTATTATTACCCCCTTTTTTTATATTTTTAATAATAAAAATGGAATTTATAAATCTGTATTAATCTTTATAAGAGTATATTTTTTTTGTTTTAATTAAAATTAAAGAGTCCGGCCATTTTTCAATATTTGCATATTGACTGGGTTGGAAATAAATTATTTTCTACTCCATCAAAACAGGTATCGTTGACATTAATGGGTATTTTTGAAATCTACTTCGCATTAAAGTAGAAAAAGAGTGATTAGGAGAAAAATTTGCAGAGGGAATACTCTTTTAAGCTCCTTAAAGTCACTATAACTGTTCAACACGATCCCATCATGTTCATCCAGATTATCGTAGACAGCTGAATGAAATTGCTTTCGTATACTTCACAGCGAATGAATGCACATGATGGAGTGTGTTTTTCTTGAAGTCTATCCGAATACAGAAACCATTATGGTAAATATAAATTTCAGATCTAAACTCAAACCAAAAAATCAACTCAACAAAAAGACTATATTTTTTCTCCTAACTCATTCATGTTCATGAGTTTTTCCTGAAGCTAATTTATTATTTTTTAAAATCTATAAAATGTTTTTTAAATTATTAAGAAATTCTCTCTTCTTTTAAAATTTCCACGCGTAAGAATTTGTTAATTCGCCATTTTAATAAATAACTACACGACAATTTAGAGTTATAATTTCAACGTTAATTAAATTTCGAAAAACTTTCATATATATATATTTTTCCCCCCACGTTAATTTTTAAATATTTCCATTAACTTTTATAAATTTTTTACGATGTTTTAATGTTTTTCTAGGCAACTTTTACAAGTAAAATTTTTATACTAAGTTAATAGATTAACTAGGTCGCAGTTAAATTCGTAAGAGACAGAAAAAGTTAACATGTTTACGCTTTCAACAATAAAAGAAAAAAAAGGAGAATAAAATTAATTCCTTAAATAAAAACTGTTAAAAGAATTGATCTTAATTTTTTAAATATCTTTCTTCATTTTTATACATTTTTTATTTTTATTTTTTTTTAATTTAAACGAATTTTCTAAATAAAAATTTGTAACTGTCAACTGAATAATATGTTTTTACGTTGATACAATGTTAAAAAATATAGTTATAAACACGTAAAAAAATAATAATAAAAACTACGCTTTCATTATTAAGAAAATTCATTTTAAAATACCAAAAATTCTTAAAATATTTTTATATTATTATACTTTTTCGAAGATTTTTTTGAAGTAAAATGTTCATATATTTGTATGTGTACCAAGAGATTTGTTATATTGATAGGTACTTTTGAAATATTGTTGAATATCGAAGGGAATTTACTTTTTTTTTAATATTATCTATCTTAGCAGAGCTCGACAAGAGACCTTCTTTACTATATATATATATAAAAAAGTAAATGGGACATACAAGATGTAATTTTCAAAACCATTTCTCTATGTGTATGATATTTCTACATTAAGAATGTTTCTCTTTATATAAATATACAGCAGTATCCAATGTAATTATATAAATAGAACTTTGAAATATTAGAGCTTTGAGCTGGAAGGAAATTTGTATATTTTACACACAAAATTATAATAATAATTAGAGATGATTTTCATGTTATACGAGAACAAAAATATACTCCTTTTTTTTGGTTGAAATTACACAGAATTATACGAAATTTTTAAATTAATTTCTGTTAGAAACATGTAAAATTACTAAATATTAAGTGTTTTCTTCCTATTAAATAGAAAATTTATGATTTATTGATATTTTGAGATGGTCGCATTGAAGTAAATATGTTTGTTTACAAGTTTCGGCTGCTCTATATCGCTTTAAAAAAAATCAAAATAAAATAAAATTCTAAGTATAAAAATCTCTAAAAATGTGAAATTAATTTCTTTAAAATTGTATATTAATTTTTATATAAATATTTTTCAGTATTTTCTAATATTTTTCGTCAATTTTTGTAACTAAAATATACCGGATACGCTAATCCAAACAAAGAGATTTGTTGAAGATTAAATAACAGATTTAAAAGAAGAGGAGGAGGAGGAGGGGAAAAAAGGAAAGAAATTTACACTTTTAACATAAACAGGGCATTAAAAATGATGGAAAAAAAATTAATAAATTTTGTTTCCTAAATGAAAACGATTAAGTATATTAAGAGTTCTCATTCTGTTAGTTGAGAGTCCTTAATAGTTTGCTATTAAATGACATCAACAGTATCTTTACATCAATCTTCACTCTTTCTGAATTCAATTTATGAATTTACACGCTTTATGAAATATTGATTTCGATGAATATTTCAAAACGGCCAATTAACTAAATTATTTTTGTCATTTAAAATAGGAAATTTATTATTTACCTTTTTTTAAAGAATATCTTTCAATTTACAAAAATAGATACAGGCAATTTTTTTTCTCTCCCCCCGCCTTTTGGTATTTATTAAATGATCTTAATTAATAAAATTTTTACAGGAAAGTTATTTAATTTATTTGGCAACATTTCAATATATTATTTATTTAAATAATTTAGTAAAAGTTCAAGCTTTTATACAGTATATATATATATATTTCAATATCAATACAACTTGTATAGTGACGTTTAAGAGGTTTAATTAAAAGTCCATTATTGAAATGGAAAGCATATTAAGGATTTATATTTTAAATCCTTCGAGGAATTTGTAATATTTTTTTTTTTAGTTAAAAATTAAAATCAAAGAAGAAAATAAATAAATTTTCATTTTTTTCCCTCGTTTATTTTCTTACTTGTCTTTGTATAAAATAATAAATGGCAATTCTTAAAGAAAAAAAATGAATTACGAAAAATACATAAAAAATTCCGAAAAAAATAATCAAAAATAAAACGATAAAAGCATTCTTTCGAAACAAAATGGCTATTCTGAAGGATAATATTTCATAAATAGAATTAATTTTTTAAAATATATATATATATATATATATATATTTTATGATGAAAATCTTTCTATTCTCTTCAGTTTACCCCTTATTTATTTATTCATTTTGTAATAAATAATGTATTAAATCCAAACATACAAATTTGATTGTTGTATTTTGAAATAAATAAATTTTTGTAATATAACTCAGGTAATGTTTACCTTTTTCTCAGATAAACATTTGCTGTGAGATTCAAAGTAATTTTATCATTTCTTCTTCCTCTAAGCGGTTTCCTCGTTTTGTGCTTATTGTTACATTTGTTCCCAAGAGAAGTTGAAGTTAAAATGTATAATGAAAATAACTTTCCATTGTTTTTTTAACACGTAAAATATTAAATTCGTATCATGTGCAAATGGCTGATGAGTAATAGAATAAAGCATTTGATGATATAAAGCACCTCTTAAGTGGGATCTGTGCATTAGGAGTTATATGTCATCAAAAGCAGATAATGCCGACCTCAGAAGAGCCATATTCTCTTGTGGGCGTTCTTCCTCTTTCTTCACAATGTCAAATTGTCTTTATAAGTCATTCCCATAACAGTAGAAAGGTAAAAAAATCCTTAGATAATCCTATCTATTAACGTTATACCATTGCAGTCTCTGTTGTGTAATTAAGCCAGTTGACATAACTGCAAATTTACTCCTGGAATACTCGTATGTATGTGAATATTCATTAGTGAATATTCCATTTTAATTATTTCTGGTTTATATTTTGCTATATTTAACTACGTTATTATTTATTAAAAGTTTTTAAATTTAAATACTCTTTTTATTGTTATTATTTAACTTTTTGTTGGAAGTAAATTAAACATTTCATTATTTCCCTCTTTTTTATTTAATTATTTATATCAATTTTTAATGTTTTCTTCTTATAAATGGTTATTTTCTTAATTAAAACATGTAATACATTTTTTAAAAATACCATTTAAAAATATTTTTATCGATTATTTAATGTTATATTTTTGTTTTTTTCCACATTATTATAAAGGATATTTGTTTATTTTCCATGTAAATATTAACATTTCTTTTAACAGAATGTGACTTTTTTACAATGTTTATTAAAGTAACTATTAAGTTTCAATGTTTGCATTAAATTATCAAGAAAACTTTAAGATAATGGTGAGAATCGAGACAGAATTTTGCAGTTTATAGCGAAATTATGCCGAAATCAAAATTCTAGAATCTCTTATAGAACCTTTGGAATTCGGTAGTAAGAAAGTAAAATCCGAATTTAATTATTAATAAATTCTGTACGAAAGAGAGCACATTTAAATGTTGGAATGTGGTCTTTCCTTTGCAATACCAAACCAGAGATCACTGCATGATTATGCAAATTGGAATCTTCCGTGTACTTTAAAAGGGTAAAAGTGATTGCTCAGCAGGATATAACTTGCACAGAGAAAAGTTAAGTGGATAAATTTGCAATTGACGGTCTTTCTACACTATTTTAAAATAGTATAATAGCTAGAATAAATGATACACCATTTAAAAACTTCTTTAGAAAATTATTTTAGTTTTAATTAATTAAAACTTAATGAGGAATTCTACTTAATATATATGTTAATATCCCCGGAATCAACTCTACTTTATAAATTTCCAGGAGAAAAAAAAACATCGAATAGTTTCCTTTTTATTATATTATTAAAACTGTACATATTCTTTCTGCAAAATTAAAACCAACTGCAAACAAACAAGTGGAAGAAAAATGAATAAATAATTTTCAATTCAGTTAATTGGTGATGTTGCAGGTTTACTCAAACGGAAAAAAAATCTAATTAGGTTGAAAAAATCGCACTTTATTACTACGAATAATGTTATTAATGGATTAAAATTCTCACTCTGGTAAAACTAATAAAAATACAGTCGAAGTAGTGCTGCGAGAACGTAAAAAAATTATCGGTACAAATTTAAAAACATAACTGCCTTTACTTAGCATAAATCTAGAAAGAGTGTGAATTATTGATATAATAAAAATCTCCACTAAAAATAGGGAAACTTATGACTAAAATATCCACTAAAAATAGTAGCACTTCAGTAAAAAAAAAGAGGAGGGGAAAAAAACGGTTATGAAAGTACTTCACCTGCAACTAGTATATTTTTGTCTGTCAATAAGTTTTATGAGCCGTTTACAGTGTGATTTTACTATTGATAACTGCGGTATATGCACCGAAATCGATTGTCCAACTCTGTGTAATTTGTACTATCGATAACTGTTCTGTGTGTATAGAATTCTGCCTTTTCATCTTTACTATTACAACTTCATAGAATCTGATGATCCCGAACAAGTTTTATTCGATTGATAATTGTTACAGGTGCATAAAAGTCAATGATCCTTTCGTATTGTGACTCTGATAATTATCACATAAGAACTATTGTGTGTTTCAGACTTAAGTTTTATTACTAATAAACTACATTGTCTACTGTACATTGAGGTCGATGATTTCAGTCTGCTACTGATAATCGTTACAAATATTTTTGGCAATTTTATATATATATATATATATATATATATATATTTTGGCAATTTTATATATATATAGCAATGGACTTTTAAATATAATAAAAATGGAAGATGATGATGCATTAAACATGAGGAAAAGTATTTTTTTTTAATTTTTTATCTTTGCTTTATGAGCTGGAAACACAGTGATGTTAACATATTGTGCTGGAAATTAGTTTTAATACTGATTAGGATAATTTATCTTCTTGCTTTCTGGTTAAAACAGGAATTATAAATAAGAAATTATCTACAAAATAGTTTAATACGTTTCTAGTGTATTTGATTGACTGTTTAATAAGGAGGAATACATTAGTATGTTAAGTTCTTGTAATGATATTATTTTTCATTGTTAAATAAGGTAACGAACGAAAAGGAAATTCTATTAGAGGCACATTTTAAAAGATAATTCAATTACTGCTTAAGTAAATTTTTACAAATAATTCTGAATATTTTAGTTAGAAGCGCATTTATTATTCAACATAAATATAATGTAAATTACATATAAATCTGATTAATGTAATTAGCATAAAGCGTACAGGTTAATTATTCAGTCGTATACATAGCATGAAAAGGTTAAAATTGTTCAACTTAATCTATGTTGGGGATTTCAAATATGACTTTATTCAATAATAATAAAAAAAATCCGTAAAAGAAGATATTTGTCATTTTACTTGATCTGAGGATAATATGACAAATATCTATATCATCGTTCTTCGCCATTTTTCTCTATGATATGTTAGAAGTAACGACACGAACTTCAGCAAGAATATAAATTATTATCAATAATAAACTCGTTTATAGAAATAATTAACTAATTTGTTTTCAAATTTAAATTGATGACTGTATATAGAAAACAACTTCATCGATTTATTCTGCTTTTGTACTATTGTTTATTATTAATTAAAATTTGAATAGGTGTATAAGTTATGCTTCGATTCGATGTATTTATTCTATTAACGAGCAACATAACTGAATTAAAATCGATCATTTTCTTTAAAGAGTTCTGTAATGTTTACTTGTATAGCCTGTAAATTAATAGGCAAAAAGTTAATTAATATAAAATTACACTTAATATTTACAAAATTACGATACTATCCTTGTATAGATGCACTATAAAAGTCAATTTTCTTGCTATTGATAACTGTAACACGAGCATAGGAATCGACTGTACTTTGCCTTGTAATTTATACTAATGATAACTATTATGCAAAGAACAGATACTTTAGAAATAAAAAAAAGCGCATAAAAAAGTTCAATCACGTATGATTAGTTTAATTTAATTTTCTAAATTATACGTGGAAATTACGTTTAATCTCACGCAATTATATTGCTATTAGCATTAATTAGCATTAGTAATCTAACTAATGAGTATAGTTAGCTTGTACAGTAGAGTATCGATTATCCTTTATAAAAAAAATGGATATTTTATACTTCAAAAAAATATATTTTTATCAATTGTTTTCATTTTAGTACAATAGAAATTCTCTGTATTATATTTAAAACTGTATACATTATATAACATAGTAAGAATGACATTTTATATTTAGGATAACACGAAGTGTCAAAAGAGAGATTTAAAATTTGATTTTCGTGTTTTGATTTTAATCAAATTGCAGAAAAAACAGAAAGCAATATAGCAGAAATCTTTCACTGTTTTAAATTTTATAACTTTTTAAATCAATTTTAAAATAAATAATAAAAATTCGCTCATAAATTTGTAAAAAAAAAATTAAAATAAGAGGACAAGTATTGTCTTCTTTTCAATTCAATTATTAAAATAAAATTAAAAAGGTGATGATAATTTGAAAAAAATTTTATTCATATATTACACCCCTTTTAACAAGGAAAATATTGAAATAAACTTTATAAATTTCAATAATAGAATTTTCAGTTTAATTAAACTATGAAAACAAATTTTTTAAAACTTTTTATAATAATAATAATAATAATTTTTATTTCTTTTACAATTTTTTTTAATATATTTATTTCCATAATCCTTTATGAAAGATTCATCAACATAAATTTGCATAATTTAAATAAAAAAGAAAGAAATTTTAAACTGAACAATTAAAGTTTTATTTTTCACATTTGATGATAAAAAAATTCATATTTTTAGTTTTTTATTTTTATGAATTTTTTTTTAATTTTAAAGCAGCACGTAAAGTAATTAAAATGAATAAAGTAATATTTGAAAAGTTATTGTTTTCTGAAGTGTTAATATATGGTGAAAGAGAATAGGATTCGTGTTTCACTCCTTTTTTTTTTTAATTTTTTAATTTTTATTTTCTCATTTATTACATTATTTTTATTTTATTCTTTTAATTTCTCATTGTTTTAAAATAAAGAAAAAAAATAAGTTTATTCTGTGATTAAATCGTAATATTTTATTTAAAAAATTTCATCAAAATAATTGATTTTTCTCTTAAAACTTATTAATTTTTTTAAATTTATTTTCCATTAACAGAAACGGAAAGATTAAAAATATATTTGGCAAAAATGTAAAAAAATTCGGCAAAATTCGTTGCCGAATTTTTTAATTTTATATAATAATTAATTAAATCTGAAAAAACTTACTTTATTATATTATTATTATTATTTATTTATTTAAGTAACAAAATTTAATTTTATAAAAATAAATCTAAACATTTCACTTCTCCTTTAAAAAAAATGTTATTAAAAAAATAAATATAATTAAAGAAAATAATTATAATTAATTTAAGAAATTTTAACATTTGCAATTATTTTAAAAATTTTCATATAAAAATTTTTGAATTTATTTACTTCAATTTGTTTTTTTTTTAATTGAAACGTAATAAAAAGTAAATTTAAAAGCTTAATAAATAAATTTTGACCTTTTTAAACTTATATAAAAAGAATAAAACTAATTAAAGGTACATTTGTAATGTGGTATTTTATTTTATTTTGTTTTTTTTTAAATATAATTAACTTGAATTTGTTTGGTTGCTTTCTCATTAAAAAGATAAAAATAAAGTAAAATAATTAATAAAAAAATTTAATAAAAACGTAAAAAGTAATTAAAATTAATCAAAATAATGTTGTTTAATAAATTATGTTTTCTGTTTATATAATAAACTTTTATGAACTTTCATCGCATTAAAAAAAAATATATATATATATATACTTGTATAATTAATAAAGTTTTCGTTTTTTCATTAAAATAAAATCAAGTTTATAGAAATCTTTTTTTTTTATTATAAAAATTAAAAGAATTTTTATTGATTTAAAAAATTAAAACGTAATCTTTATAATTGTATTTAATTTTTTAAGAAATTTAATTGATGTTTAAAGGTAAATTGTATGAAAATAATTATCATTTCATTGTTTTAAGAAAAAGAAATCTCCCGAAAATGGCCGGATGTACTCCGCAAAATTTAAATTTAAATTGTTAATTTAACTTTGAAATGTATAATGGAGGTAAAACCATTGATAAAGGTAGTAAATAGCTCTCTTGATGGCTATACCAATCACTATAGACGAACGACGAGTAAGATGAATGGTAAGTTGGTGAGACAGCCCAGTTGTAGTTTCCTATCTCCACCAAATACTTCCATAAAGGACAAGTTTCAAAAGAAATATTGGTCAATAAGCTTGAATGTAGATTCGTTGTTCATCTGAGTTGAAAATTATCGCATAATTATGCAGCTAAATGGGATGTTTGCAACTGATTAATGTGCCAAACCAACATTTCTATTATATTTCTAACAGTTAAAGTTCTTAAATGACTCAAAAGTATGATTTATATTAAATGATGACCGTAAATACTAAAGTGTGCAAGCCAAGAATTTAAAAACGAAGAAAAGATCGTTAAAAATAGTTTAGATTTCCGAATTTGAATTAAAACTTTTGTTTCGTATTTTCTCTCTTTTAATGTTTCTCATTTGCCTGTTTCGGTTTAATTTTATTATGTTTAAGAAAATGGCTTATAAATGTAATAATTTTATGAATATTTACCGAAAGTTTTATATATTTTACACTTATTACTTTCAGTTAAGTTAGCAGGAAAATTTATGTCCCAAGCTGCAAAAGTTAAATACAGGAGTTGAATGGTTAAATGTATCTGTAAAATTGGCCAAATTTAAATAAAATAAACGAGATTTAAATTTAGAAGAAATGAAATCAAATTTCTCGGATAGTATCCGATAGCGAAACGATGAAAATTCATTACGTGGAATTTCGACAAATGCAAATCTGACCGTTTATATCGTACCATATAGAATTAGATTTACAGAATTGACATAGTGACGAATTAATTAGAAAATTAATTAAATTTGTCTAGCTATTAATCGAATTTAGTCGCAAATTTACCTATTCGTACGAACTTAAAGACTTATTTGTTTACAATCGATAAAATAAAAGATTAATTTTCCTAACTTGAAATCCCATAATAAACTACAAATCTGATTTTCAGGTATGAAACTAAAGATTCGAGATCATTATCACGCTCATCGACTTTCATTTTGGCTGCATCTTATTCCCGGTCTTCATCGTCCTGGAGAAGGTTCAGTTCCTCCACATCATCATCATTTGGCGGAGACAGAAGTCGTGGATTCGTCTACAATCATAACTGAGACTACTACTTCTACAGGGTCTAGTTTGACTGATTCAACTCTAGAAACTTCTACCGTTGGTTTAAATTTCACTCAACTTCCTGAAATCTCTGATACCACTATAAAAATGGAAGAACTGACCAACACTTCAGTGCCGATGGCATTACCTTCTAGTGGTTATTCGACAGCACTGAGTGTCACAATTGCAGTCGGTTGTTCTTTACTTATTCTGAATGTTCTCATCTTTTCTGGAATCTACTACCAAAGGGATAAGAAGTCTTCCTTGAAGAAACGTAACTGTATGGTAAGAGAATTCTTATTTATTTTGATAATATACTTAAAAATAATAAACGACGTATATTTGAAGAATTTAGACATTCGATAATAATACAATTGTGTGAAGGACAAAGTAAATGGAAATCAATAGGATGTTCAGCAATGTTAACGGGTTTCGATTTCTACCAAGTAATTCAATATTCCCCTTTTAAGGCTATTATGCGTGTCAAACACACTTCAAACACGAACTAATCTTCTTATGCTAACATCTTTCAAAATTCCGAAAATGTTTAATGATTTCTGTTCGAAAGCGGAATAACGACTTTCAAATACTTCGCTAAGTATTTATTGCTAAAAATTGTTTTAAAACGGGGTCAAGTCTCTAGAATATTTAAACTTCCAAATCGATAAGTAAATAAAACAATTTTTCCTGTTCTACAACAAGTATTTATATTTTAAAATACAAACAATTCATCTTTTAGTCGAATAAATTGCAGGAATTAATAATTTAAGTTGTTTAAAATATTAAAAACCTGAAATATATTTTGTTCTTAACATTAAACACGAAGGAACATTTTTGTAAATAAACTTTTAAAAACCTTACTGAAACAATCGCTCATTGATTGTTTTAATCTTTAAGTAGATTTACCTTTTCTTTCTTTAATTCTTATCATGATTTTCTTACATTAAACAAAAGAAAATAATAGCCTTTAGCAAATTTTAACATAATTAAATAGATCTGGTTTGTCGCTAGTTCTTATAACGAGTTTTATATTTATAAATGTTTCTAAAGAAATATAATCTGCATTAAAAAAAAAGCAGAGACGTAATTTGCCTTCCAGATAGAATGATTTACTACATCGAATAATATTTCATGTAAAAATTGCGTTTGGAAGAGATATAATTAAAAACAAAAATAGATATTTCCAATATGGCATGGATCATATACGACATTTTTAAATTTCCCCTAAATACTGTAATGTCTTGTATTTTGAAAGTTTTATCATTCATTCTGTCAAAGTAGCAGACATCTTGTGTCTTGGATGTTTGCCCCGCATCACTTATTTCTCTGGTCACATCATTTGTCTTTTTGATTGATGAAGCTGTTGATAGCGGTACTGTAATTGCTTCAACGCATATTCTCTGTTGTGAAGAGTTTCCAACTTGATATGGGAAATTTGTTTTAAATAGGCTTGAAAATCCTTCAAGTGACTACCGACTTAAACTTTAAGTACAACATTGACGTTACAAATGAACTCGTTTATTAGAAAAACTAAAGTTGTAAATAAAAAATGAGGTTTGTTACTCAATAAAAAAGAAAAAGAAGAAAAAAAAGGTAAGAACAGAAAAAATTTCGGGTAAAACAAAGAGCTGTAGCATGTTCTTTTGTTTATAACGAAAACTTGATTGCTATTGGTTCGTTCAAATTCAAATTCCCCAATAAGAAATCGTCTTAATATAATGCAACTCCTTATTAGATAGTTTGAATTTAAATATTATATTATTATTTTTATCTATATATACACAATATTAAAATCTCAAAAATGTATTTTAAATTTATAAAAAAAATTAAAAATTTAAAAATTAATTTACTTAAATTTAAGTAAAATAATTTTGTATATTTAAAAACAGCAAACGACTATGAAGTATTTTTTTTTCGTTCAACGCTTTTAATATATTAAAATTAAAGTTTGCTAGTAAATAAATTATAAAATAATATTAGTTCTAGCTTTATATTTTTCATCCATGTTCATTGAATTTTTAAAATTAATTTACATGCCATAATTTACTTTTTTTTAACTTGTATAAAAATTCAACATTATAAAAATGCTGGATATGTAACCTGTATATAAAGTTTGACAGCGATTTTTTAATATAATTAATTAATTTAAATTTACCAATAGGAAGTATTTACACAAGGTAATAAAAATTTAATAACAAAATTAAAATTAAGTTACTTCCACATAAAAATGTTATATCGTCATAAAATTTTAAAATATCGTATGTCTATAAGAAAAATCCTAATTAAATTCACTAAAGTAATATATATATTTTTTAATATTTGTGTTTTTTATGTAAATAAAAAACTTCTTCCTTGTATACAATCTTTTGTGTTGATTAGTTAATTCAAATTTAAAATTAACCAATGAGCTTTAAGATATTTAATTTAACCGTTAGAAATTATTTTTAACCGTTATTATTTTAATTTAACCGTTAAAAAATTAATTTTTTTTCATTAGGAAAGATTCTTATAACAGGATATTAAGCTAAAATCTAATTACATTCAATCAATAAATTAATATTTTTTTAAATGCCTTTACGAAAATAAAGCGTTAAAAAAAGAAAATAAAAAAAAATCTTTAGCGTTGATTAGTCAATTCAAATTTCAAACTGACCAATAATCTTTAAAGATATTCAAGCGCTGAAAATTAACGACATCTTCTTTGTTAAGAGAGCGTTATAACGGGGTAGCGAGTTAAGAAAAGTTAATTTGATACTGTAAGAGAATATTGTTTTAATAAGTTTTACAACCCTACATTAAGGTAGTTGCTGGCTTGATAAGAGTTGTCAGAAAGGAAGACGCTTTATTACTTGCAATAAATCATGCGATGCATCAAGTTAATTTACTTACGCTGAAATCCGCCACTGAGGTTAATGTTGTCATCGCCATCATAACTGCAAAAGATGTTCTTGTTAATTGGACACGTTTCCTCTTCTCTGGATATTCTGGCGTCATATTTGTCATAATGCCCAGTTTTCAGTCATTCTACCGAGTCTCATTCAATATATATATATATATATACATCCGAAAACTATAGCCGAAGAAGAAGAAGAAAAGAGGGAGAGTTATAATCAAAAGATAGAATATTTTCATAAATATTAGAATTAAATCTAGTAAATGATCTCAGTAAGAATTTTTCTGTCTAAAATATAATAGATAAATGGTCGTTTTTACGGTCGCAAAATCTCATTTTATACTTCCAAACTTTAATCAATATTATTTGATTGTAACGTTTTATTCTTTCGAAAAGTGATTTTATCATTTGAAAATTTATGTTCAACTGTTATCATCAATGGAAAAAGATAAAAATTTCGATCCATTCTAATACATTTTGTTCCATTCTCATAAAGATAGACTTTTATGTACTTTAATTTCGATTCTTTATATTGGATGTTGCGATAACAGGATTTTTACAAATCGAGGTTAGAATTTCTATTTTTAAAAACGATCTGCTTTAAACGTATTTCTTTATAATATATACAGTATATATATAATTAAATAACTCAGTGATCGATTAAATCATATATTTTTACATTATAATGATTTATTTTTACCTTATATTAAGTAGCAGAATGTTGAACTCAATAGGAATAATTTGTAATTATTTACATATTTACGGGAATTATTAATTATAATTTTAGTAAATTTACAATTATAGAATATGTAGATTCTGTATACAGTCGAACTTCGACTTTTGAGGATTTGATTATTCGCGAATTTACTATTAATAATAATTAAATGGAATTTTTTTGAGTTTCGCCGGTTTACTGTGGAAAATTTGTAGACGTGAGTAAACTAGAAAATGTAATAAATCTAAAAACATGTTTATTAAGTCATAAATACATAAAATAAATTAATAAAACGTATATTTTATTATTTATTATCATAAATATACACACAGACCAGTAGTGTATGATATTAGAAGGGTGCCAGATGTAGAATGTGAAAACCTACATACCGTGCGGATATCTTGTACCTTATGGATGTAACCACTACAGCTGTGGATGATATAGCTTATTGTATATACATGTGTATAAGTGCATTTGACACATTGAAATATATTTTTTATGTAAGGTTTGTTTACTTGATTTTTTTTTTTCATTTTGGATAAAGGGGCCTGGTTACTGTACTGACACAGGTGCCAGTGGCTTCACTCACATATTTTTCTGTGTAATTTATCTCACGTTTCTCTCAACTTTTATAACTTAAACTAAATAATAAAACATAGTACCATATTGAATATAAGATGTTTGTAAACTTTAATAATTGTCTGCTATCTAAATATAGCATGTGTATCACAATGTACTGTACCTGTACTGTATTCCACGTGTATCACATCACACACTACCTGTACTGTATTGACTCTTTCCTTTTTTGCTCTTTTCACCCTGTGGGCATTAAAAGGGCTCTCTCTTTCTCTCTTTCTCTGTGTATGTGTGTTAGCTTATATTGTTGATACAGTAATTTTAAATTTATAAAACATACCGTTGCTGTACTTTTTTGTATCTTAAATTGGGTCAACAGTGTTAAGAGTTAAGGTCCAAACTCTTAATACCGGTGTTAGATTGATGGATCCAAAGATATTCGCTCCTACTTTCACAGAGGTGCTGCACTTCTAACCTCCACTAATATGTAACCTAATTTGAATTTGTGTATTATTGTTAATTATTAAGCAATATACTGTAAATAACTTTACACAGAATTGATTTTACAAATTAGAATAATTTTATAACTATTCTATATACTAATTAAATATGATTATAATTCCACTATAATATTAAATAATTACAACATTTAAATATGAGGAATTTTTATAATTATCCATATTTAAATATTAAATTAAATTTAATGAAATATACAATTTTGTAGATTATTTATAATTTTATTTTAAAGAATTAATTGATTTTACAGGCATTATGTAAAGTAATGTTTAGTGATAGGCGTGGTATTTATATTTTGATAAATATTGACATTAGACATTAATATTTTGGTAGTATTTTTTTTCTTATTTCTTGCTTTCTCGTTGAACCTATTCATGTCATATTGGCAATAGGAATATGTGATATACTGAGAATACAAGTAACCATCAAGATAATATTTGTCACTGCATTTGACATACTTAGAAAGCAGAAACAAAAAAGAAGAAAAAAGTAAAAAGGTAAAGAAAAATATTTGAAAAGAAACGAGGTTGAGAATATAAAACAAGTCTTTATCTATAAAATAAAATTTTGCGGATTCAATTGTATCACGTAATAAATTTTTGTTTGATATACAAAAGTTAGAAAATATAAATCAATGTTTTCCCAAGCGAATTTAACGACACTTATAAAGAATAAAATTAGAGATAAAACGAGTTTTGAAAATAGATAGGAGTCATCGAAGCAAACTTGATGAAAATTTAACAGCAGAGTTGAAGTATATCTCTTGATTAAAGCTAGATAATACTTTGTATATCGCGAAAAACAACACAGACATTAAATCTTTTCGAAGAGAGACGACAAGAGATAAGATCATTCTTACGCAAATGTGGGATAATTAATTACTAAAATCCAAATACGGATAATGATAACATAATTACGAAAGTGAAACCAGCCATAAAAACCTTGTCAAATAGTTTCTTTAATAAGGAAAGCAGCTACACTCTCAAGATAATGATAGAGGTGTTACCTTACGAAGACACGTTTTACTTGACAAGAACAAAATTCGATCTGTGGCTCAAGACAAATTGATGATAAAAGGAAATGCTTTTAGCTTCTATCTTAATGTTTTGTGAAGGAGACATAATATTGCAGAGAAAGAATGAAATGCACTCTGGATAAGTGTGCTTACTCTAGAACGTTCCACAATTTTCACCCAAAGGCGTTTTTTATTCTGATTAAATTATAGTGGAATTTATTATAAACTTACATAAAAATAATCACGGTTTAAAATTTTATTTTATGCAAAATTTCTGACAATTATAACAAATGTTTATCTTTAATTGCAAATTCGTTGCAACGATCGATACGCTGCAACTTAACCCTCACGGTTATCAAATAAAAAATTGAGAAACAATTTAAATCTATGTACCATAAATTATTTCTATATTAAATTATAAAAAATTATTATCCTAAATTTAGATAATACAATAAAATGGAGCATATTTATAAAAATAAAAAGGAATGAAAATAATATTAATAGTGTAAAAGGACAGAAATGAAGATGTTTCTAGCGCTTACACTTAAATAAAATACCGGAAGTTTCACGTTTCAAATGAGAATATCTGCGATAAATGCATAAAGAAAACTCCATTATAAATGAATACAACAATTCAATATTGTTTTATGATATCACTACGTATTTTATTGTCAGACGGACTATAATTAGCCAGTGTTTTATATATAATAAATACAGTTAGCAAGTAAATAGCCTACTATTCCAATCTTACATTAATAATTTTTATGATGAAGTTAAATTCCTAGCACCAACATTACCAATTGTTGATAGAGATATTACAAATTAACAACTAAGTTGTAAGCGGTACCGGTGCATTAACCATTTTAATAATGCTATAATATCATTAATGTACTTAGTACTAATGATGCGACTATATATATATATGTATACAGTTTATATATATATACATAGGCCTTATATATATATATAATTGGAGTTGCTAATGATAATTTCTACAAAGGATTAGAAATTATGAGCCATATCCTACATTAACCTTTAAGGGCGAATATATGACCATTTCTTTTAATTTGGTATTATGATTTAAGCGATTTATTAACTATTAAGGGAATAAAATCGAAGAATTTTATTAGAATTATTTATAAACAGTCAAGAGAATATTCCTTAATCAAGTGTTAAATAGGAAAAGTGTCAGATAAATGGCTAATTTGAGCTTTAAAGACGATATTGTTACCGTTTAATTGCTAAGCTATCAAAATAGAATAATGGTTTGTTACATTTATAGCTAATAGTGTTGAATAACCTATTAAATATTGGGAAGAATTAAACGTTAGAGACTCGTCAAAGAATTCACGAATTAAATTTTAATCTGTTATCTTACAACAATAACTATTGTTTATTGCTAAATACAATCTTTTTCTCATGAATTTAAATAGTAGGGGGAAAAATGATAATTTAAAATAATTTTTTTATGCTAAATTGTCTCTCTTAATCCTTAATAAACGTATGTAAAGGCGATAGATATATAAAGAGGTCTGCATCGATGTGTTTAATGTCTTCATATGAAAAGAAAAAAAAAATATTATTTTTACTTTATAGATTTCGAAGGAAAAATAAATAATAGACTTAAAATGGAACCCAAAACACATTAAGGATTGTCGTTAATGGAAGAATTTTTTGAAAGTAACTCCAGAATATTCTCTTCTGTTTATGGTTTTTTATTCGTATGTTCAGCTCTTACAGATTATTATGGTTAGGAAAAAGTAGAAAAAAACATATCTTTGTGAAAAAAACCCTCCCTTTTTTCTTCTTATTTTTTTAAACATGCAAATTTCGAAATGTTTTTCGGTTTTACAATATAGAAAATTATATAATAGACCCAGTAGATATGCGAAAATATAGGTTAGATATCCGGTTTTGCATTAGCAATATGAACAGGAAGAATATAATCAAGAATTTTAGTAAGTTTAAAGGCTTCTATTTTATTATTTGCTAATCTTTTTGAAATGTATAATTCCGTTGTATCTACAGAAAATATTTGAATAATTTCGTGTAAATCCGAGAGATTTAAATTATTAATGTTTATCGTATTCAAGTAAACGAACCTCAGTGTAGTTGATTAAGCAGAAACGTTTTAATTTGCTACATATTAATCTAAATATACTTTAGTAAATTAAAAGGTTAAAAATAAATAAATAATAAACAAATGGTTATATAATTCGATAACATTGCATTAACGCGATAAAGATTAATAATAAATTTCCAGTTTGTGGATTTGCCATCTTTATCATTCTTGTGATGTCCACACGAACAAATCTTTAATTTTCTAATAAATATATCGATCTAAAACACTAGCGCAACCTAAACCGTTTGTTTAAGTACAGTTTGTTTGTATAAAAATTTATTACAACTATTTCTCATGACCAAGCGACTGGTCATTAGAATCACCTCATTGTATTTGAATTGTTTGAAGGTAAACTAGACAGTTAGGATGAAGAGTAGTCAATGGATTCTCACCCGTAATCAACTTATTGGCCGAATACTGACACTCCTGAACCATTATTAAACTGTAGAAATGATAGATGCTGTTAGGAGATGTCTAGTACATTTACCAAAGAGGTTAGCTTTTACTACATTCGCTTTAATTCTACCGAAAATTTAAGATTAAACACGACGAGTTCTTTTGATTCCTTTAAATTTATCACATCAATTAGATAAAAGTCTATTGAAAACAAATGCTATAGATCTTATTTGTTTTAACAAATTAAATTAGTTTTGTTTGTATCTTTTCTTTTGTTTACATACTCGGCTCTTTATTATTTATAAAATGGCCACTTATTCGATTGTTATAAATGTTTGAGAATGATACTGTTCGACAATGGTTTATGATCGATTTTTCAAAAATAGAAAAATTAATTCTCGTTTATTATTTTTAATATATAATCTGGCTAAGTTATTTCCTAACAATCTACCTCGTGTCAGTTAATGATATTCATTAAGAAAAATTCTATTATGAAAATAAATTGGATTTCTTCGATTTGTAATGTTCTTTAGTTCTGTGTATACAAGAGAAGTGAAGGATGTTTTTCACCTTTATGTAAATATAAGATAATTGTATGTATTATAATGGAGTTGTAAATTCAGTTTTTATTAAGTGAATATTTGTCATAGATTAAAATTGTCTAGGGATTAAAAAAAGCAATTTTTGTGTAATTTTCATAGCTTGAAAGCAAACTTTTGTGAAAATTTTTAGATAGCGTGTCCAAAAGTCTGTAGAATGTTAAAGAAGGTAAAGGACAATGTGTCCACCAAGGCACCGTAGAGATAAGCGATAATTCAATTATCTCTTTTATAAAAATACTGAAAAAAAGGAGTTCATCAGAGTACACCTAAAATTCAATTAAAGAGAAGGGAATCGATAACAATTCAAGAATAAAGTAGCAGTTAAGAAAATCTGAAATAGAGATGCTAGAATATATTATATAAAGATAGTTTTCTGAAGAAGGATTTTAGAGTTGTGCAAGGATTTACAGTTAAACCAGTGAATAAAGATACACGTAATCCTCCAGGAACGAACAGAAATTACAACACATTCTTTGCTTGTTCCTAACTTTTGATTTATCCAGCTGACGTTTCTGATCTAAGAGAACCGTGAAAAGCTGTTGAAAACCAAACTGGCAAATGATCCGTAAAATCTCTCAGAAAGCACCATTATAACATCCAAGGTTTCTTACGAGATGATTATATTGAATGGGACATTACATCCTGCTACGGATTATACACGGTTATAAAGAGTAAACTTTACTTACAAAAACTTATTTTATTTTTTTTTTATCTGTAAAACTTGATAATTTCATTTTTAAATTTAATTGAAAATTTATATCTGATGTAACACGAGTGATGAGATTATTGTAACTGTATCACTTCGTAACCGATATCATTTTAATGCGTGAAAATCGACACACACATATTCATTAAAGCTCGCTTATTAGGATATGCACATATATATTGTGTATATATATATATATACTTATCCCCTCTTTTCTTAGAATAATATTTTAGATTCTAGTCCTCTAAACGGTGTCAGTCGGATGTGCTACTTCTTTTTTTATAGTGCAAGATTTACAACACAATAAAGTATGATGCAGAATGATCCAGAGGGGTTGAAAATGCTAGAGGAGAATTTCACTTGTAGGATAAGAAAACTTTGTAAAAATCCAACTTGAACTTGTCCATATATTTTGAAATATGAGATCTTTCGAATTTGATTCAAAACTCCAGAGATAAATGCTTTTTATTTATTTATTTATTTTTTTAGAACATTTTTATATCTGTATTAATTCTAAAAAAATAATTTTTATGTAGTATTTTGTACGCACATTATTAAAAAATATATTTAAAATTTAATAAATTTATTTTTTCCTAAATATTTATTCTGTTTTTATAATTTACATTTGTCATAAAATGCAATTTTTCCGATACTTTTTTATTTGTTTTTCCTTTAAACAATTTTTATTATCCAATTACATTAAATTTTCAACTGTTATAGCTTTGTATTGCTATAAAAAATCAAGAAGTAAGAACATTAAAAAAAATGTAGACGTTCAATTTAGAGAATTTAATTTTTTTGAAGTAATTCTAACGTCTGCAATAAGCTGACATATTATTAAAATATATATATATATATTTATATAATTGAAAGTGCTAAGTAAATTTTCGAAGTAATTCTTAAAATTACATATAACTTCATTACTAACATTTCTTCAAATGGAAACATCTTTCAGAAATTGCAATAAAGAAGAAGAACTGTTGAAAAACTTACCAACAAGGTATTTGTTTGGGAGGTCAGCAGATGTTTTCTAAAGAAATGTCGGTTGAATGTATTCAGTTTTCTAAAAGTTTTTGAATTAAAAAAAAAGAACATCAAAAACTAAAACATTTGTTTGATTTTTCTATACGAGTAATATTTTTTGTTATTAATCAGTAAAGAAAATTGTCCTCCTTCGATTTTAAACGTTACATGGCTGGAAAAACCAATTAAAAACCTGATATTCTATTTTATAAATGAACTGCATTATAATCATTGTTAGTGAATACATTTAGGGGGAAAAATAAATAAATAAATTGAATTTTGAGTACGAAAAACAAAATTTACTATTGGATGACCAGTCTAATTGGAAATATTTTCGAGACGTTTTCCATTGAAGATCACTCGACCAATATTTGAATGGGAGGAAGGAAACGAAGGAATAAGCAAAAGTAAACTACAAGAGCCACTTTAATGAAGATTTGTAATATATATATATATATATATATAATCTTTTTATTTAGAAATTATTTATTCGCATGAAAAATTAAAACACGATCGATTTATTCGTGTTTTTCTTTATTTTTCTAGGGTTATTACGTTATTATCAAAATCGCTCTACCTAAGGAAGCTCACGTTTTCCAATGATTCAGATTAACGTTTAAAATTCCGTGCTCTATGAATAATTTAATTCTATTATGCATATCTCTTTCTTTAAAAATATATATATA
Source organism: Centruroides vittatus (assembly GCF_030686945.1). Taxonomy (NCBI): domain Eukaryota; kingdom Metazoa; phylum Arthropoda; class Arachnida; order Scorpiones; family Buthidae; genus Centruroides; species Centruroides vittatus. Next base: position 209,657 of record NW_027120671.1, read on the forward strand.
TATATATATTGGTTGTTTAGCATAAATAAAGTACAAATAAGAAAATAGCTAAAACGTATTTTTGAATTCTATTCAACTTTCTAGTGGAAGAAAGATTTTAATGTATCATGTTGTGAAATTCAAGACATGAAGTGTCCCCGGATACGTGTCTTGTGACATAAAGAATATATATCTGTATAATTTATGGAAAATTTGTGCGAACTACCATTATGTTACGAATATACTTCACATTTCGAATGCAAATCTCAAACTTGTAACCAGCTATGTCCGAGGTAGTCGAATGATCGGTACTTTAATAAATCTAAGGATGTAAGTTAAGCTCTTGAATAGATCTTATCGAATTTTTAATATAATATATCCTGTATTTTTTCAAAAAAATAAATTGTTTTATTTTATGCTAAAATCTTCCTTTTTAACTGCTAATTTATGCGTAATGCGTAATCAAATATCTGTATGAATTTTATCATTTAAATTATTATATGAATTTATTTTTAGAAGTTTGGTAAATATTTACCATAAAACTCTAATAACTAAAGTGTTTACTTCTTTAATAGATTTATTAAATTTTAAAAGCTTTTATTATGAAAAATTTGAAAAATAAATAAATTTATTAAAATTCAGCTTTTCTATTTTAAGAACTTCATCTTTAGTTTGATTAAAAATTTATAATATTTTATAATTATTAATAATTATAATAACTATAAGATTATGTTTTGATGTGAAATATTATTGTGATTATTGTTATAAATACTGCAATGATAACATTAATATAATTAATATCATAATTGTACTAATATTATAATTATAATATTAATATAGCACTATAATTAAAATTCTAATTAGATATTCAAAATGAACTGTTATTAGTTACTTTATATCTTAAAAGATGATAAAAATTAAGTATAAAAAGCTGATATGAACATAGGTAGTTCTTTGCTTCATACAGAAATTATCAGTTCTAAAAGATTTCAGCGGAAATTGATTGGAAGCATTATTTCTGCAACAGTGATTGGTTAGAAAGGAAAAAATAGGTGGAGATATGTCCAAACCACCTATTTTTCTTATTTGAAGCGTTAATTCTGTAACATTATTGGCTAGAAAAGAAAAAAATAGGCGGAGATACGCCTAAATTGCCTATTTTTCTTACTTCAACTAACAGTTATCAAGCTAAATTATATCTCCATTCAAATCTAAAATAAAATTATTATTTTTTAAAATTAATTTGTCTACTCTACCATTTTTTTAATATTATTGCATTTACTTACGATTCACTGATTTATCCTTTTTAAAAATTTCCATTATAATTATTATTTTTTTTTTTTAAATCAATTTTCTATCAGTTAAAGCATAAAAATTAATTATTCAATTCATATTTTATCTTTAATATATATATTTTTTTAATTATACAGGAAACGAGATTTTTGGATTTTATTGAGTCAGCAATGATAATCACAGTCATCAAGTTATCAAATTTCGGTATTTTATGCCGTTTTCAATTCATCCAAACCAGTAAATCAATTATAGATAATTTCATTAAATCAATATTCCTTAATTGTGGATGATTATTTAAATTATAAATTTCAAAGGATTATTTTGATCATTAGATAACTCGAACATATGTTGCGAAACGACGCAGAAAATAGAGCTATTAATACCAAATTAATTAAATAAACTTTCTCTTTGATTTCATTTAATAAATTGCAGTTGTTGCTCATTTATAAATTAAATTTTTAGGAAAGAATTTCTCTCTCTCTCTCTTTTTTTTAAAATTTTATTTTATATTATTCTCATTATTATTATTATTTTCTTTTTCAAATGGTGCAACTAAAACTAAATTATTCTATTTTCGCTAAATACTTTATCCATTGAAAGTTGCTTAACGAGACTTTCCTTTACCATTGAAGTCATTGGGATTGCATTGGGACTACAGTTTGGGTCTCATCGCCTAAAGTGCGTTAGATACCTCATTTACTAATGAGGATGGTTCCTTTATTTCTTTTTTTTTTATTTGCTACCTTAGTTTAAATTAGAAAATACATTTGGGAAAAGGTTGATAACATCAAAGTTATCAAGAAAATTATTGTCTCTTCCCAAAAAGTCGAAGATAAAAAAAATTAAATAATAATTTATATCCTTGATGTACTTTACGAAACGAAGATCTTACGTCTTTCGTCTCTTAAAGTTTTTTTTTTCCTTTAGTAACATCAAAGCAAAAATGGAAATCATAAAAATAGTTTTAATCAACACCAGAGACGATCAATGTTAAAATTTGTCGTCGAATTTTTCTTCATTGATCTATTTATTCATCAAGAACTTTAATCATGCTATTTCTTAGACGAATTGAATCTGGTTAGATCGAGAAAATTAATTGAAACTTTAATCACTCGACAAAGAAACGGGCTCGCTTTAAAGTGTTTCATCCACTTATTGTTAACAAGGAAAAGGAATAAGAAAAGAACAGAAGAAGAAGAAAAAAATAATTTAAAAGACTAAATTACCAACAAAAATTGATGGCGTGTTTAATTATTGGTTAACATATAAAGTTAAAACGATAGGAAATTTGAAAATGAATTAGATATTCAATTTAAAATGACTCATTTATCACGTTTTGATGAAGTGTACTAAACTACTCTAATAAGTAATTTTGGATAATATTCAAAGCGAAATTTAGTTGGGTTTCTGTTTCGAATCATTTATTTTTCTCATTAATGTAAGCGGCGATTTGTCGAACAGACAACTTAGCACCAAGATTACTGTATCTAGTGGTTAAGTCACTGATGCATCTTTGTCCATCATCTGCCTTGACTGCAATATCGATCTGTCAAATATATGTGAAGCACCTTTAATTACTTCGAGTCACGTGGTTTAGTCAATACTTTAATGGCTGAAAGGAATCTTTGTCAATCTGTTTTTAAGAAATAGCCCGTTGCGATGACAGGAAACTGTGATTAATGCTCGCGATGAAAAGAGTTTGATAAAGTTCTTGCCCAATTTTAAATAATCAAAAATATAACCGAAATAAAATAAAAGAATAAAAATATTTTTAGAATAGAGATATTTTTCTTTATTGTTACGCTGGATTAGAAATAAGAAATATATATATATATATTAATAGTATGATCTTGCGGGAAACTACATCTACAGTATACAGTATATTACTGCATAGAATCATCATGTTGTTGTCTCCAATTTTATAAAAATACAGCTTAAACTATACATAAAAATCCTCCTGTATTTGAATTTACTGAAATTAATGCAGTTACTGTTTATTTTGTATACGATTTTGCTATTTTTGTTTAAATAAATTTTCATATTTTGATTTTTTTTGTATAATTTTCCCAGAGTGAAACTGATTTTTAATACCGAAATCAATACTGGTTTGTTTGGTTACATTCTTCTTAGTTAGGTTAAGGCTATGTAAGAAAAATCTTGAATCGATTTAGATTGTGTGTTAGAACCCGGTCAGATAGTGGTAGATTGGCTTGGGTTTTCCACGATCTTTTTAGATAGTTGGAAATTGGATTGATCTAAGATCTGGTTAGATAAGAATTGTTGGTTCTAGGCTTGTGTTAGATCTTCCCACATGTTTGTAGATTGAAGACTAGAATGTATTTGATCTGTTCGGAGAAAAGGTAGATTGGGTATCCTTAGATACAGTCAGGTGAACGAATATTAAGTTAGATTGTGTTTGATCAAATATAGATGTATATAAATCGATCGAGGTTGTCTTAAATCTGATCAAAATGGATGAGAGTAGTAGGCTGATTTAGATCAGACTGGCTTAAGTTATATTAATTTTGATCAGATGTTAATTTAAGCTAGTTACGCTGAGTTTGATCAGGTGATGCGCTGACGTTCTGTTGAATTAATTTGCGCTAGGTTAAATATTGATATTATTAAATACAGTTAAATGATTAATTAAGTTTCTTTATATTTTACAAAATTAGCCGAATTAAACAATTTATACAGCTCGATTTAGTTTCTATTATGTTATTATTGTTACAACGATATTCGATTGGAAAACTTCGATTGATTATTCTATTTATAGATATGTTAGTATCTCACCGACATTGATCATTACGTTGTCAATGAGATGATAATATTCGAAAAGAGATTAAGTTATATGATAAAATAATAATAAAATTCTAATTTTCAAACGATATTAAATTCGCGGAAGTTAATTAATTGTTTTAAGAAAATCTATTAAATTCGATTTATTATATTACGGAATGAGAATATAACATTTTCAAAAATGTAAGTAATACATCTTTAAAATGTCAATGATAACATTTCTCACATATTAATTTTCTTATTTGAATATCTTGTGAATTAAATACAGCAGTATATTAGATTATTGACAATGAAATCAATGATATGTTTATTAAATTACATTATCTTATTTCAAATTATATCCGAAGTAAAAGCAGTGGACTGGTTACATTCAGATATATCCTGAAAGTTTAATTAGCGAAATTGTCTTTTGTACCCAACTCTTTAGCAAGGAATCAAATTAATGTACGAAGATAATCTACATCTTTGTTCAATTACTTTTCAATAGCAATTTTTAGAAACTTCCTTTGATTATATTAACTTATAACACATCTCGTCACAACAGCAATATTTGTTTCGAAAAAGTTATAAATTAATTGTTAAGTAAGCTTACATATTAAATACATTACACTGATATTAAACAATTAGGATTTTAATTAATAATATTCATAACAGATCATTATTATTATTATCATTATAAATATTTTTATACATTAGCGTAACAGAGCAGATATTAGGGAGGACCGAATTAGAATCTACATCTACATTCACACCTGTACCGCTACTCCACAGTGGTACAGAGGAGTGTACGGGGTTTTTTCTTTATTTATTTACAAAGGTAAGAAGGATCTGGCACGCCGATCACTACTGGTAACACATTAGGTTTCTATAAGCATTATTATTTTGTTTCTTTTGTAAATAAATCTAAAAGAAATTTATAGATATAAAAATATATTCCAGAAAGAAAATGTAGTTTTTGTTTTCGTTATATTCTATTTATTTACTTTTAATTCGTAGTAATGCAATATATATATATATATATACCCTCTTTTAGTCTCTTGAATGTGTCTCCATTTATATATAGATATTTCTTTTATATCATTTTATACGAGTAAATTTACTTCTATTTTTAAATTAAAAAAAAGGAAAACAAAATTCAATTTTCGAAATTGATTATAACTTTTCCTATTTTCAATCCATGTAATAAAAATACATAAAAATGGAATCTTTTATTTTGAGTATTACAAAAGGCAGTATTGCTGTTTTCATGGCAACTGATATTTTGAGCATTCAGAAGAAAATTTTTCAAATATATAAAACTGAATTGGTACTTCATCCGAACTGGCAATATTGCGAAATCTTCACACTTGTTACACATTTCTTTACAAGAAAATCTCTTTTTTTTATTATTCTTCTTCCTCCTCTTTTTTTTTATTTTTCATTCCCGAACGAGATTGAAGTGAATATGTCTCTTACAGTTTCAAAAATCGAAAGAGATTGGTCTGAAATATCATACTGTATATCAGATCATAAAAGTATAATAATATTACTTGATTATTTTCTGTGTATTTTTCGGCTTGTCGATACGATTTAATAACAAAAGAAAAGAATCATAATCTTCGAAGAATATTCACAGTACACGTGTAGACATTTCTTTTTATCTAAAAGTTTTCAGCATGTTTTAAAACCTTAGAAACAATCTTAGGAAAATCGAAACCGAATTTTATATATATATATATATATATATATATATATATTTTATTCCTTTCTTTTTCTTACTTTCAATCCTTTCCAGTTCCCATATGACTACAGCTAAGTTAATTATTGGAAAAACACTCGAGTATAGAAGAAGTAAAGAAACTTTTCTAAGAATAGGACGAAATTCAAAATTCAAGTTATATTTGATAAATTTGAACAGAAATTAAACTTTTATATTTAAACAAAGTTTTATCCATTCGTTAATTTTTAAATTCTTTCGCCGAATATTACCATTATAAATTCAAAAATATTTTTATTTATTTAAATGAAACTTTTCAATTGGATAATTCATTACTTTACCAATTAAAATTTAATTAAATCTCTCATTAAAATGAATTATATAACAAGCAAAGAAATTTTTAATTTATAATAAATAATTAATTAAAATTAAATTTAATAAGAATTTATAGATGTTAATACTTAATTTTATATAAGAAAATTCATGCGAAACAACTGCATTTTTTTAAAAATTAAATTGCTGTTAAATTGCTTATAAAATTGATTTTTTTTTGTATATATTTTTTTATTTAAAAAAATATCGATTTTTAATTATAATATTTAAGTATTTAATTTGAAAGTTTTATCGGTTTTTTTTCCGCTTCTTCCCTTCTGTTTTGATGTAAAGTGATATTTGATTTAATGAATGGAATGGTTGATGTTGAAGAGAATGTAATAAAATGTTAAAATACCATTAGTAGATATAAAAAACAATTTATGCCGAGTTGAAAACACAAACGCGTTTTAAATAATGTTTTTATATAAAATTAAGATTTATAGTGAATACTTTTATGATTTTTTTTTTTCCATTTTAAAGTGTCTCTCAACTCCTCTTACACTACAGAAATCTTTTAATACGCTTGATATTAAGCTATTAAATATTTTCTTGAGGAAATTTTTAGAAGACATAATTATTCATACTTATTATCTACGTGTTTATGTTAAAGTGCTGCGAAGTAATTAATGAAACTATTAAATTTACTCTTGGTTAGTCACGTTGAATGTTATGCTTGTTTAATAAAGAAAATTCAGGATAGAATTTTGGTTAACAACAACAGTTTAGCACGATAATAAACTATTTAAAAGTTAAATATTTTCGTTATTGCTATTAAATTCGAAAATATTTTTGAAAATAAAAAAAAAAAAAAAAAATAGAAAAGGTTAACATTAGTACCATTTTTCGTCGATAGATGGTGAGACGTGTTTATTTTTAACAATTAAAATTTAAAAATTTAAATTCGACGTGTGTGACGTCACAGAAATCATTACCAATCAAGTAATTATACATGGCAGGGTTTTATATATATATATATATATATATATATATATTTTGTTTTTTCTTTTAAGGAGAATTAATTATTATTTAAATTAATATTTACCTAACGAATTAATTTACGTTTTTAACAGTTCGTTTCGTGAATATACTCTTGAGATTTTCTATTAAAAAATCATAGTCTTATATACATACATACATACATACATAGATAAAAAGGCACTGAGATTAATGTTCGTTCGTGTTCCTATGTTAAAATATTCTCAAGTGGCATATCTAAATTATTTTTCTGTTTATTCTTATCTAGAAGTTGATTTAAATATTTAATTCACAAAAATTTCTTAGTACAAGATAAATTAAATTATTTTTTAACTAGTTAAATAATTGATTTTTATACTCTAAAAGTAGATTAAATGAAATCAATAATAAAAGAAAAAAAATTAATAATCAAATTAGACTTTTTTTATAAATGGTCATTTTTTTATTATTAATTTAATAAAGCATTAACTTTTTAAATTATTATTTTAATTGTTTTAACTTTAGATATACATATTTAATTATTTAGTCTGCACTACTTTAAATGTTTAATTCCACTTATTTTATATATTTTTTTTAATCTGTGGAAAATTGTAAAATTATTGATTTTTATAACTAAATAACGATTTTTTATATAAATAATAATAAAAGATTATTTATATTATTATTATTATTATTATTATTTACAAAGATTTAAACTGACTTCAGTTTTAATTAATACAAAGTAAGCCCTATATAAGTAAAAAAAACTATATATATATACAAAAATATATTTTTTAAATAATATTTTCCGGATTAATGTTTAAATTCTATTTTTTTTTTTCTTTTCTTTTGAAATTTTTCTAATTCCTAATGGACTTTCTCATAATAAACTTTCCTATTTTTAAAACAAGGAAAGGATTAATGGGCAATGGAGTTTAAATTACAAATTGTATTTTCTCTCTCTTTTTTTTCCATCCGGTATTCTTCATTACTAGAAGCAAAAAGTGATTTTTCTCCCCCCCCCTCTCTCTCTTTTCTTTTACTAAATAAATCATACTCCTGTATACTTAAAATATATTAATTTATTTAAATGAAAGCATATTATTCAACAACGTAGTACTAATTAAGAGTTAGATCATAAAACAAGAAAAACATAAATATTTGAAAAAATATTCCCTCCAAGGAAACTTTCTTATAACGAAGAGGGTTTTTATGCATGTTTTTTGTGTGTAAAAACTAAATTAATCTCTGTAAGTGTTGTGATTTAAAAGTAAAAAAAAAAAAAAATATATATATATATATATATAAAAAAGTGTCGTGTAAAGCATGTAAATATACATTACTATTATATATTTTTTTCTTATTTTTCTTTTTGTGTAGAAAATATCACTTTGTGTACGATCAATCACTAAATAGCTTTCTCTCTTTAACCGAAAGAAATATAGAAAATGAATGATTTACCCTCAGTAAGCTGCCTTGTAATTTCAAGATTAGCTTTGTATACTATTGATTTTAATATCAGTTATATAAAACATATGTTTTTTTTTTAAATAAATATTTATTAATTAAAAAACTTTATCTTGATGCTCGAAGCTTTATATCGATTAAATTTTAATGAAAAATTAACATAATACACAAATATGTATTTTAATTATACAAAAAATACATTTAACAGAAGTCATTCTGTTATCTGGTGTTTTCAAATAACAATAGAATTTTTGTTATTTGAACAGGTTTATTTATTCTTTGCTATTGTTACTTTATAATAAAACTAATAATAATACAGCGAGTGTTTATTTATTTTATACTAAAAACATAATTAATAAATCAAAAAATAATATGTATTTTTAAATTTTGTTTTTTTAATTAAAATAATGATAATATGATTTAAATAAGGTTAATTTAAATAATAAATTAAAACATTAATTTATGTTTATGTACGATATATTATTCTGTTTATATGATTATTTTACTAATATAATAATGATAAGCTATGGTTTATTGATTATAAACTTTCCTGAGTTATATGATATAGGAGTGAATTTTTTTTTTTTTTCCTGCTATTGCAGAAAAATGCACTAAGAAATTCCTGTTACTAGGCTGTCAGTTTAAGGTGAGACAGGTCACAGTAAATTTCTAGCTGTTTATCTTGGTAACAGGGACATTTTCTGAAATTTCCGAATTTCTGCCTACAAATGATTTTAAGAAAAAATTTCCAAATATACAACAAACAACAACAACAACAACAGCGAAAAATGATTCGGTTACATCCGAATCATTTATTATTCATTTTAACTTATTAAAATTGTGTGGTTAAGCATCTTTAGATTATCATTAAAATAAATGATTATTAATATACTATTAAATAGCCAAACGATGACATTCAGCAAAAGATTGTGTAATGATGATTAGTAGTAAGTTGAAGTTAGTTAAATAATTCGGTAATTCAGGTTTAGTAATAAGCTAAAATTAACACGTGAAGATTTACTCGAAATTTACAGCCATAATTACTATAAGCGGTTAAGTAATTATATTTTTATTAATGAATAAAATTAGTATACATTAAAAAGTGTTTTAAATTTTTCTGAAAGATGTAATTACACCATTTATTTATTTTTTAATAATAAAGTGATTAAAAATAACTACAAAATATAGCAATATATCTAAAAATATAAATGCATTAAAGGAAAGAAAAATATAAAAAAAAATTATTCACCACTCACCAAGCAATTTCGGTAAGAAAATAGTAAAAGTTCCAATAAAATTTTCTTCAAACGACTAAATGTAAAAATCAGAAGTGAATAAAATAACTTTTCAAACTGCAACCGTCATTTAGAATAATAATTCAGTTCCTTAACATTTCTATCTTTATCGATCAGTTTTCTCGCATAAATCATACGTAATTAGCAATTAAATCGTGACCATCTGAAACGGAAACAATGCCGAATCGTTTATATACATATATATTTAGAAGCATTCTACAACTCACAAAAATCGATAAAAATTAAAAATAATTATAGTTATTTACGGTGTTTTTTTTATATACATATTTAACTTATACATATACAGTTATTAATTACTTTACTTTTTATAGGTAAGGTGTATAAGTAAAGACGAAGCTACATCTGTCTTTCACATCAAACAATATCCCTTGAAGGCACCACCCCCATCACCCGCAGGGACTGTTCAACCGAGTGACAATATGTTTTCCAACAGGCAACAAATCCCAGATATGTGTAAAGTGCCCACAACAGTGCATTTACCTCCAATGCAACATACAAAGTAAATTTTTTCGTGCCCCGAATCTACTGTACAAATTGGCAATGTACTGGGAGTGTGATTAGACTCCGATCGACGTATAATTTTTTTTTTTAACTGTCTCAGCTTTAATGAAATTACGTGACACGAAATCACAAAACTCTATAAATATATATATACATATATATATACAGTATATTCCGATTTTTTTGAAATATCTACCGGGTCTTCCGTAATTCGTGGAAAGAATTGAGCCGAAAAAAAAGTGAAATTTCTTGTTTAGAAACATTTTAATAAAATAAAAATTCCCATTAATGTGTTTATTACTTATTTATTTAGTGTATTATTTTGTTCGCTTTTGTTTACAGTACGTGTGTGCTCGATGGACGTTACCATAAAATATTCCTGCACACAAAGCATGTTATGCATTAAGGTATAACTTTGAAGAATCATTACTATAATATAATACTTTTTATATTCAAAGAAAAAAAGGGGAAAAAATACATGTTTTATACGAATAAAAAGAAAGGAAAAGTTCCAGCGGAACACAATTCTTAAAAGCTGGAATCCATTATGTTACTCGAATATGTGCTGCCATCTGATGAGTTTTATTGAAAACAGAAAAATCAATTCAGGTAAAAAATATAATAATAATAACCATTAACTACAATTAATAAATAATTCTTCTAATCTAATAATTTTAATTTAATATAATTAAAATTGATTACATTATTATAATTATAATAATATAAAATTTATTTAAATTAATTTAAGAATAACAATCTTAATTCACGTAATAAAAATAAATAATTATTATGATTTAAATATTAGTATTAATAATAATAATAATTTTTTACTTATTATTATTATTATTATATTATTATTTTTAAAATTAAAAAATTGATTTTTTTAGCCACTATTAACGCAATCTTAAAGTTATTTAGTTGTTTGCCGGTGTGCTTACTAAGAATATTGCTTATTTTTTCTCCTCCATCATTATTAAAACTGTCAGACCATAAATAAGAGTTCTGACAGGTAATTCTTCATCACCCTTTCTGTATACTGTGATAAATTTTTATACATATATATGTATAAAAAAGCCTGTATATAAATATATATAAAGTATATTTTCCTTTAAAAATATATATTATACGCTTAAATCTCTATATAATAATGCTAATAAATGCGGGGAAAGTAAATGATTTTTATATCAGTAATTTTTGTCACGCGAAAATCTCCCTCTATTTTTTATTTATTTATTTATTATATATATATATATTTTTTTACTCGAGGAAATTGGAATCGCGTGCGTGTTTTAAGCACTCGTTTCCATGTTGATTTATGTTAAAAGTAATTAAAAAAATAAAAATAATAATATAATAAATTTTCGAGTAAAGTAATGAATATTTTCTAACTCGAATGCCGTTTATTGTTGTAGAGGATCATGTGACTGGGAGCTATTCTGTAGAAAACAAGATTTGAAGAAAGATTCGACCACTGAATGCTTTCTGTTGCCTCGCAGGAGGTGGAAAAGGCTTCTCATCCAGGAAATGCTGAAACCCGAAGCCAAAAAGAATTGATTTATGATATCATGGCAGAATAGTGCGAAATACGTCTTTCTAACAGATTTCGTTTTGAGTTTTCTTCTTTTTTTCCTCCCTCCTACTTCTTCTTCCATCTCCTCTCTCTCTCTCTCTCTCTCTCTCTCTCTCTCTCTGCTTCTATATATATATATATATATATATATATAATACATAACTTCTATTTTGTTATATTGTTTTTGTTTTGAAGCAGTTGTCTAGTCATTTTTGTATTTGTCAATCATTTTTGGTTGCCGTTTTGACGCCGATGTGAGTAAAATGGTTATTTATGTCCACTTGACAGATTCGTATTGAAGGTGTGTAGCTACCTAACAATAGTTTTATCTCGACTTTCTTTTATTTTTATACTTATTTATATATTTTTTTTTTTACCTTTTATACATTCACGAGATATACCAGTTTCTTATTTTGACAAAAATCATTTATTTTCTTTTAATAAAAACAATATTTTTCAGTTTTCTTTCGATGGAATGAAAGCTTCTGTACGTTTTACCTTCTTTTCTTTTTTTTCATTTATTAGAAAATGTAGGCTTTACCTACTTATATTTTATTATTAATTTTAATTTAAATTATTTAATTTAAAAAAAAAATTAAAGAATTAAGAAATATTTTATTATTTAATCCTAATTAAATCGTGGTTAAATTGAATTTTAATGATCAAAAATTTAGTACATGTTTGATTTTAATTTAAAGTAGGACTTGTTGTTATCTAGCGACTTTTCGGTAAATAAAAGAAGAATGTTTTTTAAAAAAGATGATGAAAAAAATCGATATAATCAGTTCATCTTCTCTAACACAAGTAAATTTTCAAATAAGTTTTTTTTTATTTACTTTTTATTATTAATTTTTTCATGAAAAAAATGATGAAGATTAGATCTTTCATCAAATTTGCGGTTTAAAGATTAAAAAGAAACATGCTTTTAATCTCATTAATGATAAGTTTGAATGAATTATACATTAAGTAGATTATAGGGAGGACCTAATAATAAAAAAAAATTTTTTTAATCTACCAAAATTTACTTTTTTTTTTTTTTTAATGGTAATAAAAATTTTAAACAGATGTAAAGTCTTAATATATAACTATATCAATGTCTTTCATTAGCAGTTGAACGTTTATAATGGATTTACCGAAATTTGACACCATTCGGTAATTAAATTCTTCACTAGAAAATTAAAATACTTACAAGTTTAAACAAAGAGTAGAGAAGATTCTTTAAAGTAAATTCCTGTTTAAATATGTAAAATTTGTGAGTGAGATTTGTAACATAATCAAGGATTATCATCCTTTGTAGATTTCTTTTTGTTTTATTGTATAAAGGAGATTTTTCTGTGGGATAAAAAAAGAGGAGAGAATGTATTTCTTTTTATCTAAGATAAATTTGGCACGTGTAAGATTTGAGTGCTGATACCCTTAAAAATCCTTTTGAAATTTTGTGAAATAATTCTCTTCGATGAAAAAAGAAAGGATTTTATTTTTCAATCTCTATTTAAAAATCTGTTTTCTTAATTTTTTTTTTTAATTCTTATTTTTTGGATAAGAAACATAAATCTACACTACTCAATTATCCTTTATTATATACCCGCCAGCACATATTAATACAATTTTAAAAATCGATAACACCTTTTAAAATTTGAAAGAAAGAATAAACTTATATAAAATATATTTATATAATTTTATATATTTTTTCTTTTTTTCCTAAACTTAAAAATTTACAGTAACAATAGTGTTTTTGGCTTGGATCCCGTGTAAACACACTTAGACTTTTGTTACTGTTTCTGATCCACAAAGTGTGTTATAATTGAATTTTTTTGTGGGAGGTTCTTTGGCATTATGGCCGGAATCATACACTACGTTATTTGGCAATTCCTCTACTTTTGGTTTCGCGTAAAGTATACATAAATCAAAGTAAAAAGAAAGGAAGGAGAGTGGAGTAAATTCAAAGCGACTTGTACGTAACACACCTACAAACTTATTCTACTAGTTTTATAAGTCTTTTGGGTCCTCGGAAGAACTCGACTTTGTTTCGTTAAATTTTGAAAAGCCAGTAAATAAATTATTATATGTAAAGAGGAAAAAAAACGTAAACTTCTTAAAGGTTAAAGGGAGGAAAAGAAAAGAAAAAAAAGGGAAAGAAAAATATGTTCAGGAAAATTGATCACTAAAAATCTCTAGAGGGGAGTTTATTGAATCCACATTCCACACACACAGCTACAAAATACTACCATCTTTTCTGCCACCATTCTGTATAATAGAAACTTAAGGTACTTTCTGGTCAAAATATACCGTGTTCAGCAATCAGTTTAGAAGATTATGGTGATGGTTCCTTTCAAGATAGAGAACTTCTGTTTTGCAATTCGTGCCAATATACAAAACGATTGTCACTAAAGAAAGTTATGCTGCTGTGTAATACAATTACAGAACTTAAAAAAGAGCTCGAAAATAAACATAGAAAAGAAAAAAAAAAAAAAGAAAATAAATCAACCATTTGAATAGAACAATATTTATTTTTATTATTAACATTTCTATTTTTAATTTTTATTATATTAAAAATAATCATTTTGAATTCTATTTTATTACTAAATTCTTCTTTTCTATTCGGATTCTTATTGAATATTCTTTATTAGAATAAATTCAATAGAAAAAAATGTTAGAATAAATTAGATAAAACTTGAAACTTTTCGAGTTTTAAAAGCATTATTTAAATTTAGTTCTTCTTTTTTTAAATTAATTTTTCAAACAATAGCCAATTATTTCTAATAATAATAATAATTATTATTATTTAAAAAAAAATCAAGATAATTTAATAACCATCTTAATAGAATTAAATAAGATTTGAGGATATTTTAAATTGTCAATTTTAAGCATGAACACTCGTGAGACTTCCCATTTCATGCTTTATAAAACATTTTTGCTTTTGTTTATCACTTAATATCAACCTCTTTCCCCTCTTTTTTTTTAATGATAAGATACATAATTATTGTAATTAAATCATCTTTCTAATTAACGCGAATATCGATTCCTTATCCGATTTTACAGTTGAAGCGTTTCCGATGAACTTTTCATCACATTTGGATCGAAAATTAAATTTAAAAAAATAATAATAAAAATTGTATTTTACGATTTTTTAAAAAATTAATAAAATTCACCGCACGTCTTTTTCCATTTTTATTAACTTCATAAAATGCACAAAATGTTCGAATTTTGTACATTATACGAGATTGAAGTCTGTTCTTCCCTTTAGAAACAAATTATTAATTTTTTTTTTTTTAATTTTTATATATATTTTTTTTGTAATTTTTTGGGGTTTTTGTATACTTAACTCTATTGGTGATTTTATATTATTCTTATTCTTGTTATTATATTAATAATAATAATAATAATTGTAATGTAAACAACAACAGACTTCGGAGTGAAAATATTTCTAACAAAAATCATATTTTTAAAAGATACAAATATTATTTTTTCTCTTCTTCTTTTCTGTTTTCGTTTCTTTTCTTTCTTTTTTTAAAAGAAAATCTATTTAAAACAGAATTTAAAAGTAATCACACTTTCATATTCATACAAATCTATGTGTATTGCTACACTATTCTGTTTCCACTCTTCGAATTTAATGTATCAAGTACACTTCTCAATCTCGTCCAGATGGACTCCCCATAGAGTTTAGAGAGGATGTCAGAGCCACACAACATCTTGGTCTTCTGGTCTATCTTCTGTCCAATGCTCTCCAGGAGGTAGTGCAACCCTGTAGTAAAAATCATTCGGTTCATAACGAAGTCTTTTTAATGATTTCTAGTTTTATTTTATTTTATTTTATTTTTAAATGGTGCTGAAAAAGCGAAAAATTCTTAAATGATTTATCACCATCCGGAGTCATCTGTAATAAGGGAGTTAAAGTCATTTATTAAAGTTTTATATAACCTTTACTCCTCATTTACTAGTTAACCACTGTAAAACATTACAAATTAAACCCATAAGAACAAAGAAAGTCAATTTTATTCCTTATTACTTTGCCATTTAAAGGAGGAGAAACGAAAAAATAAAATAATTTTAAATATATATATTTTTTTAAATTGTAAATTAAATAATAATAATAAATTGTATTGTATAAAAATTATATAATCTTTTAATTATTATTAAGTTTTTTAAATGTAAAAATCATAAATTTTAAAAAAATAATAATCGATAGAAGTATTTGAAATTTAAGCATAAAAATAACTTAAAAAATATCGATTTTATTTCATACAAATTATAATTTAATTTCAAATTAAATAGTCTTTAAGAAATAATAATTTAATTTTTTTTTAAATAATTATAATTCTCTTAAGTATAAGTTAGTTAAAATTATAATATTTTATTTTAAAAGAATTTTATCCATTAAAAATTATAGTTTCCAAGTAAATAAACAGAGTTGAAAACATCAGAAATTTAGTTTATATTGACAGATAAAATGAAAGTAAAAGGAGGAGGAGGAGGAGGAGGAGGGAGGAAAAGTACATATTTTTCGAGTTTGACTAACAATTTAAAATATTAAAAAATATAAAAATAGGAAAGGGAGAGGAAGATTTGTGTCAAGCAGGTTAATATCCTATTTAATAGAGAAATTACAAAGAGGGGGATTAAAAAACGAATTTTTATAAATGAAAACGTAATTAAGAATATATAAATTTAAAATAAAAAAATACATTAAAAGTAATGTAATAGTGGTTTTAATAAATAAAAGTTCTTTCTGTCCATTTATTTTGCATCAGGGAAATCATATCACAGTTAAATGTAGCAATTCCATTAAGTAATCTTTAGAGATTGCAGTGAATCAAATCTGACTTACAGTTTTAAGATTGAACAACATACTTTTACATACTCAAGAAAAATAATATATTAAAAAAAAAAAGATAGTTCTTTTGCAATATATCAATAACATGAATTTCTTTTTACAATTTTGTTGAGCATTCTGCCCAATGTAATTTTGCAAAGAGGCATTACCATGTCAAAGTTCCATCTTCTCATCGGGGTTAATGACTCGCTGTTCAGTAACATACTCTAGATGACATCACAATAGGGTAATTCTTTCTTTACTATGAATCGTTTTCTTTTGCAGACTTAATCAGTTGGTTAGTCTGCTGTAAAACAATTTCTGTATAATACTTTGCTTCTATTTAATTTTTAGGACATGGTTTCTGCCAACGTTACAATTAATTTATTTAATATTTTAAAATTCTATCGAATTTAAAATTGGAAAAGAAAGATAGAGTTTATAGAGAGAATAGAGTTTATTTTAGTTAATAGAGGGAAAAATAATTTTTAAAAATTAATAAATTTTGTTAATTACTTTTTTTTAAAAAAAACTTTCTTTATTTTTGATGTATTACATACAAAACTGTTGAAAAATCAATATTTAATATAATAAAAATTTTAATAAATAAAATAAAAAATAAGCAAATAATAATAATTTTACACGAATATTTAATTAAATAAGAAGGAAAGTTTGGAAAGAAAGAAAAATAAGTGAAAAAAAAAAAAAAAAAAATATATATATATATATATATATATATATATATATATATAACAAGTAACTTATATTGTTTTTGTTTTGTGTAATCGAAAAATAATTTATGATGTACACATAATTTTTATAATATGTCATATTTGTTTATTCTAAAATTTAAAAAGTAAAATAAAATTTAAGTTTTTATAATGTAAAAAAATTATTTTTATAACCAAAATAACGTTAAGAATAAACGTAAAAAAATTTATATAAGAAGTAGGTGATATAAATTAAATTGTATAAGACCATATTTCTTTTATAAGTTCTATAATTCTCAATGGAGACAGTTATGAGGATAAGTAAATTTTCTGAACAAACAAATCGTTTCAAAAATGATGTATTATCTCATAGAGATTCAACTAACACAAACAAACATTGCTCAGAGTATGAAGAAGCAAGGTTAGCTACAAGAAAGAGATTAATGAAAACAAGCTGACAGAATGAGAAATATCAGTATGTATCCATGGAAATAAATTTGATTCAGTAAATGTAAAATAATCTTAAAGGTTAAAATAAGTATTTTAAGGTTATTTTTAATAATCGATAATATAATATCCTTAATTGTCGACAAATATTAGAACTGTTAGAGAAACAAGATTACGACTTGTAACTGTAATATTTCTTTCCTTCAAGGCATGCAAAGGTAAAGTGTTTCCTCAGGCAAAATTATACTACGCTTTTTTTTAATGTTAGTGTGGATTTTACTATTCGTTTCTACTCGAATCGACTGATTTTTCTGAATTTAAGCTTCGCTGCATTACATTATTTGAAACGAATTTTATAAATTAAGTTATAAGTCATTGAATTTTTTGAAAGGAGAAAAGAATTTTTTTGAAACTATAACGATAGGAGAAGAAGAAAGAAACTACCTATTGATCTATGTTGTAAAATATGTTTTACAGAAGAAGTAGAATACTTTAAAGTATAATTTAATATTTCACATTTCATTATGTTTGACGTTAGCAAAATTGACATCTATGTTATTCTATACTTTATACAGATGTTGGTTTTTATATAAAACAGATGGTAAACTTTGCTTATCATGTGAAAATGTATTGATTTACTGTGGTATGATATATATTTATGTTTAAGCATTTGTTAACGTTGTAAGTATACACTTTCACTCCTCTTCCTCTTATGGTTTACACGTTGTTTCTTTATATACAAAACAATTACGAGCTTGGCATGCTGATAAGCCTTCTATATATATATATATTTTTAAATGCCAAAAGTCAGTTGCAGTTTTGAAATTAATGGAAATGACAATAACCAAGAGAAAATAAACAGTTGAAGTAAATATACCGAAGAATTTACGAGACTAAAAATAGTTTATATGAAGAAATTTCCAGACATGTAAGAAATGATTAACGATATCGAAAAAATCAGTTATTTTCTTTTTTAAAAAAAGAGTTAGGGTAAAAGTTCGTCCGTAATGTCGGCACTTAAATCATATATGATATAATAAAAAACAAACTATGTTTTGTTGAAAATGTTTCCCTTCCATCATATAAAATTTCATGGCCAGTAGTTGTATTCACTAGGAAGATGGTCACTTCAATAATTCTGTAGAAAACCTGGTTCTGACTGCTTTAGTAATCATAGACTTCGTTGTGTCTCTAGTCGTAAACTTTTCTGATAAAGGAAACTAATCGTGAGAGAACTTTTCGTGAAGAATAGTTACCGAACGATAAGAAGAGTATAGAAAAGCTTGAAGATGTTATCGGCTCGTAGCAAAAGGTAGCAGCAATCTAAACAGAGTTTCGACTTAAACAAGCAACCTTCCAATATTCGAAAATTGTTGGGGAAAAAGCCTTTTTTTCTTTTTTTTCCGGTAATGATTGCGTTCGTGAGTCGATTGTTGTTTTCGTGACAACGCATGCGATTGTCTGGGAACCTACGCCATCTTGTGGAAGTTGCGTCAGGTAATTTTATGATATCTAATTTTGTGGAAATTACGCAGTTTGGAGAATGTGAAACAGCTGCAGATGTCAGCACCACGTTTTTACGCCAGAATGGCGGTTGTCAAGAACACATGATTTGTCTCAGAGAAGGAAAAAGAAAGAAAGAAGAAGAAGAAGAAGAAGAAAAAATGTATATAATAATAAAAGAGCCGTAAATGTTAAAACAGTAGCGACTGACTGCGTTCTTCGCTACGTGTACCAGGTGTTCTCAACAAAAGATTCGCAGAACAAAGTGCAGATATTCATAAATTTCCCAGGCTAAAACTTCTTAATAATTACTGTCTTTTAGCTTTTGACCATTTTTAACGAAAAAATCTTCAACGGAAAATCATTTTTAATAAAAGAGAATTATAGTATATCATTTATGCACCACAAAAATTATTTTCTAAACTAAAAAAAAAAAATAATAATAAGCAAGCAAGCAAACGTAAATATTCTTTTATAATTTACTTACTATTAAGGGAAAAAAATAAGTAAAAAATTATCTTAAATATAATTTATCATTTTCATTCATTAAAAATTTTTCTAAAAGTAAATTAAGTAATAAAGATTATTATTTATTTTTATTTTTTCTAAACAAGAATTTACTATAGCGGTTTATTAATTATAATGAATAAATTTTTCAAATCGTGCACTCACACCCTCATTTCCTGATTAGGTTGCCATAGTACTTTGTCTTTTTGAGATAACAGAGGTTGAGCTTCTGGCATTTTTTCCTGTAGAACAGTTTTCTGCAAAATCTCATTCTGTCCTGTACACGTAGTAATCTCACATCCTGGTAGCACTGCAACCGGTGAAGGAGGTGGAACTCTCAATGACTGACCAGTTTTCTGATATGCATGGTATCTTTTATCATGCTCATCAGCCTTTTTCATCTATCATAATACGTACATAATGTATAATATTTCTCGTGTATATTATCTTTTATGTACCAGAAAGAAAGAAAAAGAAAAGTATTAATGAAAGAAATCGTCCATTTTCTAATTTTCTCTACTCTCTGCCGGAAGCAAAGTTCTGTAGATTATTAACAAAAACCTTTTATCTTTTACCTACTGGGAAAAATTTCAAAAAGATATTGCTAAATTATTCATCCCTAGAGAATTTAAAAAATAAAAAAATATAAACGAAATGGATATACTTTTACTTTGCCAAATCAAACTACAGATTCGACTAGTATTTTTTTTTCTTTTAAATATATATTTTTTAGATAATACTTTAATGAACTTTTATTAAATCTCTTCTATGATCGATAACACACACGCGACTACGCATACATATTAAATTAAACTAAAATTCACCTCGTAATTCATGGTGTGAAGTTTGGTATCCATTCTTGTCTTATCTCTTTGATAAAAAACACCGGCAAATATTAAGACATTGAGGATTAGGAGCGAACATCCCACAGCTATTGTTACACTCAATGCTGTTGAATAACTAGAATTTTCTGAGTAAACAACAACCGATTCTGCATAATCCACGTGGCTTGTTTTGTTTGTTAAAGAATCCGATCCTCTTGTTAAAATATCACTTCTGTCATCCTGAGAAGTTGCCGAAATGATTTCGGTATTCATGGGATATTTAGACCAAATAGTTGTCATTGAAACTGTCGACGGTGACGTCGCAGGAAAGAATTTTCTCGACATGACATCATAAACATCGTGGTCGTCTCCAGTTTGATGATGATAATCAGTTTTACCTAATCTATCCAATTTAGGAAATAAGTGGTTCCAAAATGACAGCCTGTGAGCGTGGTAATGATCTCTCACTTTCGGTTTCATACCTGGTATTTTATTTTATAAAAAATACAAAAAGAAATTCTTAATAAATATACAATTTTTTAACATAGAATTATATATATATATATACATATTTATTTACTTGAAAAGCAAAAAAGTATATTAATTAAAATATCCAATTTTTCGGTAAATATTTTTGAAATAAATTGGAAATTCAAATTTATGCATTATTCATTTTTTTTATTAGGCAAAAGTAAAAAGGGTTTCTTCATGCTTTCACGTATCTTTTCTGCACTTAAGTTTTAATAACATATCTATTAGGAGACTGAGATCATTAGTCTCCGAAAACATTTCTTATATACAATATAAAAAAAACTTACCAATTGTTAGATATTTTTGATGTAGTGGCTCATAAGGAGGCCAAGTCGATCGCTCAAGTCTTCCTTTCGCTTTCTGAACTTGAGAAGTTTCTGCTTCATTCTGTAGAGAATTTGGATCTCTGACAGATAAAGAATTACTTATTAATATAGAATTCTTTCAATGTTATTTTTCATTCGTAGAATGACATTATTTTAGTAAATTAGGTCATTCTTTTACTAGGTCCTCTCTCGTCCAATGTTTGTTTACTTATGCAAAACTTCATGAAAAATTAATTTGATAAATACAAGAATAGAAAAATTAGCATAATTTATTTAAGTAGTTTAACCAAAAACCATTGTTCGTTTTGCGTAAAGAATACTTCTCTACCGAGAAAAGAATGAATGAAATTAAAAATATATATATATAATAAGAATTCTGTATTTAAAATACTCCACATTTTTAAAATATTATTTTAATAATAAAAATTTAAAATATTTCTACTTAATAAAATAAAAATTAGCTTATGAATTAATATATATATATTAATTAATCGAATTTACTTGGCTGGTAAATTAATATTTATCTTACATATAAATTTTGTATGGTTGCATTACGGATGCGGTTTATATTCGAGAATAAATATATTTGAAACTTAAATAAAATTGAAATAAAATGTTTTATTTATAGAAAATATATTTTTCTAAATTTATCAAAGAGAAAATTTGAAATTGTAATAATGGTATTTACCCAGTTTTGACAAAATTTGTCCAAAACGTCATAACCGCTTCGGATAAAGAGACTTCAGAACGAGTATAATTGCCAGAAAAATGGGCTAGAGTGCCAACCAAAGGCACACCGAAGACATATGGAAGTTCTTCTCCGTGAATGCATCCGAGTCTTTGGGAAAATTCCCCACTTTCTGTCTGGTACGTAAAGACGTAGAGATAAGACTGAGATCTGACTGTAGAATGAAACATTCCTGCCCTAACAATGGGTGCCACGAATAATGCATCCCCTAAAATATCAGCAGTTGATTCCATCATATTGACTGGATGTTGCGTGGGTCTTGTCCAGTCCGTATATTCACTCACTGTGATGAGAAATATTTCTTGAAGACGTGAAGAATAAAGAGTACGAAGTAAAGATAAAATAAAACTATCCCTTCTATCTCGATCTATGCCCGACTTTTCTTCTTCCGCTGAAAAATCGTGATAGAATTCGGTCCTGGTTATGCCAAAAAGCATATCGTAATGTCCGTAAAGATCAGTGGAGTTATCCATGAGTAAAGATGGAGATGATGGAATAACAATACCGTCTACTGTTGGTCCAAAGACTGGTCCGTGAATAGGGGGCTTAGGTTGAGCTCGAATGATGTCAGAAAGAGGTCGTTGCCTCATACATTCTACCAAAAGAACATTGTTTTTAGTTGGACAAGCTAACCGATTGGCTAAGTGATGAGTGTATGAGATGGCATCATTTGCTATGGCCCAAGAACTCAATGCTGATCCACTCTGTAGAATGGCGCGATTAAAGAGGCCTGAAACACATAAAATTCTCTTTATTCTACTTTAACTTATTGCACCGGGATATACATTTATTAAATATTTATTCTAACAACCGCATACTTTTATCTATTAAATTTACATTTACCGCCATTATTATTTTTTCCTTCTTCGTTTCCTAAAACTGATTACTTTATTAATAGTTAACTTATTATTCTATTAATAGACTATGTCAGTAACTACCGAATTAAATTAATATCATATTTTTAATTTTAATTAAATTTAACGCTTATTAATTAATGTAATTACGTCATTTAATTGCTTAATGGATTATTTACTTTAACGTCATGGCATTTTCTTGATGTGTAATTTTCATTATAACTTATTCTTCCTAACTTTATATATAAAGTTCAAAGAGACTCTTCCAATCTTTTTATCTTTTATTATTACTTAACAACTTGATTCGTATCTTCACTATGATATGATAGACTCTACGAGATAAGTGCATGTAATCTAGAACTCATCTAGATAGAGATTTTTTTCCTTTTTTTTCTACCGAAAACCACATTAATTTCCAACTTTAAATACATCAAATAACATTTGGTCTCTGATACTTATCCATAAATTAATTGAAAATGATGAAACTACGAGATTTAGAGCGGAAAATTTTAATTGTAATTTTAAATATATGATTTTAAAATGTATAATTTATTATACTCGATGGAATCAAATAACTTATTTTCGCCATGAAAAATATTTCATCGCTTCCAGCGACTTATAAAACCAAGCTTTTAATGATAAGGCATTAATAATAAAAGAAATACTCCAAAAAAAAAAAAAAATGTAATTTTATATTTTATTTATATACTTATTAAATAAATAAATTAAATTTATATATATACGTAGAATTTTTATCATATTTTATATATATATGATTATTATTATTATTATACTTTTATTCGAAAATATAATGCATGTATGAATAACTAAACATATAATAAATAAGAGAATAACTTGTAAATAATAAATTTTATATGTATAAAGGACAATAATCTTAATAAAATTCACTAAAGTGTATGTAAAAATAACATATAAGTCGATGTTATATACACACATCTTTATCATTTATAAGATTTACGTAGCGATAACAAAAGTAAAATTACGTATTAAAATTTTTAAATGTAAAGAAAAGATTTATCGTTCTATTGAAATTAACTCAAGAAAAATACAATTTTTCCTCAACGATGAAAAATTAATTCCATTGCAAACATCAATAATTTCTCTTTAAACATTTATTTATTCAATTATTAAAAATGTTAAATATTCAGGAAAAAATTTTTCTGTGTTCCATTCTCTTTAATCCATTCTTAAAAAAAAAAAAATAGAAAAAATATTCCTTTATTTAAATAATTAATTTTAATTTACAATAATTTACATGATAAAGAAGTAAAACTTGAATTAAAATTATTACTTTTATTATTTTTCTATTTTCGATATATGTTATTAAATGTATTTAATTGCGTAAGATCGTATACTAAATTAACGCTTTTTATTATAGAAAAGTAAAAAAATATATACATTTTATGATTTAGGAAGAATAAATAATGAATTATAAATGAAAGTTCTTTCATATTTACATATTTATTTTCTTTAAAAATGCGGATTATTACTCACATACTGATTATTACTTCATATAAAATCTGTATACATGTTACCTCTGGCCATAGGAGAAATCATTAAAAAGTTAGTGCAGGCTGCTCCGTAATCATGTCCAAAAACCGTAACATTTCGAGGATCCCCACCGAAACCTCCAATATTCTCTGTATCCAATGAAGAGCGGCCACTTGATCCATCAAACCATAATTACCCCGCGCAGAATTATCCAACGAAGGAAGAAATCCTAAAAATGATATTCTTTAATGGATCATTCGTAGAAATATATATATATGTATATATATATATAAATCTGCATATAAAACTCGGCCAGCGAGAATAAAAATGTCGAAAATGCACACGAACAATGAAATAATTGACACAATGAAACTTTAGAGAGTCATCAGAGGGAAGAAGAGGGGAAAAGTTCTTCAGTAGATTCTTTAAAGTAATGTTCACAATGAACACGTCAGTAATTGTTTCAGGATACAGAAAACACACTTGATAAAGAAAAAAGTGAATAAATTAGAAAAGATTTGTGGCGTTGACATTTTACATCATTAATCGATCTTTCTACTCGGTTGTGACTTTTTCTTTTATTTATAAAAAGAAAAAAGAAAAAAAAACAGGAAAAAAGAAGAATCATTAAACGACGTTTTCTGTACTCAAAGTAAGTTTCGTTTTAACGCCACAAGAATCAACACCTGCAACACTTTTACTTGTCAACCGGCGACTGAAGATGTCAGAAAATAAAAAGAAGTATTTGGATTTTCTTCTTCTTTCTTTCTTTATTCGTTTCTTGATCAGTTTGTCGATGATTCTGTCGATACTTGTATCTCTAGAAACTAGCAATTTGTGTTCTGAGTAGATACCCAGCGGCTTCAAATCTGCATAAATTATTGAATTCTTGCGATAAATCGATACCATACGGAATTTTCTCTCCCTCACACAACACTACATGTCAACGTACAATACCATTAGCATATCGTTTGCCACTCACAGTGATATACAAGACCCTAAATATAGAGAGAGGTCACGTCTGGAAAAATGGCAAAAGGAAAGTTAATTGTATTCCTTTCGTATTATATTTATCCTACTCGATAGTCGTCTAATTTTGTCATTTATTTAATTAACTGTTATTAAATGAATAACGAATTTTGTTTCTGTGTATAGAATAGCTGAGTAAGTCTCGAAAACAATTCATTTATAGAAAGACTTCAACGGTCATTAAATGCATTATCCAATAATCGCTAATTACGCGGCATTATCCATTCTATAACGGAAATGATGACTATGCATGTATCTTTCCCGGTAGAAAAAATAATAATATTATTATCAGCTTCACTTTTTTTTAAAGTAGATAGAGAATTTAACCGAAGATAGGCGCCCTGAAATACAAATTTTCGATTAACGAAGCTGCATAAAAATTCCTTAATTAACTCAGTTATAAAATAATTTTAAATGGAAGAAAATCTGCCTATTTAACTTTATAAATTATACATTTTATACTGTTTATATTTATTAATCTTAAACTACCGAAAAAACTTGCCAATCGATACTCTTTAATGTCTTTGAGAGCGTTATGCATTAAGAAGATAATCCTTACTAAAGTTCATTCTGTTTTGTATTAAAACCGCTTATTTATTATAACTGTAAGTTTGTTTAATGGTAAACAAACATGAGAAATCCTTACCTAACACTCCAAGTCTGTAGTTTATGGTGACAACCACTACCAGCCCATAGCTTGCCAGTACACTACCATCATATGGATTGCCAGAATTCCATTCGTACGATTCACCGTGTATGTAAACCATTACGGGGAGTTTATTAGCTAAAATAACAAACAAACATATTAATAATATCAGAATAAAAAGTAGAATAGATAAAAGAGTAACATCCTTAACTTCCTTTATAGTTAATTTAAATGAATTATGCATTACAATAGGTCCATATAATATTTCTTGCATCACTCTCGACGGATTAGTAGAAGAGAAAGAGAAGAATTTTAGTAGTTTTTCTCTGCCTTTAACGTTCATCCCATTTGAGTTTCCGCAATCCACATCGAAATTAGACTGTAGATGTTGTCTTATAGATTACTTTACTGGAAGCAACAACTACCATTGAAATTTTTTTTCTACTCCAATGCATTGCAGACCGTTATCAGTCATTGGCCTGTTTTTCTTATTCAATCACTCTAAGAATAGTCTCCAAATAGAGCTAATTTTAAATCGAAACATAAGAAAACAGAAGAAAAAAAAAGAATTATTCTCTTCTATTCCAAATAGACATAAAAATCTATAAAGAGATTGGAAAATTTTTATTCTTACGAAAAATTCCACGACGTCATTCTTATAGTCTGCTGCTAGATAACAGGGTGATTAATGGTATAAATGTGATCTTCATACGTGATTTATAAACTGGAGAAGTTTAAGAAAATTTATAAGATATATCACATTTATTCCAATTACGTCGACAATTTCACATTTGATCCCATCATGCGAATTCCTAAAATATATCCCGAGACATTAAATGTCCCGAAGAGACCATCACCTTGTCTATCTTTTTTTTCGGTGGACAAGTTGATGACCCATCAACTTTTCTACTATGGGGTAACGTTATCAAATACCAACATAAAGTAATTTATTCCCTTTTGTTTTATTTATTGAAACTTTTACTTTTAATCAAAGTTTAAATTATAAACTTAACATAGAAACCTCTTCATAAAATTCATAATAAAATTGGATTAAATCGTGTGTGAGTGGGTAAACAAACCTTAAACAATTTACACTGAATTAATTAGTGCAATTTTAGTTAGTTAATCGATGGAAAACTTTCTACAATCGAATTTTAGTAGATTTCTAGTCCACGAAATTTGTTTGAAATCTTATCTGATTGGCTTTAAATTTGTTAACTCGGCTATTTCCTTCCTCGTTTTTTAAATATATTTATATAAAATTTCATAGTAACTATAAAATAGTTTCTTATTTTTATTACATAAACAACGCTAAAACAGGTAATAAATTCTAATTTATGCTTTTATAAGTAAAGATTTAGTATATATAAATGGGTAAACATGCTTTAAACTTCAAATTTTATTAATTAATTACTAAAATTTCTGTAGTTTAATAGGCGAAAAACTTTATTTTTAACTTTTTTTTTTGTAAATTGAATTAAAAATTTTTCTAAATTCTAGAATTTCTGAAACTATCTTCTTTAAATTTGTTACAAATTACACTCCTTTTTTTTCTCCAGGAGGAAATATTGTAGCTATAAAAGTTTTTTAAATGGCTTTTCTTGCATACGAAACATTTTTACTCTGTAATAAATTTTAATTTATGCTTATCTTAGTACCGATTTAGCATATTTAAGTGGTAAACAAATGTTAGACAATTTACAGTGAATTAATTAGTGGAAGTTGTTAGTTGTTGATAGTCTACCTAAACTTTCTAGAATCGAATTTTAGGAGTTTCAAGGTTCTAGAACCGCTGTGGAAAATCTATCATCTGACAATTTCTATATTAAATTATTACAAAGTTTAAACTTTAATATTAAATTATACATAATATTCTTTTTCGATTTTTATCCATTAATACCTTATAATAAATATTAAATAAAGTATCTTTAAGAAGAGGGAAATCTATTTAAGTACAGCTAAGCTATGTATGTATAGGAATTGGTAACGTTTTTTTTTTTTCCTTTTTGTTTAAAGGGTATTAAAATTTAATTATTTAAAATACATTTTTGGTTATTTTTCTTTATAAAAATCAAATATTGACAAAATTCTTTTATATCTTTATTGCTAGATCGTTTACATTGTGACTGTTTAATCGATCAAAAACATCTGACAAAATTGATATATGGAAACTATTCAAAAAGTTATAAAAGTAAAATTTTGTTTGTAAAGGGGGGGATAAATGTAAAATTAAAATCGAATAAAGTAGTTTAAGTATTGAAAACTTATATTTAATCGTGTAAAAAAAGGAGAAGAGAAAGGATAAAAAGGGGAGGATGTTTACAAAAATCAGAAAATACGTGATGAAACTATTTATCGGAAATTATAAAAATTCAGGACACGAATTTTCTTTAAACAACAAGACAGAGAGGGGAAAAAATAAATAAATAAACAGATATTTTTCATTATTTGTATTTTTCTGATTAATAAAAGCGTAAAAACATTCACCCAATTCGTGTAAAGAACGAGAAAATGTACGTATTTACTAATTAGAGTCGAATGTTTGGAGAAAGAAATTAAAATTTGCTTAATTTATTTATATAGATTAAGTCATATATATATATTTTTTTCTATTTCTTTAAATATATAAAAAATTAAATTAAAAAAAATAATAATATTAAACAAAATTACGAATTTTTTTAATAAAAATTAAAACTTTCTTTATATCTTTATAGTATAAGAAATTCGTTTATCTTCACTGAAAGACTAATTTAATATTAAAGAATTTCTTTTTTTTTTTGAGGGAAGAAACTTTATCAGATCGTTCTAATTGTGACTGTGTGACATGAAATAGAAAAATTCTTTTTTTTTTTTTTTTAGGTTTATTTATTTTTCTGTTTGAAAGTGTAAAAACAATTGTTCGATTTGTGTCAGGAACAGAAAAATTTGTATATTACTAATTAGAAACGAATGTTTGAGGAGGAGGAGGAGGAGTAATTGAAATTTACTTAATTCATTTAAAATAATCAGTTGTTATTGGTTTTCACAAATAAAATTTTAAAAAATTCTTTTAAAATTTCCACAAAAATTAAAAACCTTCTTTATACGATTTATAAGCAATGAAGAAATTTTCTGAAAGGAGATAATTTAATATTAAAATATATATATAAAGATGTTAACTTAACTGATCATTTTTTAAAAAAATATATTATTATTATTATTATTTTTTACTTGTTATTTTGCCAAAATTTTTAAAATATATTTTTACACGTATAAAATATTTACTGAATTTGTGCAGAATAGAGGAAAAAATAACAATGTTTATAATTAAAACGTTTGAGGAATGTAGCTATGAATAATTGTAACTCATATTTTCTAAATTAAAGAATTTTTCACGAAATTTTCAAAGTAAAAATAATGCGAATTTCTATAAAAATTAAGAGAAAAAAAATTTCTTTCTGAAGTTATGAACGGAACAGAATTTTTTAAAATATTATTTTAATATAGAAAAAAAACAAGCTTTAAAAATGAGCGAGGATTTCCAAACTTTTCGGATTGGCCCCTTACTATAACTAAATTTAGTTCGCTGGTCCCCTTCTCTACTGATTATTATTTATTGTTTTTTTTATAAATATAATAAAAGAAAACTTGTTCGTCGATCCTCCAAAAATCCCCTAATAATTTATCGATACCACAGATAAATGGATTGACCTCTTGGGGTTTCATGTAAGATCAGGTTCAAAATCTCTGATTTAAACGTATAATATAGAGAAATTAAAACTTTTTTTTTTAAGTAATAAACTATAGTTTATATTATATAAATTAATTACCGTATTACTTTAAATTTAAAATTGTGTTTTGTCTTTTATTCTTTGTCACTCTTCGTAAATCTTAAGAAAGTAACAAAGAATACCTCGAATTTATAAAAATTTTAAAGTATTTCCTGCTTATTTTATAATTTTTCGTTAATTATACTTTATTTTAAATACATTTTTTTTTTTTCGTAAAAATTCTTTTAAACTATATTTACGTTTAATTATTATTTAATTTTTTCGCTCTTAAAAACACATTTTTAAAAGTGCGCTGCGCGTTATACTCGAATTAATACTTAAAATTACTTTAATTCCACTTAAAAATTTAAATATATTATATCTCAGCTCGTGTAAAATGTGGAAAAATATGTATAATTAATTACATACGAATATTTGAAGGGAAGAAACCATAAAATTTACTTAGTTTAGTTAATTTATTAACTGTAGATTTACTTTAATTTTCCAATTAATGACTATTATTTTTTTCTTTTTTAAATTTTAAAAACGTAAAAAAAAATATTTAATGTTACAAATACAAATGTTAAGAAATTTGTTTATTTTCATTAGAAAAAAGTAATTGAAAGAATAGATTTTAATAGTAAAAAAAAGAAATTATTTTTTGAAATTTTAAATTTACCTGATCAGATTTTTTAAATATGTTTTTTTTTTCCTTCTTAAATTTATTTTTTATAATTGTTACTCTGCCAAAATGTTTTTAGATCTCTAACGATAACCTAATGGAGAAAGGAATCATAAATTTTTGCAAAATTATTCTTTCAATCGATTTTCCAAAATCAAAGTTTTAAAAATTGGACAACAAAAATGAGCCATTTTCTTTCAATTGCTTTTCTGATTGTCTATTCTCAATAGAAGATGAGATCAAATAAGGAAAGAAAAAAATATAAAAAAATTATATATATATATATATATATAAAGTATATATAGAAAAAAAATATATATATATATATAAGATTTAGTTTATTCTTAAGAAACCGATTGGTTCATTTTTAGAAATAAATGCAAATTTTTAGGATTTGTAATTTTGTTTTATTTTTGTTAAGATTCATGAAATAACTTTTAGGATTTGATGGAAAATTTTCCTTAAGAGTAAAAATTTGTTTCTTCAACTATGAGAGCAGTTTGTATATAAAAGCAGATGTTGTTTTAAAACAGATGGTCTAAGTTAAAATAACAACCTTAACGTTTTACTATGAAAATCAGATCATTAATTAACCGAATGATGACTTTAGAATGCTTCTATTATTTTTTTTTTCTTCTTCATCCTTTCCTCCTTCCTTTCTTTCTTCTTTCCTTTCTTAAACTTTCAAAAAATAATGAAATTTTAATTCGATGTAGTAAAGGAAAAATTATCAATTCGCATCTAACGTTTTATTTAAAGAATTTTTATTTAAAATAAATAAACTTTATTATATAATTACGTAAATGCATTAAATATTTCTCTTGTAATTTTGCTTATTTTCTAGAGAAATAAAAAAAAAGTGGAAGAATATATAAAGAAAGAATTAAAAATAAAAAAAAAAGAGCCCGAAATGAAAGATTGGTTTTCTCTTTCTCGATCATTGCATTCTCTTGGGTTACTCTTATGTGGAAACATTCCAAAAATTTCTCACATACAATAGAATAGAGTTTTGGCCAGTTCAAGCGAAAACTTACATACATCCTAGATACATATTCATGAAAAACTCTTGTTTTCTTAATGATTTTAAATTGAATTACTCCAGAGTAAAGAACAGACAAATGCATACACTGCGTATCTTTTTTTCCCTTAAATTTATTTTTAAACTCTTGGTACGGGCAATAAATTAATTTGTTTCTATTGTTTTAAGGATAACTTTAAACCTTGTTTTTAAAGAATTATACGTAAGCGTACTCGTATGAGTGAAGAATTAGTTGGGAAGAAGAACGAACTATACCTTAATCACTTATCTTAGTACCTTTTATTAAGATAAATTCGGTAAAATTAAAAAAAATAATAATAATCTTAAATAGATAGAAAGAAATTTAATTTAGAAAGTGTGGTTATGTTATTAAAAAATGTACCAGAATTATCTATTTAATTCCACATTTATTTTTTTGGATAATGTATACTTGTGTACATTCTTTAATTTCAGATAAGATATAAATATTTGAAGAATATTTTTGCTTAGTTGTATTATTTAAACACGAATTTTTGTACATCTGCATTCAAATAAAATCACTAATAAGGTTTAAGTGCGCTATTGGAATTGTACTCGAGTTACATTTCCATTTTTTTTTTTCTTGTTTATAAGAAAAGTTTAAATTTAGATAACGAAGATACATCTTAAAAACGGTTTTTTCCCTTCTATAATTTATGTTACTTCATTTTTAATCTAAAATTTTCTGTTTACTGTTTTATTACGAATAAATTTAGAATGTTTTTCCCCCTTTATTTAAACATTTATAAAGAGCATTTTTAGCGATTGTGACATAAGTTTCAGCGATAAAAACATGGCAAAAGTTCGTGTAATAATCTTATTTCAATTTATATAAATCTTAAAAAGAAATCCTTCCAAAAATGTTTGTCTTTTTAGACATTATCTTACTTCTGTCAGTTCTAAGTACATTCTCTTACGCGTATGTTTATGATGTGGACTCAAGTATAAGGCTCAGATTCTATCCTTTCAACAGAAGAAAGGAAAAAGGAAAAATAAAAAAATCAACTTTCTATATTTAGAAGAATCTCTCCAAAACTGTATAAGTCTTTACAACACTCCAAATTGGCAAATAAACAAGGCTACTTTTGTAGAAAAATAAAAAATAAAAAAATAAGATGATGTACTAAAATTAAGAGCATCTGTGTGCTTACCAACCCATTAAATAAAAACATCAAATTTTCTGCTTTACATCCATCCATTTGTTTATTCACACGTATACTAATTTAATCCATGTTTATATACATTTATCTAATAATAAAAAAATATATATTTAGTTATATATAAATCCTTATAAATTATGATTCGTTTACGTAATCATTTTCCTCTTCCTTTACTTTTATCCTTTTATTTTATTTTATTTTTCTTCCTCTTCCGCGATGACAATCACAGCTGATAATTCATTAACTAATTATCGATTTATTATCAATAAAAATGGCATTGTGAGATAAATTCATATCGGTTGTCTTTATAAATCATTTTTATATATTTAGAAACGAAATTAATACTTTCATGTCACATCATGCATCATGAGTGATGCATGAATTGATAATTCATGAATCTGTAAAGAAAGAAGACTTTGAAAAAACACCCAAGCATGTTCTAGATATAATTATTTATAAGATGATATAACCAATAACTCGAATTTTGTTGGAAAATTTAATATTTTTTTACGTCAACTTAATTAAAACAACAGTAGCTAATTTATAATTAAAATTATAAAAAAATGATAACATCGTAATTCGTTGAAGTTAAAAAAAAAAAAATAACGATCAAGATTTATAATTACTAAAGATCTAGAAAGGTTAATTCGACAAGAATAATGTATTTTAAAAAATAAAAGAGAAGATTCAGTCTAATTTTAAGTGTAAAAACCATTGGTGAAATCTTAGAATTCCCCAACAACGGAATATATATATATATATATATATATATATATATAGGTAGAAAATTAAATTTATATTTATGAAGACAATAGAAAAACACATACCGAATGGTTTTTCCTTAAGTTAAAATATCCATAGTTGAATTTTTATGTAAATCAACTTCTTGTATCACTACTTAAAATAACAAAATTTAATTACATTACACATTAAAAGATCCATTTAATAGTAAAAGTATTTCTTCGATCTGATGAAGAAAGGATGAAGGAAAAACAAAAGAAAGTATATAAGAGAAAAAAAAATCAGGTAATTTCTTTCAGTGCATTCGACTTTTAACTCTAACATAGAAGAGGGGAGTAAAAAACTGTCACGATTCTGTATAACTCTTCAAATAAATTTAGGAATCGTCAATGTTGCGTGACATTTCTTCCGGGAAATGAAGTGATGCCTAAAACATCTACAAGATATCAAAGATTTCATTGTTATTCGCCGATCGAAAAAAATAAAAAAATAAATATATATCAAAATATTATTGTAAAATAGTCAATTTTCGACCTTTAACTGAATTATATCACGTGTCAATAAAGTGTCAAAAATATATATATTTTGATTGAAGTTTATCGACTGTGTCAAGATTTTTTTTAAAGCATATTCGTCATCTCTACGATGGGAGTGTATAAAGGAGGGTGAGAGAGAGAGTGAGAGAGAAGAAAAATAACAAACAAAATATATTTTTATGTAAAAAAATAAAAATATAAAAAGTAAAATAACATATTCGCAACCGATATTTTTCAATCTAGAAAATATATTTTCTTTACTTTAATCGCGTATAAACCGAATGTGATTTTCACTGTATTGTTTTTAACAAGTATCACAGATATACGTGTGTGTTTGTGTGTGTTTATGAAGAAGTATTCCATTAAACTACATCAGAAAAATCCAATAACCTCTCTGTTTTAACTTCAAAACTTATTTTATTAAAGCGGAAAAAATAAATAAATAAATATTATTATTATTATTACCATAAAATACAATAAGATATATATATATATATTATATATATAGATGAATAATTTAATAAAGTTGTTAGTTGAAAGAAAGGAGGAAAAAATTATTCTTTTCGTCATTCTAGATAGAAAAATTCAATTGAGGATATGAAACCTGATCAGAAATCGATCTACAGATGCTCCATACTAAAATATAATAAATCTCTCTCAATCTGCTCCACCCCAATGCTATTATATATATATATATATATATAGCTTCTGTATCTTAAAAAATTCCTTAAAATAATTATACTATATTCGAATTACACTCATATAAATCGGTTTAAATAAGACAATAATTATAATAATCTTAATAAACTACAGTTTAATCATCTAAACTAATTAAGCATACAATATAATCTTATTAAAATAATTTAATCTTGTTATTATAAGCCGGAATATATTTGGAAATAAGTCATCCAAATAGGCATTAATTTAGGATTTATATGCAGAACACAATTTTCTCTCGGGTAACAATAGATGAATGCCAATATATCATTTAATATGCTTCATATAACTTAATGAAAACCTAGAATTTTATATTATGAATGCAAATTTTGTTAAAGTTTGTTTGTGGTCTGGCTAAATTAAAGTCAATTTAAAAAAAAATAATAGTGTCTAATTTATTATATATGTGTTACTGTGATTTTAACTAACTATTAAATCGAAGTTAATTAAATATAAATTAATTTTATACTATTAATCCCGATAATACTTTACATGTAAACATTCTAGAAACTACTAATACTAAAAAGAAATTTATAGTCTAGATATCTGAAACAAAAGTTTAATTAATCATCGGTTAAAGTTAATTAAATATAACATAATTAATTAAGAATTGTAGCATTAATTTACACGTAAAATATCTAAATTTTCTAAATGTAATTAGGCTGTAGAATGTAGCAGTCTCTTTTATAATGGGTGATTGTAATTAAACTATTCCTATTCAACATTGTCTGCAGAGATATTTATCAGTTCAAATGCAACTAAATCTGGAGTATAGTGGTATTTTAGGATAATAGTACCAAAACTCACCACTGTGGCGCCTTTGGCACTGCAAGCCATAACTTTTTCATTTGTATTGTACAAGACACTCGTGTTGTAGAGACCTTAGCGATGTAGGATATTGACCTACTGTTCAATGTAATCCCCATTCTGAAAGTTTAAAATTTAAGGGTGATGAACATTGTGTTGAATGGCCGACCGTAATTGATCCTCTTGCCTCTCACATGCAGTGTGATACTGTCTTTCAAGGCCATAAAATATGCAACGTGTCATCAATAAATCACGCTTTTTAACTGTACCCACAACCGAAAATCACACGATTTAAGATTCATAGCGCCAAAAGTGCCATAGTGGTGAGTTTTGATACTAGATTTAGTTGTGTTTTGGACTACTAAATATCTCAGTAAACAGCGTTGAATAGGAAGATTACTTTAATTATGAAATTTCATAAATAAATCATTCATAGATTAGATTTTTGAACGGTAAACTACACTAATGAGAAGTTCATTAAAACTATCTGAATTTCATAACTTTGGCAAAATTTTAATTTATTATTAAATTAATAAATTATAATGTATAATAATCAGTAAATAAATAAAGTAATATTGGCCTCAAATTAGAAAAAAAAAACTATATATATATATACACTATATATTATAATTAAATTACAGATATTAACAAAAATATTTTAATAGCGATTTATCGAAGACGGATATCAACAAAAGTGGGCGTATCTCAGTAGGCGTATCTCAGTAGACGTTTCATATTTCATAAACCAATCATCATTAAATGAACGTATCTTTAACCAATCATCTGTAAAATGAATTTCTTATGACTTATATAATTCGCAGTAGACCGCCTATAATTATAAAATCATTTGTAATTAATTATTTTATCTATTTTCTTCTTTCAAGGGAGTTTCATTCCCTTATGAATCAATCTGTACATAAATTAGTACTCTATATTAATATTTTCATTTTAAATAAGGTAAAATTTTGGATATAAATATCCCGAAATTGTGTTTTATTTAAATATTTTGGTATGCATTTCCTTTATGAATATTTGCTAAGCATTTCTATATTTGGATAAGCATTTGGAGTAGCCTAAATATCTCATTTCTAAATGTTTGGTACATATTTTTATGATGATATCACTAATATTTGTTGCACTAATCCCTAAAGATTTGATAAACATTTATATTTGGGTATTATAATTATTACTGAAGTTAAATTAACATGTATTAATCAATGTTATCACGTATTTAAAGTGAATAGTATTTATTATTTATTATTTTTCACATATTAACAGATATAAAATATTTCTAATATGCTCTTATCGATAAATTTCAACCAATCATGAATTAATTATTCATTTAAATTTACGATATTCGGGTGTAATTTATATAAATTCAATCGCATTAATTGTTTATTGAAATCATTTCTTGTATATATATAAATATATGTTACGTAAAAAAATGTCAAAAATTTGTTGAATAAATGCCAATATATCATGTGATACGCTCTATTAAAAAAAAATGAAACTGTTATATCTTTCGTTGCAAATTTACTTGAATTAATTATCACATATACTAAAGTTAATTATGCTTTATTAAATGTTGGCTCCAGTCTAATAACAGTTGGGATGGAAAAAAAAATATCATGAAAGTGTCATACGAATGCCAATATTTCATTTGGTATGCCATATGTCGAAAGAGAAAATCACAGATTTTATATTCTAGAGACAAATGTAGCCGAAGCGAGCCTTTAATTAATTATTAGCTAAATTAATCACAATTAACTGTAAGCCAATTTGATATTTTATTAGTTATAGAAGCGATTACAGTAATGCTTTTTCAAATATAAAAAAATGAAAAAAATGCTTTCGAAAGTTCTTAAAGAAATTACAGAATTAAATAATAAATTCGAAAAGTTCAATATCCGTAATAGAATTTACGTGATTAATAAATAATTATAGTCACATATCGAACGTATAAAACAGTATAATAATGAATAGAGTGCAGGTGAAAGTCAAACACTTTTCTACCTATACGGCCATTATTGCTGTCTCCAATTGAAAGATGATATAACTGGGCTTAATCATTATTATTCTAGACATGTCTTAATCATTAATGCAGTTAAAGACCAATTTTAGCACAGTTAATGACAGAGAATGTTAAATGTGATTAACCAAGAATCTCTCTGTTTTCTGTGACCAATAGACTAGTCCAAAATTTATTGCCACTCTCAATAATTACTTACTGAATCTCTTACATGATTTATCTTCCAAACTACTTTTTACTTTCGTAAATACGTTGAGTGTTTTTATCTGTTACTAATTTGTATACAGATGAGATGTTTGCTTTAAAGCTGATTTGTATTAGTGTTATTATTATTATTATTATTATTTATGAGATGAATAAATGTTAAAATTTCTAGCAATTACTTGGAGTGTTTAAGACTTGAAAAAATCTTCACTTAAATAACATTTGGATCAATGTTATTTACGAAACTTTAAAATTAAGTAATATTTAAAGTAAAAAATTTTAATTTTCAGCTAATTTAAAAATTATATTTTTTATGATAAGCAATATTTTAGTACTTATTTAAAACAATTATCTCGTTAAATATGAAAACTTTTCTATTTTTCTCGTTAAATATTTAAGATTAAATTTTCAATTTTAAACAAAATTAATTATTAATATCTTTTACTTTAAATAATATTTTTAAACATAAATTTGTTTTTACCAATATTTAATACCCAGTTATATGAAAAATTATTTTATTTGTTAAAATTCTTTTTAACAAATAAAATTTTAAACAGAATTTAGTGTAAATATTTTCAAATTTAAACAGTTTAAAAATTAAAATCGTTTGTATAATAAATAATATTTTATTTTCAACTTTCACTTTTTTTTTAATAAATTAAAATTTAACGTTTCTTTCTAATATTTTCCATTCTAAAAAATATCTAAAACCATTTTTGTTAATTTTTAATAATATTTAAAACCGAAATTTCTACTTTTAATTAGTAAAATGAAGACAAATAGTTATATTTTTAAACAAATTTCATATTAAAAATTTAATTCTCAAATATTATTATATAAAGAATTTAATCTATTTAACACATTCATAACCATTGTTAAACAATGTAAAGGATTAAAAGTCTATTTTTAAGTATTGTTTAACTTTAAAAAAATATTTAATTGTAATTAATAATGAATGTAAATATTTAAAGTCTTAAATAATATTAGGAAAGAAATTTTCTTTCTTAAGCACTTTAACGATTAAATTTTCCACCTTAAACAATATTTAACGTATAAATTATCATTCTCAAGTGGTATTAGGATTAAAATTTTCCACCCTGAACAATATTAACGTATAAATTTTCATCCTTAAAAGGCGTTTAGAATCAAAATGTTCTAGGATAAAAATTATTAATCTTAAGCAGCATCAAAATGAAATTTCTTTTTGGATTTTAACCGATTTTTAACTGATAAATTTTAATATTCCTTTATATATATATTCAACATCCTCTTTCATCAGTATTAAAGATTGAATTTTCGATCTTAAACAACATTTAATATGCAAATTTTTTATTTTAAATAATACTTAATATGTAAATTTTCATTGTCTAGCAGCTTTTAAAGTTAATTTTCTGTCATAAATAATTTTAAAAAATATATATTATAATAAAATTCGACAATAAAAATTATCTTTAGCAAAATTTTTATACAAATTTTCGTTTTTTTTAATGTTAAAATTTTATTCTAAATAAAATTGTTATTGTTATTTTAATCCTTTTTAAATTTTCATAAATCGATCAAGAATAAAATGTACCTTATTTTCTTCTTTTTTAGAAATTTCGTGTATAAAATAATATATAAATATATATATATTTTAAACTTTATATTCTCAACTGTGTTATGAATAAATAATTGAATATATAAAATACTGGCAAGTATAAAAATATATGCAAGGAAATGTTTCTATAAAGTCTTATATAAAGACTATATAACTTGATATATAAAACACAAGACAATTGAATAAAAATTTATTTTAAATTTAAATAGAAAAATATCGGTATTAAAAATAAATAAACCAATTCCAATTTTTATATAAGATTGTTTTTATACATACATATATATATATATATATATATATATATATATAAAGGAAAAAAATTCTTCGGGCAGTTTTCAAATTTGTTGCAATTTAAAGGATGTTTTTTGACTTTGTAAGTAGCAACGATAAAAATACAGTGAAGTTTTCAAATTCTATTGTAATATTGGCATATGCAAATAATTCATGGAAATTGAAGGATGCAGCCAACAAAGATTACAGCTGTTTCCTTAAAGAAGTATGGAAATGTAAAGGTCACTTTGTCCTGCCTAAAGTTTGTCGTAGAAGAAAAACTCCAACCCTATGGTGGAAGATCAATGATACAACAGTAAGTTCCACTACGAGATTTACCTGGAATTCGATTAAGCTCAAAAAATCGATATTTACTAGAAATGATGCTCAGTAATATGTCAATTCTTTAGTGTCTTTTATAAAGAAAAATTCGTTTTGTTCGTCTAACGTATAGAACTGCAGTCATTTTCCTAACACTACAAGTTTCTAACTGGATTCGGGGTGACGTTATTGCATGACATTTCGGACGATTAATTAAACAGTTCAGCAGCACGGTTTAGAACTTGTGCAGGAGAGAGAGAGAGAGAGAGAGACAGAGCGAGAGAGGGAGAGCAAAGTCGATGCTAGCCAGAGACAGGTTGACAAAGAAAGTGGCGTCACTCTTAAATTGTTAGATCTAGGAATTTTTAATGCTTTAATTAATATTTCTAACGAAAGAAAAATATGTTTAGTAGTCGTTTAATTCATCAACTAATTCTCAATTAAATATAATATTTAATCTTTGTTTCCTTTTATATATATATATATAGCTATATATATCTTGATATATGATTAGATGTAATCAGAAAGTGTAGAGTATATAGATAACTTGATACCGTTTTTGATAAATTGATGTTAACTTTTCTTCTATTTTTTTATTATTTTTTTTTTTACTCTTTTCCGGTTATCGTGATAAAATTTCTTTTAACCGACAGCGAAAATACTTGTTGAACTTTATATAATAAATTTCCCCAATTATAATTTTTCTTTAATAATAATTAATTAGTGGAAAGCTATTTTAAAAAATGCATTTTTTAAGCCAAAAAAAGAGAGTTTGATTTCTAATATTTTTTTTTTTGTAATTTTCTTCTTTCAATATAATCTAATCGAGATATTTTCAGGTGTGGTCGTATAAAATACATCAAATATATCAAAAATTCGACCGTAATCATCGAATTTATTCTCTGCAGCTTGTAACTCTGATGAGTTATGAAGACAGACAAATCGAGCACGCTAACGCTTTACAGAAAGAAATAACGAATATATCCTTAGAAAACGAAAATATAGATTTATTCTTAGAAAATATCCCTAATTAATCTTACTGTTAACAGCTGAAATGTCCCCACGGATGAGTAGTACGCGTAATAACATGTACTTAATGAGTGGCATCGGATAATTTTGAGGATTGCGTTCCATCATATTCACGAGTAGCAATCACCGATCACGAAATTCTTGTCATCATTCGTGACGCGTTAACCCAGAAAATGGCGACGAAAAAAAAAAATTAAATAAAATAAAATAAATCTTGCAGCACGATAAAAGAGTAAAATTATTGTTTGCACTTCAAGCCGGATGAGTTAATGGTGTGTTAGTTAATTCGCCATTACGTATCAAATTCTGCCATTATTAAGTCACAAGAGAAAAGATAATTATGTCAGAAGTATTGTCGTCTAAATGTTGTACAACTTCAGATAACTATGTGACTGAGCAGAAAATTGTAGGCGGCGAGTAAATAGATGTTTCTGTGATTAATTTCTCTACTAAGAGCGCTTCTGTATATTGACTTGTCTGTTAATACTAATGACACAAAACCGCATTTATATGTGAAATATAAAGATTAATATCTGGCACGGAGAAGATAGGAGTTTATATTTCAAAATTTCGTATTGAAATTCGAAATAATTGTTTATATGCTGTGAGGGAGAAAAAAAGAAAGAAAGCGTTGATATATTTTATTTATATATGTAAAAT
Source organism: Centruroides vittatus (assembly GCF_030686945.1). NCBI lineage: Eukaryota > Metazoa > Arthropoda > Arachnida > Scorpiones > Buthidae > Centruroides > Centruroides vittatus. The sequence continues at coordinate 251,619 of NW_027120671.1, forward strand.
TTCCTGTTAAGTAGACTATGTTTAACCTTAGTTATGTCACGGAAGAATATTTTTAGATAAACAAGCGTATTAACTGAGGATTTTCAATAGCGAATTTTCTTTGCATTTATATTATGATCGTGCGCTTTTCGATATCTTTCTTTGTTAGAGCTGATTTCGATTTTTCCGTCTGAAGCGTGCAAAAAGCAATTTTCGTGTTTCGCTGCTAATGATCTCTGATCACGGAAGGCGTTTCGGAAACTATAAATATTGTATATTTTCACATTGATAAATGAAAAGGAGGAGAAATGCGTTAATAAAATAACGACATTTTTATAAGTACATCAGTTGAAATGACGTTTAATAATGTAATTTAATCGCTACAATTTTTTTAATCGCAATTTATTTCTTGTAGATGATTTTTCTTTTTTTTTCTACTGCACTATTTTGATTTTTTAATTATCTCTTTTGATTTTGATTCGTTAGGCAACGCCTCGCCTTTCTTCTTGGAATTTTCTCCTTTATGCGGGTATATTTTTCCCTATACGGAGATCGATTTTGATTTGATCTTAATACAGGTCAACTCTACCCTTTACATAGCACGATTTTACTCTATATTACAGGCTACTTTTATTTTTTTACCACTTCCATTCCTTACGTAGCCTATCCTTAATTCTGTTTGCGAGATTTTCCTTTTTAATTTCATAGGAATTCACTCCTTTGATCCTTCTTTTGATACCATTTTTTGAGAGATTTAGACGTTGCTCACTTAATCTTATTGTGTTTATCGGTCTAGTCTGCATTCAATACAGATGTTTAACCTTCAGGCGGCTCGATTTTAATTCCTTTCTCAAGTCGACTTGGCTTTCTATGCGGAATTCTAACCTTTATGCACCGGATTTTAATTCCTTTCGAGGAGTCAACTTTACTTTCTGTTGCAAACTCCATCCTTTATGTGGCTCAGTTTTTTTTATCTCTTTGCAGATCAGTTCTGAAGCTTTTTGCAAAAGTCGTCCTTTATATAACTTACTTTTTATTCTTCTTTTTGATCAATTTTGCTTTATACACAGATTTTTTTATAAGGCTATCTTGCTCTTTACAAAATCATTTTGCGCCTTTTATATAAGTTGATACCACTTAAAATATATAATGCATTCTTCAGATATAAGATGCTCTATCTATCAAATATATGATATTCTAACATATTAAATAAAAAACACTTAAAGAAAAATATTGCTTACATCCCGAAAATCAAGTTTAAAAAAATAGCACATGCTTTTTTTTCTGATTCGCAGATTGTACCGAATATAAATCTTTCATTCGAGTCGATTTTAATATAATTACGAAAAAATTGTCATATAAAAATTATCTTAGAAGCTTAAATTCTTTTAAAATACGATATTTAATTTCCCAAAGAGCAGTTAAATTGTCTTCTAATCTAGAGAACAAGAAACCAATGGCACGAGTCATAACAGAGCAGCTCGATGACTTATCAGTAACACAAATGAGCGTCAAGAAAAACTTTATGATGTTCTTAATTTCCAAATTGAGTCAGAAACGATCGACATACAGATAATACACAACAATCATTCTTCAGATAGCAGTACTAATGACGACATAATTGACTTTAGTGGACTAAAAACAAACTTGTAATTTTAACATAAAATGGGGAAGAGTAGAGTGAGTCGAGATGAAATCAAGCAAGAGTTATTGAGAGCCACTGGCGAGATACTTGCAATTTGATTACCTAAAATTATACAGATGACATACCAGGCGTAACGGCAAAGTTCGTGAGAAATGACGACACAGAATAGCACATATAAATGATGTACTCACGTCATACAGGTCGGCCAACTTTATGAAAGAACTTCACCTCCACCAAAACGATTCAATAGACCAAAAACGTCATTAAGCTCGATAAAAGTGCGAAATGGTTCTTTTCTTCAAAAAAATCTCAACTACAGTATGATTAATTGCTTCGAAGAAAGACAAAACGTTTGTTTATCACCAAAGAAAGTCACCGATATCGCCTTTCCATTGCATTTCATTAATGTTTCAACGTCGTTAATTAACATTAAACTGCCCGAGTCTATTCTTTCGTATAACGTCGAAATCCCATTCTTTCCAATTAAGAAACGTTTCAGACATTTTCTATTTTTGTATATTCGAAATTAAAATTTATAAAAGAAAAAAAAATAATAATATTTTTTTTTTCCTTTCTTTAAAGAAAGATTACTTTTCTGAACATTAAGAAGGTTCTCTCTCGGCTAAACGTATATGTTAAAAAAATTCTTAGCGTTACAAAGCAAAGCAATCAATATAACAGAAACATCTACACATCATGGATGTTAGCGAGGAAGACTGATTTGATTGTCACAAATGTTGACATCAGCTAAATCTGTTCGGCCTATTCTGCAAATTCTTCAATTTTAATATTTCTAAAAGATTAACACCCGAAATTAAAAACGGCAACAACAAACAAGAGACACTCCCCCTTCCAAAAATTAGACACGTGTATATCATTGATATATCTAAACGCGTTAATATTAAATTAATCTAACTATAAAAATATATCAAGCAGATTTTAAAAGTTGTGCATTAACAAACATTAAAGAATATTTATGATACTTTTATTACTCCCATTAGTGTTTATAGTACGGTGTATATTAATTTATATATTAACTTAATGCTTATTAAGGCCATATAATTTATATCCTTGTATCTTTTTAGCGATAAAATTTAACAGAGTGGGGGAAAATGAGGTTTGTAAAATTTAATTCCGGTTTAGTCGAAGGTGTTTTGTGTTTGTTAAGCGGTTTCAGTTTAGGTTAAAGCGGAAAAGTGTTTTTTATTTTGATTTTTTTTTGAAAAAAAACAACATTTTTTTTCCGGTAAACAAATATGAAAAATATTCAAAAATTTCGAAACTACTCTCAGAGAGTGGTATCTTCACTTTACAGAATTATTGAACAAGCGAGGATCTTTCGTCAAATCACAGAATTTATTTGTGACAGGTAAAGAAAAATGGCTTGTACACAGATGGTAACGTCGACTAACATCCTACATAAAGAAGAAAGAGCCTTTCACACTCCAGGATGCAAAGATATATAAGCTTGTTTGAATCTCTCTATCATTATTAAATTTATATAACTCTACTCTAAGAACTTTTTCTAATATATCTTACTTGATAAAAATAAAACTATAAATATCGATACTTAATCTTCTTTTGTTCTTAAATTTTTAAAGATTATTACCGTAACTCAGACCTAGTTTTTAAAACAAGTGTTTTGAAATTCAATTAACGCACCCACCGACGTTTAAGAATGTCTTAAATAAACATCGAAAGCCGTAACCTGTGGCAAAGAATCATGCAAATTCGCCCATTAGTGTAATGATGCTTGTACACACTTAGGAAAGATTTTCTTTAAAGAATTTTAAATTTTATCTTAAAAGTATGTTGAAGTTACATATATATATATATAATATTTAATAAGAATTATATATTATTTTTGAAAGAATTTTTTAAATAAAGATTTGGATTATATTTACTTTTAAATCGGACGCGATCGAATTTATCTACTTTTGAGAAAAGTAATTTATTGAAGTTAGAATTCCATCTTACGTTGCAGTTATTTTATGTGTTGTAGGTGCATTCAATCAAGTGGACGTCGTCTAGGATGACATATGTGACGTTCTGATTAACGCATTCTCTTAAATTAAAAGATTTATACAGTGCCGAAGAAAGATTTCAGTTCATTGAACTCAACGACTCCTCGGTAAAAAACCTAAATACCTTGGAGAAGAAAATATATTTTCTGTAAAAGAATAAAGTTTCGTTTACCTTGTAACGGAGCATAGATATTGAGGTAAAGACAATCTTCACTCTGATTGACGAGATAGGGTAGGAGACGGCGAAGATATAGAAGACGACCTAAAGGCATCCTGCGAAGAGCCTCTGTCTCATTGGTAATATCCGGAAGACGTTGGGGACAGACGGGACCGAACTGATCCGCATTTCTCACCCCTTTCCAATGAGCGGGTGTCACCGGTGGCATGAAACGTAAAGAACCCATTGGTGGAGTGGCATAGGGAACACCCAAAAATATTTCGACGGGCTTTAATTGCCGGTTAGGAAGGGTTGCAATGGAACCGCGCAGGGCACCATACTTAGTGGTCACCACACGGGAACTTAAATGTCTCGTAGCAACTGAGTCAACCAATATCCATAACAGTATTAAAAACACTAATGAAGTAGTGTCGTATATATTGACTTTCTTATTCATTCTTCACTCACCCACTCTCTAGTCAAGCCCAAAGCACCTAACACCATCTCCCCAATCGGCACAAATTCGACTAAGGCGATACTTTTCCCCCTTCTGACTTGATTTAACTCGTATATACACTCCGGATAACAGAGATAGTTTTAGAAGCGAGATTTAAACACATCGATATATAATGATAAAAGCACTATGTCAACAGAAACAAACGTCTTGCAATGAAACAGTCGACGTACTACGAGTACGACTGAACATGTTCGACCTGACCAAGCTATTGTGCGCATGAGCATTACGCATTCGGTCTAGGACCACGTGGTGTCTGCCTAAAACCGTTCGATACGCCACAGGTCGAAGAAGAAGCTAAAGACAGCAAAGCTTACCAAGGAAATTGTTCTTAAGCAAGGCACGAATTACTCGGTGGCTGTTCACCTAGATTAACCAGCAACTGACATGATGTAAAGGCTACTCGGATAACGTGTACAAGGCATTTATACAATCATAAAGATCTTATTCTTTGACACCAACCAGTCCATTAGCACAAAGTTTGGTGCGCGTTTTATGACATAGTTTTGTTAGATTAATAATTTACGTGATGCAACAAAACGACTAGAGTGTTTTTATACGAGTTAATTAAGTTAATGTCACAACAAGGGAGATGGTGTAACTTTAATACAGCATGTGATGCGAGATGGAAAGTGATGTTGGCAATTATTTGAAAGACGTGTTAGCGGATGTGTAACTCATGCGGAATCCATCTTTATCCATACATTAATTAATATACCATAATTAATTAATTAATATGCCATAACGCCTAAATGATACTCCATACGTTATAAATATCGTAAAAACGAAATAGCCTGAAGTATAGTAAAGATTATTGGTAGTGATATATATTTTGCTTTTTTTTATTCGCTACACGGTATTAGATCATTGATCGATGCACTTTAACAATTTCGTTCGAACTGCAATATTTTATCACGAAGAAAAAAAATATATATATATTATATTGCAGAAAAACGATTTATGTATTTCCAATAATATATTATTGAAATGTATGCATATTCAAAGGTGATTTTAAGTTTAGATGGAGTTTTGTTTAAAATGTAATCTTGCTCAGCTTGTTATTCATCAACTATCAGCATCCTCATTACTGCTGATGATTTACGAACGAATGTTTCTAACAAGGAATGCGAACGTTCCGGATTTATTTTCCGACTTTTCTCTCTCTACAGATATCGTAGTTTATTCCAAAAATGTATCAACGTCTTACATCCCCCCACTCTTATTTATTTTTATAAATAAGCTTATATACTGCGATGTAATTATACAAGTGTAATAAAACAAACTGGAATGAGTTGTAATCTGTGTTTTGTTACACCTGTTCCTAGACATTATTGGCAGAATGCCTGCAAAACAAGTTGCTTTTGTGGTGACATCGATTCTCCAATTAGTTGAAGATTACAACAGAGAAAAGAGCAGAAATTTCTTCTTTTTTCCCCCCTTTCTATTTATTATATCATAACGGATCAGAAGGATTTTTCTAAATGGGCATAAAGAGAGTTTGTTGGAACTTTAAAGGATCGAATGTCATTAATTTATTTTTATGTAATTATATAACAATTGTATTCAATTTAATCATCAAAAATAGCAAAAAAAAAAAATCACTAATAAAATCTCTCTTTCTATATATATTTCTATATATATATATAGCCTATAATGGCATCCCATTAAGTTTATTTACTCTATGAAACTTTAATCTATATAAGCACAGTTTGAAGTTTAGCAAACTCTTCAATATGTTTTTAGGTTTATTGAAGTAATCTTCGACGATTATTTTGAAGAAATAAATGAAAATATGTATTTTTATACCACACTCAATAAAATTAATATTCAAGTTTTGCTCTAATATAGTCATGTGTAGAAATAAAATAATTAAGATTTCAATTTGTTAATATTGCTAAGTACATTATAATAAATTAAGATAATTTTCTCTTCGTTTAACAATTTTAAATTGAATCATACGATAGTGATTTGATGATTTGCATTCCGATTCACAAGAATTAATCCTAATAATAATAATCAGTAGAAAGTTTACATAAATTTTGTTTTGGTGAAGAGAAAATTCTTAAGCTAAACATTACAATTAATATAAAATCCCTCAAATAAAATTAAGTGAAAAAGAAAATTTTAAAATTTATTCGAAAAATTTGTAAATCGGATTATTAATCAGTTGAATAATTTTAAAATAAATATTTAATCATAAACACCTCTTTAATAAATTTCGATGAAGTCAAAATGAAATTAAACTTTATAAATTTTAATTAATAATTATTCAATATAAATTATAATTATATTTCATTTACAAAGAGAATTGATTCGTGTTAATTTAATTTTTTTATAAATTAATATTAAGTTACAAACCACTGTTATAGTTAACCAAAGAGAAAGCTATTTATAAGATAATTGGATAATTTTGTATGTTGTCTCATATTTAATGACCAATCATCGTAAGAGTCGAACGAGTCTGACGACGCTAATTGGTTAGCTTTATTTAAAAGAAAGTGAAACTCGACTCTGATTGGGTATTACGTAAATAAACATTTTAAAAGTAGTTTTTGATTGATACAAAACATTTTACAGAATATTTTTGAAGAAACGAAACAGATTTTTGAACAATTATATAAATGTTTAAAATCAAATATATATATATATTTTTCTATGAAAACAAAAAAAATATAAGTTGTATATATATATATTTTTTTTCTTTTTAAATTTCTACATTTTATCGTTTTCTGAAGTTTCGGTGTGTTTTGAATCGAGATTCCTTTATATTGTGTTTATATTGAATAGAAGTTCTGTTCAGAAACATGGGCATTGCGATAAACAAACCCTTGGGCGTTACCAATCAACAATAACTTAGGTATTTGTCATTCCATTTCGGTTTATCCATTGATTAATTGCATTCAATCTCAATCAGGAATAGGAACATGCAAATTTTGACTTCGGGGTATGCATTTTAAACATTTAATTGTTTTAAAGTTTATCATTTATAAATTTAAAATATTTCCTGTATTTTAGTAACAATATCGAAAAATAAATCAGGTTTTTATAAAGATTTTTCTTTTCTTTTCCTCAGATTGGAACAATTTTTGAAGAAACGTATTTTTGTTATCTAAGCTCGGTTTACCTCAATCGATTTAGGCCCATATAGTATTTATATCTCTATAACGGCATTTAAAAAATCTTTAAAAGAGTATTAAAGATTTCTTTTAAATTAAATTTATATAATAAGCTTTAATTTAAACAATAAAAATTCTGTCCTGGAAAAATTGGCTTATGAATAACCTACTATTTTTTTATTTTTTTTTATTTTTACTATATTTTTAATTTAGAATATCTTTTTTTATTATTAGGTTATTTCTTATTATCAGAATCTACTTTAAAAATATCAATAAGCTGATACTGTATATCGAATAATGTATTAAGACAGTAAAGTGGAAATGTGATCGTTAGTAGTTTGCCTTGCGGCACTTTGGCGATTTGAGAAATCAGTTGCATTGATGGAAGTAAAGAGTAAGTCTAACCATTGACAACGTGGCTAAAGTAGTAGATTAGGTGTCTGATAGCTTTTGAGAACTTCAAAGAAACACAGAAAAGTGTTGTTTAAGTATCTTCAACGTCCCCTTCAAAAAGTCGGTAATGGAGCTTTGAAATCCGTACCGAGATTGTGAACAGACTCCTTAAAGAGGTAAAACAGCTTAATTATCTTAGTTTATATATATATATATATATATTTCACTTATACCTTAATAAAAAAAAATCGAAAATATCACCCTATTATTAAAGTAATCATTTATTTTAAAATCTAATCATCCTACATAACGTTTACAAAATTCGAAAATCGAGGCGTTTACTTAATTAATTTCTAAAACTGTGTTATTATCACCCTTTTTTTTTAGCCGGTAAAGTTTTGGTATTGTATTAATAATCATCGTTTGTATAACTGATGAGGTTTGACATAAAAAAAAAGATAATTGATATTTATAACCATAGTTATTTTACTTCAATAATAAGGTAATACAGTATTAATGATTCTTTTACAACTCACCAGTCAGGATCGAATTTTGGAGAACGAATAGAACATAGCGACACATGATATTGACATCTGTAAAAATAATAACTTGATAAATATATGGGCTTTTTTTATAACAGGACAAACATTCTATTCAATAGCTCTTCCGTAGCAGAATAAGGAAGATAAAAATTTCATCGTTCAACATATTTTCTGGAGTATTTTTAGAAAATTTTATTCAATATTTTGATATATTTTTAAAATAATTACTCGCTTAAACTAATGAATTTCAAACATCAAAATAAACAACTAATTAAAATAAAAGTTCCGTTAAAAGAGCTTAATGTAAATTAATTAATATAAATCAATATTAAACAGAATAAACCTGCGTAGAAACGTCAGATTTTATTCTATTTTTGTACTATTATACAGAGTCTTATATATTATAGAATATAACTTATAATAGATTACTTAGGTTTATATAAATTATACAGTACGTACTACAGTAAATAGATTATTTTCCAGCTTATAATAAAGCCTAGTGTGCAAGAATATGTAGTGTAAATATTCATACTGGATTATATACATTCAAATTTTCAAGATTACATTAATAAATCCATAATCAGATTTAAATTTAAATAGATCTAACAGAAAGAGTAAAGAATAAATTCCTATTTTAATAACATTGTTTATATTAGATTATTGTATAAATTGTACTGTTCATTTGACATTTAAGATTTGACAGGTAATACAATTTAAATGTTAAAATTAGCGAATAAAATCAATAAAATTCCCTTATATTCAAAGTTATATGACATATGTAAATTATATATAACTATAAATTATCGAATTTTATATATTTAACTATGTAAACCATGTTAAATTCTATAAGAATATGGGAAATGTGTTAGAAAATATTTTAGATTTTATTTTTTTACCATCTTTCTGAATTTTTCTCTTTAAATTTTCAATTTTGAAGGCTTATAAATTATTATTGATATACCAACCGAATATGTGTGACGATAAACAACTACTACATTATTAAATTTATTCGAAAAATATAAATTTGATCGAATATAATTTTAATATGTATTTTTTTTTTTCTTGTCGAATTTTAAGAACGAAGTAAATTTAAATGGAAAAAGTATACGTGGGAATAAAATAGCAATAAAAAACTGCACTGCATCTCTAACTTTCTTGGAAATGATTAAATAAAGAAAGCTAATAAACTGCTTCCATCTGCCAAATTGCACAATTTGAAAATTAAATATAAAATTGATTCGAAACGATCAAAACTAATAACTTCTTAAAAATGGTTGATTAAAATAGAGAAGTTTATTCTTAGCTTGGTATAAATTCGTAATTTTCCTTCGACAAAATTTACAGCATTTTTCAATCTTAATTTTGAACTACTTACTCAAAAGAGAAGATTAGCTTTGCCCTTTAACTCAGCCCACAGATAAAAGACTTTGACTGAAAAGGAATGAAATTCAATAAAAAGATATTTCCACCTGGAAATCTACCTTCTATAACTCAATCGCTTTACTTGACTTTAATCGTTGTATTAAATATAACGATTAAAGTCAAAGGGAAGCTATAGAGTTATAAGAAAATTTTTAACGGTGTCGATAAAATTATATAACATTCATATTTATTGTAGGCCTTTGTAAGCAAAAGAAAATAGTTTCAAAACGATTTCAAAATAGGCTTTTAAGCTCCGTTTTATTATTGATAATCTTCCTACTTCATAGAGAACTTAATATTACATGAAATGGCTTTATTATTATTTTTTTTATCAACCTAACGTATTTAATTAATGTATTCCTGAGTAAGATATGATCCATTAATCAATTTGATAAAGTTTAATTATAATCAACATATTTTATTTTTAGAATTAATCTAAGTAACTCTGTATTAAATATAAAAATCAAACCATTGTTTTCGATGAAAAAAATGTAATTGTTATTATTATTTTATTTGTTATCCTCAAATATTATTATTGTACTTTAATTAGTCATTCTTCCACCCCTTCTTTAATCTCTACGTAGTAATTTGACTGCATAATTGAGATTAATTTTAAAAAAGTGATGATGTCTTGTAATTAAAAAAAACTTACTATTAATTGGCAAGATTTGCATAATTGCTTAATTTTAGATAACTTTTTCCCTTAATTATTTTTACCTTGTGATAATAAGCTTATACTAAATTTGAAACTGGCAATTTTAAGTTAGTTTATGGTAGGAAGGAAATTATAAATTCTGCTTTTAGAATATTCTAATTTTGTTATAGACTACCGTAATTCATTTCCCGTGTTGTTAAACGTATAAAATCTAAGCAAATGCTCTTTTGTATTGATTTAAGGATGCAAGGTTTGGGTCTCGACATAAGTATTGATTATCAAACGTCGAGTGATAATCATAATAATATATATCTTAAAAATACAGTGTCAAAGATGAAGTATACATCAGAGAATATAATGAATACTGAGCTTTAATGCTACTTTTGAAACCTATCCTTTCGAGTCCCTGGTTGAACATTAAATTAAACGAATATTGATATTTTTCAGCACAATTAAATAGACTAAGTATCAATACAATTTTTTGAAACTTCTTTATGAGTAACGTTAGATGAATGAGATGTGCAGAAAATAATAGATTTTTCAGGAAATCATGTTAGTCGCAGAACCTTTTAAAAGAGTTAATCAAAGACGATTCACGTCTTCTTGTTAACTCTTTCGAAACTTTGACATGAATTGTTAATGAAATTTTAAGACAAGAGATATTACATTTAATAGAAAGTTTTGGTGCATAGACTATTATAAATTTTTTTAAAAAAAATATAAGGAAAAAAAAGGTAAAAATATAGAAAAATCATAATGCTTTTAGATCTTAATCTAAAAGCATCAGTCATGATTTTATATGAATAATACATCTTTCATGAATTTTTATGATCGTTTTTAATACCATCCGCAGTCGGAAAATTTTTTTTTCGCTTCACTTCTATTTATAACAATAATAACGTTATCACTGGGTTTAAAAATAAATTAAATACTTGTAGAATATATTTAAATTAAATTAAATGATTAGGAGAGAAAGATACAAAATTAAAATTTATGAAACAAGAGCTGGCCCAGTAGCGCTATTGATGAAAAGGATATGCAGGCTAAGAATAGTGCATGGAGCAATAAAATGCCTGAAGTGTAGAAACACGTTCTAAATAATTTATTCGAGTTCATAACATGAAAGATATATCACTGGATGACATTATTTCTCAGAGTTTCAGCATCAGAGCATAAAGTAGCATCCTAAGATATATAGAGTGCGATTGCAAATACTCGTATTTCCCGGATAAAGGCTGCATCTTTTAAAAAAAACAAAATGTAATTTATAATGCAAAACAGCATGACTCAAAGAATAAAACGAGAAAAATAGAATTGGGAGTAACTTTCCTAGAGTAAATTTTATTATAGACTTTCCATTGATATTATTCAATTTATCACAAATTTTATGTACAGTACTTAAACTCGAATTAATTATGTTAAATTAATTACAGTAAAGTTTTATTTAATAAGTTAATAACCATTATTAAGTTATAATATAAATTTTTTTCCTCTCTTTTTTTATATTTTTATTGTATTTTTTTTTTTTTTACTGTAGTCCAAGCCGATAATTCACTTGTAAGGACTTAAGTGCTACTTTTTTTTTTCTTTCCTAACAAAGATGCTATTGAAAGCTGTTCAAGTAACAAAACATAATAGACTAGAAATCAATTCCAAGATGTTTAATGGTAAATGCACTCGAAATTAACTCTAGAAATACGTTAAACGTGAAACAAGTGCTATATTGCCTTTCTTCGTGTATACTGATAATTATTCATAGAAGTGACACCGCTCACCTGTTAGAAACATGATATGTTGCATTTTTAATATATTCAGTTTAAACAAGAGTTTTAAAATTTTTATTTAAAAAGAAAAAAAAAATTATATATCAAAAATATCAAAAATTCTTGACAAGATGGCAATCAAATTCGTGTTAAAAATAAAAAATAAAAAAGGACTTTCTTAACAATTGAAAACATCAGATAAATTCTGAAGTTTATAAATATTTTAAAACTTCTATCAAGAATATTAATAGAATATTTAAATAGAATTTTAATTATATCGTAAAAGAATAATTGAATAAAAATTATTACCTCGTTTTGTTCCTATACTCACGGGTAAAATCGTTTAAATAAATATAAATAAATGAACAATTAAATGTTTAAATCAGTACACAAATGAGCATTTAAATAATTAATTTTTAATTGTTCTGCTTTATTTAATTCTATAAATAGAAAATAACAATAATAATAATTTATATCTATTTGTACAGTACATATTAAAAAAAAAAACTAAAATAAAACATAAATGATTTCATTTAAATTATTTTTTAATAAAATTTAAACGAGATTTTATAAATTCTAATTCTAATTATTTTCAGATAAGATAAAATGTAAATTGCTTCTGTACTCCACATTTACTTATTTATAATTAAGAAAAGTACCATTGATAAATTATTTATTTAACTAAATTTTAATAAAATTTAATGATTACTTATTTGTAAAATAAAAAATGACATTTTAATCATTTGCTTTCTTCTCTTTAAAAAGCAGTTTATATTTTAAATTTAAAAAAAAAACCCCAAATTTTTAAATATTAAACAAGTTTTAATTTTTTTTATTGGTTTTTTACCCTTTGTTGTAATGAATAAAATTAGTTTTAATAGTAAATAAAATAAAAATTTAAAAAATAATCGCTGTTTTTATACCTTTAAATGATATATTTTTATAGCCTGTGAGACGAAAATTAACAAATTTATTACAACAGATATAAATATAACGCTTAAAAATAAATAAAGAAAGAAATTTTAAAGCTTTCTATCGTAATTCTAGCACTTAAAAGACATTAGAGAAAATTATGCATTAAATAAAGAAATAAATAAAGAAAGAAAAAAACTTGTTTAAAGCATAAATTCAACAAGAATAATCATGCAAAATATTTTCCAATTACTCTTTCACAAACGAATAATAAATACCAAAAACTTTGCACCAAACAGTAAAAGTTTCTACTTTTTTTTTTCCTTTTTTCTTTGTTTCTTTTTTATTTCTTAAAGTTGTTGATGATTATAATAAAACACCAAAGAAAAATTTTTCTAGTAAAGTAATCCAAATATTTCGTGCAATTCTGCATTTTGTAAAATTATCATTTAAATATTGTTGTTCTTCCAGAAATTATTCATAAGTTGGTGAATTTTTAAATAATGGAATGAAATTTCAAGAAAATAAAATAAAAAAGAAACAACAACAACACTTGACTTGTTATCAGTAAGACTAAAAAAAAAATATATATATATATTTAAAAAAAGAATAAAAAATAGAAAATGCTATTTTTAAAATAGGTAAATATTCTCATATTTTATCAGAAAAAAAAATAAAAAATATATATATTTGTATGTGTGTGTGTATATATGTATATATATATATATAAATGCCGATAGCTAGAAATTTTATCTGTAGTGAAAATGGATATTAAATAAAATTTAGTGGGTAGTAATTTAAGCTCGTGTTAAAATTTACAAGTACAAACAACACTAGAATATTGATTTAATATAAATTGATTATCGAGAATTTGCGACGTAGTCAAATTGTTTATTAAACCGTATCGTCATAAAATATATAAAATACAATAATTTTAAAAATGAATCCTTTAAATACTGAGTATTCGTTACATGAGTAATTTGATACCTTAATATCTCGTAAATTTGTTATATATTTGTATATAGCTCTTATATATTTTATCTAAACTCTATCAAACTGGCTAAATTTTTGCCGATTTAACTCTATGCATACGAAAATAAGAAAAATCAATTTGCATAACAATGTATTTCGAGAAAGCATCTTCTCGTATATGATTGGAAAACGATTTTGTTTGGTTTTTCAATTTGGTTTGCTTGACATGTGTTTACATTATAAAGACTATATATTGTGTAAACATCATCCGTTATACTTTATAATACGTTTCGACCGATTTAAAACTCTTAATATATCATTTTTCTCCCCCTGATCCCTATACTCATCAATACTCAGTGTTTTTCGATTGTAATTGATACTTAGTAATTTTAATATTTCCGTTTAAAAAAATAATAATAATAATAAAATATTATCGAATTTTTATAAATTTTTGAATTGTAAAATGGAATAGTTTACCATTGAATTTTGAGAATAACAACTCTCCTAGTATAAAATGTATCTGGAGTATTGTAAAATTTTACACAGTAATATATAAGCTGGCATTTGTATATCAAAAATAAAAATTCTTTTTTTTTATCCTATAAACGTTTGTATAGGTTATAAAATTCTATAATATTCTTAACTCTAGAACTATGTTATCACATTAGATTATGTAAAGCGATGTACTTTATTATTGTAAACTTATCGTTGATGTATAATAGATTAAGTTTACAGAACATTATGCTTTAAGCATTACAATATTTAAGGCATAATTTATAAACTAGAGCTGAAACTATTAATAAATTTAAACAATTCTATAATTCTAAATCGATTTTTTAATCTATAAATCTTGTATGATTAACATAATGATAGTTTTTTTTAATCTAATGTATTCAAACTTATACAAAATTCCAAGCAAATTAAGAATTATATAAATGCTGTTTATCTAAAAATATTTATTAATAATTCATAAAAATTCTATAAACTAGTTTTTTTATAGTTTAAATCGAGTTTTAGTTTAAATATGATTAAAAATAATTAACTTACGTAAGATTTCTTAATGAATTTTTTAAAAAGGAAGATCATTTAAACCGCGATGTTTAGCTTTCGGCATTAAGCAAAATAATTAATTATTAATTTAATTTAAATAAAATTAAATTTATAATAAATTCGTGTATTTATAAATATATATATATAAGAAAAATACCGATAAATATCAATGAACAAAACTGTACGAAAGTCTGATGTATTTTTAATTCAGTAGGAGAGATATAGATTTATTGGAAAAACTCTTAATTGAACAAGTTAAATAAATTTAATCAAAAGAGAATTTCCACAGTTTTATTTAATAAAATTTCAAATATTGAATTATTAATTATCCCGACTTGTCTCAGAGTACAAGTTCATTAAACTAATAACCATAAAAATATAAGACGTAGGCTATTTAAAATTAGATATCTTACGGGAAATTCCGTAATATTTCATATAAACTTATTAAATAAAGTAAATACTTAGATTGAATTAATATGAATAGAAAATAAACTTTGTGCACTTTTTTTTTCATTATTATTAATTTTATTTTTCTTTGCATAAGGCAATTAAGAATCACTCCTCATTAAACTTCCCGCATTTAACCTATAATTTGAATATCAATGTAAAACAAATTCTGGCACAAATTTGACTGAGTTATAATTATATTTGCATAAATGGGAAGACTTATTCATGAATCACAATGAGAGATGTTCCATCCGAATTTTAAAATTGAATGAAATTCAGAAACGTAATTATTTCTTAGTCTATTTAAAGGAAATCACAATAATTGCTTTTCTACAGTTGTACATTATTAAATAATGAATTTCGAAAATTTTCTCTGTGTAATGAATTGATATATTAATTACAATGTTTGTCATTTTTATTAAATAGAAAAATATTAAAAGTTATTCTTGAAATCTTTTAATGTTTTCATTCTTTCTTTAATTGTTCTTTATCTTGATTTATTGTGATTATTCATACTGTTCCTTTACAAATATATTAATACAATGTTCGATTTTTAACAATACTTTTGTGTATAGTACAATTATTCTTCCTTCTATTCATTAACAAAATATTAATATATTATTTCGGTTATTAACAATATATCAGTATCAGTATAAAGAGCGTATATCAGTATAAAGAACGAATCTTCATTCGTTCTTTATACTGATATATTGTTCTGCATCCTGCTCATTGTTCTTCATGCTGACTTATTGTTCTTGATTCTGCTCATTCTTCAATCTAAGCATTGTCTTATTCCGTTAATTGTTCTTCATGCTGACTTATTGTTCTTTCCACAGACAAATTATTCTTCGACTCGGCTTCGTATTTCTTTATTAAGTTATAAAATTACTACTTTTCTATATCTTATTATTGTTACAAAAGCATACAAAAATCATTACAAAGCATTAAAATGTAAAAGTAATATTAAAATAAAGTAGAAAATGAACTGGAAAACAATTACAAATCAATTTCTGTACATAAAATTGATTTAGTTTTATATTTCAGGAAGCAGGAAAAAAAATCTATTTAAAAATAATGATAGAAAAATAATCAAAGAGAGAAATTTTAGAAATGTGTTTTCAATAAAATAAGATTGGAAGAAAGTATAGATATATTATAAATATTTAAAAAAATTGCTGTTCATTCGAAAAATATGGAGCGGAGTACCTAGATGAAAAATGGTAAATCTTCAATAGAATATAATCTAATATAATCCAAGAACCTCCTCAGAAAAAAAAAAGGAAAAAATATATAAAAAAAAGATCTGCTTACCGAAAAATAGATAGGTAATCCGGAATAAAGTCGGCATTGCAGAATTTACTTTTATTTTCAGCATTCTTCTTCTCTCGTGTGTCGCATCTTGATTCGTCAACATAAAGATGTATAGTTTTATCAAACAATTTATCTGATAGACAATCTCCAGATGCTCATCATCTAGCTCAACGGAGAATTTACAATACGAATATTTTACATTTTCACATTTTTCTGATTATCGGAGCTTTGTAGAATAAAACAATATATTGATATATAGGCTATATATATATAAAATAAATATAAGAAACTTGTATATTAATTTTTAATCGTGTTCTATACTTTTCGGTCGTAATTCTATTATTTTTTTATACTGAAAATTTAACAAATGGCAGTTAAATAACGGTCGATTGTATCATTTACTTCTAAGTTTGGAGTAAGTGGACTGCTATTCATAGTGTATTGGATACATAATAAATTGAAGAGAAATAGTCGAAAGAATGGGATCTACTTTCAAATGTTCTTTTAAAATGAAAATTTTCAGTATTTTATATACCCCTTTTTTTTCCTATTTTTTAAGAAATGACATCGAATTCATACACGTCTATCAGTTTTCTATAAAAGTATCGTCACTTTAAAAATAAAATTTTACAATAATATATCGAATTTTTATAAAGAAGTGTTATAAATATTAATATTACGTGATATAAATTTCAAATAATAATAGTTAAAAATAAAGTTTAGTTCAATATATAATAAATCACAGAGGTGTATGTGTGTATAAGCGCATTTATTATTTTTCAAAATTTACTTGTAAAATTATTTAAAAATTATACTTTGTCGTAAATCTTTAATATTAAAAATTACTATTAAAATTAAATTTACAATATTTCGTATTAATGAATTACTAATACTCGAGGCTTTATTCTACCTGCTCACTGTACGTGTTGGAAGGTAGTCGGAGATTTACTTTGTATTGTTGAAGGTACGACTTAAACCTGTACGGTATGCAGGTTGCAATATGGCTGTTAGAATAAAAATCATGAAAAATGCAGCATATAAAAATATAAAATATAAAAAATATATGAAAGAAATGTTACAAACATATATAACAATGACATGTAAGTCATAATATTTGAAATGTCACGACTGTAATTATTAAATGTTTTAATATAACTAAATTAATTTATGTTTTCCTATTTAAAAAATCATTTTTATTATTTCTTCTTCTTCTTTTTTTTCTTATATATAAATACAGAAACCTTAATAAATGCGTATTAGATCATACGGAACATTGATTATGTGAGTAGTAGAAGTAATAAGTGCAAATACATATATAATAAATAAAACCGTGACAATAAGATAAGAATATAATAAAACATGTAAGAATTCCCGTCTTTTATGCAGTATCCTATTGTTATTTATATTATATTATATTATTATTATTTGTTTTTAGAGAGAAAATTAAATTTATATTTTATCGATTTATTTAAAAAATTCAAAAAGTGAAATCATAAAAAATAATATAATTATTATTTATTTCGTGATATACAGGAAAGTTTTTTTTACAATCCATTTTACTTTTCTTTTAGAAAAGTTCTTTACAAAGCCATCCACATGGCCATCTTTAAACTCAAATAACAATGTGTAAACAATGAAGTAGGAAGTGAAGAAAAACAGCTACCGCATTTCGACGTTGTACTGTTTCTTCTTTAATACCAAAAAGAGAGAAAAAAAGAGCCACTTTCACACCTTATCCCATTTTATTTCAGACTTTAGTGTGCTTTGAAATTAGACGTAACTCACTCTGTAAAAAGCTTTTAATGTGTTCTTTGCTAGAAAATTAATTATCCAGATAATATCTCGTATAAAATACAAATACAAGCGATACTTTACGACTCAATTATATCAATATTATTATCATTAATTTATTTATTTTAAATACCCCTCAAATAAAAAATAACAAACAAAAATTTAAAAAAAAAAATCGGAATTTCTCGTTCGTGTAAGATTATTCGAAACGATTTAATTCCAACTTCACTTTTCTTTTAACTTTTACAGGATAAAAAAAAATATTCTATCCGATACTTAATTATCTTTTGGCATTAAATCGCAGCTAATTATTCATTTATTTAATGAAGATGTTAAAGAATAATTATTCTTTTTTTTATTTAAAAAAAGTAATTTTTTAAAGAATCATTACTTTTGCCATTTTTTTAATATTAAATAATTTGCTTTCTAAATTAAAAGCAATTGATATTCGGTTAATAAACAAAGATAAATTACTTTATTTAATAATTTAAAATTAATTATTTTATTTATTAAAAAAAACATATTTTATTAAATAATAGAAATAGCGAAAACGAGAATTGAAAGTGAGAATGTTTTCCCGTGTTGAATAATTTATTAATGTAACTCAAAACAGTAAAAGTAAAAGAATAAATATAATTCCAAAATATGGATGTGTTCTAAACCAACATAGAAGTAAAATATGACATAGAAAGGAACATGTTAATTTACTAGCAAAGCTGAAAATGAATTGGCAAAATGATATCCAAGAGAAATTCAAGCTGCTGACAATCATTATTGATCAATAACAGGTTATAAAGCATATATATATTTTACTTTATCTCGAATAAAAAATCTTTAAATTATTGCTATTCTTTATATTCTTTAATTTAATTTAAACAATAAAATAAATTTATTCCACTGTTATCTTAATATTGTTGAATTTTGGATATTTAAATGCAAATATCTTACATATATAATTTTATGAATGCTTTCGTAGTTTTATAGTAAATTTTTAGAATATTTTTTCCTCTCTTAAAAATTAATTTAATCTTTACTCGATACTCTTTATTATTATTATTATTTTTTTTTAATTGTAGTCCCTGTTGCTTTTATACCCGGTAAAGTGTCAATTATCTGATTAAAAATTATTCGAATAGCTTAAGAAGTAATTATTATCACGATGGAGTTAGGCTAACAAATTAAATTTTTAAATGAAAAATTAATGTAGCTACTTTTTAGGTATTTAAGATGATTATATATTAATCGTCTGAGCTAACTTTGGCTTGTTAACTCCGCATACCTGATGTTTTAAGGTTGTTAATACATGTTTAAGATGGTTTAGGCTGTTAATATTTATCTATAAGTAGAACTACACATACATGGATAAGCTTAATTAGTTTAAAGATGAATTAAATAAACAATATTATTTCTGATCTGTAAGACTTAATTTCTGCATCCATAGATCCAGTATAATAAGTCCTGTTAATTGATAATGTACCAGTAGACGACATAAGTTTAAATTAAGATAAAGGACACAAAGGCATAATCATTAAGTTTAATTAGTTTTTATATAGTTATCTAGTTATTTATATATGCCATCTTAATACGGGTTTCATATTTGATCAATTATCTATATATAGATGCGGTATATGTATATATACACACACATGTATAAGCTTCTGTTTATACCTAGCTGATTAAACCTAAGACCATATTAATATATAGGCTATAGAGACAAATGATTCACCATAAGCACTAAATTTCATAACATCTAGCAACGAGCTAAGTAACTTTCCTGGCGAAAAAGTTAAAATTGCAGTTGGTGCCATCTGTTATGATATTTTATCTTAAAAACTTTTTATATTATTAATTACTATAAAATGATTAAAAAAATTAATTTTGAAGATAGAGATGAGTTTTAAAAAGTTGTAAATGCTAATAACGAGTAAAATCTTCGTTCAGTCCGACCCCATTCGAGATATGATACGTGACCTCTATCTTCCCACCCCCTTGAGATTTAACCACCAAAATTTAAAAGCGTAAATGCTCCTAATACGCAAACGTCTCTGCATAATTTCAGAAATTTTCGACGAAAGGTAAAGGAGTTATTAAGCTTCAAATTGCGTGAACGAGATCGTGCTCCCAGACACTAACATCCATACGTACAGAAAAAAATCCCCCTAACTTTTTTGAATTTATCGACGTTTAAAGGTACCCCGAGCCCAAAAATCTTGAGGAAGGATAATTTTTTGACCCATCGCCATACTTCCCATAACATCTAGAAAGTAATATAAATCTTATTGCAATAATGAGAATAATTTAATAGCCCATTTCTATGGGATACGATAATAAATAAAAACTAAAATTTATTTATTAAATTTAAAATAAATATAAATAAGAAAAATAAACAAGAATAAAGAAAAGGACAACAACAATGAAAAGTTACAAAATGGTTTAGGAAATGGCAAAAGAATAAACTTTCAAACGATGGCCTAAAGTTAATATTTTTCTTTCGTTTTTCTTTTTATTTTTTTTTATAATTTTTTTTCCTATTGCGTTTTGTAGAAAACAACGAATCAGTATTCCGTTTCCATAAACCATTTTCCTCTTAATTCGTCTAGAAAAATTCAACTGGGTCTTGGTATTTAATCATTAATCATCAAACGCATTCAAACTGAATTAAAACGAAGGATTGTGCTCTTTTAAAATAAATGAAACATCATCTAATTTTAATTTCATAAATAGTAATTATGAATATTAAATAACAACAACAACAACAAAAAAAAAAAAAAAATTCTTTACCTGCGGATATTTAAAAAAATCAAGTATTTAACCTTGTAAAAATTATATTTATATTAATTAATTAATTTAAAAAAAAAAAGATTTTTTTAATCCTTTAATTATCTATTAATTAAAACTATGTAATGGTTTTCAACCGGGTTACTTTTATTAAGAGCATTAATGATCACCGTTAGCAATCATCAAAGAACTGCAACTGAACGATCAACAAGAATTTTTTATTTATTTATATATATATACTTTTTTACACGTAAAAAAATTCTTTTAAATGAGGTTAATGCCTAACCAATTTTTTAAATTTTCTTTTACCAATTGACAGAATATTAGTTAAATTATAAAGAAAACCTGTGCATATCTTCATATAGAGAAATTATACCCGAGGAAATATGAAAAATTCGACCCGTTCTTCATATATCAAAAATTAAATTAATGGAGCCCAAGGCCAACTTTTACGATACTTCTGCTTCAAAAGTGAATTTTAAATAATTAATTTTAAATTTTCGAAAATAAAATTATTTTTACGCGTTACTACCTACCCCCAAGCATTTATTTCTTTTAATACAAATTTTTATTATTTAAATAAATTATATGTATATAATATATGATGAATAATTTATAAATAATCTCAATAATATCTGAGGAAGTTCAAGAATTTATGTAAATATCTGTTGTTGATTACTTCATCTTTAGGTTGCATTATTAACCTCTCTTTTGACTTAACAGACCCTTACCTATTTATTATTCTGAAGATATAAATCACATTCTAAAATAATCTAACTATTTATTCAAATCCATTATTTAACAATCTACAAAAATTACTTAATTTAATTTTTTTCATTGTTTATAACGTAAGAGAATCTCTCTCTCTCTCTCTTAAATTTCTAAGTAAATTAAGGGAAATTTCAAATATAATAAAATCAAATTTCGTAAATATATTATTTATAATGTAAAAGAAAAACGTTAAACGTTTAAAAAAATGCACTTTAAAAATTTGTAAATTTTTAAAATTGGATATGAAAACAATAATTTAAAATTATGAATAAAATTTGTATACAATTTTATATAAAGCTATTTATAGTTAAATAGAAGACGAGATATAAATATATATTTTTGTGTAAAACTACTTATAAAAGGACAATTTAGATAAGAAAATTAGATTCTATGTATTATTATTATTCTTTTTTTTTCTTATTTTATTTCTTAAGTTTGTAGCTTGTGTGATTTAGTTGTAAAAGGTTATAGGTAAGATCGATAAATAGTGCATATAATGCTATCTAAAAAGGTCTGCAATGCTACTTTTTCGCCTCATATTTTAGAAGATTTCCTCATTCATAAGATTATCAGTGACTCGAGAGGCAGTCTTCTATGCAATTTAAGGGCAACAAGACTGCATACTTCTATGTTCCTTAGGAATCTTTCATTCACTTACTTACCTTTTTTTTCTTATTTTTTTTTGTAAGAAAGTCTTCATCATTAATCATCTTTGTAACCAATCATGTTTTCACTCCTTAGGGAGACTTTTTTTTCTGATAATTATTGCATCCCCTCGCCTAATTATTAATAGGACTATCTTTTAAATAAAATATTCATGTATTGAATAATAAAGAACGATATATATATATAAACGATAAATACTTATGTTATTTAAAAGGCTTTTAGATTTAAACTTTAATTATTTTTTTTCAAAAATATAATTTATAGTAGTAATTTACTATTTTAATTTTCCATTACAAACCATTCCTCCTGGCCACGAATGTTTAGAGAATGACGTAACGGATCGAATTTTAGTTAAAATCCTTAAAATAACTCGAGGAAAGAGTAAAAGTAAAATACATTTAATATAATAGATCAATTTAAAATAAAGAAAATATAAGTATTTATAATTGTTATATGTTAAAAAAAATATATATAGGCTATATATATAATCAAATTTTTCTAAGTTAATTTTCTTTAAACGAATGTAAATAAACTAAGCGATGTTTAAGTGTTTAATTTCTCACTTTTATTAGCTTTCGATTCGAGTGATGTCGGAATTAAATGGACGAATGTCTTATCATCATTAACTTGATGGAATCTAAAATCTTTCTAACGTCTGCTTGGTTAATGGACAGCAAACACGTTGAAACTACTAACGGGCATTAAGTTCCACATAGTTAAACTTGCTGAACGGTTGCTTTGGTCATCTAGTTTCTTCAACTTGTCTCTTACCCAAGACTGAAAAACACTTGAAATTAAAATCAATCGAATGTTGGTGGGCGAAGGTCATTGATACTGCAAACCTCTTCCCTTAACCATTATTTGTTATACTGGACAAATCTTTTACATTAAACTTCTTGGCAGATAGATAGTAAAACGGCTGCAATTCTTTTTATATACATACAAAAAAAAATTTTTTTTATAACTTATGTTTCTTTCTTACTATAAAAATTTAGCAGTAAAAAGGCGGCATATATATACATAAACGTAGGCACAGAAGTTTTATATTACATAAAAATATAGGCTTATAAAAATTATGAAATTTAAGCAGGTGTCTTATGTCAAAAAAATAAAAATAAAATAAATTTTTTCTGCATAGTCGGAAAAAGTTTATCGGGTCAAAAAATATTAATTTGGAAGACGTATGGGTCATAGTCCTATTGATTTTGGTAAGAATCGATGAAGTGATTTCCTACTTATAAAAAGTTGAAAGTTTTGTTACAAGTTCTGCTCTGAATGCATTATAATATTAATGCTATACTGTTGAACTATTTTATCTGAACAGATTTAAATTTTGAGTAGGCCTAATTACTTTAAAAAAAACATAAATTATATTTGTCGAAGATATACTTTTCCATTTGGAATACAAAAATATTATCAATAATACATGAATATCGAGGTTTTCAAAAAATAAATTTTAATAATGCTACCTACATCTTATTCAATATTTAAACTAGAAAAATCTTTTTTTTCTTCCTCCTCCCCATTGAAAAGAAAAATTGCATGCAAATATTCAAAATAAACACTCTAATTTACAACATATTCCAATTTCTGCTTCAATATATATATATACACACACACACACACACACACATATATATATATATATATAAAGTAAATAAATATAATACATATTTACGAATTTTAAACGAAATTAAATCAAAGATTTAAAGACTCAATTTCTTAGTTTTAATTAAAAAAAAAATAAAAAAATAAATTTCCAATTCAATAAATTAAATCATGAATTAAAGCAATTAATCCTTAATTTAATTAAATTCACGATTTAAAAAAAAGTAAACTACGATAATTTAAATTTAATTTCTGATTATTTTTTTAATCAAATTAAAATGTTAAGATTAATTTTAATTTGCACTTTGTTCTCAGTTTTAATTATTAGCCATAATTAACTAGAGTTATACTTTAAGCATTAAGGTAAGTTGGTTTGTGATGTAAAAATAATTATTTTTAATATTTAGAATATAAGGTTTTAATGTAAAGATGCGAAAAAAATAAATCTATTTAGATGAAAATCCGATTTTATGAACCTACAGAACAACAGCAACAGCAACAGCAACAGCAACAGCAACTTCTGTTGAAATGTAACCTGATATTATCATTGAAACGTGATATACTGTATCTGCTTAATTCTCATTAGGCATAACAAGTATCACGAAAATATTATATTAAATTCCCTAAAGGATAATATTTACATATGTCTAGAATTTTAAATTCTTAACATTACGATTTTAAAATTCAAAATGTATTTAAAAGCATTAAAACTTAACAATTTATCCGTTCGTGTTGGATGATGAGAGAGAGTCGAGATCATTATTAGTTATAAAATATAAAATTTGTTGACGTTTATTATTGTAAACAAAAGGTACTGTAAGTTAACCGCTACAAATGTATGTATGCTATTAGCGGTTCTCAATTGTCTGTTCATGACATTATTAGGACGGTGTAATGATTTGGGAAAACCTTTGATCCTCTCAGTATCATTGTTTTAAAACTTTTACATTTATCTTTCTCATTACAGAATTTCTATAATTGAGTTTGATATTATATAAGATATATATCGGATGCTAAATGGTGTTTTCTATTGGATTCCTTTTTATCGATTTTTCTGGTTAGAAAAAAAAGGAAAAGAAATATTCCCCAAGTTTTTATACGTTACTAGAAATCTTCCGCCTTCATTAACTATCAGAAGTTAGACTTATTGATTCTATTAAGTAAAGCGGAAAAGAATTTTATTTCTTTCATTTGTATTCATGATGATGGAACTCTTAAGTACGATTTAAAATTCTAGGAATCGTCAAAGTTGACGAATGCTACAAATCTTACACTTTTTTTTAGAAAGTTTTTTCATTCATATCAATTTTAGGGAAGTTTCCTTTCAAAGTACTTATGATGTTCATGTTATATAATATACTTCTTGAAGTTATGTATTTCTCTTTTTTTAAAAAAATAAAATAAAATATACTTTTACAAGAGAATCTTATCATGTTTTCAATTCGATGCCATAAAATAAACTTGAATATTTTATGAATCAATAAAATAATAAAAAAAAATGATTAAGTTTATCTATTATTAAACCCCAACGGAATTTAATCAAGAATTTTCAAACGTTAAGCTAAGTGGGGTCAGATTTTAAAAGGAGCATAATATGTAAATTTGGATGATTCATGTTAACAATACATATTCAATGTAAATTTTCTTGATTAATGCTACAATACATATTCTGAAGAAACTCTAAATACGATAGGAATATTAATAAAATAAACATTGTATCGTTAAATGCGAGCTTCTTATCTGTAGAAGAAGAAAAATATTAAATTTAATCAATTAAAACTTTGATATAACCTAATTTAATGTGGCTTAGATAATGTTTATTTTGTTTAGTACTGTACAAATGAAAAAAAAAAGTAATCTTATAGCTTCACGCATGGTTAATACACTCTCTTACTTTCATACAAAAAGTAAATAATTAAGGTAGCTCAGTACTATAATTCTTAAAAATAAATGATAACCTAACCATATATTCTCATACAAGAAAGATAAATTAATCCCAAAGATTCTCTTGTAAAAGGTAATTTTAATCCTGAAGTCTGTTTCGAGCATTTGGAGTAGGAGTGCTGTATAATCCGCAGCATCCAAGTTAGTCGATAGAGAGAGAGAGAGGGAGAGAAAAAGGACCAAGTACTTTCTATCAAACAACCTACAAATGGAATTTTCAAGGGGGGAAATAAATTTATTTTACATTAATAAAATGTACTGTACAGTACATACATATATACCGAATATTTATAATGAGAATAAAAATTTCAACAAATTGTTATTGACAAGCATTAAAATTTTGAATCATTTCTACATTAGGATGTCCGGAGAGAAAAAGTAGCAAATATTAAAATGGTTATCGGGTTGGAAATATCCATTTGCCATTATTGATTCTTTTTTTTTTCTAAAACCAAAAATTTTTTGAAGAAAAAATTACGAAAATAATGCGAATTTATTCGGGAGAAAAAGAAAGAAATTGTCAAATAATGCAATGCAAAAATGTTTTAACATTTATGGAATAAGCAATGCAATATCTGTATTGCCATCTGGTGACAATTAATCGAAGTAATTGATTCTTAATTGCAATTATCTGTAATGTATTATCATTAAGATTTAATCGTCATTACTTCGAAATCGATATTATTATGATGAAATAAAAATATATGAGATATTGAAGTATATTTAATGTAATGTATTCAGTTTCTATTCAATGAAATTGAATCAATTTATGAAATCGACATCGATAAAACGCTTAAATGAAATCAAAAGATAATTATAATTAAATATAATCTAATTAATTACAATTAAGAGGAATTTAAATTACTCGCCCGTGGAATAAAACGTTAAGTTTGTTATTTATTTTAATTGTATCAATCTATATCAGTAACAAAGAGAAATAATTTAGTTACAATCTTTAAATCTAATTAGCCGATTAGCTTTAAAATAAGAATAATGATACATATTAGAAAGTAGATAACAAAATCCTATAAATTTTTCCGGTAATTAAAATGGGATTTAATATAAATCTTTAATATAATTAAAGTAAATTTTTGTTTTCCTTTTAATTTTTAAAGATAAAAAAATAATTGCTGTATATATATATGGATATATGGTTATACAGCGGAAAATTAAATATTTTATTGAATATTGAGATCGGGTAAATACTACAGATTAAACTTAAAAGTCAAGCTGTCACATGTGACTAGGTAACGTTTCTTTCAAGCTTAACACAAACGACAAACTTATTACTTTACTCAAAGTAGTCTTACAATCAAATCCTGATATATTATATAAAGGTAAGGCATTATCCGTAAGACAGTTTCATAAAATTCGAAAAAAATAAATGTATATATATATATATATATATAATAATAATGGTGAAATTCGCTACACAAATCACAACTTACTCAAACATAATTCTTACCTTTTAAAAAAAGGAATTTCTTTCTTACACCATTTTTCTTTTAATCGCACACTTTCCACACGAGACTATGCAATTTCTTCTTCTTCTTTTATTAAACCGTATAAATTCAATTGTTTTATTGCATAAGGTTGAAGAACCCTCCTCGAAAAATCTCTCGTAAAAATAATTTCCACCTTTATTGTTTCATATCGACCCAAAACGTTTGATTTTCACTGCACACTTATACTACTTCTTCCCTTTACAGATGGAATCAATGAAATATGGTATTGACAAGAATAGCAAATAAAAATTCAATTTGAGGAAGTTATGTAAGGAAATAGCTTTAAAAATGACTAGCAAAAAATGCCAAAGTATAAATATTAATAGAAAATTATACATTTGCATACATAATATAGATAAATATTATGAAACTTTTGTTTCCTTTAAGGTGATATTTTAATAAAATATATATATGCCTATATTTATTTAAAGTTTAAAATAATTTTTTTTAAAAATATAAATAAATTATTTTAAAAAATTTATTATTTTTTCTGGGGTAAACTAAATAAATAAATTTAATTCAATTACTGTTCGTAGTGTTATATTACACTACTTCATTTTATTTTATTGAATGGGTTATCACTAAATATATATATTTATATACTTTTATTTCCTCATTTTATAGTAAAATGATTTTTATTTCTGATCTTATTTTAACGGGAGGATATAAAAATACTTCCACAGACAGAAATATGTCCACATTTGTTATATCGACTCTTTTATATTTCTAACAATGATTCATTGAACGTTAGACGATTCGTTTCTCCATTCAAAGCTCAATAAAGTTTATAACTGCTAACGATATTTTATTTTAAACCCGTTCGAAATTACACGCATCGAATGATTTATCTTCATTAATAAAAAAAAAATATACCAAATATTATTTTTATTCTATATATATATTGTTATTATTGTGTTAGAGCTTGAATTATTTTATAAGTAATAAATTAATACCTTATAAAAATGGAATTCGAACCCAAGAAGAAAGTGATATTATATAGCCATCAACATGTTGACATATAAAATATGATGAATAAAAATTTTATATAAGAAAAAAAATTTTTTTTAGTATTAAAATTTATTGAAAGAAACTGGATGCTTGGAATTTAATTTGGCATAAAAATATAATACTCCAAAATCTCCTTTTTTGAATTATGTCTCGATCCATAGAGTAAGGTATCTAGACATGGATTTCAAAGTCAGATAGAGTTAGAATAAGTTTCTTATTTCAAAATGACATTTTATACAGATTAATAATGCATCGAATAAGAGAGAGGGGGGGAGGAAAAAAATGATGAAAAATTAAAATTAGAAAGTTTTAATCACGCGATAAACTTTTTTAATTAGCAAATTTTGATTAATTTTACTTACAAATTATGATATCACAAACTGTGTTATTGAGAAATGTTGATCCTGGATTCAGATCCAATCTGTCCATTTCGATTATCCTTTTTTTTATGCCCATGAAGGAGACTTAGTGGATCTTGGCAATAAAGCAAGAAAGAAGTAAAAAAATCTATTTTTCTCTCATTTTATTGCTACCTTTAATAAGTGTAAATCCTCTAACAGTACCTGAGCTGAAATAATAGAAATGAAAAATAATTTCTTCTTCTTCCTTTCTACCAGTTTTGAAATTCTTATTTTTAAATGGAAATAAATAAATAAATATATATATATATATATAATAATAGAAATATTCTTAAGGAAACAATTTTCTCCCCTTTATCATGGGGGGAAAAAGATGTTATCATTTCTAAAATTTATTATAACAATAGAGTAATAATTACTATCCTTTATCGAGATCGTAAAACATCTATTTACGACATTGTGATGATGAAAAATGATATTAAGTATTATATTTTTCTTTCTTAATCATAAGTTATATAATAAAAGTCAAAATTGATATACATAAATATTTTAAATGGACGAGATTTTATTTTTTGTATCATATTTTTCTAGTAGATTTCCTTCCCTTTTTTAAAACGGTTTAAGTAGACGTTTATTAATAAAAGAAATTATTTAAATAATAATAAATAATAAATAAAATAATAATAAATAAAAAAAAAATAATAACAATAAAAAAAAAAGATTCAATTGCTCAGAATATTTTACATTAAAGGATATTTGATCTCTCTATTTTTGTCAATATTTTTAAATTTATTTAATGTTTAAATTTTAAAAATAAAGCAATATTTATTTTCAAAAATAATAAGTTTTATTTCTGATTTTAAAAAGTAAATAAATAAAAATAATTATAAATATTACAAATTTGAAAAAATTAATCTAAAGCTGTTTATAAAGAAGAAAAAGAGCAAACAAAAACACCGTTTTCTCCCTCCCTCCATTTTTCTTTTTTAGAATTAAAATAAATTTTAAAATAGCTATTTTTATGAAGTAAATTTAAACTATTAAGAGTGATAAATTTATAATACTTTAATGGAAACAAATGGAGTAATGAATAAAAATAGGTTTCCGGATGAAAATAAGCAGAAAAATATTTCGATTAAGTTTCTAGAAATAAAAATTCAATATCTATTTAAGTAATAAAACCGATTATTTAGTTTATTTTCTGTATAAAAAGAAAAGAATTCTTTTTATAGATTTATCGATGTAAGCGATGATAATTTATATAAAAATTGACTATAGTTCGTGTCATAAATAATTTACAATTTACGCTTTTACTAAAATAAATTTCAGTAGTAAAAAAAAACAAGATCGCATTATTTTATGTATAGATCAGAATATAGTAGTATTTATTTTTGTCATTTTAATTCACTCCAATACAATATTACCATAATGTAAACGATAAATGATAAACTGGATTTACTGTATTTTCAACTAATCAATAAAATCCCGATCGACTAGCATTCTAGTGATGCAGTGACTTGATGTAGTTCAAGTCTTTTCAAGAAACTGTCGTTGCTCCCTTTAAAAAAGAAGGAAAAAAAAATTACAATCCATCCGAAGCAACATAAATAACTCATTTTCATATTCAAATATAACTGGATTGTCATTTATATTATTTATTATACTGGTTGATTTTAATATACGTCGTATTTTCTCTGTAGTAAGGTAATTTATTAATATTTCTTCTGTATATAAATTAATAAAATCTGTTGTAAAGTTATTTAAATTTGAAATTATCTTCGGTGTGTGTTCTCTAGTATTTGAATTAAGACACTTTAATATTGATCAAATGATCGATATCGAAAGTTAATTTTGCTCATTTGTTTATTGGAACAATTCATTTAAATTATTTACATAATAAAATCGATTCTTGAAAGAAAATTAAAGTGTCGCTATATATCACGAAAGGAATGTTAATAAGAAGAGAACTTCGTTATCTTTGATAAGATGGTTTTTTTAAGAGTATGAATTTTCAGCTTAATTTATATACTTTACTATTGAAGCAGAATAAGAACAAAGTAAATTCTATCATGTTTTTAAAAGCAGTAATTTTTAATAAACTTGGTGCAATCCCCCCTTACGAAATTTTCTTAAACAACTCGGTTGAATCGTCACAAATCGATATGGTTTATCAATAGATATGCATTTTTACTCGAATGAGAGGGATTTTGAAATAAATTTAAGTGCATAATAATGAAATTTATACTCTATTTTAAATATATAAATTGTTTAGAAGGCTTATTTAAAGAAAACAATAAGAAAAATATAGGTTTATTTGACGCATAAATTAAGTCGAATCTAGTCGATTCTTAAAAATTCGGCGGTTGTTGCTGACGGTAATGGGGAGCATTATTCAGAAATTTGCCACACATTTCACGATTTATTGCCGTAAATTAAAGTGAAAAGCATTTTATAGCTGATTTATTAAATTATCATTTTTCTAGATTCAAAAATTCTGATAATATTTAACCTTTTATCCTACTGTTTAAAATCCATTTTATAACTCTGTTTCAAACTTAATTTACATCGAGTTTTATAGTTAAAAACTATTTTTATAACTCTAAGTTAATATACATTAAAATTCTAACGTTTAAATTTATTTTAACATCCAGTTTCAAATCTAATTTGCATTAAAATTTAATTTTTAAAATTCATTTATAATTAGATTTTAATTTTGTTTAAAAAAAATAAAATAAAAACACAGTTAAATCACGATTTTTCTATTAATTTATAATAATTAAAATACTTTAATTAAAATTCCGAAAAAAAAAACTTTTTTTCTCTTAATTAAGTAAATAAAAAGAAATTATTTTTAATAACTTGTTCAAGTTAAGATTTAAATAATAAAAAAAAAATCTTTGAAGAATTTTATTAGAAAAGTTTTATTATTATTATTTTTTTAAATAAATAATATATTGTTTTATTCCGAAAAATTATGTTTAAAATTGACTTCCTACAGATTTTTTTTTTCCTTGAATATAATGAAGATAGTAGATTAAAGAAGACAACGAGCCAAATTTAAAATAGGAAAAAGAAAAAAAAAAAAAAAATATATGTGAAAGTTTACAAAACAAATTTTAACGTAGTACTTTAATAACAGAAGAAGAAGAAGGAGAAGAAGAAGAAGAAAAAGAAGTTCATATACAACATGTTTAGACCGTGTAAATTCAGAAAAGATAGATGTAAGAAGGCTTAAGGAAGGTAGGTATTAAGCGTGGCCAGAAAGAAGTTTTTATAAAAGATCTTCAGCAACTTCAATATAAGCTTTTGAAAGAATGAATAGCCTAACTTGGTTGTGATATCTCTCAAAGAAAACATAGTATTTTAAGCACATAATCATACATTGAAAGATACACAGGAGGAAGGAGTGGTCAATTCTCTTGACATATGAGATAAAATTGATAAAATGCCTGGAATGGAAGTTTTGCCTTATTTTAAAATCCGGTATTTATCATTCATGAAATTTCCCTTTTGAATATTTATCATGAGGGATATCTTACTGACTTTAATTCTATGACAAACACAAGAATATGATATTAAATAATTTTAAGAAATTAAAAATATAAATTAAATACATCACTCTTTCTCTCTTTTTTTTAAAAAAATTGTTTATATTAAATATAAATGAAATCTTTTATTCAAATTTAATTTATTTATCGCTAATTAAAATGATTTTTAAATGGTAATGTATGTTTAAATTATAATAAAATTAAACAAAGATTAATTTTGTTATTTAATTATCATAGTTTAATCTTTATTCGTGATTTATCGCATGTAATTCAATGGTATTTTATGTAAACTGGTATGTGATTTATTTATTTACTTAAATTATTTTAGTAATAAATAATATAAATAAAAATAAATACATAAATAGAACTTTACACAATGTTAATAGGAACAAAAATATTTTAAAATGGTTCGTGAATTTTTTTTTAATGAAATGAAGATGTAAAATGAGCTACATTCAATCTATAACAAATTCATTTCTATTATTATTTTATAAAGAATGTTTATTAAAAAAATTAAGTAAATAATAATTTAACTTTAAATGACATCAAACATTATAAAATTATATATATATTCATATTTATAAAGAAGATATATTTGCATATACAGTGGACTCTTGATATAATGAAGGATTTAGTTTAGCCCTTTGAGAGTCACTATATTGAGAACACACTGTATATAAAATTTCTGTGTAAATATCTGTTGTTTGCATACACACGCCTACACACATAGGCCTATAATTTAGTATTTTATTTTCTTACAAAATTACCAAATTTTAACGTGAAATTCGGATAAAAAGTTATAAATAGTTAATGTATTATATAATTTGTTTGTTATATGTATAAAAAATTTTAAAATAAAAATATTTGTTTAGTATTATCAATCTTTAAACGCTTATTAATATAATATACGAACTAACAATTTAAAAAATATATATATATATATAACAAAGAAGATAAATTTAATACTTATTTAAAGTACCTGCGACCCATTAACACTCTTCAGTATCAACTTAACAATTCTTTATCATCCAAATAAAAAATGAATATGTTCCTAGAAAATGTGATTATGGAATAATTTCCAGAATTGAAACGTCCAAATAAACATATATTCTACTAAATTATTCCTAATATCGGTCATTTGCGATAAGGCTATCGAAATTTTCTTCTCTTATTATAATATATAACATTTAAAATTGCTTTTCATGCTAGGTACTAAAGTGTTACTAGACAATTGAAGAAATATGATTGATATTGTATGTTAACACAGAATCATGAGATAGGAACCATTTGAGTCAGACCCTAAGTACATGATGTAATGGTCAAAATGTGGTGTGCAATATCTGTATCACGAACCATGGACCCAATTTTCTTTAACGATAGTTAATTCTGAACGCTACATTACAACCGAGTTCAATCCATTTGTCACCCAAGTGTGAGACCAAGAAAGCTTCTTCGTTACTTTTTTAGCAGGACAGCGACCGTACAAAAACATTTTAAGATAGTTCATCAATTTAGCATCTTATTCTACTTCTAAACATAATTTTTTTTTTTTTAAATAGACAAACACTAATTTACATATCAATAAATTAATAAAAATCTTCCAACCTTCATTACAAAAAAAAATCTATTAACGATAAAGTATATAAAAATTGAAATATTATTTTTAGATTTTCCAATAAAATAAAATTTTACTGGTATTTTTTTTTCTATTTAATAATTCACTCGAAAGTTGTAATTAGAGATATTTCTAATCGAAGTTAATTAAAATAGCTAATGAGTGTTCTGTTTATCTTGAACTTTCTTGCAGTTAGTTTTAGATGAACTTTTTTCTTTTTTTTGCAAACACCAAATATAAATCAGATAGAAGTTGCTAATTAGTTTGATAAACTATACTGTATTTTGGCACACGTATCGTAATTGAGTACGTCTGCCGTGTATACGAAACAGTTTAAAGTCACTTAATGCTTGATACGAATAAAATCAAGTGTATAATATGTATGAAAATATTTATACCCGTAATAAATAATGCTCGAAATAGATTACGGTATATAAATAACATATTAAGTAAGAATTACAACAAACACGAGAGAGGAAATAGTGTAATTACAATGAACAAGTGGGGGACTTCACGTGATTCTGAATGAAGATTCAGTTCTTATATGAAGCTATATTTTAATTTTGTTTATGAATTATCATCATCATCATCATCTTATTTTACGAGATGTTTGTAAGCATGGAAAAATATATCCTTTGATGAAGTAAAAGTATTACTGTCAAACTAACTTGGGTCAATATAAGAATGAAATATCGAAAGAGATCAAAGATCTTAACGAGTCTTGTCTAATTTAATAAAGATAAATACAAAATGTCGGTCAGTAGAAAATGAGATAATTAATAGAAATTAATTTTTGTAGTAGTTTATTTTTTAACATATAAGATTTTAAAAGAATATTTTTTTAAAAAAAAGAAAACGTTAATTCCTACAGCGTTTAACATGAAAATTTCGATTATTTTAGAAAGTTTTAGAACGTAGAAATCTGTTTTAGATCTTTTCTAAATACATTCATTTATATTATTGTGTAAATCCTTTGTGTTTATCTAGCAACCATCCTTCAAGGAATATTCGCTGTCCCCGCTGGCTAGGGTTTAAAGTCATAAATTCACAAACAGCATACAGAAATTGTAATATTTCTGAAAACTACAAAAGTTTTTCGATGCGTTTTAAAAATTATTAATTAAATCAATTAAATTATCAGAAATTACAATATATTTACACTACTTTTTTCATATCTTAGTAAATTTACTAATTTTCTAATTCCATTAATTATATAGTATATTTCCTCTTGATAAATGGCCTAAAGATATTTAATTATCGATTAAAATTAATTTATTTCACTCCCACTTCATTACATATTCTTGTACACCTAAATAAGTATTACTCAATATACTATATTGTCTTAATTCATTATGAAAATCAAAACTGAAAAATTTAATCATTCTATTTCCTATTATTATTATTATTATTATTGTAAAATATTTTATATTGTTTAATATTTTAAATTTAGCTCCCGAGAATCCTAGAAATCTCTTCAATTATATACTAGTGTACACAAAAAAATCAATGCTCGTTTTCTAATTTTGTTCAATGTTAAATTAAAAGCTTACATGCGATAATAAGAATTCTTTTTGTATTCCTTTGAGAACTAAGATTCTAATATCTTATTATATTTAATTAATGACATTACCAGTTAAATGGCGGCATCATCTTTTCATGGATTAGCGAAACTTTTCATTGGATACTTTTTTTATTATTAGTTTTCAGATATCGTTAAGGACCGCAAGACTTTTCCTTTACAAGGGAATTTCTTTCTATTTTAAAGTAAAAAGTTTAAAACCCTTATTTACGGTACTAAGCCAACTTTCAAAGTAAAAATAAAAAATAAGCATTATCGATTTATAGAATTCGAATCTGTGTAATGGAACGAAACAGATTAATAGCTTGTTTTCAAATATTTTCCTTAAAAATTTATATATATATATATAACACATACACAGTAAAAATAAGAGATTGATACGCATATTTAGTTACACTACATTTAAATAAGTAGCCTATATTCAATTTGGCCAACACTCTGTACGGACCAAATTGAATATAGTAATTGTTAACACCTTCTTATATAAATACATTATATGGATTAGGTTGCAGTAAATAAAATCATGTAAATATCCTGTATATCTATATTTACATGTTATTCTATCGGATATCTAGGAGTAAGGATTTTGTTGTTCCCTTATTTTAAATATCTGATGCTGTACACAGTGACTAAATCTTGCCAGGATTGCTTTTCTGTCGAAGTTGATATATATGCAGCACAGTGTCCTTTTCTAGATTGTAGCTTGGGTAATGATTACCATTCCTTTTGTGTATTGATGCTTGTAAAGTTACCGAAGCTGGCAGATGTATACGTGAGAAAGCAAAAGGAATATGGAAGTACCGAAAGACATGTTTTGCTATTGTAGCAGACTCACAAAACCCTGGCATCTAAAAATCTAACTCTTGTTGTCCTCTCTTGTGTTTTCTAGCAATTATTCCTGTTTAGTAGAGCAAATAAAAATCCTTCCTTTCTGTGTTTATTTTTTCAATTAAATATCTAAAATTGTGACATATGTATTGATTCCAGAGAAGCAGTACAATAATTGTTAGGTAAATCAAATCAATATCAATCCATAAATCTTTAAAAGTTTTTCCTATAGTTGGTCAATACACACATTTAAACTTAGAAGACAAACCAGAAGATCACTATAAATTCTTCATTTTTATTTTGCATTTAGATGAATGCCTGCAGATATTATTTTAGCCTATTAATAAGAATGTTTGATTTATAAATGTGTACTAAGCTCAACATATCTTTTTATGAAGACAAGAAGACAAAAATTAATTTTGAAATATATACAGAATGGCCCAAAAGCGTTAAAATTATGCTCGATATTTGTTAAAATGCAAACCGATTGTATTAAACTACTTTTTACATCAAAACTTTTTATAAAATGTAACCAAAATACAGCTAAAATCTTGTAAAACAAACGTAAAATTTTCATTATCGGGTTTTATTGTATTTTCTTCTTTTGTTTATGTCAATAATGCGAATAGTCCCGAGACTCTTTTAAAACTACACCATAGGGTCAACAAACGTTAAACTAAACAGATAGGATAGTAGCTATTAGCTAGTAAATGTAGCAATTTCTTATATTGAGCTCGTTTCTACCTCGATACTGCACTGAGAAAAATTTTATATGTAGAAATGTTTTGTAAACTTACGACGTTTTAAAGTAAACTGTCATCGTTCCAGGATAAAGTGGATTGAAACGAAAAATGGAGTGAAAAATTCCTCGTGATGAAAACATTTTCGATATGCAACTATTCGTGATTTATTCCTTTCTAGCTTTCATTTTAAAACACTACAAAATTCCCGAAACCGATAATATTTTACTAAAACTATAAGGATAAAATATTAAGGCTAAAGACAAAAAAAAAAAAAAAAAAAAAAAAAATGTTGCCATTACGATATTATTTTTACGCTATTAAAACCGCTTTAATCAATAATTAAAAACCGCATATTGTGTGATACCAAGTGTGATAGAGAACATCAACGAAACTTTATTCTTAATTTACTGACATTGATGTAATAATAATTAAGTCTACACGAAAACATACAATTCATGCTCTCTTATTACATTAGAATCTCGATTAACCAAGATAAACGGAATCGATACCGTTTCGATTAACAGAAATCTTCCTGTTTCCAGATAAATAACATGCAATAATGGTATATTTTATCCGGTTCCCTGAGCGTAGCTGATTTTCCTTATTTTGCATCGATTTTCTCAGGGGGAAAAATTGATCATAAATTAATACATACATTTTAATTCATGGATATTACTATCTCAGAAATTACAAAATTATATTTATCTTTTGGAAGATGTATTATTATTAGCACTTAAATTTATTGTCAGTGAAGGAAAAGAAAATTCTTGCTAAATAAGGGATAATAAATTAATATCCTAGATTTATAAAAAGTTTAAAAAGAGATAGGCGTTGGCCTCTCACTTCTTTTTAACATTCTTTACTCACAGCATTAGGAAGGTGCCAATTCAATGTTAGGAGTAAAATGGAATTCAATCCCAACACCGATCGAACCTGCCTGATGAAACCAAAAACATATCACATAGCCAACCAGATGGCCTTGCACTCATGGTTTTTATAGCACTATTTGCAACTTCCCTATTCCTAAATCTTTAAAAATAGAAAGATTACTCCAAAAGAATAAGGCTAAAATTGGGAAATATTTCTTAACATTATTATTGTGTCACTGCTTAATGAGACAGATTTAAAAATGGAAAAAAGGAAGAAAAGTTTCAAGTATTTTTTTTTTTTTTTTTAAATTGAGATATTAAATAATCATTAGTCTATGCAAGAAATTTGAAAAATAATTTTCATCTCTTAAAATCAAATATAAATTTTTATTCCTTATGCTTTATTTTTTAAATAATTAATAATTACTTATATTCATTCATTTCTTAAAAGGAAATATTTTGATCACCACCACTAATTTTTCCCTGTAATTATTAAAAAAATTCCATTAGCCTACACATTTTTAAACTAATATTTAAAATTTTATTTTTTACGCTTGTTTTTCCTCCACTCTTTCCTTCATTATAGAAAAAAGCCATTTTACCTTTAAAATAGAACACGCAACAATTGATACTAGCACTTTCCATACTCAATATCTATAGAATGTTCAGGTACCATTATTCAAGATTGTAGAAAATATCATTAATTTTCATTTTAGGCCTTTGTGAATCTAGAAAGCCGAGCAAAGCGAAAATAAATGGAGTGCAAGGATCATTATTGATATTATATCTAATCTAAATTACTATAGAAAGCATAGCATTAGAAATTTATATTTCTCATGTTGACTGTACTGTACAAAGTGAATTCAATTAAATTATACAGCTAACTATAATGAATTAAAACCATTGCATCTACAGTATTTTGTTCATTAAAAATTAAAAAGTTAACCTATGCAGTTTAATATTAATATTACTAGTCTTACTCTCTTGTGGAATTACATAAACATTGTAAGTTTATAAATAAAAAATCTTAACAAAACTATACTTAAAAGGAATGAAGTATATATAGCTGTCATTTGAATTTTTAATACAAAATTTAACTTGCTCTTAAGTCATAAAATATATTATTAAAAAGATAAATATTGCTTCAAAAACAATATTTTCTTGGAAGTTCAAAATTAACCTGATAAACATGTTATCGGCTTAATTTTTTTCCCTATTGATCCAGTAATTAATGCTTTGCAAAATTATCTGATATTATCTGTTCTTTCATTTGTGAATAAAATTAATCTAAATTATTCCTGTTCATTGATTAATGAAAGCATTATCTAAATTTTTATTCTTTATAAATACCAGTACCCTATTTTTCTTCCCTTTTTTTTTTTTTCCTCCTTAATTCAATGTTTCTAAAACTTTATAATTTTAGTCACGTGCCTTGAAGCCAGAAATTTATTTCATAAATTAAAATGAAAATAAATTGTTGTTTGAAAAATTTAATTAATTCAATTACAGGTAATAGTATTTCTAAATGTTTAATATGAATGAAATTACCAAATTGATTTCTGCACAAAATGAGATTTAAAATTAGAATATTTTCCAAGTAAGGTTTTTTTTATGTACATAATCTTTTTTTTTATTGTTTGTTTTCCCTATTCCTACTACTTTTTTTAATAAAGTTTCTATTATGGGGCCAAATTAAATTAAACTTTTATAATTAAGGTCATAAGATTATAAAATTTGTTTAGGTCACATGGCCTTGATAACTTTCTTACAAAGAAAAATGCATTAGAATTTAATTACTTTTAAAATTATCTTTTGAGTTAATTATTTTGTACTTTATTTTAAATCCTAAATAAAAATATGATTTAAAAAAAATAGAAAATAATTTTTCATATATTGTTTACAATTTAAAATTTATGTAAAAAAATATATTTAAAGTTTATAAGCATTTACAAAAATTTATAATGCTACAACATTAAAATCACATATTGTGCATATTTTTATAATAAAAATTGTTTTAAATTTATAGAAAATTTTTATGTTACTAAATATATATATATATATATATAATCGATAAGAAAAAATAAATTTGTCAATAATTGTTACACATCACCGAATCATCATTAACACATATATGCAAAATGCATTAAATATATAGATTTTACCTGATCAAAGTGGATTAATGCGTAATTAACACTATAATAAGATGCACATCAATGCACATATATTAAATGAGCGAGCTACGAATAATTTTGAAATAAATTAAGTCGGAATTACAGGATTAAAAATCCATTATCTAAAAGATATTATATATAAAATTTTACTAATCCATAACAATAAAGATTTGTATATATGTTCTATACATATAAATATATATATATATATTTTTAATTATGATAATTATCATTCCTAAATATTTAAAAACTTTTATTGAAATACTACATTAAAAAAAATTATTTATAAGCCTGTTTATAATATGATAAATTTAAAAAATAAAATTTTAATGGGATACAACTTGTACCAGAAGTTTTGTTCAAGCATTTGGATTCATACAAATTGATGCAGAAATCCATAAATTCTTAAATTTATAAAATTTTTATATAATTAATCTACAACTTAAATATTAAATTAGTATTGCCTAGAAAGATATTACCTTAGAGAATGTACTGTACTTATTATTTTAAGATGTAAATTACAGAATAATATGTTTTGTTTTATAGATTTTTCACACACACTGTTTTTATAAAATCAGAATTAAATTTCAATATTTCAATAAATATTATAATACATCAGTTTTGATAAATTTGACGTATATATATATATTTTAATCAAGTCAACAACTTGAAGATTTGAAAGAAAATAATAATAATAATGATCTGTTTCAAAGACCAATTTGTGTTTTGTTCAGTGATTTATTATATATCGTTTTTTGCAACCAATATAATACTAAAGATAGTAAAACAACCATTAAACATGAAAATATTTTAAAAATATAATATCTTCTAATAGTATATTCATATTTCTGTTTAGAATATATATAACTTTTTTGAGAATATATTTTAAAGTCATAAATCTATTTGTGCAATTTCAAATCAAATTGTAGAATTTCAAAAGGCAAAATTCTTATTATCTGGTGTATTTTGATATATATTTTCAAATATAAATCGAGCAATAACAACAAAAATATATTATCGATACTCATAGAATTGAATTTGAAAATATTTTTATTTCTTATATATGAATTTAATATTTTTTATCACAATGTAAATATTACAAGCAAATTTTATAGTAGCCATGTTCTAGATTATTAACCAAAGACATTTTTCAAATAGCAGAAAATTCTAGCACAGAATATATTAATCCTTACAATGTATGCAAAGTTACATTCTAGAATAAATCTGGGATTAAAATTGACACAATAAATTAGACTTTGTTTACAATTTTTTAAATTTTATGCATAGCACATGACAAATTAATCAAACTTCTTTTAAAAATAGACATTTCCATTTTACTTTAATGTGCAGTCTATTTAAGTGCAGATTTTAATTATATTTAAACAAAAATTAACATAAATAACACAAATTACAATATTTAGAATCCAATTATTTATGATTTTGGATAATTTTTGAATAATAATTTTTTTGTTAAAAAATTTTATAATTATATAAAATATAAAAATGCCCTTTAATCTTTAAAGTCAAATTATATTAATAATTCACCTGAGATTCTTAATGAAAAGACTGATGTAAATTAACTATTTATAATCAATTATGATTTATAAATAATATAATTTTTTATAGAGGAATATACTTTTAAACATAAAAATTTTCTAAACAATAGTTTAATTAAGGTTTATCACCATCAGCATTTAAAGTCTTTAGATAATCATTGTATTTTTTTTCTTGTAA
The DNA here is from genome assembly GCF_030686945.1 of Centruroides vittatus. Classification (NCBI taxonomy): domain Eukaryota; kingdom Metazoa; phylum Arthropoda; class Arachnida; order Scorpiones; family Buthidae; genus Centruroides; species Centruroides vittatus. The sequence goes on from NW_027120671.1 coordinate 294,038, forward strand.
TGTATACAATTTTAATAATTTTTTTACTTGTCCTTTACTAAGTGGTTTTCCTTCAATATCATGTGTAGGAAAACCTTTTTCATCAAATTCAGAATACTTATCTGTTTCATTTTTAAACATCTCCCAAGGAGGAATCTTTTTCTGAGCATCTTTAGCAGCTTGAATTTCTAGCATTGCTTGCTTTGCTAATTCCTTTTCTTTGCGTTTTTCTTCTTCAATTTTTAACTTCATTTCTCTCTCTTTAAGCAAAGTTTCCCGATCTACCAATTTTAAAATAGGTGGTTGTCCTTCCTGATCTTCTAACCTAACACCTAATTCTGGTAGTATATCATCTCTAAGTTCATCACATAACTTCAATAAATCATTTGCTTTATGTTGCCTACTAGATAATCTTACTTTATCTCTAAAATCAGCTAAGGCATTTAAGAACGGAAATAATAATTTTTCATTATTGGTATTTTCTAATTCTTTTTGAGGAAATCCAATTGCCTTTTCTTCTGATATTACACCAAATATTTTACATATTTCTGTTATATAATTTGCTATGTTCTTTAGTATTAATCCATTTACAGCTTGTTTATTCAGCATTTTTTCTCTAATATAGATATTACTTGCTGTAATTAAATCACGGATATAGTCGAGTGCCCTTCTTGTATCAATATTATCACAGAGAGATTCGTGCACATACATTTTAGTTTCAAAAAATTTATTATTTAGATTTGCTTCTTCTTCATTCCATTTCTGAAAATTTTGTATATCAGAATCCGTTATTGTTCGAGTAATGCTTTTAACAGTTAGAAAAAATTCTTTCATAAACTTTTCATACTGAATAGCAATTTCCATTGTATTTTCACTATAATCCAAACTATCTTTCCAAGAATGAAGTAAAAATGCCAATCTTAATTGGCTTGAGGAATGTTTTTGCAAAGCTTCCTTTATTGTAATAAAATTTTTTAACGACTTTGACATCTTGCAACCAGATATTGTTAAATGTCCAGAATGTAAAAAATATCGAACCCAATGATTGTTGTCATAATAAGCTTCGGCTTGAGCAATCTCATTATCATGATGTGGAAATTTGAGATCAACACCACCCGTGTGAATATCGATAGATTCACCTAATAACGAACTAGCCATAACAGAGCATTCGATATGCCATCCAGGTCTTCCTTTACCCCAAGGAGAATCCCACGACGGTTCACCAGGTTTGGATGCTTTCCACAGTGCAAAATCATTTGGACTTTTCTTCTGTTTAACTCTATCTTCAGAAACACTAAGATCTCCTTCTCCTTCATTTAAAGCATTAGTGTCTCCAAAAGCTTCGGGTACAAGTTTGGCATAATAATGATTACGACACCGATCGAAGGTCATAGTATCAAAGTAAACAGAACCGTGCGATTCATAAGCCATACTGTTATTTATAATCTTCTCTATATACGCTATAATTTCAGGAATGTATTCGCTGACTCTAGTAACAACATCGGCAGGAAGTACATTTAACGCATGCATATCTTTGTAGAATTCTTCTTCCCAAAACCTAGGGAGAGATCTAAATATCGAATTATCAGTAACTTCAGCACCATGTAATGCATCTAACCAGTTAGAAAGAACATCTTTGACATTATCTAATAAGCTTTTCTTAGCTAAATCATTCATATCATTTTCAGCATTTTTAATCGCATCTAAAGTTTTAGAAATTGTTTGCTCTTGAAGCTTCTTCTTATCTGGATCATTAGTCGATTTTGATTTTTCGATGTAAGCAGTTAAAGCATCTTTAACATCCTTCAATACTTCAGAAATACTACATTCTTTATTAGCGTATTGATTAAAGAGATACTGCTGTCTAGCACGTTGAATGATCTTGTCATCGATATCAGTTATGTTCATGACGTAAAACACATCATAATTAAAGTAATCAGACAATATTCTTCTTAAAATATCAAAGGAAATATAAGACCTGGCATGACCCATATGAGAAGCATCGTAAACAGTCGGACCACAACTGTACCATAATACTTTTTTCCCGTTTTGTGGAATAAATATCTCTTTCTGCCTAGTGAAACTATTATATAATTTTAATTTAGGTAATTCTGTACCTTGAGGAGCTAACCAGGGCGATAACGTTCTTTTAGACTTTTCAGTTTCCATCTTCTACAACCACGTTTACCGGTTGCATCAGCCAAGCCGACTGACTCTAGAAAGTAGCAAAAAAATATAGCCAAAATAACGCCGGTTATAATAATAATCTATATTTATTATTCTAAACATGAATTAATGTTTAATAAAATTTTAGACGAATTAATATAAAATTAATATTTATTTTGTAATTAAAACTTAATGTGAAAATCTTGTTAGACGGGCATAATTTCGCTATTGATCCATATTAGAACAAGCAGTATGATAAAAGGTAGAAATGATGTTTCAGCTGTATTATTCACATTAAAAATTTCCCAAATCCGACTTGGACCCGAATCTGGATCCATCAGAGCTTTGCCGCCTTGCCATTAACAGGATAGTAAATTAAATTTACTGACTCGAGATTCGCTCATTAAAAATTATAATGCCATCTCAGTTTATGTACACTACAACACAAGCTCCTTCCAGAATCGATCTCCAGCATGGATGAATAATAGAGAATAATATCTCGGCTCGTGAATATAATCAATCACTACCATTCGAATCTAACCGCTGGATGGCCATGGCGTTAAGGCCTCAACAAAACATACTGGATGACTCGGGATTTAATCCGGGCGAGCAATCCCAGAAATTTTTTATGAGTTGTCTATTCCAGATATGTCGGGTCCATTCTTCAACACCGGGCTGCACCATTGTGGGCCTGGCCGAAACCCACGGTGGGCATGCGAAAAGACCCTCTTAGTGCTCACGAGACAAAAAATACTGAACGTCCAATTTAAATACGTACATTGTATATTTAATTATAATAGAAATATAAGCATTTACATATTTCATAACTTGATCGACGTAAACTGTAGCAGAGTCAAATCTTTTTTTTCATAATCTGTAATTTCGATCATTACACCTATTTTAATAAACAGACCTGAAAAGTTAATCGTCAAGTGACAAAATGTAACAGAATATTATGTGATATGAAAAAACATATATTTCTATTATCAAACACGAGGATTCAGTACGGTCGTTAAGCTTTTTACTTTCGAGATAAGCATATCAGTTGTGTCTATTACCAATAATTGGATCAATCTGTCTCTCTAGAGAACCAGAGAGTGAATCTGAAAAGAACCCCAGGAATTTTTCATTGTCTGTCTCGGATATGCTGGGAATGGTTGGCTGCGCGGAGTTTTCAATCTTTCTTCATGTGTCTAACACGTGTTTTCCATAGAAAGTCATTCCAGGAATCACTCCTCCTTGACAGATCTCCCTTGTATCAGTTTATTCTATCAATACAATTCTATTCTAGATATAATAATAAGCCACGTACCGGTACCTCACCGACCGATCTCCCTAACTGAAGTCTGGTCAAACCCATAATGAGGACAATTTGTAAAAAACTGCTCTCTTAGAGACTACAAAGTAGAAAGCGTAAAAAATGAAAGAAAAAAGAAAAGAAGAAAAATAGAATAATCAAGTTAAAAAATGGCAATTAAGTTTTATTAATTAATCAAAAATTTATTTTTCTAATTTCAAAATAAGGGAAAATCATAAAAATTTATGGCTTTTAAACTTTAATCTATGATAATACGCTTATTGATAAAAATAAAATTGCTTTTTCCATCGAATTTTATTGCAACAGATATTAGAAATTGAGAATTTCTGCACGGAAAATCAAGATCGTTTCTATTGATCTAATATTACCTAGAATTGATAAGATTTTTTACTTAATATAAAATTTTTATGACAACAAAAATACCGTAATAATGTAATACAAGCATATTTATTTATAAAAACCTATTTTACATTTATTGATTTAACAATGTAAAATGTTATGTTTACATATTTTATTATTTAAATATATAAATGTCGTACACACACACACAAAGTTATTTGCACGTAAAGATGAGAAAAGCTAACAAGGAAATTAAATTCGAAACTTTAAAACTTTTGATGCTTCAGGATATAAATAAGAATTGGTTTTTTCATCGTGTTTTCTTCTGATGTATATTTATATCCAGGGGCTAAAAGAGGTTAGACAAGGAACGATCCAGTCACAAATGTAAAACCCCACCTTTCTTAATCATGAAAATACATAAGTAAAATTAATTAAACATATCTTTTATATTTTACCTAAAAACCATTTACGTAAAAGACTAAATTTTGGAAATTTTCATATTAGCAAAAAGCCATGTTGAGTTTCTATTTCTGGACACACTTTTATGAATTCTGTAATTAAAGTATATAAGCTTGTTTACGTCGTATATTTTCATTTTTGGTTCTTTTTTCCCGGTGGCATTAAGAAAGCCATTTGAATCTATCCATTGCTTGCGACCGGGTGGTGACGGACGGGACGGGACATAGCCATGACGGACCACCCTTCTGGGGATGCTCTTCGGGATTCGATCCCGGATCGCCATGCTCATTCGGCCGTCAACCTCATTATTTAAGAAAAAAAAATTATAAATTGGTATATTTTATATTTTTTGTTATACGTATCCATTCTATATTTGTTATAAATAGACGTTTTTAATCGGTTCCTTTTCATAATCTCAAGCGCTATCACTTTCAATGGAGTAAGATTCTATATTTTTGACGATGAACGTTCGCCGCCATCGTTTGCCGTTACTACTGGAAATTTACCAGTGGAATCAAGGCTTTAGACGATTTTTAATTTGTGTAATGAAGTTAACAATATGTGAATGATTTAATTACTTTAATAGTTACTTAAAATAAACTTAAAGATTAATTAACAAAAATATAACAAAATAGAATTTTGTTACTTCTTAATAAAACGTAACATACATACATACATATCTTTATGCTCATAATCCAAAAATGGCGAGCAGCAGGCGAAAGGAGCCTACAATCGCACAAACTATCCATTCAGTAACTTTCCCCACATCTTCCTGTCCAGACGCATCTCCTTTGCTTCAGACACACTCATGAATCTTCAAGCATTTCAAATGTAGGATGTATGCTTGTCAACGTTAGAGTTCTTGAGTTCTTGGATAGAAGAATACTTCGCAGGCTTGCTTTTGGCCCAAGGATGGTCGATCCGAAAGGAAAACTTGGAAATCCAGGAATTCGGACTTTGTTTTATATAGGGAATTTCTCTTCTGTTGAGTAGTAGCTTGGATTTTTCCACAATAGGAATTCATTAATGTTATACTATCTCCTTCTCCGAATACAATCTGTTTTAGATATCTCATATTCAAGTTCATATAAAAGATAGATCTAATGACGAGCTAAGTTTGTAGTGTGGATAGGTAATCTATACTTATAAATGGATGTGGAATAAATTATTAATATATTATGATTAAAATCAATCGCTTTTTATACCGGTAGTTTTTGTTTTATTTTATTTGTATATGGCTACGCAATACATGACGAGATGACCATCCCTGGAGGACTTTCTATGGAAAACTAGCCCCCTATTTAGGTGTTACCAGTGGTGATATTCAGCGGGTTCGCACAGGTTTGGCCGAACCCGTTGTTAAAATTTTCAGTTTTCCGAACGGGTTCGCCCGAACCCGTTGTTAAAGTTTTCCGAACGGGTTCGCCCGAACTCGTTAAAATTTTCAGTTTCCCGAACCTTGTTAAACACACGGAACATTTTTCAGTTGGTTTGTTTTTTTTAAAAAATATATTAAAATATACGTATTATACTCTGTAATACTAGTAAACTAGGGCCTTATACCCCGTATGCACCGAGTATTTCAATCTAGATTGTGAGCAAGGTCGGGGACTATGTCTTGGTGCGATCTCTCTCAACCGTTTCAATCTCGACCGAAACGAGGTTTAATCGCGATCGATTCAAGAGAGTTCTTGAAAGTAGATCCAGTCATAAGAAAGATCCCAGAATGCCACGCGCGTGAGATAATACAAGATGGCTGTGCAACACGTGTCGGGCTATGGACAGCGAAAGAAAAAGGATAATGTATCTCGAGAGATGATAACATCTGTCTATAACGAGGAGTGCCATTCCGCGGCAAAGAATGTCTCTGTCTAAAAGAAAAAAAAAAAAAAAAAAAAAAAAGGTTGACAGCATTAAAATACCATTGTCACCTGGTCTTCACCCAGGGCTCGTTACGTTCCAAATACGCCACTGATTGTTAGATATATCGCAAGAAAAGGTATTGTATTTATTTCTAGCTAAAACTTCCATTTCGTTTGTCGGTGATTGTCAGGGAAAAATTTTCTGCTAGCGAACCCCTTGTTAAATATTTCGAATATCACCACTGGGTGTTACTAACATGAAAAAAACTCCGGAAAACTCTACCCGGACAGCCCGTTGGCGAAGAGCAGATCCACGACCAGCTGGTTCAGCGGTTTTATCCACTCGGGCACTGGTGGATCCCGCTTTTTGTAGTTAAGGGATTTTATCTATTTGGTTTTGTTTTTCTAAACTCTTTCCTCTCTGTAGACATTACAGGGCCTTTTTATCAAACCCATCGTGGGTTCAGCCAGTCTATAATAGGCGGGCCACGTGGTCACGGACAGGGTCCGACATATTCGGAAAATACCATCTCCGAAAAATTTCTGAGATTTTTCGATCCGTTCGGATTCGTTTCCGTGTTTCCCGGAGCGGTAGCTGATGGCTGATACCTTCCTTAACCGTTTGGCCATCCGGTCGGCAACAATTATCTACTTGGATACTGGTGGACTTAAGGAATAGAGCTCGATTTATTCGACACGAACCATTCACAGAAAAATTCCCGAGATTCCGGCTCTACAGTCGAACTTGAATCTCTCAGAGCGATGGCTGACGCCATTACCACCTCGGCAATTTAGCCATTCGATCGGATAACTTTAAACGGCAAGATTTTTTTTGCCACTTTAAGATTCGAATTTGAATCAGAATTAGATCTTTAGATATTTTTTTATGGATTATTTATTTTTGATATGCTCCGTTCCATCTTTCATCATTCAACTAATCTCATTACAGTTTAGCCGAATCCGTGATCTGTATGATTAACACCATTTTAGTACTTGATGATTGAACTTTATTTTTCTTAAGCAATTTTATAAATTATTTCCGTCTTGTGGGCACTAAGAGGGCCTCAGTTAGCAAGCCCATTATGGGTTCGGCCAGGCCCACAATAGGGCGGCCGGGTGGTGAGGGACGGGGACCGACATCGACCCGTCCGGATCCCCAGAGAGGTAGGCTGCATAAATCTTAATCGCTCGGCCATCCGGCCATATCGCCCAAGTGTTGCGTTGCCATAATTTGCCATAACTTAAACAAACAAACAAACCCCGCGTTTCTTTATGCAGCCCTCGAGAAGCGCTTTACAACGAACACACTGAAACTGGTTTCTAATTGGCCAACACTGCTCGTGACGTCATTTCGCTACACTCGCTGCATAAAGAACGCGGGGAAACTCTCCCTCTACATATTAGCCGATCCTATCGAACGGGCAAAAATTAGAACTTATAATCATAAATAATAATTACAATGCTATAAGACAATCGACATTTTTTAATATTAAACACTACATAAAATGTATTAATAAATATTCAATACTTTAATCAATATACATTTTTAATTATAACATAAAATCACTCATTTTCAATGTGATAAACGTGGATGGCAGCATAGTATATTCAAGATGGCTGCTGAAATGTTTTTAATAAGGAATTGTTTTACTCCGTAGTATTGTTTTTTGAATAGTAACTTAAAAAACTAAGAAAATGTCAGGGGTCCAGATGTGTAAGAATATGTTTTGTCGTTGTTTTAGTGGAAGTAACGGTGTCGGTGATTATGTATCGATGAATGATCAACCATTAGTTGTATTAGATACGAGCAAGATGGGTGAGTTGAATATATTGATGATTGAATAGTTAAATAGTACATTTTCAAGTTATAATAAACTTACAAAATCTATAAATTAGATATATTAGTCAGAATATTCCTAATTTTATTTAAACGGTTTAAAATATGGTACTACGAGATGGCAATCCAAATATAGATTTGTTTATAAAACTGCGAAACAGATGTATAAACTAGCTTTAGGAGGTGTTAGCTGATCTCACGGATAATTTATTATTAAGAATAATTTTTAAATATTTCTGTTTTGAAACTGAGTAGCTACTTTGAAGAAATTGACATTGATTAGCCAAGCATTTGTCAGTTTCTTCTTAGGCGAAACTACACGTTTTTCTCAACACTACCTTAACCTGTATCTGAGATATACCGTGACCTATCAGAGTATTTTTAAAAATCTTTTAAGATTTTTTTTTCAGTTTTCTACCCGAAAATGGAAAATGTTATAAAGCGGTGGTCCTCTACTTTCATACATTCTACTTTTGTACAATTTGCTACAATACACATATCATACTTTCGATTTTTATCAATATATATAGAAAAACAGGCGTACTTTCATGTAATGATTCTCCCCTTCTTGTGAACTATTAGTCATTAGTCCCTCCCCAGTTCTCTGACATTAATCACGTCTTGAGTTAGCCTTCGTGCATCTTGACAAATTTTTGACCGTCATGGAATTATGTGATTCCAACGGAGAATGTATATCTCGTGTACGAAGGGCAATAGAAAAAGACATAGCGTGTTACAGAACTCTTTATCAAGCAAAGAAAAAGAAGAGTACAATTCAATTATCTTTTGACAAATTTATAAAGAAAACACCAGATACTGATCAATAAAAAATAAATATTTTGAAAACCCTTTTTGATGTTTTTTTACATTGTTCTACCTTTGTACATTTCAAGTTTCATACGCATTTCAGGAACCAATTAGGTATGAACGTAGAGGATCGTAATTGACGGATAGTCATGATTGATTAGCTAGTATATACTGCATTGTTAATGGTTACGTGTTTATTGTTAATGTTAGTATAGTTGAGTAACAGAGAAGGATACTGAATTATAACAGATTTTACTTGAGTTGGTAAAAAGTTGATTTATTGAATCTGAAAATGTTGACAAAAATGATAGTGAAAGAATGTGCAGAAAATTCTCATACTGAACAAGAAATTTGTGATTATGAAGTTATCATGCATTACATTGGCATTATATTGACAGTATATGCATTATTATGCTAATATAATATGTTAGTATAGTATGCATATTAATGTAATTAATATGTAATGCATATTAATACACATATTAACATATATAGTCAATATTCTCAGTTTCGTAACTAAAACATTCATAAACTGAGAATATTGACTATATTTGTAAATCAATTATTCCAGGTTTCACTTCAAACTATTATTGCATTTTTTTATTAAATTCTGTTAAGAATTCTGTAAGGAAAAACAAAAGACAAAAATGCGTGATTTTGATAGGAATTGAATTAATTGAAATAAATGAAATATATTTAATACCTGTAATTCAGGAGTTGTAGACAAATTTCCAATTTATATGCTTTCAGAAATATTTCTAAATATAATTTAATGTTTAAGTTATATTGAAAGACAAATGGCTGTTTATTAGCACAATTAAGCATTAATAAAATACTTTATCTAACTTCTCAAGATTTCAAATTACATGAATTAATTTAATTAAGCATTAAATAGTTCAGGATTATTCAATTCACTATTTGTGATTCACTACATTATTATTTACTGTTGTCATTATAAATGATGCAATATAAAATATGTAGAGTGAGTAAGTTTTATACATTCCATTTTCAGTTGTAGACAGGTGTTAAACAAATTGTGTTCTTGTTTTCACTGCATTGCAAGTAAGCTATAGGAGAAGAGTATGATGCTATAGTTTAAGCTTGTGGAATTAATTTAAAGATCTAAGATTTGAAGTTGCAAATTATCAAAAGTATTTTTATCAATAATTTAAAAAAATAAGGATTATCAATAAGTTTCTAGTTAAATTAGCTGTCTTAGGAATCACAAAAAGATCACAAAATTATAAAAACAAATTTTAATAAGATCCTTTAGCATTTTGACAGTCATACTTATTTAGTTTTATTTTATTTTATAGTTTTTTAGTTTTGAATGTTATTTTATTCTCATTTAGAAAGTAGGAAATCGTTCAGGAAACAAGGCATTAATAATGGCAGGAGAGAGATCAGATCAAATCTTTCTTATGAAAACCATTGCTGAAGAAAATTCTTACTCTGCTTTACAGCTTGTAGTCTTCATGGTCCATAATGCAGCATGCAACTGATCTAGATTTTCATTTCTGTTTTTCTGTGCTTCACATATTGCAAATTCACTTTCTTCATTGAAAACAAAGGATTTAGATAAGTAATCAAATGTTTTTGACTCCAGGTTTTTTTATCTTATGATGGAGACATTTTTTGAAATTTTCCTTTTTGTCATCATCATTATTCTCAGCTAGAGTCTTTTAGGTGCTGCTTATATTGATACGAGGTTCAAGATCCTGTTCATGAAACAACGAAAGTAGTATTTTTCTTTTACGCCACAAGAAATCATCTTGAAACTGTCAAGACACTTTCTAGCACATTTTTAGCTTCAGGATTATAGAGATGTTGCAAAAGAGCAACAGTATTTTGAACTTTTCTTGATTCATACTGTTGATGCAGTTGATGAGCTAAACCAATATGTACATTTTGGGCTTATTACCTCCTTTCAGCAGTTGGTTATATCTTGCGTATTCTTGTTTTTTCCAAATTGTGTTCTTGACATTAAATTTTAATTCACAATCATTATTTGAATACAGCAAAATGAATGCCATGTGCCAAATGCTCTTGGTGATATTTTTTGGCAAAATTTGGCCATGACAAAGGCATCATTGACTGTAAAAGCCATGAAGTGCTCATCTATATTTGAGTCCAAATTCATTTAATCTGGCATTGACCAACTCCTTAAATTTAGCACTATTTAATGATTCTCTGATAAATATTTCTAATGAGCAATGCTCATTTTCTGCATGAACATTTATATTCATAAGTCTTATTTTGAATAGATGTATTTCATTTAGAGTGAAAGAAAACTGTTGGCTATTTTTACATTTCTTACTGAATAAATCATCTAATTCCCTTTTCCTTCTCAAAAAATGAAATAACTATATTTTTGACAGTATTTGGACAAGTTGGGGAATATCATATTCATTTTTTCATTTTTTAAAAAGTCTCTTGTATAAAGTCAAAATTTGCAATCATTTAAAACTGAAATCATCAACGCTAGCCATTTTTGAGACCTCTTCTTTCATCAACAATTTATACTTAAATTAAAGAAGACAATTTTCTATCATTTTGCTGCAACTTCTGCATTTTCATCTAAACTAATATGGTAAACATTATATGAATGGCTAATCCTGTTGTACTTCCAGCACATTTTATTATATTTATTACACTTAGCTTGATCACTACTAGTTTGTAAAATGGCTCCACACATTTGACTTTCTTGGCATGATTGAGGGCTATATAAAATTTGTTTTTATAAAATAGGTTATATTATTTATATGATCACAAATTGAAATAAGTGATAAAGAAAAACCTTATCTCTCATAATGCAAGTATGCAAGGAACTATTCATCTGACAACTTTACAAATTGCAGACTGGCAACCTGTCACAGCATTGTGTCTATAATGTATGTTACATGTACTAAACATGTCAATTGAAAAGGGTCACTTAAAACGTTTTCCATTATAATAAGTTTCATTTTCAAGTACAAAAGGAAACTTGTTTAATGAGTATTGAACTTAAGAAATCAAAAGTATCATTAAAGTATTGATAAAAAGTTTTGATAATTATCTGAAAGAAGATTTATTAAAAAGAAGAAAAAATATGTGTGTCTATTAACCTGAGTTTTAGATTAATGCCAAACAATTGCCAGATTACATCAAGCTATAATAATGCTATTATTGAATAATTAAATGTCAAGTAATTTAGCCTAGATGTAGGCATTAGGCACCGTCTCTTGATAAATTTAATAACTATAATTAAATTAACATTTAATAATTAATATAAAAGGTTCTGGAAGAAAAGAATAGGTCAAACTACTTGATATTTAATTATTAAATAGCAGCATTATTAGAGACTGATGTAATTTGGCATTAAGAAGAAACAAAATTTAGAAATAGACAAAAGCAAAAAATTGATATGTGATAACTAAAACAAAAGTAAATAACATTGTAAAAAGAACATAATCCGTGAAGTTTAAAAAATAACTCAAGTAAATCTAACAAGAATAGTGGTGGGAAACACAGATATGAATGAAATTTTTGCAGTTTGTAGATGAAGAACTCCTGTGTAAAGACATAAAATATTAGATGGTCAGCCATTCAATAATAACTAACAAAAAAAATTGATGTCTTTTCTAAAGAGCGCAATAAGAATGTCATCTCAATGTGCTTTTTTTAGTGGTGTTCTGAGAACTTTGCCTACTGTAATAATGTTCCAACTTCAAATCCTGATGTTTCTGGAATTTTGTATTTTTAAACTTTTATGTGAAACAAAATTGTATAACTGTTTTGTTTAATTAGTTTAAATATTTTGTAAATATATAGTATTATAACAAAAGTTTGAAAAACAAATTTCCAGAAACATCAGATTTGAACTTGGAACAACACTGTAGTAAGTGGAGATGAACACTGTAGTGTAGAAGTCTTTGTACATCACCATGCAGCATGTTGAAATGGCCATCCTTATCTTCTTAACAGATACTAAAATCTTTTGGTTAATTATTAGTAAAAGGCTGGCTGTCTACTTTTAATATTTTGTGTGTACTCAGGAGGCACGACCTATAAACTAAGTTTCATTCAGATCTATTTCCTACATACACATTCTTTATGTAAGTTAAAAAAGAAAAGAAAAAGCCAATAAAGAAATGATAAAGATTCTTGATTGCATCCAGTTTAGATTGTGATCACTAGTATAATTACACTTAATTAAGTTTTAAACCAAATACTGGATTGTTGGACAAATTATCGGTTATGTTTAGTACTATAATTAAACTTCTACTGTAGATATAACTTTTTCCATATCTGTTAATTTGTTGTTTTGAAAACAAAGAAATACAGAATCACAAAAATAATAGATAATGATGAAATAAATTTTATTATTGTATTTCTTTTAAGATAAAAAAAATCTTAATATAGAAAGTATTCTTGTGGTAAACTTTAAGCAACAAATGATTTGTAAGTCCTTCTATTATTTCTGATATTTCATCAAATTTTAAAATATAAAATATTTAGATGAATTTAAACTAAACAAAAAAATTAATGAAAACTTGTTCTTTTACTAAAAGTTAATTGTATTATATATATAAGAACAAATTGAATGCACCTAGATATATAGTATAATTCAGCAACTGCATTTGGAAATAGAAAATTTAATTTCTAATATAATTCCACACTAATTTAGAGAAGAAAATATTGCTTTTAATGGAGTAAGTGATCACAAAAATTAAAACTTGTCAAGTACTTTTGAGCTTAATGCTCATCTTTAGGAACTTGAAGAACATGCTACCTTAGCAATAGATAAAGAAAGTTTTGGAGAATCTTATAAAAAAAATAAAAATTGATATATTTATAACAATAGATTAATTGAATGTCTGTCCTTACATGAAAGGGAAAAATTACTAGTGCTCATTATTATTTGAAAAATGTAATGAGAAGAATTACAAGATTTATATGTTTTGACAAGGTGTCAATAAAGCATTTTAATGAACAGATTGCAATACAGAATTCATTGCTGATTATATTGTAAAGCACACATCAAAACTATCAGAATTATGGTAAACTTAACTTATGTATTCCGAGACCGTGTCTTCCTTTTATTCTTTTTTATCTTCACAACTAGGTGCATTAGTAGACACAAGGCATTTTTACATCATCTTTATTCTGGATTTTCTATAGGCTGATACGTGTTTTGGGCAAAGGCCCCTCATCTGTCGGCATGACGTCACTAACACAGACGTTCCACAGATGTTCCGCTAACACAGACGTCAAGAGTATGTGCTGGTTGATGCTCGATGTTAAACCATCACGCCTTCACTTTAATAGTAATTTAAAATTGTAGATATATTTTGAACCGCAATGGTATTTTAACAATTTTACCTGTAAATACGTAATTTTAAGTGAAATGTATGTGTCAACACCACCAGAGGAAAATCCCGCAAGTCATGCCGACAGATGAGGGGCATTTGCCCGAAACGCTTATCGGCCTATAGAAAATCCAGAATAAAGATGATGTAAAAATGCCTTGTGTCTACTAATGCACCTAGTTGTGAAGATAAAATAGAGTAAATTTAACTATTAGATAAACAACTAAAAAATAGACTAAATAAAATCATGCAATCATTTTCTTAAGAACTTTTTGCTTAAGAAAATGATTGCATGATTTTATTTATTCTGTTTTTTTAGTTGTTTATCTAATAGTTAAATTTACCATAATTCTGATTGTGTGAAAAGTTCTTAAGAAAATAATAGTGTAATATTAAGAAATAAAATTATTTCTATTGAAGTTTTGTGAAGATGACTTAAAAGAATTTAAATTTCTTAGACTATTTAAATTTTCTGAATGTGATTCCTTAACAGTATTTGATAATTTAATATCATCTGTTTAAATAAATTTTCTGAAGAAATAGTGTTTTCTTTTATCCTTCTAACAGTAATATTTGCATACTTTATTTAATTACGGACATAGTTATTTATTTGCCAGTGCTTATTGAATTTTTAGTGCTGCTACAATTTAACAATTGGAGTATCATGAGGAATATTGTTTTCTTTTTAAAATGTACTTTATTGTATTTTATAATTGTTAATTAAATATGATTATATATAATTTATACATTACAATTCATTTAAAATTGGACAATCTGACTGTCTATTGGAATTCTTAGTTTTTATTAAATTAATGAAATAAAAAGTATATATTTGAAAAAAGAAAATGTGTTATTGTTCAGTAATAGAAGAACTTATGAAGTGTATTTATTGAAATGACTTTAAATGTATTATTATTAACTGTTCATATCATTATTACATTTTATTTTTGATTCTCCAATAAAAGTATAATAGATTATATGTTCAGAAATTCAAAATTTGAAACCAAAAAACACACTTTATGGTTAATTTTATTAAAGTGTTGCTCTTGTCATTAAAATTTATCTTTTAACTTAGTAATTTGTACAATTTGTGAAGTTTTCTTTTTATTTAAAACTTGAAAGTAAGATAAACAAATTTAAGTTGTATTTTATTATTAAAACCAAAGTACAGTGTAAATTAAAAAATAATTTAAATAAATTTAATTAACTGAAAACTAATTACTTTATCTAGGCACTCACTTTTTCAAGAAGTCAGAAAATAAAAGATAGGTTAACATTTTTGGAAAGTTTAGCACTTATCATCAGACTATTGTAATTTAATGAATGTTCTAATTCCAGCACTTTAAAACAATTATTTTATTTGAATGTATTATTTTTGTTCATTAAACTGTAATTAGATCTTTGGACAAAGTATAAGAACAAATACAAGGACCAAATAACAGGAATAGTAATAAAATAAAATAAATAAAAATAATCCTCTTATTATTTTTACCTTGTTTACTTTTACATTTGTTTTTTTTGTTTTATAAACAAATAAAATAAATTATTAAAAATGGAAATTAAAAATTAGGAATAAAAATAAAATCAAAACCAAAATTAAACAAACAATTATTTATTATGACATCATCACAATGCCAGGCTGCAATTTTTAGTAATATTTTTAATTTATTCAATTTAAAATATAGCTCTTCACCACAAATTAATAGTGACTTACTTTTGTACGTCACACTTTTCCTTTAACAATGGAGTCCTGCTGTCATCTAACATCTTATAGGGAAAAATTTTTGAATTGAAATAACACGTCATGTTATTTTAATTTAAAAGTAATGATTAACTATATAAAAACTTCTGGTTTGCATCAGAAGTTCGTATATAGTTAATCAGGGCCTCCTGCCCCTAAGGTTTCCATATCTGGTCTTGTCTTTCATCTATCTAACTTCATTCTTGAGATTAAGGAAAGACAGATGGACAACAGTGGGAATTTATAGGTCTACAATTTTTTCAATTGCAACCCAACAAAAATAATTGTGTAGAGTATTCTTTGTTTTGTTTCCATGCTATGCAGTTGGTTTGTACACATATTCATGATTATAAATCAATACTATCCTTTTTGGTTAACCTGCTTTTTATTTTCTGGCTTCTTGAAAAAGTGAGTGTTTGGATAAAGGGAGTAGTAGAACATATAGAGCTATTATGTTCCCAGAATCAGTAAACTAAATATCTGTGAATCAGATCATCCATTTATTATTTTAATTTATCAGTATATATATATAATTTAATGGTAAATATGTTTTATCTCTATGCTAATAATTGTTCTACACATATTATATATATATATAATATCCTTGGCAAAAAATATGGAATCAGACTAACAACATGGTTACTTTGCATATATGTTACTGGGTTCAAATGAGTAATCAAATTAACCAGAAGTTTCTACTAGTGCTCATTGCAAATGCTAATCTGGAAATAATTGTAGAATCATCTACATAATAGCAAAAAGTATAGAGTCAGGTGCACATTGTTACAGTCAGTTGTGAATAACATCTTCATTGTATGAATTATGGCTACAATGCATGCAGTCATAGACTGTATTTATAGTAGTCTACTGAAATCGATAACCAAGTTTGATAAATGGCTTCAATAACTCCTGTTTAGTTATTGGAGCATGCCTCTTCACTTGTTGCTTCAGCTTCAAGGTCTGATCAGTAAAAGGATACATTATCATCCTGAAATAGGATGATGATGTTATTCTTATTCATGTTGTTTTCAATAGATATAATGAGAGATCCATCCAGAATCTCTACAAGAATTCACATAGAATACTTGAACATGGGTGCTACACATCCCTTCTCTTATTGTTTATTTCCAAATCTCCAGCCAAACATGCCATTGTCATCACCATGTTCACTGCATATATGGTACACATTTTGTCACAGAACAACGTTTATCTACTTCTCTGTTATCAATATTCTTTAGCTACTCTAGTCACATCATTTTTTTTTGTTTTGCTATTACTACAGACTTCCTTTTTACTTTTCTATACTGATATCCTATTTTGTGATTGTGTTCCTGATAGTTCTTGTTCACACACTTGCACTGCATCACCTCACATTGATTTCATTTGTTGCAAAGCATATCTGCAGTGTGACAAATCCTTTTCAACTGTCTATCCTGACATGCAGTTGTCTTCCTTCTTTTGCCGAAATGTTTGGTTAAACCATTTCCCCCCTTTCAACTTATTTCTTCCACACTTTGGAAAAGACAAACAGCACAATATGCCGAAACTTCTCATGTTGATTTTCCATCCTTAAGTTTCACAACTTTTTTTTAACATATCAAGACAACTCCTTTGTTTGAGTAGCAGTTATCTGATATCGTGTAGATATGCTGCAACTGAGCAAAATTAACTTATTTGTGTTAACTGGATTGATAACTATAATTAAGTAAACCACTCAAAACTGTGATAATTCTATAAATAATTTAATATAAATGTTTACTTGAATTATCCAAAATGCTTATTATAAATGCTGCAACTTTATATGTTCGATACACTATCCTCCACTTATTTGCAAATGAAGATATTCTATAGTTACAGTGTATTGAACATTTCATATGGATAATTCCATGTTTTCAGTTATGAGGATGATTCCACAATTATTTCCAGATTAGTGTTTGTAATGGACACTAATTCCAGTTAATTTGGTTGTTCATTTGAACTTGGTAATATGCATGCAAAATAGCCATGACCAACTTAATTTACTTGACATCATCATCTCTTTATGTCTCTGACGATAAAATGACATGTGTATATGTTTTTCCAGTCCAGTTCCATACTTTTTGATGAGATGTATATTTAATAACTGGCAATAAGATTTTTGAATTATATACTTATTGATGATTAATGTAATTCAGATCCTATTTTCAGATTTGACTGTATATATTAATATTGATTGTTTTATTATAGGACTAGATGTAGTCATTGTGAAGAATGGTCATAGATTATGTGGAACAGGTGCTGCTTTAGCCAATGCACCAATTGTTCAAAACAAGGCATATTTTGAAACAAAATTGCAGCAATCAGGTTTGGAAGAATTGTATTTTTAATCCAACAATGGTAATTAAATAGTAGTAAATTAATTATTTTTATTAAATGAATGTAATCTTAAAATCCTTCTTAAGCTTTTAAAATTTTATCTTATAATTAATGTTTCAATTTAAACATTGGATTGTTAACTATTTGATTTGTTGTTTATCAAATTTTATTAATTAAAAAAAATTTATTATAACTAGGTTCTGGTAGAGAAACTTCACTGACTTTGGCGTTAAACTATTTCTTTTTTATTATCACAAGCACTTTCGACGAGTTTATTATCGTCGTCTTCAGGTGAAATGAATTATTTTAAAAAACGAACGTGCAGAATGTTCTAAGGAGAACAGAAATTTTTGAATTCAAAAACAGGCATCCGGTAATTCCGTTACGAACGCGCAAAAAAGATGTTGGCATGTTCGAAAATCATAAATCTACGGTGCGGGCGGCGCATGCATGGAACTGACACCGCGATGGCGATACGATGTTAGGCGCGTTTCGTTGTTTAAGCGCCGATATAATGCTACCCACACTCCGGGTAGATCTAGAGTGGGGATATTACATGCTTCCGTAGTGGCTGTGAGAAGTGCTTCCCAGATGAATACAAGCTTTCGATTGCTGCAACACTTTATTATTTCCGTTCTGGACCACAGGGGGTTGTAGCCTTGCTCGAGAACTTTTTTAGCGAGCTCTGTGGTATATTTTCCCTTTGCTACATCATCCTGATGCTCTGCTAGACGGGAAGCGAGCATTCTTGTTGTTGCTCCTATGTATCTTGTGCTAGCTCCCGTTTCCGGATTTTCTAGGTGTATTGCGTAGACTCCTGATTTTTCTAAAGTAGTTAGCTTGTCACGATCATTGCAGATGCACCTATGCAGGTTTGGTAGAGAGATTATAGGTAGATTGTAGTTGTACCGCCGAAAGATGCGACTGATGCGTATAGAGGGTGGTCCGAGATACGGCAACGGAATCTGGATCGTGGATGTTTTTTCTTTTTTGTGCAGCGTGGTACGTGGGAATAGGGACTCCTTTACCTTGCGGAGTACATGCTCGTATTTGCCACGCGTGAATCCTGCACGAGATACCGCTAGTCTGACGATGTCTAATTCACTTTTTATTGCTATCTGCGTCGACGGAAGTAATAGCGCCCTTCTAACAAGTGCAGCAATGGTGGCATTGATATATCTCGACGGTTGGAAAGCATCTGCTGGGATAATAGACGGTAACTCGTTAGATTTGTGATGAACTGCAAACTGCGGCCCCTCAACCGACTTTTTTATGCACAAATCCAAGAATGTTATTGATTCATCCTGCTCTTTCTCCCAGGTGAAACTGATCGTGGGATATATGCTTGCTAGTTGCTGCACAAATTTGAAAAATTCCTCCTCTGTATTCTCCCATATTATTAAGATATCGTCGACATAGCGCAGATACAGTGACGGATAACTGATGGCAAGAGGGACCTGAAGACGACGATAATAAACTCATCGAAAGTGCTTGTGATAATAAAAAAGAAATAGTTTAACGCCGAAGTCAGTGAAGTTTCTCTACCAGAACCCAGTTAAAACTTGGCGTGAGTTACCAAATTTATTTTACTTATTATAACTAATAGAGTTAATTTAATTATAATTGTAATTATCTACTAGCATTGAATTTTAGATGTATAAAAAGCAGAATAAGAAACTGAAGAATGTGAAAACAAGACCAAATGCTGTTCATCTAGTTTATGAACACTGAATTCTTACAGAATAATTTCAATTAATACATTTGTTTCTGATACAAATTTTAGAAAAATAATTGTTTTTTTTTTCTTTTTTAAAGGAAACTGAATGTACTGATTAATATTATTTTTAAGACATCAGTATTAAGTAATATGAATAAAATAATAGTTTTATTTTATCCTTTCCTTTTATAGCTAGTGTTTTCAGGTTTGTTTGGGTTTAAAGGTAGGGTAGGCAACGGTGGGTGCTTACTTAGCTTTATTCAAGACTCTTCTATGCTAAATTTTAGTAATTTTAAAACTTATACTATTCAAACATATTAGCCTATTTACATTATACGGGGTGTTTGGAAATTCCCGTTACAAACTTCTAGGACTTGTAGAGGGGAGTGAGTACATAATATTTTGATTAGAACCCTTGTCCGGAAATGTACTGTTTCCATTCTACGACAGTTTCAATTCAGATGTTTAACTCTTCCACTTCTGCTGAGGGAAGAGAAAAGTCTCAGAGTTGCTTGTCCTGGTATGCAATAGGGTAGACAGGATGACGTGTAGAATAATTAAATTTCCTAGTAATTGCACTGCGTGATGGCTAATTCAAATTCCTCAAGCAGAAGTGGAAGAGTTAAACATATGAATTGAAACCGTTGTAGAACGGAAACGGTATGTTTCCGGACATGGGTTCCTAATCAAAATATTATGTATTCACTCTCCTCTACAAGTCCTAGAAGTTTGTAACGGGAATTTCTGAACATCCTGTATATGACAATAAACTCATAAATTTAGTTTTCAAAATGTTTAAGTATATGTAAAATGAAAAGATTATGAAAAAAATGTAATCAGCAAGAATGTACTGATGAGATTTTTCATTTGGATTTTACTAAGATATTTAATAACTTCTCAAAACAATAATAAGTTGAGATTACAGTATTGCAAATTATAATAAATATTTAATTATATGTAATATAAAAGAAAGTATAAAATATATTTAAATTCATTTTTAGTGAATTGCAATTTTAAAAATAATATGAATATTTTATAGATTATTAAAGAATTAAAACAATTACTGAATTGAGTTTAGGCCATTTTATAAATTTAAAAAGTTATGTACTATTCAATTATTGAAACTATTGATTACTTCATTTTTGGCTACTATATTAAAACGCCTGTTAGTAGTAAATGTAAGTTTGTATTTAATTTATATTTAGGTCGTGATCAATAAAACATCTTCAGTTTTATTCATGAAAGTTAAAAATGTTATTTTATATAAAACTATCATTACAATTTCTACTATTACACGATGAATGTATCAAAATACTATTTTTTAATTGACATTTGAATATTGCTGATCATTATTGATTTTGAAATCTCTTGATGATAACTTATGAGTCATTTTTACTGTGTTGATATGTCAAAAAATGTTTTTATATAAAGTTTTTATTTTGTTCGTTCACATTTAACCGAATAAACGTAAATGTTTATTTTTAATAACATATGAATACTTTGTATTGAAAATAAAATTCAGAACCAAATTTTCTTGGTCAGAAGATATCACAATAATGACAGTATAAATATTTTAAATGTAGTTTTTAATATTTTAAAAAGTGTGTTGTGTATAATAATAGAAAATTGATAAATTAATGAAACATTCATAAATTATACATCCTATCATGTTTTTTCAGTTTTAATAATTCATTGTTGCTGCTGTAGTGTCCGATAACTTGCCTTCTTATGAAATTTATATTAATTCTGTTTATAAAGGACTTGATTTAACTCCTTTTTTAAATGGTTAAATATCATATATATAACGAAATGCTCCTTTTATTTTGATGATATCTGTGATTATCCTAGAGGCAAACTCAATCTTTGATGTTAAAATGATATGAAAGTATCTTTCATATAACATTGTAATTATATGTTCTGAAAAAGTGCCATGTTATGGGAATCTGTGCTATATGAAACAAAGGACTAATGCAAAACATAGGGTTATGTTCGAGAAGTTAGCAAAAGTATACTATTCTTTTCTGTCACTAAAAGAAATATGTTGATTAAAGCAGTCAATAATTTATTTCCAATCAATAATTAACTAACAATCACAATTAAAAGTACTCTATTACATGTTAATATTAATTTTAGTTAAATGAGGGCATTTTCTGTTTGAAAAGTATTGTCATCATCTCAGCTTTTTTGTTGATCTTGATCAGAAGCATCAGCAACATTTTCATATTTTTTATTTTATTATAAAAAATTTTTATGGATGACAAAATAAAATATGTAATTAATCAAAAATTTGTTCTAGTGGGTCACGTTTGTTCAGTTGAGTACTGAGTGACTTTTTCAAGAATTTATGTTTGAGTACCCAGATACCACTATTTCGTTTGTCATTCATAGGTAAGTAATACCTATGGTTAAAAAAAACTTTAATAACATTTACCTAAAAATGCTTAATCTTCATATTTAATAAAGTTTATTTAATCTATAAAAAGAAAACAGAGCGACACTTTTAAAGGCTAAAGTCTGAAAGCAATGACGACAATACCTGGTTGATAGTACAACTTTTTTCTTCCTTGTCCTATTTTCCTATCAGTTTTCATTGAACCCGACAAAAAAACACGAAAATTTCAATATTCTAAAATCTATGGGCAAATTTGAGACAACACGCTTGCTTGCTTGCTTGAATTAAAAAATAATATCAAATGACGAATTTTACACTTAAAAATTGTGAAATTTTGTAAGGAGGATTTCCAAAATCATGTTGTACGAGGGATACCTGTATTCTGAAAATAAAAGATATATCCAAATTCAAAAAAATGTATTACAGTATTCACTTTAAAATAATTTTGAAACTATTTTCAATAGCAAATTTCTAAATATCACACAGAAAAGATTTAGCTAGTTGATAAATATTAATTTAAATGTTATATTAATATGGAATTTAACTAATAACAAAAATTTCAGTGACTATGAAATATTTGTTATAATAATAAACTTACATTATCTTGTAAAGCCATATTATATGGGGAAAAAATAAAGTTACAAAATATTGCTATTGAATAATTATCATTTATGAATGACAATAAAAAGTTTAGTTAATATGAAAGTATTGGTTATATATGACAAAGTAAGGAAAGAAATTACACTGCTATTTCTAAGGAGTTCATATTAATTGAAATTAAAAACATTTGAATAATTTAAACCATAAAATTACTTATGAATTTTTATTATGCAAGCATGATGTTTGCATTTCATCACAATGGAAGCAAAAATGAAATTAAAAGCAAAAACAGGTTACAAATTTTATATTAATATTATTTATAAATTTTGCTACATAATTATATATATAAATTTGTACAAATATTTATTACAAACTTTACCACCAAAAAAATTTTATTTTTAGATTATTAATTTAGTTATTAAATTGGATTTTTTTAAAAAATCTTTAAATTTAGATTGCCACATCATTCAAATAAAAAATTATTATTTTTTCGGCCTATGTTATTTGTCACTGGTGTAGTATATTTTTGCATGAAGAATATTTCATTCAATTATTTCTAAATGTTCAACTGTAATTTTATTTTATAAGTGAGTAGTTTTTAATCAATGAAGATGAAGTTAATTGAAATATTACACAGATATAATTAAAGAATTCTGGTTTATTTAGACAAAGAAAGATATTACCAGATTAAATATTTTTAACAGTTTGAAGCAAGCAAATTTAAAAAGTACAATGTAAATTCTACTAATAGAACATTTACTGCATATTTATATATTTTCTGGCTGAAAAGAATTTTTATATATGAAAAGGAGAATATTATGTTTGTAGTATAAAATAAATGCTATGATACTGGTATCTAATACAGTGGAAAATAGATTTATTATTTTCATATATACATTTAAAAAAATATTTTAAATTTATTTCTGTCCTTCCATACAATTCAGACATTACCAATGTATTAGATATACTAAAAGAAAACTGGGGACTATATACTTTGACTGTTAATATGCCTAGTTGAATTTCAAATCCACTCTGGACTGATCTTTCCATCCAAAATTTACTAATTTATGTATTTAAAATCCAAAAGTAAATTTTAATTATTAATATTTATAAAATATGACTGCACAACAGCTTAACACTAGGCCAAATTTTGGAATTAATTACTATATCACTTTAAAAAATATATTCAATACTATCTTATACAATTTGGCTGGCAATGCCATTGGTACCACTAAAAATAACTTGTTATACAGTAGTAACACAGTAGTAACAATTTGTAATAACAACTATAGAACCAATTTCTGGTGTGTATAAATGAAAAACAATCTCTGCACAAACATTTTCTAACTTCTCCTGAGTTTTCTTCAGGTGCGAAAGAACAGTTACCTAATGAAACGTCCTATAAATATATATTTTATAGTTCGGAAGGAAGAACTATAAATAGAGTTAGAAATTTAAATTATTTTTGAAATTTACGCAATTTAAAATTACCAAATTAAACTTTACAACAAATATGTTCTATTTTAAAAAATTAAGACACAGTTGTTCCGGAAAAATTTTTCCTTAGACGATCTCCATTTTTTTCTTTTTGTTCTAGAAACTTCAATTTTTCATTTTAAGTTTTTTGTTCTTCAAAAAACTTAAAATGCATTTTCCAGCGCTTTTTTTGAGTGGATAAAGACCCGAACTCCCAAATGGATACAGATGTAAAAGATGTCGTAAGATCCCGTTTTTCAATTTTAAACAATTTTTATAATTTTAATTGGACTAACTCTGTTTTTTAAAGAACGTTTTAATATTAGATGGCTAAGTAGCCTATAAAGGAAGGTCTGATCATCTAAGGAGGAAAAAAATTGTTCTAGAACAAAAGGAAAAAATGGAGATCGTCTAGGGAAAAATTTTTCCGGAACGACTGTGTCTTAATTTTTTAAACTAAAAATTTAACATCCGACAGAACTTTAAAAAAAATATGTTCTATGTAATTTTATATTAATAACCCATCTTTCAATTGCATTATTATAATAAACTTTTTTCTTTGGATTATTATAAAAAGCTTTTCAAACATATGGTAACACTTCTGTGTCCCTTATATTAATGCACTCCTCCATCAATGTAATCTTTAATATCTCTAAAAATTTAGTTTCTTCTTTATTAAAACACTTGTAATCAATTCTGCCTTTGTCTAGTTTAGCTTTAATTCCTGGTTCTGAGGCATATATGGAAAAGCATTGTTGTTTTGTTTTCCTTTCTCAATATCATATCTGTGTTCTTTAATCCTGCAGTTAAGAGATCTTTTTGTGGTTCCTATGTATATTAAATCCTTTTCGAAACTGTTAAAAGTATGCCATAAATTTCAGGAGCTCTAGTTCAATCTATAGTGTTTTTATCATTTTGCAACATTTGGTTACTGCTCTTTTATATTCTAGATTTTTTCCTCCCCTACGTGTAATTTATTTATAGAACATTTAGCGAAAAAATATATCTATATAAGTTTTGTTGAGTACCCATGTGTTGTTGCTATTCTCTTTATGTGCTTAAGCTTTATGATTGTGTCCTCAATATTGGTGCAATGGGTAAATCATAACTAACAATCTAAAAGCAGCTAATTTATACCTAAATGGATCATTTGAGTGAGCTGGAATAAATAAAGGAATGTATTCCAGTTTATAATAAATGTTGGTATGTATGGCTTCTTCTTTAAGTTTGATTTTAATATCGAAAATATGGACTGCTGTGTTGCTGTACTGTTCAACCTTTAAGGTAAGATGATACAAATTTGTGATAATTCTGTTTAAAAATAGGTTTATATCTGTTAATTTATATGTCTCTGTGTCCTTATTTTCAATTTGTTATATATTTTGTCTACGAGGACTTAGCCTATTAATAGGACTATTGCACTGGTGTTATGTTTTAGCACTCGAGGAAAACCTTATTCAGAGAAAACAAACAATCTTTATTGATCACCTTGTATTATACCTGTACACACTTTACACACTTTCTTTGTGTTTCAGACCTTCAGGTCCCTCCTCAGCAGGTTTACAAAAACATGGTGCTTAAAATAAATTTATAAAGATATATGACTAATATATAAAGTCATATATTATTGTCGGGAAAATTTGTTGTGGCATTTTGAATTACACAGAATCATTTTTTTTAAACTGGCACCTATTTACAGTACATAAATCAGTTTGGTGTACAACAAATTAGTTTGTCCTGACATGCATAGGACAAACTAGTTTGATCTGAAATTGGGTTTGGCCAGTAACATATATAACTGACCTGAAGCTGAGCTGTCGCTCTATTTACATTTGTCGTTTATCTATGTGATTATTATTTGTACAATTTTCCGTTTGAATTATTTTTTCTATTGTTATTAATTTGGATTTGCTCGTTACAAAAAAATAATGTAAATTTAATTATCATAAATAAATATGTAGACATATTATGTATGCATTATATTAATATCATATAAATATGTATGTATTTTATCAAATTTCAGATGATATTTTTTTATGGAATTGAAAACAGAATATTAAATTATGAATTCAGAATTGCTTTTTTTGCAGTTTTGTATATGTATAATTAAATTTAAATTTATAAAATTGATTTACATATTTTATTTTTCTAGGTATCTGGGGTGTTGGATTAGCAACATTAAAGGCAGATTTAAACCGTGTACCATTAGGGAGAGATGCAGAAAGTTGGGTTCTATGTAGTGATGGAACTCTCATGCATAATGGTGAAGTTGTACATAAATTATCTACTCTTCCTATGGAAGGAGATGTCATTGTTAGTATGTTTATTATTAATTATTCATAAAAAAGTAGGCCTATATAGAAATTATTTGGAGAATGTTTATATATACAGATTTTATAAAATCATAATTTAATATTAATTAATAAAAATGAAATTATTTTTTATATTGAAAAAAAAGTATGAAAAATTTTGATTATTCTGAAATATAAAATAAAAAAATATATATATTTAATTTTTAATATATTTCTACAACATTGTATCATAAATTATATTAAAGTATTTTACTTTTCTAAATAAATAACTGCTTTTTATATCTATAATTATATTTAACACTACTATATTACAAAATTACCTTTTTTTAGAACATAATTTATTTCAATTAATACAAAACAATAATTTGAATCCAATAGATTTTTTGAGTATAATTAATCTAATTAATAAAATTTCTTATCTTGGTTAGATTAATTATAAAATATTTTTATTTTTAAAAACAATTAAATTACTCTTTACTTGAAATTTAGTGAAATGATACGTTATTTAAGCGATTTTTGACTTTTAGTATTCTTTTGAATTCAGCATTGGATTGAATAATCAATAAAAGCTGTCAGTTGATATTATTAGATTCCTCTAACATCTCCAGATTTTATTCATATTTAAAATCTTCCAATTTTACATATCTCCTCCTGTTTTGCATCTTACATACTTTATTATTATTCTTTTTATGATTATTCAAGTAATATGAATAGCTCTATACACAACAAGAACAAAAATATAAAATGCAATAGGACTTAATTGCTCTAGGTAATAAAGAAATTTTTTGGACTTTATTGGGCCATTTGAATAAAGGTTGAAAAATATTTCTGAATTTATTTTCTAGTTATCACATTTCGTATAGAAGTGCCAATTTCAATAAATATATGGGTGTGTTTTTGCTTTCATTATATATTAATGCTAATTTTCATCATCAATTTGTGACTGAGATTTTAAGACGATATTAGCATACTTATTTGCATTCATTAGCATATTTGTTATCTCCGAAATTTATGAAAATAAAAAAAATAAAAGTCAAAAATTGAAACAATTTATTGAATCTTGATATTACTGTTACATCTATAGCAGTAACAGTAATACCATTATTCAATAAACTGATTGGTATTACATATTATAAACTAATATATAATTTTTTTTATATTAAAAAAATTTAATGTTGAGAAATATGCCCTAATGTATATATTTGTGAAAAATTTTTTATTGCATCACAAATATACATTTTAATTATATATGAAAACCTACATAAAATTTATATATTATAATTATTACTATTGTTTTGATTACATTCAAATATGAATAATTTCATTTAGTAAATTATATATGTGTGTGCATATATGTTCTATTTTACTAAATATAAAAAAATTCTTTAATTAAATCCAAATCATGTAATGAAATAATCTTAAAGTATAGTTTTTAACTTTTGACAACCGTAAAGAACCTTGTTACTGGAATTAAAGATGTTTAATAAATTGTCCAACTAATGCTTTCAACCTTATTCAAGGTCTGCTTAAGGTTCGAGAACAATCAAATTCCAAAATCGGAATGCTTGGAATAGAATGTTTTTGAACATTAAATTTAAAACATTTGGAACATATAAAACAAACAGAGACATAATGGTTACAAATATGCAAATTTACCATATACACATAAGGCAACCCTTGTTATTTGAGGGTCCAGCATGCCAGTAAATAACAAATTCAATGTGCATTGGAGTTGACATGTTCCCCACACAAGTAACACCAAGCATACAATAATGTGTTACAATCTTTAAAATTGACGCATTTGCCTGTTCAGGGTGGTCTTGTATATTTATAGGGTCTGCAGGGCCCTAACATGGTTGGTATGAAAGACCTGTTTTATTAGCTTGGTGCTAGGAAGGTCTGCATGCACTTTCGGGTTGGTGGCACATGGGCGGTGGTGTGTCTTTTGTTGTCAATGCCGTACTTGTGTTCCCCCACCCTTTGTTATACAGAATGTTTGGTGGAACAGATGTAAACCAAGTCTCCCTAGAACCTGTTGTCCCTCACTGGAACACTGTACACACTTGGGGTTCTAAGATCATTAGATTTATCCTTTGCATTTCGTAATAATGCATATATTGATTGGGACCTTTTGTAAGCCTGCTTGATACCCATTATGCCTGCTATTTCCTTATATAAGGCATGTAAGTATTGGTTGTTTTCTATTATAGTGTGCTTGGAGTTAGGATTGTGATTCTAAACTTTGATGGAAGCTTCCTGGGTAATGGGGAAGCTATTCCTGGCCTGTTGGTTGGAGAAGGTACATGTCAAACCATGTATTAGGTCCCTTCTGTATCCGTGACTTATCGCAATGTCCTCCAGATGTTGTAGCTCTCTTGCTGTGTTATCCCAATTGGAAAGGTGTGTAAACACCTGTCTAAATCTAATATTAAGCAATTTTCTGCTGTTACTGGCACTGTTGCCAAGTCACAAACAAACCTTCAACTAGTTCAAACTCCAGTTCTCACTAAATTTGAACACCTTCCCACTAAACAAGGTATCACATTGAATCCAAGCTTGAGCACAGTGTTGAAGATTGTTAGGTTCATCATCATAGACTGCTCAAAAAGGTACATTATCTTATAACACAATACTGTATAAATATAAAAATCATTTTCCTGAAATTTCCCACCAAGAATACTATACATATTATAAAATTTCTCATAGTTGCTTCAATTTCTCACTACATTTAGTGGGAATCCATAAACCTCATAACGTAGATTACCAATGATAGCAGCATGCTTAGATGTTTTGATTAGTAGTCCAAATTGTGTCTTGCTGTGTCATTAACAGTTAACTCCATACATAATGTTAAATTTGTTTATGTATTCAATTGTTTTCATTACATCAATTATATTTAAATTTAATTACACTTTTATTGTACTTAAATTGTTAATTTATCAAAATCTGAGCTTGCAGTAATTTGGTAAATGAATATAATGCTGTTCTGGTCTCATATATGTTGGATCACTTACATTGTATCGTGTCTTAATTTTAAGAATTTTATAAAATATTTAAGTCTAAATTATTAATTTCTATTTATTATTGGTTAATTGACTAACATGTAAAAACAAATATCAAATTATTTAATGTTTCACAGTGTCATCAGCGTTTGAAAATAATTAATTGGAAAGTAATTAATACTTATAAAATATGGTATTTGATGAATGACTGTTATAATACTGTTATTTTATTGCTGATGATTATTAATTATCGTTTTTGAATTTTCACACTTTTTATTATTTTAATTATTACAAAATAATAATAATGTATGCCAGTATAAAAACAGTCACTTATATTAAAAGTGATATATGTTTACTAGGAATAAGCATATTACACTTTTAATAAAAATATTTATTCTTAGTAAATTAACATTATCAAAGTGAGTTTTTTAATTATTTAATTATTAAAAAAATAATGTCATTTTTGTAGAAATCAAGGTATCCTTTATTAAGTGTACTTCCAAGGATATTTGGTTTTTCATCCTCAGAATCCCAAAAAATTCAGTTAATCTTTAAATCACTGAAGGTTACTTCTTTTTTAGATTATATATTGTAGAAGCTTAATTAAATTATACATTCTAAAATATTTGTTGTGTGACTTTGTTTTTAAACACTGACTTCTTTTAGATTTTTAATGCTTTTTAGATTTTAATTGAAATTTTTTATATACAGTTCCCATAAGTCATCACCCGGATAACTTGACACTCGTTGTTATGTAGTCAGTTTTTTGTGGTCCCGGCCAACTTACATAGGCATTAATGTTATTCAAATAAACAACTACTAGCCCGTTATAGATAACGATCAACTACTGCCGAATTATCGGGCTAGCAAATGGCTATAGTAATATTAATAATTTAATATTACTATTAAATTATTAATTAATTCTTTTCTTCCAGTTAGGCCTAAATTTATTTAAATTATTTAATTAAAATTCTAATTATTAAAAATTTGGCAAGAGATGGTGCCTAACGCCTAACTCTAGTACCAAATTATCTTAAATTATTAATATTACTATAGCCATTTGCTAGCCTGATAATTCGGCAGTAGTTGATCGTTATTAATGTTATTAATGTTAAAAAATTCGGTTTACTCAACATTGTTTAACTCGTCACCACTGGATAAATCAACATACTCTTTCTGTTTCACACTTTTTAGAATTCTAATTCCCCCCTGAAAAATGAGTTTACACCACGCAGCTTATTGTACGGTGGAACCTCATTTTTTCAGGAGGGGAGTAGACTTATCAGACGTCTAAAAAGTGTGAAACAGAAAAAGTATGTCGATTTATCCAGTGGTGACGAGTTAAACAATGTCGAGTAAACTGAGTTTTTTAACATTTATAACATTAATGCCTATGTAAGTCGGCCGGGACCACAAAAAACTGACTAAATAACAATGAGTGTCAAGTTATCTGGGTGATGACTTATGGGGACTCAACTGTATTTACATTATTTTTATGTTGTTTGCTATCTTCTATTTGTTAATCTTTTAGCATTTTTTTTTCATTAGTTAAATGTTCACATCTATGTTTCAATGTCATTTTACTCTTTTTTTGTATTTAACAGTTTTAAATACTGGAAAGAGTAAAATGAAGCATAGATGTGTACATTTCTCTTTTGTACTACTAAATTTTTGTAGTCCATACAAATATTCTAGTTTTGTTTATTGTAATAATGCTATTGTATCTCATTGAATTGTTTTTTTTGGAGTGGAGATTTAGCTAAAACAAGCATTATCTGTCATCTTCTATCATTATCTTATATGGTTCTTAATTTTTTAGTTCAGTTTTTTGTCGTGCTAACTTTTATTATTATTTTGTTTGTTCACTGTAAATGTAATTTCTGATTTCTTAAGTTGTCTTTTTTGTTCTTGCCATTTTTAAGTAATTTCACAGTCATTTTTTTTTTTCAATGACTTTTCATTCAATAACTGATCTTTTTATTTAAATTGTAAGTCAATTTCAAAAAACGTTTTCTATAATTATTAATGTAGATCTTATTGTATCCATATTTATTAGTAATGTTTTGGGTATCTTGGTTTTGGCTTGAAAATCTTTATTTTATATTATCATGCCTTGCCTGAATAAAATCCTCAACAATGATATATACTGTATATCAGAGTATGTATTGTATAAAAATGCAAACTAATAACTGGATTACTTTATATTGTAGTTGTAAACTTGCTAATCACTGATCATAGGATAAGAAAGTCCATCAGTCATTTAGTTTTCTATTAACCATTTAATTTAATTTTGTTAGATTAGAGGAGAATCTCTTGGATCTTATTTATAGAATATAGTGGAACAAACCTTTATTGTAGAGCTGTTTCTATGTGAAAATAAGAATCTTTCCTTTATCAGTAAAGTGATCATTTTATCATTTCTATCTCTATTCTTTTACTTTCATTATTTTTCCTTAGTGCTAAAATCAAAAGCTTTTTGATGTATTTGATAGATTTTATAATGTCTCTTTCCAGTTTCCATCATATGGGTTGTTACTCATGTGATGAAAACTGGAAAGAGACATTTTCAATGATAGTAATTGTGTTGTGACTTCAAATTTTGGAAAAATTTCAAAAAGATTTTGTTCTGCTTTCAAATACCTCTGTAACAGTTTGGTTCATCAAATAATTTATGATTTATATTTGTGTTATGTCTAGTTCAAACAATTGATTTTTAGAAGGAAAAAAAAAAAACATCTATAGACCTTAAATATATCTAGCAAAAATTTTTCTGTTAGGCATTGAATATTGGAAAAGTAAGTCATATAAAGGAGAATATATTATTTTTATTCTCAGATTTCTTTAGAAACACTTATCTACATGTTTTGGTCTAGAATTTAATATAAAATTTATTTGCATTGATATTGGAAGTTAAGAAATGCTGAAGGACTTTGACTATTTATTTTAACACTAAAAGGCAAGAACTGTTACTATATAGATCATGCATTTAAAAAATTATAATTATTATTCGTAATTAAACTAATGTAACTTCCTTCATTATCGCAATTTGTTTTGATACATAATAATAATAAGTTTATTGATTTAGCAAATTGCTTTTACAAGGGGGTAAATAAAAAATGTTATTACAAAAGTTTTAGTGAGTGTACGAAAAACTTATACAGTTTGTATAATATGGTCAAACTGGAAGATTCTTCTAATAAGTTGGTATAATTATAATCAATCTCGAAAATATTTGATCTTATTTCACAAAGAGGCTCACAACTCGTGAACAAGTGATTTACCTTCATCGCCGCTATCATTTTACAAAATGAATATTCATCATTATTCGTTATGTTAATTCTTTTGTCATTTAGAGTAATTGTATATTTATTTAGACGATACATAATTATAGTAAATGATAAATTTTCTAATCTCTGCACACAAAGCTAGAACTAATTTAAAATCGTAAGTACAAAAAACCTTTCACACGCTGTTTCTAGCAAACAAATTGGTGAGCACAAACGTTTTTGGCCGTTTTAAAAGGCCTTCTTCAGGTGCACTGAGGACGGTTGGAAAGTCGGATAGCAAATGTTTACGTGACGTCATTGTTTATGAGGGGTTTCCTCTTACAAGTAACATCTTAGCAGAGAAGAAGGCCTTTTAAAACGGCCGAAAATGTTTGTGCTCACCATTTTGTTTGCTAGAAACAGCGTGTGAAAGGTTTTTTGTACTTACGATAAATTTTCTGTTCTCTTGGTGTATCTTAAACGTTCTAAATGATATATAATTAGATAAATGCATGGATAAATTTAATTGCATTAGTGTTACTAGATTAAATTGATAAATTCTAAAACTTAATACATTTTAAAGTACTGCCTTTAATTTCTTAGTTATTAGTTATTTTTGATAAATTTTTAATTAAGTTCATTTCATTAACTTGATTAGATGTTTATAAAAATTAAAATTAGTCTATTGAACTTACTTCAATCTTGTTGAAAATAAATGAATCAACTGGCAACATTTAATGAATGCTGCATATTTATTAATTTAAATTATTAATAAATATCAATTAAAGCATCATTCTAAGTTTATTGGAATTAAAAATTTACTGTATATATTTTGAAAGTAAAATTATCTGACACAAACTTCAGAAAGTTATTTGTAAAAGTTGATGCAAAGATTATTTTTCATTAGCACTGCAGTCACATTTGTCACATGTACAGTAGTGTTAGTTAATATAAAGCCAATGATCTAGCTGTGAATTAGTAAGGTATTTATTATATTCAGAATTGTATTAGTTATGTACAGTATACATATTGATGAATTATTGCTACCAAATATGTTCAAATCAGATCAATGTTACCATTGCTCTATTTTTGACTGCAGAGGGACATAAACCAAAATGGTGAAGAGAGATGGGGATGTGTGCCTGTCCAATACCATTATTGTGGAATGATATACAAAGTTCCTTGAAGGTTGTGATGATATTCACCATCATGTTAACAATGTTGTCAAATTTCTGTTTGACACCTTTAAATAGGAGATTCCTGGAGCACCCACTATGAAGTCCAATCTCTTTCTATGTGATTTCCATGCCTTTGATCTTCTGGAAAACTCTGAAAGGATTATGACTCAAGTTGGATGATGACATGAAAAGCGCTGTATCAGACTTTTCTATGTATTAGTTAACTGACTTCTACTAGATAGGCATTGTTAACCTGGTTCCTCAATGGGACAATTTTCTTAATGCCACAATTTCTTTTAAATGGAATGAACCTACTGGCCTTATAGCCCTTGAATGGAAACTTTTTGATCATTCCTTATGTTTATCAAATATTTTCAGGTTGTTATATTATATATAAATATATATTATATAAATTATTATGTTATGTATATTTTCTACATATGAATGTTATTTTTTTGAAGTATTGACATAATTATTATTATTATTATTATATGCCTATATTTTATT
This sequence comes from Centruroides vittatus, assembly GCF_030686945.1. Classification (NCBI taxonomy): domain Eukaryota; kingdom Metazoa; phylum Arthropoda; class Arachnida; order Scorpiones; family Buthidae; genus Centruroides; species Centruroides vittatus. The sequence continues at coordinate 328,702 of NW_027120671.1, forward strand.
ATAATAATTATTAAAGTAGAAGCTTTTATTAATAATTGTTTGTTTTGATGTGTTTTACATAATTTATATAAAATTGAATTTTTTAAAACAGGGTTTATCTTATGATCACGTTGAGTTGAATTTCTATCTTAATGGAAAAAATATGGAAACTCCTCTAACTAGTGCAAAAGGAGAATTGTATCCTGTGTTGTATGGTAAGTAAGCTTTTCAATAAAATTAAAAATGATACAAAAATAAATTATAAAATTTTTAATGCATTATTTTTTTTATTTTTAGTTGATGATGGTGCTATACTGGATGCAGTTTTTTCATTATTTTTTTATCCTCCTCCACCTGGATATGATCGAATATTAATTGAAAAGTCTTTATTATAAAAAGAATGATTTCATAAAGAATTATTTTATAATGATTGATTTGCATATTATCAAATTAGAACTAGAAATTAAAAAGGAAGTACATTTGTAATGCAATTATTTAATATATGAGCTAAGTAAATTTTTGTTAAATTTAATTTAAATATATTCAAAAGAATTGTTTATCACTTCATTTGGAATATATTAACAAATTACCACCAATAATGAATGTTATTAACAGATTGTTATTTATTCATTTTAATAATAAATATTGTTATATTATAGATTCATTTTTAACACAATAATGATTATAATGGATATTTTATTTTATATTATTCATAACACATACAATACATTTTTTAAGTTTTATGAATGTTGTTAAAAAATCTTTATATAAATTCAAATGTTTGTATATGGACAGACATTAAAGTTTAAAACCACTTTATATTAAAATTACACATGGTTTAACAATAAAATAAAAAATATGGTTAATTTATTAACAAATTTCTTTGGTTTTTAGTTAAATTAAAATTCATTAGAAATTATTTTCTAATTTATAATTTTATTGAATAAAAAATAGTAGTGTTATTAGAATTATTAAATGTTGCATAGATAAATAATTAGAATCGATGTTTTACATACTTTTAAATAAGATTTAAAAAAAAAACCATAAATTATTTTTAACAAGATAAATTTTAATTTATATGAATTTGAATATTTAGAATATATCACCTTTATAAATTTAATAATATTTCACTGATAAATTCTCATTAAATTAGTTTTTATTCTTCATTTTGGAAAACATTTTTAAAGAGTAATTTTGATAATATGCATCAAAACATATCTAAATATAATGAAGTTATGAACTAAATTTTTATTTTGAAATATAAAAGCAATTATTTAAGAATATAAATTGAAATCTTATTTACTGTTTTGTAAATTTACAAAGATATAAAAAAAAATTTCATTCTTTCAGAACTTAAAAGAATGTGAAAAAATATTATATTTTAACTATGAAAACTTATTTTTATTATAAAATAAATATATCTTTGAATACTTTATTATATTTAAATTATTCATAGTAACAAAAGTTATCTAATTTGTTATTTAAAAGTGTAAAATTTATGTGAAAATAAACTTTTAAGATACCAATTTTATATCTTTATTAACAGAAAACATTTTCAATAATACAGTCATTCATATTATTTATATTGTATTTTATGTTCTTATAGACTTGTTGCAAATTGAATTTTTATCAAGAATTTAAAGAATTTTTTGGTTTTAATGCTTTCAAATATTAAAATTTACACGTTCCTTTCAATTTCCATCATTCACTGTTTAAAAAAATGAACATTTTTGGCAACATTCAGTGGCCTGCATAAGGTTAACCACATTCTTCATCAAACTTCTATAGTAGATTCGAAGTTTTAAATAACACCGTTTTTTTTTTTTTTTGTTTTTACATGATTGTTTTTGAATCAGCTTGCAATAAGAATTTTAACTTCTCTCTTTATCTGGTTAGGGCTAAGATGTTCTTTCTGTAAAAATTGCAATGCAAGCCGATTCAAAAACAATTGTGTCAAAGAAAAACAGCATTATTCCAATCTTCAATTCTGTTATAGATATTGAATATATAATCTACTTAACCTGACACAGGCACTGAATGTAGTTGCAAACATTCATTTTTTAAACAGTGAATGCTGGAAATTGAGAGGATGGTGTAAATTTCTGTGTTCATAAAATAGTTCCATCTTTAGGATTTATAAGTTTTATATAAAAATTTATGAAACTATTAAAGGATATTTAACAATGTTTAAATATTTGATTATAAATTTATAAAATGTTTATAGCAAAATAATGCTCACATTGTGTATCAATTGTTGATTTCATTGAATGACATTTGTTCAAAATTCACATTATAAGTTACTGTAATTATGAAATATGATGATATTGTTTATATAAATGTTGATAAATTCTCAGCATAGCATACAGTTTAATTGTAATTTAAAAGTTTCACATAAGATTTCCTATTATTTGAATACTTATTATTTGAATATTTGAGAAAATGTATTTAAAATATTCATATCCCATTTAGACATTAAAATATAAATAAACAGCATTAATAATACAATATTTATTTATTATTTATAAGATTTGTTTAAGTATTTCTACATTGCTGGCCATTAAAATTGCTACACCATGTGAAGCAATCAATAGATGCAAAATTTGCATGAAAGGTATAACATGCTGGGATATGCAAATGATTAGCTTTTCAACACATTGCCCTCAAAGTAGGTAGGAGTAAGGCCACCTACACTCTGTATAAAAGGGAAAATCGTCAAGTGGGTTTCTTACATGGAAATTGCATTTGCACATTGGTTGCTTGTGTAAAGGTTTTGATATGCCTCATGTAAGGAGGAGGAATTCCTACCAGCACATGTCAGAGTTTGATCATTGTAGAATCGTAGCCTACCAGGACTGTGATTTATCATTCTACACTGTTGCTGCTTGCATTGGTCATGATTCCATGACTGTCATGAGAATATGGAATTGATGGGTTCAGAAGAGCCATACAGAATGCCATGTGGGATCTCAGTGAGCCCTGGTCTCATCTCATCCGCATGGTCTTGCGGGATCCTACAGCCATGTCATGTATCCTGAGTCAGGAACTTGGGTCATTTTCAGAACAATAAGTGTCTGCATGGGCAGTGTGGCAACATCTACAGCACTACAGATTATCAGCATGGTAACTTTTGCTGCAGCGTCCCTTGATACTGCAGCAGAGACAGGTATGTCTACGATGGTGCAGTCAATGACGAATTTGGATACAGGAATGGCATCACATTGTCTTTTCAGACAAAACCCAATTCTGCATACAGCATTATGATGGCTGTATCTTTGTGTGGAGGCACCAAGTAGAACAATCACTGCCAGTTTTGAGGGCCCAGCACCAGGAGTGATGGTATGGGGTGTCATTGGGTTCATATCCCAGTAACCTCTTGTTTGCATAGTTGTAATTTAGACAACTGTTGTTACATTTCTGATGTGTTAAGGTCTGTCACTCTGCCCTATCTTTGAGGGCTCCATCATGCTACATTTCAACAGGACAATGCGCAATCACATGTCCCCCATGCTGTCGTGATCTTCCTGAATTCAGAGGGTGTTTGACTGTTGTCCTGGCCAGCACATTCTCCAGATCTGTCACCAATTGAGAACATCTGGTCAATAGTTGTTGAGAAACTGACACAGTACCGCTCATCAGCCAGTACAATAGACGAACTTTGGCATAGAGTTGAAGTTGCTTGGACTGCTGTATCTGTACCCGCCATCCAAACTCTGTTTGGCTTGATGCCCAGCTTGATTACATCTGTTATTGCTGTCAGAGGCGGCTGCTCTGGGTACTGATTTCTGCATGCTCTGTTCCTCAAAATTATCTGTCAATTGAATCATGTCTTCTTTTCATTATACTGTATGTGTACAATAAATATGATTCTGCTATTTACTTTCCTTTCTGGTGTAGCATTTTTAATGGCCAGCATTATATTTTCATAAATAATGAATTATAGATTAAAAATATAAAAACATTTAGAATGTAAACTATGTATTCATAACAACTTTTGATAATTATTAAGAAAAATAAGTAAAATTAATTTGTAAGAAATAAAAATAATTGGAAAATAAATACAGTAACTGGCGAATCCTAAAGTTCAATATAAATATTAATTAATATAATTGATGTAACGTTTAATATTTTTACAAAAAGCAAAGGTTAAAGCTTTTGAGAGATTACAGTTGATTGTGATAGCCAAAATTATATTTTTTTAAAACTATAAAATTTATATACTTGTTCCCTTAATAGCATTCCAAATTATAATAAACTATATACAGTATATATGTTTTTTCTCAAAAATTTTAATTTTTTGTTGAAATTATGTTCATATATAAGCATGCTAAATATCCTTCCAAAGAATGAGTTTAAGTCCTTAAAATTAATTTTTTATTAACAAATTAGTAACAAGTTTATATATTTTGTTTTCAATATAATTTTTCAAATCTTCAAATGTTAAAAAATCTATTCTATAATTTTATTTTTTCAGTAAATATACATAGTAAATATTCAGTAAATACACAGTCTCTATACAGTAAATATATAGATATAAGTGTATAAATATTTCGTTTATTAAATTAATACATTAACTACATAAATAACTAAAATATATTTATTTCCTTATAAAACTAAGAATATATACATTTTTAGTTTCATAATGAATCCAAGGTAATGTTTTAAATAAATGTTTTGGTTCTTATTTATATAGTTTTAATTTTTATGAATAATTAAGATTACTCCTCCTCTTCCATTTGGAATTTATATGAATGTTTGAAGAGGTGAAAATAAAACAACAAAAATTGTTAATGTAAGTTTATATACAGAATTAAATCTTCTATTTAATTCTGTATATAAACTTACATTATATATCAACTTTATAAATATTTATAACGATAAGGGATTACTAATTGTTACAAATAGTCACTGAACAATAAGAAATGGAAAACAGCAATCGTTCATTATAGTTGGATATTTTAATGATTTAAAAACAAAATGAATGATTAGTTAATATTTGAAAACAATGTATATGATTACAGATTTTAGTTAATATATTGATAGCTTATTTCAATATATCTATATTGTGGTAATTTATCAACTAATGGAGAATTTCATTTTAAAATTGACATAATGAATTTATAACACAGGTATAAACCATAATTATTTATATATTGTGTGTGTGTACTGTACATTAGCTAGTCATGAGATTCTTTTTCTATATTGAATAGGAAGCAAATAGACTACAGTACTGAGAAATAGGCCATTTTATTTACTTTTATCTAAGTATTATATTTTTGACTATACTGTAGTACAACTCAAAGAATGAACAAAGATAAACTTTTACTTTTTACAATGTATAAAAGATAGCTTTTCAAGAAAGTTTAATTGATTTGTTATATTGAAACATTTTATTGTCATAATATATTTTCTTGACTGAAATGCTGAATTTTATCGTTTGTTCAACATTCATATTTATAAGTATTGAGTTAACCACAAATAACAATTGTGCTAAATGTTAAAAAGATTTGAGATGTTACAGTTTAAATGATTCTAGTAAATATTAAAAGCAATAATTATCTCCTTAATATTCTTTAGACTTTTTTTGTCATTCCTAATTATCTTATGAAAATTTAAGACAGATTTCATTAATTAAAATGCAATTATATAAAATTGGATATGACATTTTAAAATAAATATTAAAATCCTTATGTTATTAATTTAATAATTAAATCTAAGCTTTGTTTTGTTACATTTGTTTTTTCGAAGCTATTGGTAAATTGTATGTATTGATTATTGCTATTTATTTATCCTTTTTAACTTTAAAGAGGTAGCTGGAAAAAAATTAACTTTTGAAGCTTTTATATGATGATGCACAGATTATTAATTTAATGTTGTGTCTAAATAATCATTAGAAGTTGGGTAAATATGCTCAGATGTGAGTTAAAACAAGTTTTCCATTGGATTCCCAGTGCATTATAAGCGCTTTTCAATAAAAATACTTTCTTTGATCTTGTTTGCATTATACAGTGTAAATGGGATGCTTTACAGAAAATGGGGTGCAAAAATTCAAAATAATAACAGTAAAATAATGAAAATGTGATTTTACATAGAAAATTCATAAAAGAATTAGTGGAAATTAGGTTTAAGGACAGAGTAAGACACATCATTTAAGTAATATTAATATATAAATATACAGAGTGAGTTCAAAAGTATTGAAGATTATTAATTTTATTAATGTAGTTGCATAGGAAGTCGGGAATAGGATGTGACCTTTTTGTTGACCTCGAAAATGATTTTTGAGGTCAACAAAAAGGTCACATCCTATTCGCACAAACTTAAGTTGTAACTTTCCAACGAGCAAAGTTAATGTAAAATTTTCAATGACAAAGGTAAATAGCACTTATTAGTCAAAAACTTATGATTCAAATCAATGCATTTATGACTGCATAATTTGCAACTTTAAATTTATGAAGAGTAAAAGTGATTTCGTTTTACGTGATTTTAAAATGTCACGTAAAACGAAATTATTTTTAACCTGCGAAAATAAGAAGCAGATTTTCTAACCGAAAATAAGTGCTTTTGCATTTCACTTTCGCTAACGAATATCTGTGTGAACTAAGCTTAAGGTTGTTATTTGTGATATATGTTGTTAACACTTGTATTGTAATTTAAGTTCTATTCAATCTGTAAAAAAATTATATTGCAGATGCTTGTAATTCTTCACTGGGACTTCCAGCAGTTCCTTACTTGATCACGATTGCTGCTTACAGCCTTCTAATAAAGCGAAACTGAAAAACAGAATTAGATGTGTAGATGCACTGTGTGGATTTTCATGAGTGCACGATGGAACAACGAATCACCTCTGGTCAGAAGCTACTTTTCGTAAACTATGGGAGTCTGCTAGAAGTTTGTGAACTACAAAATAGAGAGGTTGCGGCCGACGTTTTCAACGCGAAAACGTGTACGTCGGACGTTCAGCGCCGCCTTCTTCTAAGCCTAGAAGTTTGACAATGGCGTTTGGAACGTCGATCATGATTCCACTGACGTTCAAAACGCCATTGTCAAACTTCTAGACTTATAGGAAGGCGGCGCTGAACGTCCGACGTACACGTTTTCGCGTTGAAAACGGCAACCTCTCTAATATTTTTGAAATGATTGAAGTAGTGTATTGCATTTTACCTTTTTTTTCGGGTTTAGAAAATGTTCTTTTCAGATGATATACTTTTTGATTAACCCAAACGACATTAAATTAACATGGCCTCTGTGTTCTGCGTTAATAATATAACAGTATAGTTACTGTGTTTAATAATAGTTTTTTTTAAATTAATTATCCACTGTCAAATTACGTGCAGTATCTGTATTTTGTATATATATATTAAAAGCAAAATGTTCTGTCCTCACCGAAACTGAAACCAACGCTTTACAAACAAGCAGCTTGTAAATAGGTCTCGTACTGGGTCGACTGTGGAGTCTACAATTCGTTTCTCGACCACTGTGGATTCGGCATGAAAGGGTTAAAATAATCAGAACAAGCCTGCATTGCATCTGGTAGGTCCCAGCGACACGAATAAATACTCCCAGCGAGATCGTTCATAGGCTCGCAGAAAGGTCCTGCCAGTAGGTTCCAGTTGAGACCTACTGGCGGGACCTTCGTTTATCCAAATTATCATTAAGGCATCAATCTACCTCTCTACAGGACTCGAGATCGAATCCAAGTAGCCCTTGGAATTTTTCGGGTGGTCTCTCCCTATATGTTGGACGTCAAAGATCAGATTCGTTGGTTTCTAAACACATCAATTTTTAAGTATGAAATCTAAGTTAAATAATCAAATAATAAATTGCAATTATTGTTAAGTGAAAAATAAAGTTTATATAATCTTCGGTTTCAAATTATTTACGGAAGAATATCGAGCATCTATTTCTGTTTAGTCGTTGACAATACCACTGTTCCTCTTCAGTAAATTCAAATTTCACAATAATGTACACTAGAACATTATTGTGAAGATTTCCCACAAACATAATTACGGTATTATCTAATAAGACGACAGCTATTGTTTGTTAAAGTAATTTTACACTATAAATTAAACTATCTACTAAAATCACGAAGCAGAATTAATATCATTATTTAAAATTATAATGTTGAATAATCGCATATAGAAAGAAATTTTAGATTAAAATCTATCTATTAAAAGATTCATTCCAATTGATAATTCCTGTATTTCCAGAATTATAAAATTAAAATTATTTTCAAGTATATTTTCTGAACTATATCCAGTTGTTTGGAATAAAATTTTGTAATATTTCCCAAGTTAATTTTAATTATTTTTTCATTCAGTCAACACTTGAATTATGTTTCGGAGGCCATTTACACTTAGGCCTGAAATGCCTATCTTCTGGAACCGAGTCGTAGCCCATTAGTGGCCAAGTGGATAAAGCCACTGAACACCGATAGCTGGCCGTGGGTTCGCCCCTGGCCACAAGAGGTTTTCAGTTTTATTCACGTTAGTAACACACGGGCCGATTTCCTCCTGGGAGGCGTTCTCCTCGACAGATCGCCATATGTTTCAGTTGCCTTATACGAACAAAGCAGAATCTAGTGGAAGTTGGGTGGAAAATGACATATTGGACACACCACTACTGCAAATCTATGGGACAGTTACAGCTTTAGCAAGGTCCAGAACTGTTGTAATTACTGAACCTGATTGAAAGAGCAGCTCCCACGAGTCTTAAATGTCAGGTAACACAATGGACTTCCGGAAGGTGACACAATGGACTTCAACTATGGATGAATGACTGCCATCGTGGCAGCTGTTTCATCTACAGTTAAAAGTTCCGAAGACCACCAACACTCGTAAAATATTCAGTCAGTCGAAAAGCAGCAAGCAGAAGCAGAGTCATTGTGGTAGTTAACAGTTATATACATTTAAATTATGGAAAGTTTTCCAATTGAACACTTTTTTTATTTATGTTTCGATGAACTGATATCATTAGTTTTTCTGAATTTATTTACTAACCTCAACAATAAAGAGTTAGAATAAGATTTATTAATTTCATTTTTATTCAAATGTACAGTACAATACATAAGTAATTGAATCCACATTCTGCTGTTCAGAATCTGCTCTTTATTTGCCTAATTTTTCTATAGCTTTCCTTCCCTGTTGCTTTCCTACTTTTTGTTCCTTTTTTACTGTAAGTAGTCCTGAAATGTAGTACTTAATCCAAAACAATTTTTTGGTCACACACGACGACAAATATGACATTAGGTAGACGAACGAAATAATACCATTTTCAATTGATTATAGCGTATTATTGAATTTTAAAATTGCGATCTTGATTGACAATAAATTACCTAATTAGTATAAATATGGCATTACATTCACTTTGACATTCAGAGCACTGGGCAGAAATCACATTGCGTCAACCGGTGTTGACGCGATGTGATTTCTGCAAACAATTAAAACAATTAAACCAAAGCAATTAAACAATTAAAACAATTAAACGGTTTGCTCTGAGGACTGGGCCTGTCGGGCTGGAATCCGAAGCGGGTGCGGCAATGAACCGGGACTGGGCGAGACTATCTCTCTTCGGGGCGTTCGGTCGAGCCCGGACCAGCGTCGGGGCCTTCCCGTGGAATGCCCCAGCTACGCGGCGCGTCTGTCCTGACGACGGATGCGACCGTTTCGGCAGGCAACTAACAGCCGACTCAGAACTGGCACGGACCGGGAAATCCGACTGTCTAATTAAAACAAAGCATTGCGATGGCCGAAGGCCGGTGTTGACGCAATGTGATTTCTATGACATTACATTTTGTAAGTTTTGTTTTAGAGGAATCCTTCAAAATTAGTTAATTATTAATTTTGTATTCATCGTTAATGTTCGTGTAAACAAGCTTCAAGTTTAGGACTATATTCTAATTGTATATTTTGCTTAAATATCGGTCTATGACTGCTTCGAATTTTCAGAAATTCTGGCAATCTTCAACTGTGACAGAGGTATCCTTCAAGATTATGAATTTTTATGGCGGCTGCTGCACCCTGTTTAAGATGTTACAACTGTCTCTACGGATCGTCAGATGTCTAAAGGTTCGGGTAGATCGGTCCCAGGAAACCTATTTATTCCGTACCTCGGTTCAATCCAGTAGCGCGGCTCAATTTCGCTCACCAATGCCGAGAGGATAAAATCACTGAACAATGCTGGCTGGGCCGTGTTCAGTAACGCGGAACACCTAAGTTAGAATTCTGAGTGGCTTAGTAGGCAGAGCTAAGAATAGATAAAGGAAGTTAGTGATGGGAGGAGTCAAGTAGTAGTTAGAAACGAGTTCAATATAACAGCATAACTAGACTTAGCAAGAATTCTGCGTTACTGAACACGGCCCTGGTCGTGGGTTCGCGACTTGCCAACCGGTTGACTATGTGGAATTTTCCGGGTTTTTATCGCGTTAGTAACACCTAAGTAGGGCCAGTTTCCCTTACGACCTCCCGGGAGGCATTCCCCTCGGCAGATCGCCTACGTGTCGCGTTGCCGTTGCCAAATAAACTCAACTGAACTAAGTGGATAAAAATCACTGAACACTGATAGTCGCTCGAGGGTTATCGTTTGACCAACAGACTGACCGCATGGAATTTTCCGGATGTTCTTCACCTAAATAGGGTCAATTTCTTATAGAAAGTCCATCCAGAAAGCATTTCCTTGGCAGATGGACCAAATATTGCTTTGCCCTGTAGGGAAACGCAACACGTGGGCATCCATTTATCCATCCATCTAGCTCAATTTCTGATCGGCTGCGGCCCAATTGGTTTTTCAAGCTTTTTACTGGGTCATTTCTCAATGCACTATATAATCTACGGCCATCTGCTGTTTCAATCCTGGGGACCTGCGTTCGAGTTGGGAGAAGATCATTAAAATTTTTCATGGTTATTTGACAGATATTTCGTACTAGGCTCGATATCACGCGGCCTTCATTGTACACCTGGCTAAACCTGTGATGAATTTGTCAAAATGACTCTTATTGTTCATAGACTGGAAAGTTTAAAAAAAAAATCATTCTGATGAAATTATATCTGGTAAATAATACAAACTATAAATTTTAAAAAAAAAATATATATATATATATTTAAGTATTCAGATATATTTTCTATTAAATATTTAGATATAATTGTTAAAAATTTTACTTGAAATTAAATTCAGTAACTGATACTTTCTTTACTAGAATAAGATTATTTCGAAACTTAATACTTAATCAGAAATAATTTAATTTAACACTTGTAAATCGGTAATAATTACGTATGCATGAAACGATGTATATTTCTTTATATTACATAAAATTGCCAAATTTCAAGGACCGTTTAACTAATCCAGAAGATGAAAATAGACTGTGGCGGAAATGAAGACTTAGTCAGAAGTGCCATCTAATTACATCTAAAGCCTGTTGCCTACTCACCATGGACATCACGTTTTTGATATTTCCATTTGTTATCTAATCCATATTTGCGATAAATATAACTTCTAAGTTTGTATTTTAATAAATTACGCGTATAATTGAATATTTTATTTAAAACATAAGGAAGGTTTATAGTCAGTCAGGAGTGTGTTCTTTATTTCATGTCGCTTCTCTTCTTTGCAATTTTCTTATTTGTTATGAAACAGAGCGGAGTTAGAATTAATTTAATAAGTAAGAATTTAAATTTCATTTAAAAAGAATTATGATATCAACTTTAATATAGTTTTTTCTGAATTATTTAAATGTAACTGTATATCTAAATTACAACAGTTTCTTTGTTTTTAATGACTTTAAATCAATCCACTAGTCATATTCGTTTCTAAAAATTATAATAATTTTAGTTATAGATTTCTTTTATTTAATTTCATATCATAATATAATATTTCAAAAATTTAAAAAATAAAAAATATTAAAATAATATATAAAACTGATTATTAAAAATAGTTAAAGCAAAAAGATAAATGAATTAAATACACAACACGTCAAGAGAATCAAACCGTTAGGCGCAAAGAATCTTAGAGAATTGCATTTGTGAAGCATGTGCGTACGAGAACGTTATTCTTGATCGCTCTTTCATACATAGTAGCCTATTTTGATACTCTTAAATTACTTTTCGTATGCCAAATTCGCACTTTCGTACACTTAGCCGACAGACAAAAATTTCGAACTATCACGAAGTATTGGGTTTTCTTTCAGTTACATCAAAATCACTTGTGAAAATTAATTTTTATTTTCTGTGTAATCTATAGTTTTAATGAGTTAAATAATGTTTTATTCATTGCAGCATATTCACAGTAAAACGTGAAAAGTTTCCTTAATAATTAGAGATTTTATAAATTTTATTTTACTTTTGTGGAAACGGGACTTCCTTTACATGCAATATACTCTATTGCTTGATTTTCGGTCATTCGAATTTTTATACATATTTTTAGGATTACGTCCGAAAGTCAAGAACTGCCTTTATATAAGTTTTTATTAATAAAATAAAACCCTTTTAGTGCCCACGAGATGGAAAGAGTAAAATATGTACATACCGAAACTTTCTCAGACTACTACTACTGCTTAGTCGGAAACCTTTGAGAAGTTTCCAGCTAGAAGTGTACTGTATATACTTTACTTTTTTCGCCCTTGGGTATTAAGAGGACCCTTTAATCATTCCTATCTTGGGTTCGGCTACGCCGACAATGGGGAGGATGAGAGGTAATCTGACAAATCTGGAATGGATCATCTCCCGAAAAATCTCTGGGGTTTTTCTACCCGTCTTGTCGTTCCGGATTACTGACGACAGGACGTCACTTAACCGTTCGGCCATCCGACCTGAAAATTTCGTCCATCAAAGCTGATTTCAATCATCATCTATAGAAAGCTATGCCAACTATTAATGTAAACCATCGCTCTACCAACTGAGCTATCGACGGAATAATCATATCAATTATGGGGAACACCAATGGCCGAGGGAGTAAAATCACTGAACACTGGTAGTTAGTCGTGGTTCGTGTCTTACCAATGGGCTTGCCTCGTGGAGATTTTGGGTTTTCTTCACGTTTTCAATAGGGACCGCTTTTCTACTGAAAGTCCTCCTGAGAGGCATCGCTCTTGGAAGATCGCCCACGTGTTGCTTTGCCACATCACATCAAGAAAACAAACAACTAGTTTGCATAGAATTTTAATTTTAGATAAATTTGATAAAATAAAATTTATTATTGTCTTCCATTATAGTGTAAAACGCAAAGATATAGACATGTATTTTATTATATATAAGCTTATGTTATAATTATACCTCTTTTAACTCATAGATTAATTTTAATATTCTTAAAAGTTAACCATTATTCGAAATTGAATGGAAATTTATGCAACTACTAAGCGTGTTAATTAAAGAAAATGGTATTTAATATTCATTTTGCAGCATTCATTATCAGATTCGTTAAGAAGCCATTAATAGATCTTATGTATTCTACAGAGAATAATGAAATACTGAAGGAGCCGAAGAATGTTGCATGATGAATCCTCAGTGAGTACATCGAGATGACTTATAACTGCAGATAAATACTCTCCTGAAAGCAAAAGTAATTGTTATTGATTATAAATAAGATAACGTTCTGTTCGACTGGGAATTCCAGTTCTATTAAAGATTATTTCAAGCTCGTCTAAGATAGATACACCGGGATAATTGACATTCTATCTGTAAATGACATATTGAAAGCCTCCTAGTTTTTCTAATATACTTCACATTTTAAAACAAAAACATATTTTGAATGAATTAAAAGTAAATGTAAAAAATTATCCTTTAAATAATAAAACGCCAAATTTTCATAATTAAATTTAAGTTAATACAGTAGCCCCTCGTTATATCGCGCTTTTTTGGTCTCCAAATTTTAAAACACTCGAGTCAATAAATTTTAAATTATCAATTGCCATTGAATTTTTCTTTGCAACGAAATACGGTATTTTATTCTTACCATTGTCCTTGAAACTACCACTGCAGATGAAACAATAAATTCGTCAAGATGTAAACAAGTAAAACAGGTGGACATTTTGGAATCGTTTTGTTTGCCACACGTGGGCGATCAACCGAGGAAAATGTCTTTCGAGAGAATTTTCTACGGGAAACTGGCCCATATTTAGGTATCACAAACGTTAAGAAAATTCGTAAAACTCCCTGTGGCAACCTCGATGGCGAGACGCGATCATTGTTCGACAGTTTTATCCACTTGGCCACTGGTGGACCATTTTGGAATTAGTAGGAACTAATAGTTTTAAGATTTACTGACAATGATTAAATTAATGAAAAATTTAGCGACTAGTTAGTATTTCTAATATATAAAAAGTTCGTCCGTGGAAGAAAGAACTGTAAAAATAATTTCATATAAGAATTCGAACCCGTTTTATTAGGATTTATACTAACTGCAAGAACTAATTATATTATTTGCAAATATTTTAATAATAGCTAATTTATTTAGTGAATAATTAATGCTAATTATGCTTACATCAAATAACAATTGTATTTATAATTCATCTTAATTGTTCCCAAGACAGAATTAAATGGTCGTCTTCTATTCTCTAATATAGTTTGTACAGCAAATCCTCACTTAAAGTCGTTTCGTTATGACGTCGTACAGTGGGGCAAGAACCACAAAACTGGCAAAAATTCTGTTGTCTTCTATGCTGAAAAGATGTGACACGGCGATATTTTGATAAATAAAAATGCAAAATAGCGCAAATTTGAAGCAAATTAAAATATATTTTTGTCTCGATGACCACAAATTCATTTGAGCAACATACGACAATACGTCAGAAGAACGAGAAAGTCTTAAATTTTCAGTTTTCATTCGTTTAGTTGGTTCTGAATACTCTTGGTGCTGCTATCAAGGTCTTTCTACACTTTTCCCATGTGTCGTACGACATTCTGTTATACAAGTGTAAAATATAGTGGTGTCTCTAGCCAACTTTTACTTTTTTCAAATGACACACCCTGTTCTCTTTTACAGCCTGCTCATTTCTTTTTAAATTTCGAAATAAAATAAGATAGCTGGCGATATAGTCTTGGAAGGTGATGTTCTGGACATCTCGTACGATTTGCCAATGTTTGCTTAAGATATTTGTATTTGACTTCTATTGATGTTAGGATGGACTCATTTAAAATATGGAACAATTCCATCTTGGTAACGATAAAGATTCATACGAGCTCGGTTTTGCAATGGATTATATTTTTTCTGAAACAAATCGAACGAAAATAAAAGAGTTGTTGTAAAGACTACGAAAGAGGCTACTTTCCTATACTTTGGATTTTCTTGAGAAAGAGCATGATGGAGTAAGAATTTGTTTTATATTAATTAAACTAGATATATGAGCAAACATGTTATTTGAAAAAACAAGGCTCGGAAGCATAGTTAAAACACTTGATCAATGTAATCTACAAGTATTCAGTGTCTCAAAAACCTATAACTTTGCTATCGAATTATCATTTCAGAAAATATATGTAATATGATTTATTAAATAACTCTTCCGTGCAACACTTAAACACTTATAGTTCTATAAATTAACTATAACTTAAAATATTATTAAGGGCTGAACAGGTTCTGGGTCGTTAGAATGCCGGCCCATGAACATTATTGAGGAAAGATGCAAGTACCTTTATAATCATTTATATATAATTATTATGAAGTTTCTTCAGTAACAGTAAAACTGATTTTACGAAATAAATGCAGGAGATTACAAACACGATCTAATAAGAATAATAATAACTAAATTTCTTTCTCGAAATTTGATTATTGTAATTTGCATTCTTCATTACAAAGTATTACAGGCAATACCGTTTAGGCAATATGAGCTTCTCCCTAGTAAAGTATTTGAAAGTAAGGATCCTATCAAAATAGGCAACTTTATCTTCAAGACATGGAAGTCCTAGACGAATACGCGCAATATCAGAGGATTCATATGTGGTAAGTTAGCAAGTTTATTTAATAGTAGATAGGTTTTCAGATAATTCACTGATGAGTTTGCTTTTCTGTGTATTCGAGACGAAGACCCAAATAGGAAGGCAATAATCAATAATAGATTGAAAATTGGTGAAAAATATTGAGCGAAGTATGGTTTTGAAAGAATTAGTTTGACAGTTTCTCTACGATTTCCTTGTGTGCGGTCAATCCCTTAGTAAAGTGGTCGATATCTTGTTTAAAAGTGAGTTTATTGTCAAAGTTGACACCTAAATCTTTAATACAGTTGATATTGGTAAGCTTACGGTAGTAGATTTTAAAGGTAAAAAATTGGTAGGCTTATAATAAGAGCAAAACATTGAGAATTTTGTTAAGATTGATGGAAGGATTTGGGTATTTGAGGTTGGTGAAATGTGTTGAGATAAGTTTTGTAAGATGTTCGTATTACTTTTTATGATCTTAAGATCATCAAAATAGTATATGGTACTAGACCTGTGATCGAGTATACGATTTATGTATGAAATAAAAAAAACATAGTGTTAACGACAGAGTCCAACTAAAGGAGAATAATCACTGAAAAAAGTCATATTTTCAGTTCTTAAACACGGAGGAGATAATAATTGTTTAACCAGGCTATCACAGTGGCATTCGTCATTTTCAATTTACACGGTATCCTCTATAATTCGTTGGAACCACCAATTGTATGATTTTGAACTGTGTGGTGATAGGAAATCCTTCTTGTAATTTTCTCTTTGCAATCATCTATGGTTAAAATCAGTAATAATAAACAATCATCAGTGATGAAGATTAAGAAACCTCACTTCCCATATCAACCACCAATCACTATTTCCCGAAATTGTGTATATAAATATCTTAGATGCTCATTAGTATTTCTTGAATATGATATATATAGCTCACATCTTTCATATAAGAGGAGTTTTGTGTGTATTTTTTTATAAGCTTGATTATGTTTTTGTGACCGGAAATATGCCGTAAGGACTTAACTTTTTGTTTATATCATTTAGTTTATGGTAAGATTAGTTTCGTTATACATTGTTTCTCTTAATTAGCATCGCAGTTTCCAAGAACTTATCGGTGAGGATTTGCAATGCTCAAGCATATAAATTGATTGCATAACCTATGATCTCACGTCATAAGTTTAAACGAGTATTCTGATCTAATTTTCGTTTTAAATTCTTAAACAACTTCAATTTAATATAAAATATGCAAATTAATTTTTAATATTAGTTTAAAATGAATAATATTTTAAAACTGTCACGTAAAATAAGAATAGTATGGACATGCTGTAAAAAATTGATATAAATACTGTGAAGATTTTTATTAGAGGCTGTATTAAGTGTTATTAGACATAAATAGAGGCAATTTAACATGATCAACACATGATTATATAATACTAAAAGCTTCACTTTTCCTTATTTTCTATTAAAAAATTAAGATTTAGTTAAGTTAATTTTGCATTTTTTACCCGATAGTGTGAGAAACTGTGATATATGAATGTAAGAATTTCTCTTAAGAAATCTGTTTACAATTTATGGTGAAAAATTTTCTATATTTATCATCTAAATTTCCATTAATTTATTTAAAAAATTGTAGTAATTGGTGCGTGAATTCTAAATGTTTAATTTATTACATTTTGAATTAATTTAATGAACTACTTTCCACGCAAGAGTTATTTGGGTTAAGAGAGAAATTTCAAGGATTTTCGATGGACAATTATCAAATTGTTAAGTTAACATGACTAAAAAACAACATAAATTTTATACAGTGTAAGTGAGTTAATTCGGCATTCTATAATCCGGAATGTTCGGTAATCTGGCATGACAGTATTTATGTGAATTAAAATTTGCTTGAACATACGGTAGTACGTTAAAGATTTCAAGTGTAAGCAAAGATGGGGCAATCCTATCTTTGTCTCGATTTCCACTGGAGATCTTTAGCGTACCACGTGTCAACAGGTAGCATGTAACAAGTAACGTGTACCACGTGTCACGTGCTACATGTCCGGAGGTCGACCATGAGATGAAAAAGGGCATGCAATTGAAAAAATGATCTGATTGATTAATGAGCGTGTGTGAGCAAATCGAAAGCGTGCAGCAGCATGTTCTATTAAAAAATGTACAGCAATATCCGTAACGTTCGGACTTTATAAAGATTTGCAAAAATACAAAAACGCCCGGTAATCCGGCATTTTCGATAATCGGGCATCATTCTGGTAAGTGATGGATAAACGAACATCTGCTGCATTTGATCAAATTATAATGCTTATTATAATTTTATGCTTCTTTGTAAGAAGACAGAGCACTTTTTGTTTTTTGAATCAATAAATAAATAAACGTAAATGGCGTATTTACATAATTAAATAAAAACTTTCTTATTTACATAAGAGAAAAAATATCTAGAGATGTATTTAAAAATTTTCCTCTTGGATCATATCACATTTCAGAATTTTATTAATTATAGTTGATCGTAACATAGCAACAAATTATAACTTTATATAAGAATAAAACTAACAAATAATTATTTAAACAGCAACTAAACACATTTTGAATGTATTAAATTAAAATTCCTTAATAAAAAAATGTCGAATGCCTGATGACTGACGACGTTAAGATATCAGTCAACCATTCTGTGAGATCCGGGATCGAATCCCGGTGGTCGAAAACTCCATGTAATATTCAAGGGTTGTCTGTCATGGAAAGTCAAGCCTGATCTCTTGTGGGCTTGGCTAAATCCATGATAAGTATGATTAAAAAGGCCCGCTCGGTGCCCACGGAGATGAAACAGATAAGAATTAATAAAGATAAAATAATGAGCAATTATTTATTATGGCATCGTCACAATGCTCTCAATTTTAGTAGTATCTTGTCCCTGTACATCACACTATTCCTGACAACAACAGAGTCACGCCTGTCATCTAAGTAACTCCATTCAAGAGAGAATTTTTGAATTGAAATAATGTGACTTCTGGTCTATACCAAAAGTTCATATATAGTTAATCGGGGTCTCCTGCCACTTCTATATCTGGTCTTGTCTTTCATCTATCAAACTTCGTTCTCGAGATTAAGGAAAGACAGACAGAAGGACGGACGACAGTGGGAATTTATAGGTCTACAATTTTTTTCCAATTACAGCTCAATAAATAAATAAATAAAAAGTTACCCACTCGGGATCTTTACATACTCTCAACGACCACGAAGTTCATTGGAATAATTGGAATTAATTAATTAACTTTAAAAATATTTTCATGTTATTTTTAAAAAGTACAAGTATCTGACATTAAACGATTAAAAAAGTTATGTAATAATAATAATAATAATAAAACTAACTAACTATTAGTAACCGCTACATTAAAAATCCAGAATTTTTATTTTTATTTTTATACGTAAATTAAAAATTAATTCAAACGAAAACAGATGAGAAATGTTTAAAATAATTTGAAAAAATCCTATGATAAACATCATTTATTTATAATGTTTACATTATTTTTAAAGTTATATTTTAATATTTGAAAATATTAAAAATAAATGTAATTTTAACAAATTTCAATCAGTGATTTAAGCATTTTCATTTTAATAAACTTTTATAAAGAAAAAACAAAAATGCGTACGAAATGTTATCTTAACTTTTTAATCATAAAAAGTTTAAAAATTAATAAATCAAGCACAATAAAAGTTCCCAAAATTTTTAATCTCTGTTTTAAACTTTTCATATTTAATGAGTCGCTTTTAGAAATATTTAAAAAATTTTATAAAAGTTTTTTAGATTATGTTTATAATTAATTTCAAGCATTTATTTACTGAAGTTTTATGATTTAAAATGTATTTTAAACTTTATAATATGTAAAAATATTTCTAAAATTAATACATTAAATATAAAAATTTCAAATTTTAACTTTAGTTTATTGAAATATTTTAAACTATGTTCATATTGTATTATAATTATTATATAATATTACATTATGCTATATGACAATGTAAATACTTTTAATTTATTTTATCGTGTTTATTAATTTTTTCAATTTCTAAATCTAAAAATAAAATTAAACATTTTAAAATTTAATTTAAAACCTAATTTTTAAAATAAATTATTTATAAATTGAAGCAAAAATTTATTTCTTTGAAAAACAAATATATATTAATTAAATAATTAATTTAATTATATTTATTCATTTTTATTTTATTTTTAAAATTTCATTATTTTAACTTTAATCAAGAAGATTGTTTTATTTGATAATAAAGTTAAATAATCAAATATCTGAACCATTAAATTTATAATTAAAATATTAAATTTTAAACATGATTAAAATTAAACATAATTTTCTAAAATTCTAGTTAAAAGATTTCATTATTAAATTTAAAAAAAATTGATTTAAATTGCCTGTTTAAAAATATTAAAAGAAATTGTGTTTCAAGTAACAAAAACATAAATATAAAATTTTATTTATATTTTTACAGTTAAATTATTCAATTGATTGAGATGTAATTTTTAAATTGCAGGCCTATAAACTCCCACTTGTCTATCTGTCTCTCCTTAATCTCAAGAATGGTTAGATAGATGAAAGTCGAGTCCAGATATGGAAAGCTCAGGGCAGGAGGTTCCGATTAACTATATACGAACTTCCGGTTCAATATTGGAAGTTCGTATATATTATTTTAATGAATTTAGATGATTGTAATTGAAAATTTTCTCCAGAATGGAATTAGATAGATGACCGGCATTACTCGACTGTTTTCAGGAAAAGTATGATGTACAGGGGCAAGACACTACTAATTTGAGGTGGAGAGCATATGTTTTAAATTAAATAATTTCAAATATGATTAAAAATCGCAGCCCAGTATTGTGATTTTGTCGATTTTTAGAATTAGTTTTCCTTTTAATATTTGTTTGAGTTAAAATTCTTATACAAGTATTGATATAACAAAGTTTCTTTTTCTTTCTTATTCTTAGTTTTCAACAAAAGAAAACTGTTAAGAAAGAATTACAATTGTTAAATATGTGTATTTTTTTACTGAAATTACCTGTTATAAAATGTATTTTTCTCATAAAATATTTATTAATGTAAATATATATTCCAATAGCGATAGTTTGTTTAAGGTAAAAGCAAAATTTTATGTAAATTTGCCGTCTTAAATCTCCAGATTTTTCTCTTGGAGTATAGAAATACAAACTTTTTATTATTATATAAGTTTGTTTACATTCTCCTACCGCCTTTATTGTTTCAAACGTTCTGTAAAAAAGAATATAATATAGTAATTACATGTCATAAGTTTACCAGAAATTTTTAGGACTGGATTTTATCAGATTTAAATATTGTTGCTTATTTAATTAAAATTAATACAGATGAATAAATACATTAAATGGTAGGTGTTCAGAGTTCTCTGTAGAAAGAACTATTGAACAAATCTGAACCAATTGTGATATACATACTATTCTGAGTAGGCGGTTTGATTGATTTTTGGACAAATTTTACTCCAAAGTTCAGCCACTAAGGTGAAATTTTGGCGCTGCTGTTCTCGTAATGTGCTTATTAAGTACGTCTCTTTTTGGAATACATACAAAATAACCTCCAAATAACGGCCGTCTCTTAACAACCGCTATTTTTTTTTTTTTTTTTTTTTTTTAATGTTCTTGCAGTGGCCTTTGTTAAGAGGTTTGACACTATAACGGATTTTCTAACATATAACGTATATTTCAAAAGGAAAATTATCTGAAAATTTCGAAAATAATTTCGTAATATGCATACAAGCTGGCTCAAAATTCATTTAATTAGTTTTTCATTGGAAGCGACTGATTGGAACAATTAACTGAATCTTGGTTAACTGATTTAATCCGCCCTTAAAATATATTTGGGGGGGGGTAAATGACTTTTAGGCCGATCTGTATTATTAAATAAGAATTTAATAATGTAGGATAGCGTGAAAGTTAGTAAATAAATAAATAAATAAATAAACTAAGTATGAATTTAAGTTTTCTGACTTAATATAATAAATATTATTTTTAATAGCAGAGCATAAATATTAAATTTACAGATTAAAGATATTGTTCTGTAGAAATAAAATTTTTCTTTGTATTACTTAAGTAATATTAATGTATCAAAAGTGATATTTATCATAATGTAAGTTGTTGCAACACAGATGTAGTTATTGCTCTATTGTGTAAGTAGAAAGCAAAAAAAGTTGATGCAGTGAGCCTTGATCTTAAGCAGTTCTAGTATAATATATATTAATATAAATATATAAGATCAATATATGACTACATATTTAATAAAGATGTAAAATTAAGACGATGCAGAGCCCATTAGAACCCACATCATTACAGGAGGCACCAGAAGACAAGGATACTGTTCACTTATCTCTGAATTTTTTCTATAAAATCATTAAGAACTATGGTTAACCACAATTAAGTATTTATTATTTATATATCTATAAATAATGTATGCTTATCCCATCTCAAAATTCAATGTTGAGAGAGAAGAGAAAAACATTTCTTTGGTGTTATCCAGTTGATGATATCCAGTTGTTCTGATAACGTGGATGCTACTGGATGAACACGTGGCTTATATAAGAGTTCACGCTTCAATGATTATTGTTACGTAATCATGATAAATATTTACTTTAAGTTAAACAGTAAAATAATCGTATAGGATAAAAATACAATATTAGAGGCAAGTCATCCTTGTTAGCGAATAGTAACACAAATAACGATTACATTGTTAATTTTATACAATTTTTTTGAATTTCTATAGAAAATATCCGATTATTTACTTATCTATAAGCTTCATATTCATTTAAGATAAAGTTTCTAGCTCGTGAACAAAGAGTAAACAAGAAAGTTTTTCATCTCAGCTGTTGATTATTTTGCTACGTCGTTATCTATTAACACAATAAATTTTTTACAAGGGAATGTAATAAATTCGATGTAAATTATTTCATAGGGAAACGCAGAAAATTCTTTTATTATAAGTACTATTGGACACGTATATTATAATAAAGTACAGACCATTATTATTTCAAACATGACTCATGGGAAAAAAACTCATACTTTATTTATATTACAACTCTATCTTCGAATGAAACATATAAGAAACTATCATGTATGTGATAAAGAAATGGGGGAGAAGAAAAATCCATCATTCATCGAATAATCCCATGAGAAAAACATGAAAAAATACCTAACAAGATTAACTTTTATGTATCTATTTATAACTAGTTATGATTTAATTCCTGTTTTCTTTTTTTTATTTTATTTAATTTTTTGACTTATTAATTATTAATTTGATTTTAAAATAAGACCAGAACAAGCGTACTTTTAATTTTATCTAGAATTTTACCTTTTAAAAAAGAATTAAGCATTTTTATTAAATTTATAAAATATAAAAATTAAATTTCTATTGGTAAAAAGCTTCAAGAGCATAAAATTTAAATTAATTGGCTACAATAAAAACATTCCTTTGTATCCATTACATTTACGTAAGAATTAATTAATTCTTATCAGGAAAGAAAATTCTTCTTGAAAAATCATTAAATTTCCTTTAAATTATTCAATTTTTAAAATAATTTAAAAGTAAAATTGTAATTATTGTCTATAAATTGGTGATTTATATAGAAAAAACCTTGGCAATTCTCGAATTTCTAGTATTTGTGTCAACAAATTTAATATATAATAAATAAATTAATAACTTGTTTATTAATTTATTTATTAGATATTGTTTGTGCACTTCTGCACACATATTTACGAAAATATAGTCCCACACTTTAATGTTGTAAACATGTTTAATGTACACAATTCATCGAGAATTCTGAAGATTTTGTTTATCTTTTACCTCTATATTTACATCACTCAACTACTTTTTTTTATATTTTTCCATTTTGATTACTATTTAATTAATTCTATTTATTATTAATTAATTTTTACTCAAATTTTTGATATTTTAAATTTTTTTTTGAAACTTTAATTAATCAATTTTTAAAGCAACTTCTGAAAGGTTTTATCTGACTATTTCTTTAATTTTTTAAGTGATTTTCCACTAACTTCTACCTTAATTTTGATTATGTATATATTTAAAAATTAAAACAATCCAGTTAAATTGTCTTTTTTTACAGTTTTCTTAAGCTTAAATGAAGCATTTTTTAAAAAGCTTAAGCCATAGAAATCTTTGTATGATTTGGGAATTGATAATTTCTGTATCTTTGTTTATTATAATTAGCGAAATTAAACTTTTAAAACATTTATAAATTCATTTGCTACTTTTTAAAAATAAAACTGAGACATTTATCTTTTTACACGGTGAGATTTTTCATTCGTTTAATATATGAAAAAATAATTCAGAAAATTGTTAATTTTATAAAATAAAAAAAGTGTTTTGAAATAAATATCAATTATAAAACTGTAAATGTAGTTCAATAAATAAAATAAAAAATTAAAAGTCAATTAATTTAATGACAGTTTTCAAAAGAATCTCAAGTACAGAGAATCCTCAAGAGCAACGTTATACAATGGAATGAAAAAGTACATTTATTATGATAATTTATTTTTTTTCTTTAAGCTATTTCGAAAAAGGATAAAAAAGTTTTATACAATGTTACTCTTGACGCAAAGGAGGAGAGGAAAAAAAGACAACGAACCTATTTAATAAACTCAAAGCTCCATCACAGTTGACAAATACTTCTAAATCAAAGAATCTTACAAGAAAAGAACCAAACAATTGAAGATAAAAAATTTACCATTGTGATAATCTAGCTGTAAACATAAAGGTTAATTATTGGGCTATAATTTGAAAAAAATTGCAGGCCTATAAATTCCCACTGCCATCCGTCCGTCAGTCTTTCCTTAATCTCGAAGTTAGATAGATGAAAGACGGGACCAGATACGGAAATAATAAGGGCAAGAGGTCCCAATTAACTATATACGAACTTTCGGTTTGCATCGGAAGTTACGTTATTTCAATTCAAAAATTTCCCCTGAAAGGAGTTAGATAGATGACCGGCACGACTCTATTGTTAAAGGAAAAGTATGATGTACAGGGGAAAGCCATTACTAATTTGAGATGGAGAGCATATTTTAAATTAAATAAATGATTAAAAATTGTAGCCCGGCATTGTGACGATGTCGCAATAAATAAGAAATAAAAATTACGAGCAATTATTTGAGTTATAATGATAAAAACTGTTATTATTTGAAGAAATTTCGAATTTTTTCCCCTTTTTAAAGTAACGCCAAATGTTCAGCCTCACTACTACAGAAAGCTCTTTAACATTCTATATTAAAGTCAAATTTACATTATTCCATAATATTTATTGCTTAATATCTTCTAGTGTTTGTTTATATACGGTTTGTGCTGTTCTATACGGAAAACTTCTCCTATTTAGGTGTTACAAACATGGAAAACACCCGGAAAACTCCACCTGGCCAGCCTATTAGCGAGGTGCGAAACCACGATCACTCGGTTTTAATAGTTTTGTCCATTCGGCCACTGGTGGGTCGATATCTATATCTATGTTACATAATTATGTCGATCGATGGGACAATTTAACACTCCTTTAACACATCAAATTATTTCTTCTATTCATTGATATTCCTGTGTAAAAAGTTAAAGATATTCCTAAATTTGTCAGCTTTCTTTTTAATGCTCTTATTATATAGCCGTAATCACTTTAAAAACTTTAAAATTAAATTTTTACGTGATTAGCATTTAAGAGAATAAATTAATTTTTGGCGTTGTGCCTTATAGACTTTTTAAATGTGCTGTATTTAGTTACAGAATTATTTTTTACAGAATAAATTTAATTTGTTTAAAAATATCTACCATTAATTATCAAATAAAAGTGTATAATGACGTGTAATTTTTTAGCATTAAATAATATATCAGCTCATCTCTCGTTAAAATTATCTTCATCTTGTAGTGTAAAGGAAGTTTTCTGTGATATTTGTTTAAAGAATATTTTATAAGTGATCACATTACCGAAAATTTTACGTAAATAAACGTTAAAAAAATTGTTTTTAATCTCTACACAGAAGTTAGAACAACTACT
Organism: Centruroides vittatus; assembly: GCF_030686945.1. Taxonomy (NCBI): domain Eukaryota; kingdom Metazoa; phylum Arthropoda; class Arachnida; order Scorpiones; family Buthidae; genus Centruroides; species Centruroides vittatus. Next base: position 354,648 of record NW_027120671.1, read on the forward strand.
ACAGAACAGAAAAATGATTTTAAACGAGACAAAAGATCAGACTGATTAATGACGAAGGCAAACAAAGTAAGATCTCTGACGCTTGGCCACATAATAAATAATTGTCAGAACGAAAATATTATAAGGCTTTTATATGAAAATAAATAAAATATCTCAGAAGAATGAATCCATTTTCCAACGACTTCAGTTAAATTTCCAGCAATCATCATAAATGGAAAGAATTCTTCGAATGATCAATTGATTGAACCAAATAATGATTAATTTACACAAATAATTACATTAATTTTCTTAAAATTATAAATTTTGAATTGACGAAGTAAAATTACGAGTTTATTCATCAATTAAACTATACGTATGTTTTTCTTATTTTTATTTCCAATTTTAGTATACATTTCGAACTTAAAATAATTGTTTTATATATAAAATTTTCATTAATGATGTGAATAATTAGAATTACTTTACATGTTATGTAAATTATATAATACTTACTCGTACAGAAAATCAGTGATAATTAACGTCATCATCCTCGCTACTTCTTTAATACTTTTATGCAAATGATCCTACTAATGGACATTTCTTGTTCGTTCTGTAAATAGAATTTAATTTTTGAGCATATCCTTTTAAAAATCTTTTATATGTTTATAATGTAAAGAATCGTTTAATTAAAATATATAAAACTTTATTTTTTTTAAAAGTTGTACAAACTTTAGGAATATTTTATCGTTAACTTCTTTCTACGAAAGCGTCAGACTTCTCAATGTGGCTACATCTGAAAGATTACTTTCGCTGCGTAACATTTCACTTTATAATATTTTTTTAGTAAATTCTACTGTTTTTTAAAGAATCGTAATTCATAATTGTTTAAAGATTTGGATAAAGAATTCGATCGTCATTTTAAAGGTCAAATGTCGAAAGGATAATGAAAAATTATTTTAAAAGCAATTTAATATAATGTGAAATTCAATCAACAAAACAAATCTTATAAATATTTTAAATTATACAAAAATATATCTCATTATTTTTATATTAATAATGCATCTCATATTTTTCTCAAATGTATAAAAATGTTCTTTATGTATAAGTTAAAGCGGAGAGAGAAAGGAATAGAGAATAGAGAGATAAAAAACAGAGAGGTGAGGAGAGAAAGAAAAGAAAGGTGAGGGAAGAGAGAAGTGAGAGATGGAGAGAAAAGAGAGAGGTGGAGAGAGATGGAGAGAGAAGGAGAGAGAAAAGAGTGAGGTGGAAGAGAAGAGAAAAAGAGATTTAAAAATATCAGTTGAGAGGAGAAAGAAAAGAGAGGCGAGAGAAGAGAGAAGATAAAAAGAAGGTGGAGAAAGAAGAGAAAGATAAAAACAGAGAGGTGAGAGAAGAGACAGAAAATGAAGAGAAAGAAAAGAGAGAGATGAGAAAGATAGGAGAGAAAAGTGACAGATGGCGAGAGATAGAGATAGAGAGTTTCTTATATATAAGATTCACAAAATCTTATTTTGATGTTATCTTTTTAATAAATTAAATTTATTTGTCTGGTAAAGTTATTATTATTGACAAATATTTACATGACTAAATAATTCTTTTAATACGAGGAAACTGAGGTTTAGTGCTTTTATTTAATTAAGTATTGTATCACAGAAAAACTTTCTTAAAAAAATATATTATATATATTTTAAGAAAGTCTGTTTCATATGCAAATTACGTTTTGTTAAATAATAATTAGCATAAAGCAAAACTTTAACTTCTTTCAATTTGTTTAGAAGAATTATTTTTCATGTGATTTAAAGATAAAAATATCCAATATTAGAGGATTATTTTACTTTTTAGAGAATTTGAATTGCTGATTTTTGATTTTTCTATGAAATTTCATCTAATTAAATTTACATAACTATTACTGTGTTTTTTTTATATTTTTGTACAAGCAAATATCTTATTGAAAAATTTGCGTGTACAAAAATATAAAGAAAAATACGGTAATAGTATAAACAGTAGTTGAAATGTTCGTAATTATATATAAAGAAACCTGTAAAGCCTGTCTAAAACGGAGCCTGAATAAAGCGGAAAGCTCCCTAAACGGTACGGTCGATCCGGTTTACACAGGTTTTACTGTATAATTTTTTTTATCATTAAGATACAGTACATTGAGTACAACTTGTCTACCTTATGTTGTAACTTCAATCTGTTAAGGCTACAATACAGGTTTTTTTTTTTTAATACGAATTTGTATGGGTTCAGTCTCTTCAATATAACAAGTTCTAGTTAAAAAGAAAGTTTACGTAGACAAGTTATACCTAACATATGAAACACGTATCGTAATAGTAAACTGAATTTTATGTTATATCTAGAGAATCCTTTAAAAATATATTCAGAAGTTATTTCCAATTTAATATTTTACTGCTTGTATGTATACATGTGTAGCATATTTTTTAAATGGAGTTCTCTAGATATAACATATCTAATTCAATACACAGCTCTATATCAATTTCATATACATATATGAATATATGTAAGTGGGTTTATATATTAATTAGATCATTGTGCTGCAATTTGAAAAAATTGTAGCCCTATAAATACCCACTGTCGTCCGTAATCTTGAGAGAACGGAGTTAGATAGATGAAAGACAAGACCAAATATGGGAGGGGCAGGAGGCTCCGATTAACTATATACGAACTTCCGGTTTGGACCTGAAGTCACATTATTTCAATTTAAATATTTTCCCCTGAAAGATGTTAGATAGATGTAAAGTATTGGCTTTTTAGCAGAGAGGGAACAAAAGAAGCGCGACCTTGTCAATTGGACCCACCTGTGGTCAGACGATAGGCTGCTTGCCATATAAAAAACTACTAAGCGCAAACAAGTGGCGGACGTTAATGTAAGCTCCACTCTCGTTGGATAACTGCAGACCTAAGCGTAAGCTGTTCACGAAAGAACGGTTTGTGATTGGTCGGAAGTTTCCGCCAAAAAAAACCTTAAATGCGGAGCAAACGGGAGAGAAGGGCAAGACACTGGTACACGGTAGTCTCAGGCTCTTGGGAAGCCCGCTGAGCGAAGAGAGAGTGTTCTCCTCTGGTAAACATCTCAGGGACGGGTTAGTGCGGAGACTGGACTGACCGTGCAGTTGAGCCAACTCCACAAACTTACTGAGGCCTTTCCAGAGTTTAATAGTTCCCGGAAGCTAATCCAATACGACAACAAAGTGTGAGAAACCACACTTTGTTGTCCTGTATCTATTATGTTGTCGAACTTGTACATTCTACGTATTTTGTTTTGTAAATAAACTGTAAATATTCTCTGAATTGAGTGTGGAGGTGTACTTTCCATCGAAAATGAATCAACTATCGGATCGTGATACACACGGAACCCAACTCAACAAGAGGGAGTTTGGGGAAGAACTTCACAAGAACTTCACTATAGTTGACCGGCAGGATTCTATTGTTAAAGGAAGAGTATGATGTACAGGGGCAAGCCACTACTAATTTGAGGTGGAGAGCATATATTTTAAAGTAAATAAATTAAAAATATGATATTACCTTCATTAATTTTTCATATATTAGTGGATTGCTCATATTTTCCTTTCGAAAACAATTGTATTAAAAGGATTCTTCTTACATATTTTATTTTCATTCTTGGAAAGGATTTTCCTAATATATATATGTTTGTCCGCACGTCACCATTTTGTAGTGTACATAAATCATCAACGGTGTCATGCATTACATGAATTTCGACGTAACGATGACTTTATACACACAACAGAGACGTCACTATATCGTTTACGATACGTTTATTTATATTATATACAGTACATGATGTATATGCTGTAGCTGCATGATACTGTATGTGCTTAACCAGTATATTGTTCTGTGATCTTATTGATGGTACAAAATTATTTTTCTGTTTTGAACAGGTTTTTTTTTTAAGTATAAAATCGTTCTGTCCCGAAGAATTATTTACTTTTATTTTTAAACCAGAAAAATTTCGCACAATTTCGTTCATTTGTTACACTAAAATCACTTTTTTTATACGTAAAAATTCTTGTTACTAGGTTTATTAATCCAAAACAAATTTTAACTAAAGATGAGGGTATTCGAATGCAAGAAGTAAAAACTATTCGATCCGAAATTTTCGAAGAATTTCAATACGCTAATTAATTCAATTTCTGTAATTACCAAAAAAATTTATCAGCTTGTCCTCGAATACTCGGTACAAGGAAAGTTAGTATCACTGTTTTACCTAATTCTCATTGTTTTCACGAATTACATTTGTTATTCGTTCTCAGAAACTCATTCGATTCTGTCCTTGGTTAATCATAAGAAGAACCTTCGTTTTTCTGATAAACAAAATTGTTCTTTGAATACAGTTTGTCATGTTCTGCGGAGACTGTTACACCTGGAAATGCTTTTACTTATTTGTCTAGAAGTGGAATTTTAATTTTCCGCTTTATCCAGGTTGAGCGACGTTATTCATATCCAAGAAAACTCTCGTTTCCGCGTTGGACAGGTTTCCGACTTATAGTAAAATTTAACAGAAGAATTCCGAAGAATTTTTTCGTTTAGACAGGTTTCCGGTTTATTTAGGTTTCGTTTTAGACAGGTTTAACTGTTTATAAATTGATAATGTAAAAGCAACGAGGAATTATTTATTATGAGATACTCTTGATGTTAACAGTATCTTGCTCCTGTACGTCATACTTTACCTATTAACAATAGAGTAATGCCTGTCATCTATCTAACCGCATCCACGAGAAAATTTTTAAATTAAAATAACTTAATTTTCGGCCTAAGTCGGAGATTCCTATATAGTTAATCTGGGCCTCCTATCCCCAAGCCTTTCATATCTGCTCTCGAATGTCGTCTATCTAACTCCGTTCTCGAGCTTAAGGAAGGACAGACAGACAAGAGTGGAAATTTATAGGTCTGCAACTTTCAAAAATTGCAGCTCAATCATCTCTATATCATCATTTACCGATCATTCATCTAACACCTTTATTTTCAAGAAAGTTTTACATAAATATAGACAAACAAATAAATATAAAAGTAATTTTGAACTCATTTATTATATTAAAGAACTGTTTAAAAATTTAATAAAAAAAAATGAAAAATTAAAATGTTATAATGAAATAATTTTACATGTTCAATATTTTCATAATGTTGTTGCAAAGACAGCAATAAATTTAAAAGTCAAATGGAATATATCATTCAGCTGGTGTGTGCTGAATATATATTAGAAATTTAAGCGTAAAGTAATGACAATCGAAGTGTGAAATAGCAGAATAGTTATAAATGGATTGTTAGATAATAGACAAAATCTTTTGGAGTCGAAAGATAAAATAAAACACGCTTACATAGGTAATGTAAGGTTTGATAACTTCATATTGGAAAATAAAGAGACCATGAAATTCTTGAAAGAACTACAATGTATGAAGTGATGATTGAGAAATTGAAGTACTTTTCCAACTTTTGGTATTTGATATTGGAAAATTACATTACTTGCCAACAGAAATTTTGAGGATTTATATATTTATCAAATATATATAAAAAGAAAGTGGTGAAATATTTAAGAAAAAGCATTCAGATTTTTCAAAAAATAAGTATGTATCAAATTTCAAAGCAGCCAACTTGTTCAGTGTTGCCAATTTAGTTATTTTGTAGTTAGCACTAGCCATTATTATTTTGTGTTTAGTTGCAATAAATTATAATTTTTCTATTGGAAAAGTAGGGATGTAATTTTTTTTCATTTCACAAGCTAAAAAAATCAATTTTTTTTCAATGTTAATATAGCACTTTAGGTACTTTTGCATTAAGACTCAATTATTATATTTTTATTTCACTGCTGTTGGTAACAGTGAATTTGCTTTACTCGGTCGATTTAGAGAGCAGCTGTAAAATCAGATTTGCGAGTACAATAGAAATAAAACTTTAAAAGTTTTCGAAAAATATATAATTTTATTTGTTATTCAGAAAGTCGTACATTAATTTCATTAAATTCTATGGAAAAATTAGACCCTAGTCCCTATTTTTCCATAGAAAGAATGCCATTGTCCTCTTGGTAGATTGCCCAAGTGTTGCGTTGTCTTATTCCATCATTCCAATCCAATCCCAGATAGCATGCAGATTGTCCACATTATGAAATATTCAATGATTTTTAAAAAAAATTCAATCTTGGGTTTTCCACACCCATAGGAAAAATCGCTGTCTGAAGTTAAATTTAAATAAGAACTGCTTTTTTCGAGAATCTTAAATCGGTTGAATTGGATTGATGAAAGAATGCAACACATGGACGATACGCCAAGGAGAGTTACCTTCTGAGAGAACTTTCTATGAGAAACTGGCTTATACTTAAGTGTTACACGTGAAGAAAACCCGGAAAACGCCACGTGGCTGGACACGAACCAGCAACCAGTGTCGAATGGTTTTATCCACTCGGCCATTAGCGGGTATATACTATTCTATTAATAATAAAATAAATCTACATATTATCATGAATTAATCTGAGAAAGTTATTAAATTCATAAAATAAAAAATAAATTATTTATATTTAATATTTATAAAGAGATTACCCAAATGAAGATAGTTACAGAATATAAGGATTCAAATATTTAAAAAAAACTATGAAGAAATTATAGGGAAAAATGAATAATTTCAAAATTATTCAATGAATTTTGCATAATTTTTTATTAAAACGGAAAAGAACAGTTTTTAATACCGGAAGAAGTCTTTCAAGATTCGAATTTATAAGCAAAATAAGAGGAAACACAGAATTAAATAAAGGACACTTCATCAAGATATTGAATAATTTATTTATTTAACTGTAGATCGTATTCTGAATAAGTAATGTTTTATTTTATGTATGTGTTTTCTAAAACAGTTTACATAAATTCTATCACCGTTCTTCATCCTTAAAATGTAAGAAGAGGTACAGTACATGCGAGTTGATTGATGCGAAATATAACAAAGTTAAAAGGTCATACAGCAGTTGCCTGTTGCTGAAAGTGACAAACAACGACAACCTATCAAGATTCGGAAATGACTATTATCGAGAAAAGAATCGAGATAATGGGATAAAATAATATTTCACGAGACAACAAAACAATGCAGCAATCGAAGATATTTCTTTCCTATTAAAGGCGTGTTTCACATTGTCAATGAATAAATCAAAAATTTCAGGAGAGTGGAATCGATCCGGATATTCGACACTAAGATTTATTACAACCAAAATAATAACAATTAACATTTTCTACACCGAACAAAATATTGCAAAGGAATAATTCTTTGAATAACATCGGCTATAAAATTTGTCTACCACAATTTTCAAATTGGAGACCCATACATTTCCATTGTCGGCTGTCTGTCCGTACGTCTGTCGTTAATCTGAAAAACGCAGTTAGAGGAAATGGAAAGCTTATTTTTAAATTAAAATGTGATTAAAAATTGAGTAATTATTCGTTTTCAGATAACTTTATTTGCAAATATGACATAAGCCATAACATTAGCAATGTAAACCTTGATTAGGTAAGCGAAAACGTATGCTTCAAGTTTCGACAAACATTTCAAAGTCAGATATTTTAAAGCTGTTCGAATTAATCTACAATTTATCATTATTATTATTCATCTACAAGCATTTAAAGGCAGCCATTTCTTACTCAGCTATTAAGGAATAAATGTAGGCGTGTTGATTATCTTGATTTATACAGTTCTATTGAAATATAAAGCCATAAAACTTCTCTTCAACTTATAAATTATTTTCATCTTGAACACTTCTAAGAATTTTATCTAATTGTGAGTAATGTAAAGTTATATTACTCTGTGTATTTCTTTTGTTGAACTACAACTTGAAAAAATTAGATTTATAAATTCTCTCAGTCGTCCGTTTGTCTGTGTGTCCTTCCTTAATCTCGAGAATGTATGAAATCTAGACCAGACATGGGATCCGATTAACTATATACAAACTTCCGATCTAGACCGAAGTCACGTTATTTCAATTTAAAAATTTCCTTGAAAGGAGTTAGACAGATGGCCAGCACGACTCTAATGCTAATAGGAAAAGTATGATGTACAGGGGCAAGCCACTCTAATTTGAGGTGGAGAGCATATATTTTAAATTAAATAAATTAAAAATATGATTAAAAATTTCAGCCAGGCATTGTCATGATGTCACAATAAAACAATCGTAAATATTTCTCTTTCTTTTCGTTTCTACTCAGTCGAGGAGGTTTCTCTGCATAGAAAAATTCATATCTTTATTGATACTTAGTGTTATAATTTCAAATAAACTGCAAGAAATTATCGGTCTGATTGCGATCTGATTATGACTGCAGATTTAGACTCCACTCTACAGTCCCATAAGAAAAACAACGAAAAACATAAATTAGAGAATTGTGTTTACATTGTGTATATATATACACTGTATCACCTTATTTCTGTGTTTTTCAACCATCTTGTAATAGTAGTATTCCAACGTAGTAATTTTTTCTTGAGACACTACTTCTTAACATACTTAAATACATGTTATAAATATACATGTATATCTTATATCTTCAATAAAATTACAAAGATATTAAATAGTTTGTAATTTTAATCACATATAAATATAAAATAACTTATAATAATATATATAGGAAGCATTGTGGTGCTGCTCATTACTATCTTTCGCCGCACCCTAGTTGAAAATCAATTTAATACAACAAATATATGACTTTAAAATGTTTGATATCATGTTTAATTAATATTAATTAATATCAACTGGAGGTTTTACGTGTATTATTTTAAATTATTGTATAGTCACATGTAATTAAAATGATAAATTATTTATAATGATATAAGTATTATTTATTTGTATAATTTGTAATTATATAAGCGTTTATAATTTATAAGTAAATGAAATGTCATTATAATGTATTTGCATATTCGCATAGTTTGTAAGTTTAAATTAAACTGTATAATTGTTATATCATCAAATTATAAAAATAATTTTATACTTTATTAAATAAAATATTAATATATCGAACAGTATGATTCGTATCGATTCAATTTGTTCTATGATATATATTTATATATATATTGATAACTATTAGTTTTACTGTATTTTTATTTTTATTTTATAGCAATAATCTCTCTGCATCACTTCGCATTACACCATTCCTCTTTTTAAAATTTTTACTATTTTCTCTCTCTATAAACACAAGGTGTGTCTTTGAATTATAACAACCGTGTTTGGCCAGACCCACAATAGGGGTGGCCGCGTGGTGACGGATGGGTCTGACATTACGGGGCAGATGCCCATGAAAAATTCCTGGGACTGTTCACCCGAATTCGATCCCGGATCCCTAGACACCTTAACGACACTTTAACCACCTTGGTCATTCCATTTTTCTGGAATAGTGTTTTCAGGAATGCATCTTATTTGTAAAGGAATCTTCTTTCTGTATGAAATTGTTTCCTTTCAAATAATATTTCACTCAACTCGTCTTCTATAAATAAATATATATTTTTTTCTTGAAATGAAATTGATTTTTCTTTGCAGTCATTCCGGAAATCATCATCTTACAAGTATATACGTTCGATATTTTTATGATTTAACAAGTTTTATGTATAAATTTATCATATGAAATGATTTCTTTTAATTTTTTACGCTTTATAAAATATTAAATATTAAAATTTTTAATTATAATATTGATAATATAAACAATTATAGGCATGTGTCTCACGAAACCATAGTGTCTCTTTGTACATACGTGGAATTCTGTGGAACCAGTGTGTAACATAAGTAAACGTTTGTTTTGTAGTTTTCGTTATACCTGTCGTGTTTTTTTTTGGAACCATTTCATTAATATTAATAAGATTAAAGTTAGAAGAAGAGAATAGAATAGAAGAGTTTAAAATTGAAGTAATGGAATATTTTAAAGTTTTGTTTGAGCTAATTAGTTGAAAAATAATTATTAATATATTAAATATAAGAGCTGAAGCATGGAAGGCAACTGGCTACCACTATGCATCTATCTTTCCAAGATTTGATGGACAAAAGATTCAGTAATAATCCAGTTAGCAGAGGAATGGATAGGACCCCTGTGCAGTTGGCTACCAGGGAGAGGTGCAGAAGACCTGTGCTGAAATTACAGGAAGTACACAAATCAAATATGAGAAATTCTTCAAATTACTCTACAAGATTAAAGTCATTAGGAACTCTCGGAGTGGATACAAATATTCTACAGAGCTATGCAAACCTTAAGAAATGCATTAACATAGGTTTTGGAATGTTATTTTATATCGAACAGGAAAGATGGCAAATGTAATGCATGAAATGAAAAGACTCAAGATCTCAACCTTAGGGATCTCTGAAACAAAATGGGCTAGAAAAGGAGATATTACTACTGACGAAGAAATAAGATTCATCTACTCAGGCGGAACCGGAACATCGGCGAAGAATTGAGGTGATACTGGAAAAGAAGATGGCTAAATTAATTGACGGATATTGGCAAGTATCTGATAGGACTATAGTACTGAGGATAGATGCTTAACCAAGGGGTCTTTTCTAAATCCAGACATACATGCCAACAAATGACCATTTAGATGAGGAGACGGAGGAAGTTTATAAACAAATGCCTACAAGTTAAAAAGAAAAGAGATGTAGTGATTATTATGGAAGACAAGAACGCCAAGATCGGAAGAGAGAGAGACGATAATGTAATTGGACCATGTAGATTAGAAGAAAGAAACGAAAGAGGAAGTAAACTTGTTGAATTTTGCAGACGAACCAACATGATTGTAACTAACACCTAGTTCCAAGCAGCATGAAAGAAGATTGACTACATGGAGAGCTCTAAGGTTAAGAGGAGCAGAAACAGGAAACCAAATTGATTATATTCTAGTCAACTACAGATTTAGAAATGATTATGTGTGATATATATATATATATTATTGATAATTTTAAAAATGATTATCAATATAGTGATCACCCGATATAGTGCACTTTCGATATAATAAACAATTCGCCTAGTACTTTATGTATAATTTATAGAAAAATTTTGATATAGTGAATGATTTAGCTCAGTAGTTTGAGAGTTCGTTATATCGAGAGTCCACTGCGTATTCAATTCTAAAATATGTTAAAAGATATTTTAAAATTGTTAATTTTAAATAATTAAAGAGAGAAGCTTATTTACAGTTTATGAATTTTAAGATAAAGAAAAATTTAATATAAAATTATTTAATCGTTTTAATCTTGTACATTTCATATAATTTAAGCAGTAAGAAGTCATTATATTAATTTATTAAATGGAAGATAATTTGTTTTCAACATGAAAAATTCTTCATAAGCAATACAAACGACTTATGGGCGTATTCACAACAAGGGATCAAGAGTTATAGTTACAAATCAACCAATTACCATTCATTTTACTTTTAGTATATGAACTCTTATTGGTATTATAACGCTTGATCCTTGGTTACGGGTATTATTTATCTAAAAAAATCAATTGCTCTATAAATTGTTAAAATAAGGCCATTCCACTTACTTCATTCCATACCTTATATAATGATTATCAATATATTTATAACAATCAAACCATTCGGAAAGATGTACTAAATCTAAATTGTTACAAGAGGATTCACTTAGTGTATTATTATTTAATTTTTTATTTATTTATTTGAATTTTCTAACCAGACACAATCACTAATTTTATTAATGGAATAGGCCCGGATTCTTTATATCGAAGACTTGATGCCCACAAATTACAGCATATTTTTACACTAAAATTAGAGTAATTTTAAAATATAATCGAAGCTTAATTCGTAGATAATTTGAAATTTGGGTTATATTTACCGTATTTTCTATAATAATTAAATTATGGAACCACTTTATACAGGTTTCATAATTTAGCATAGATAATGCTGCGTATACAATCCCAAATAACTCTTTATGGTCGAAATGATTACATTAAAAATAAGTATTTATGTTATTTTTACTGTTAAAGAACTGATATTGTTTCATACAACGAAGAACAATGACTTACCATTTACAAATAATAAAATCGGCAGAAATTGTTAATCCTTTGTTGCAAAATATTAAATATTGTTCAAGGTATTGTCTAATGTAGGCATACTGTACGATGCGAAGAACAAACAATAGATTATTTTATACGTATTGTGACAGAATATACAATGTGTTATAAAATACAGTGTGTTATAAAAATAGCGTACAGGGAATCATGATTTTATATATATGTATAATGTTAATTTATATAAGGTTATATAGAGGCTATATATATATTACAATTGTTTTCATTTGTATTGTATATTGTATACATATACAGTATATATTTCGTGCTGTATACTTTATACTGTGTATATACAGTATATATAGGCTCTACACTGTAATATTAAATTACTTATTATTTTATAAAATTATAATTAAAATTAACGATTTATAAGGTATGAGGTTATTTAGGAATTCGAATTGTAAAAAATTAATAATAATTAGACAGCCATATTAAAGGATATATTAAACTATTTATAACTATTATAGAAATGTTGCTTTCTTTAACTGATTCTAGAATAATAAATTTCACGTTAAATAACATTACTTTTTGTTTTTTTAATGTTCTTCCCTAATAAGTTCATATTTACGATATGACTGCTGGGGAAATTCTTCCGTATAGGTGTGGCTTATTGATAATATTTGTAATATCGAGTGACCTACATAGCTTTAAGCAATTTTCAAAATTTATATAGACTACATTTTCCTGAAAGTAATCGAGTAACATTCTCATTCTGTGAGAAAGTAGAAACGTATTTTTCTTAGAAAATTTATACCAATCGTAAAAGTAAGGTCTAATGTACGTAACCTTTATGAATTAACGATAACACGTTAATATCAATATAAGTTACTACCATTACTCTCCTTATTTTGAATAATTACTACAATTTTTCTTCATTTAAACTTAAATTCGGTCAAATATATCATTCGATATGGTGTATATTCGTATACAAGTTATTATACAGTAGACTCTCGATTTAACGGATTAATTGGAGGGTTTAGTGCCGAAAGTTCGTTAAATCGAATATATTTTAAAAACGTATTAGTGACGAACTTCTAAGATGTATTAAAACGTTATTATAAGGTATAACTGTGAAAATTTTATCATAATGTACTGACTCTCTTTCACAGGTTTTATTAGCTAGGTTTTCTAGATTTTTTTGTCCGCTAAATCGTGGTGCGTTAAATCGAGGGCCTACTGTATTTATTTTGTAAGTATTACGCGCTCATACCTGCATACAAATCAATTAATCACTGAAGCAATTCTTTAAATAAATTTAAACTTTGTAACATTTATATTTTATAAATAGCTCGTCTAGATGTAATAATATCCAAATATTTTTTTTTTCCTATTTGTAATTATATATTAAAATTAGTTCAATTAGTTCCATACTTATCAAGAACATCTGGTCTGTAACAAAGTATCTTATGACAATAGTTTCGTTTCAGTGCAATGTTTATTTAATCTGTCAATTTGTTATCTAGTTTAATTTCAACCACCAAATTTATTAACTTTCTTTTGCAATTTCCATTTAAAGGTTATCCTCATTTTATTCATTACTTTCGTTTCAAATTCGGATAAAAGTTTCTAAATTAATTCGTTAAAAAATGAATAAGATAAATGCAAAATTTCGGAATCATTTTTATTTCTGATAATACTGGAAATGTATTTCTTAAATTATCATTTGGAAAAGTAAATATTTAATCGTTTCTTACAAGTGTTTTAATAATTCGTATTTTATTATGACGATATAAGTATCAGATATTGCTCTGCAATTTCAAAAAATTGTAGACTTATAAATTCCCACTGTCGTCCGTCCGTCTGTCTTTCCTTAATCTCGAAAAAGGACTTAATTAGATGAGAATAGAGACCAGATATAGAAACATTTGGAGCAAGAGACCCCGAATAACTGTATATAAACTTCCGTTGCAAACTGAAAGTCACGTAATTTCAATTCAAATCGTTTCTCCTGGAAGAAGTTAGATAGATGATTGGCATGACTCTATTGTTAAAGGAAAAGTATGATGTACAGGGGCAAGCCACTACTAATTTGAGGTTGAGAGCATATATTTTAAATTAAATAAATTTAAAAAATGATTGATTAAAAATTGCAGCCCGACATGTTTTCTATTCTTTTATCGTGTATTATTATCCAGGATGTTATAGAATATAACATAGAGCAGCATTTCTCAACCTGTGATCCACGGAGGTTGAGAAATGGTAGTAATAGAGTAGTATGGTGATCGTTCAAATTTTCACCCCTTCTCTGTTTTCTTGCGTTTACGCCCTTTTATCATTACAGGAGCCCAAAAATGTAGAAAATTCCTTACAAAATCTTGTACGCGAGCGTGTGTGGATTGTGTGATATATGTAATATTGTTTGTGTGTGTGTCAGCTCTATTTTCTTTATCTTACAGGACTGGATTAATGAAAACTTTTGAAACTTGGCATGTTTACTTCTATATATGTGACCTAAATGGTATTAAATTTTGGTGTCAAAGATCAAGGGAATGGAGGGGTCACGTTCATGTCTCGAGTGGGGTCAGGCAATGAAAGTTTTACTCGTTATTAGCATTTACAATTTTTTAAAAACTCTCTCATTTCCAAAATAAGACTTTTTTCTTTTTATAATAATTAATATTATAAAAATGATTTTTAAAATAAAATATCGTAACAGATGTTGCTACGCATAACTTTAAATTTGTCAATTATGAGTCCCGAAAAAGTCGTGCAATAATCTTTGCCAACTTTGGTTTATTGTGGAGAAATATGTTTTAGTTACATAATTAAATATATTATTTTATTTTGTAACAAGTACACGTATGCAGTTCATCAATACTGTAAGGGTGGAAGATCTAAAATTTCCTTAATTTCAACATATTCCGTATGATCATCCATTAAAATAAACTTCTATAAAATATGCATTTTAGAGAAGTTTATTTTCAGAAAAGCAAGTATGTTTTGTATAAAATACAAATTTAAATAATGCTTTATACCTACAGCCTGAGGATATTTTCATCAAACGTAAATTTGAAATGCATTTCAGTGATATGTAAAAATCCCCTTCCACGTGAATTTCTGTCCAATGCAAACCCATGCTCTATGGATGATTTTATTCCTCCATTTATAGAATTAAATTGAAATGTATAATGACGAAAATACTTGAAATATTAAATTGTAATTTCTATAATGTAAATGTCATGCATTAAAGTTTTATTAATATAAATAAACGAAACAACAACTTATATGGCCGAGGCGGTTTAAGATGGTATCTTGTCACTCTGGGGATCCAGGATCAGGTCAAGCAACCCCATGCATATTTTGTGTTTCGGATATGTTGGGTTCCTTCCTTACCACCCAGCTGCACCATTGTAAGCTTGGCTGAACCCAAGATGGGTACGGAAAAAAAGAGCCCTCTTTGTTCCTGCAGGGCGGTAAGAGAAATTTAATGATAAAACATTAATTTAAATATGAAGAAAATATATTAATTTTTAAATAGAGATTTGAAATTCATTGATCTTATTTTATACAACAATAATGTAGTTATATTACCAGATTTGAATGCTGTACATTTAACATTTCTTAAAATATCTCACTAAATGTATTCAATTTGATTCTTTGTCGAAGTCTGATACCACAGAGCAAAGATGATCTTAGAGAAGCTGGCCAGTTAAAGCTGGGAGGTTCTGCCTCATCTGCCTTACAGCCAGAATTGGCGCAAACTGACTACTACCTATTTCGCGCCGTGCAGAATTTTCATATTGCTAATATACAATTCACTGACAATACACAAAGCTGAAGACTTTCTTCAAAGAAAAATTCCACATTCTATGCTCACGGCATTGAAAGTTTGCAGCAAATATGGCGAGATGTGATCGATATTGATGATGATAATGATGATTACCTACAACACTGAATTGTGATCGTTGTTGAGTTAATTGTCAATGATTTTGTTATTTTTGGATAGAATACACCTTTACATTGGGTAGAATAATTGAAATTTGATGATATTTGATTTCCTTAAAAACATACTTCTTTTTCAGTAGTGGAATAAAATAAAAAATGTAATGAATTGCACAAATATAGTAATATAATAAGCGGGAAATTGTTAGCACAGTTTAGAAAACAATTAGAGAATTTTAATTAAAAAAGATGACACGTGAAAATCTAGTGAAGATAATTTATTTTCTTTATTCTTATACGTCAACAAATTTGATATGTATTTCTGAAATTAATCTAAGGAGTTTAATTACATAACTGAAATAACTCGGAAACACAGCTTTTCCAACTGGAAGGCGGCATATTGAGGTTTCCAACTCCAATTTTCTCATAACAGAGTTCTGATTCGAATCCAATTTAAGATTTTGAGATTTGAATATCGTTATTCATTTCTCATCCACGTATGCGAGTATATTACAAGATAGATCCTACATAAATATAAGTGAGATTTAAATAATATTGTACAATAATATTCAAGAAATCAACAGATAACAGAGGAAAGGTTGTGTTTTTATCACCAATTTAATTTAATTTCACTTGTTAGAAAGATAAGTTATTGCATTCAATCAAGATTTCTGATCATCATTTCTATAGTTCGTGATGAACTGTAAGAATAATTATCCAAATAATAATGTTAATAAATGTCAACAATTATCATGTCTATCGAATTTTCAAAATTAATCTTTTTCTAAATTAGAAACTAATATGCAAAGCATAGACACAGCATATTTCACCTTCCTTTATCTCACTTCAGCTACATAATAACTAAATTCGACTAAACTGGAGTATAGTTAATCGGTGGTGAGATATACTTTTGTGTAGCCATTCGTCCTCCCAATTCTTTCTTCGAATGAGGGCAAATTCTATTTCAGTTATGAAAGATAACGGCACAGTAATTAAAAAGTCCTAGAGAATCTCAAGATCAGTACAAAACATTTTTGTCCGGTTAACGAAGGAGAGACAGATGGATGTCCGTGGGAATTTACATGTGTACAATTTTAAAATTTTAGCCTAATTATATTATACTCAATACTATTCTCTGCGTAGTCCTAAACATCAAGATTATACAGAGAAACCATACACGGTTTTATATATGGGAAGAAATCGTGGCCTCCTGCCCCTAAGCTTTCCATGTATGGAAAACTTAACGGCAGGAGGCCACGATTAACTATATACAAACTTCCGGTTTGAAACTGAAGTCACGTTATTTCAATTCAAAAAATGTCTACAGATGGTATGACTCTCTTGTTAACAGGGAAAGTACAGGTGCAAGACACGACTGTGCATCGAGATCAAAAAATTGCAGCCGGCATTGTGACGAGGTCACAATAAGTAATTACTCGTATAATATAACATTTAATTAAATTATATATTTAGTGACTTTATATGATTTATTAATATAAAAATACGATATTTAATAACAACAACAAGAAAAATGTCATATTGATTAAAATGAAAGCTGTAAATATTTCTATTTATTATAATTAATTTTTAAATTTCTTTTATTAAAGTGAAATATGCTGTGTCTATACATACGAATATATAATTATATAATAAGTTCTAAAAGTAAACTTCAATTCCTAAATTTTATATATATATATATATATATATATATATATGTGTGTGTGTGTGTGTGTGTGTGTGTGTGTGTCTTTGATTCTTTATAAAACAATTTGCAAGCCCTATTCTCCCTATTCTTCTAATAAATTATACTAATGTTTCTCCATCAGTTATTTATATTCCCAAAATATTTCTATATTGTCTTTCACAATAATCGTTGTTCTCAGCGAGATTACACCTAAAAAGAACCGCCATTTGTCATAAATACCATTTTCTTCAGATGCTAAATCATCTTCCTATGATGAAATATTACTCTATCTTTTCAGGAAGCGTAACCTTTCAAGGCCGTATATAGACTTTTGCAAGAAAAATATCACAGATATATTATTTCTATTAGTAAAATAGGTATAAATCACGAAATATAAAATATGATTTTCCATTGTTCTGAAATACTACTTTTATATTTGAAAAATGGCAGATTTATTGTCGTATTTAGCATCGAAAATATCGAATTGAAACCGGAAAATAATATCGAATATTCATCTTGTTATTTTTATATTTTAAAAAATATTACCGGTATTTTATTTATAATAGATAAAATGAGCTGAATAATGCATTTTTGGTATATTTTTAAGCAACTGTATTTATTTTTTAATGTTTTTCTGTTATTTTCTCACATAAGAAAGAACAGAACAAGATGACGCTTGGCTTACAGTAACTTTATTCAGAATATTGGCGGAATTCTATAAAATTTAAGCAATAACATTTGTTCCTCAACCATAACACATTATCTAGTATAACGTTGATGGTCAGGCAGGAACCTTTGCAAATAACCTTGTTGAAAGGGAAATTTTATTTTCTACATAAAAGTTTTTCCGACTGCGTAGATACAAGGCTAATATTTGTGATATTTTTGAGATTACAAACATAAGATTGAAGAACTTGATGGCTGAGGAGGAACCAGTGTTTTGTTCGAAATGCACTTTATAAAATTCCTCAATTCTGAATAAAGTTAATATAAGCGTGGTTTAATTCCATTGGTTTTTCAACGATATTAAATTTTAATAAATTATTTAAATCACTGAATTAGTGCAGTTGTCATGACAAATAATAATTTCTTTTTCTTTGCCATTGACTACCGAGACTTAAGTCAACGTGTATTTTTGTTTTCATGGCTGTTATGTATAACAGAGGAAAAGTATGGCGATCGGTCAAAGAATGACCCCCAAGAGTTCTGCATTTTGGGCTCAGGTGACCTTGAAACGTCGAGAAATGCAAAAAATTCGGGTCTTTTTTCCAGTATATGTGTTTGTGGGGGCATTATTTTGTTCACTTAATTTGAAGCATAGTAACTCCTATGCCTTTTGTCGAAAATTTCTGAAATTTTGCAGGGAAGTTTGTGTGTTAGGGACATTTATGCTGTTAAATTTTGATGGTTAAAGCTCAAGGAGGTGGGGAGATAGAGGTCACGTGTCATATCTCGAGTGGAGTCCGACTTAATGAAGATTTCACTCGTTATTAGCATTTACAATTTTTTTTTATATATAAAACTCATCTCTACTCTGAAAA
This sequence comes from Centruroides vittatus, assembly GCF_030686945.1. Taxonomy (NCBI): domain Eukaryota; kingdom Metazoa; phylum Arthropoda; class Arachnida; order Scorpiones; family Buthidae; genus Centruroides; species Centruroides vittatus. The sequence continues at coordinate 373,799 of NW_027120671.1, forward strand.
TTAAGCTTTCCGCCATTTTATAATAATTAATAATATAAACACTTTTAACTATTTTTTTGAAAAGATTTATATTTAATTTATATTTTAAAATTCGACTGTAAACAATAATATAAATACTAAAATAGATTTTTGTTTTTTTAATTTTATAAAGTAAAATTTCGTTAAATTTAAGTAAAAGTGCACTTTTTAATCAAATATTTTAATATAAATTTTAAGTATTTTAAAATTTTGTACAAATATTTTATATGAATTTCTCTTAAATCTATATTATTCAAGAAGATAGCGGCATCAAATATTGAAATTTCATTTTCATTATGTAAATACAAAGTTTTATATGGAAAATTTTGCCAAAAGAAACAGGGATAGCTGTACTTTTATATGAATTTATTCAATAATGATTACTTTTTCTCTTCTAAGAATAGACGAGACGACTAAAATCACTAATAGAAATTAAAATAACGATGTATATACTAGTATATCTTTCGATTCCTATTGTCTGCATTACAAAGCACATTATGGAATCATCTGAATTAATATATTGTCTGTATATGATGCTTAAATAAACTAAATTGTCACTTAAGTTAGATACATAAACAGATTTTCAGAAAAAGTAGTTTCTTATTATAATATGTAATTTTGAAAATGACTTCGAATCGAGGGGGCCTCTTTCATAAGAGTTGCACAGTTGCACTTCTAGAAATTTTAAGAAATTAATTTAAATACCCGAATAAAAAGGTTTATTAGTTATGATTTATCATTCTGAAGGTAGTATGTATGATTTTTAATAGTCGCCAAGGACTGTAAGTGTTAAACAAAAAGGAAAGAAGATTGTAGTGGCTGTGGTCCATTCAGACAATGCGCTTCCTTGTTTAAGAATATAATAATTCTAGCAACAACTTTCAGACAGAAAAATCCTACGATTCATTACTGATTGGGCTGCAATTTGAAAAATATTGTAAATTTATCCCACTGTCGTCCTTCTGTTTGTTTGTCCTTCCTTAATCTCGAGAACGGAGTTACATAAATGAAAGATGAGACGAGATATGACAAACTTAGGGGCAGGAGACTTCGATTAGGTATATACGAACTTCTGCTGCAAACCGGAAATCACGTGATTTCGACCTGAAAATTTTCTCCAGAATAAAGTTAGATAGATGACCGGTACGACTCTGCTGTTATCAGGAAAAGTATGATGTACAGGGACAAGACACTACTAATTTGAGGTGGCGAGCATATATTTTAAATCAAAAAATTATTTAAAATGTGATTAAAATTTGCAGTCCAGCATTGTGGTGATATCATAATAAATAATTGTTCGTTACAACTAAATATTTTTCAGTTTATATATTCTGTATGTATAAAAAGCTAATTGAACCATGTATATACTTGTGATAATGTAATGAAAACAAGTACTTACAGGGAAAAGCCAGGAAGGATAATTTCACCGTTGAGATTTGCTTTATTCTTTTCTTTTTTCGAATAACAGATTTATAAAGCAGAAGTATTTTGTGAAAGTAAATTTATTTTAATAGTCATTAAGCTGAAATCATTATGGTCTTCTTACAAAAAAATGGCTGCTCTTCTTTAAGTTCAAATTACAGGAGGCTCCACATTTTGTAGGTTAGTTAGAGTTTTCCTTGTATTTTTATACTTATTTATTCTTTATACAAATTTATTCTCTTTCATGAAAATAGATGAAGATAGTACAAGTAGAAACATATTGGTTTAAAGAACATGATTTTAGTAAGTCAATTTATTGATTAATTCATCTAAAGCGTATATAGTTTGCTTTACAAGACAAAATACATAACATATTTTCGTTATATTAAATATGATACAAATATCCATATTTAATTCTTTTATGTTTTTATGTTAAATATTTTTCCAGTGACTTGAAGATTTACTTTTTGGGCTGCAGTTTTCAAATTGTATACCTATGAGATGACTGAAATCACTAATAGAAATTAAAATAACAACATATATACTTTTGTCTGTCTGTATGTCCAATTCATTAATCTCGAGAACGAAGTTAGATAGATGAAAGTCGAGACCACATATGGAAAGCTTAGGGGCAGAAGACTCCCGATTAACTACATACGAAGTTCCGCTGTAGACAGAAAATCACATGATTTCGATACGAAAATTATTTTCCGAATGAAGTCAGATAGATGACCGGCATGACTCCGCTGTTAACAGGGAAAGTATGATTCACAGGGGAAAGACACTATTAAAATCGAGAGCACATATTTTTAATTAAATTAATTAAAAACATTATATACACCAGGAAATTTCGAGGGATGTAATCAAGTTTTTATGTATCACTTTAAACTATTTTTTGAGCTTCAAATTATTTAAATAAAGAAGCAAATATTTTAAATGAATGTTTATAGACAATATGAAAACATTGAATTTTAGAATAAAAATCAACAATTTTAATTTACTTAATCATATTTTTTAAAATAATAATGAGATTTTTTTGATGAATAAACTTATAAGCATTTTCAAGTTTATTTATATCTAGAAAATATACATATGTTTATATAATCAAATTGTTTACAGTTTATATAAGCCTCTATATAAATTGTGAGAACTTTTGCAACATTCTGTACATGCTGAGTAAACAAACTTATATTTAAGAAATATTTTAGACCATAAATTTTGCTGCCTTTCAGCTTTACGAATAAATACAATACATTTCAACAAGAACATTTTAATTTAAAATATCGCTAATTTCTCCATTAAATCGAGAAATTCTTCACGTTTAATCATTCCTCCGTTATTTATCTCATAATGATAAACATAAAAAGTAAATTTAAGGGTTTGTTTAGGGTTGCAATCTTCCAATTGCAGATCCTACATTCCCACTGTCTGTGTGCTCTTTGTTAATCTCGAGAAGGAGTTAGATAAATGAAATTCGAGAGTAGATATGGACCGAAGGCCTCGATTACGAACTACCGATCTGAAAACGGAAGTTACATGATTGCAATTCCAAAAGTTTCTTGACAACACAGTTAGATAGATGACCGGCATGACTCGATTGTTATCGGGAGAAGTATGATGTACAGGGGCAAGATATCACTAAAATGGAAACTACATACTGAAAGCTTAGGAACCGGAGACTCCGATAAACATATACAAACTTCCAGTTTGTACCGAAAGTTACGTGGTTTTGTTTTTAATTAAAAGATGATTAAAAAATACAGCTCATTGTGGCGATGTCACAATAAATAATTGCTCGTTTATCATTAAATATATATGTATATATATGTATAATTACATGTCCGTATATCTGTTCCCTATATGCTTCTAAACTTTTTGACCGATCTACACAAAATTATTCATACTCACTTTCGAGGAAAATATGTGCACCCCACTCTTCACCTATTATTACCCCTGACACTGTAATAAACAATAAAAAGATCACTTTAAAAAATATTTTATGAAATTTTCGAGTAATTTTAATGTTTAATGCCAAGAATTACTTGAAACATATAATTTTTTTTAATAATTTTCTTTTGTGTAGAATCTATAAAATACACACTGAACGATTTTTCTCTCTCAAAAGCAGGTTTGAAAAAGTGCTTGACTGTTACGTATAAAGCGCATCTAAAGTACCGTTTTCTATCATCAGAAGAAATGTTATCAGCTTTGATCCCATATTTTTTCTTGAATTGACTTGATATTTTTTTCAGGAAGTCTGCACTATAATGTAAAATATAATAAAAACAGAAATTATAAAAAACAAAATGACTTTGGATAAACTGTAATGTTTTCAGTTTAACCGAATTCTCTCAGAAAAAAAGAGTAAAATTGTTGGAAATTTTTACTTTTTTTTTTAAATCGGCTTTTCAGTTTTTTTATTTATTTTTTATCAATCAATAGAAAGAATTTGTTTCGATGTCTTCGTGTAATGCTGACTCAACATTCTGTCAATATTTTTTATAAAAATGTTTCGCCAGGATGTACTTTTTCTACTTTTCTAATCTATAAGATAGAATATATATATATATATATAAATTGCTGAAGGATTTTGATCTCATCTTTTATCTTTATATACTCTATTTTATTATTACTTTTTTAATTTTAAATGGGAATAAATGCTTGTTTGCACTTTGTCCCGTTAGTATGTCCGCCCGTACGTGGTCGATGAATATGTGTAAAATCGTTTCGGACAGAATTTTAAAATTTTCAGAATAATTTAGAAATGTTTCGTCGAATTTCATCAAAATTAAATTTAAAAACTTTAGGAATTTTTACGTATTAAAATATCACAAATTTAAAGAACTTTTTCGTACAGTAGAACCTTCAATAACGGAAACCTCTAAATAGTGGCCGTTGATCACAGGTTTGGTTATACAGAGTGATTTAAAAAGATTTTAAATATTTGAAATCATATAAAAGTTTAATCAGTATCAATTGCTGTCTTTAGTATAAACTTCTAGTCTATCAAACTCTTAACTGAATATATTCAAAATATTATTATTATTTAAATTTATATAATAAAATATTATAGTATATGTTTTGCACGCGCTTTAATCATTACACTAGCTTATCAGAGCAAACACTAGCACATTAGAATAAAGTATAGCAAAACACTAGTATATCAAAGTACAGTAAATCTTTTCTAGTGATTCATTGTAATTACTCTAATTTGTTGAATAGACTAAATTTCAGTAAATCAGTAAAAAAGATTAAACACTACCACATGAGAGTGAATTACAGTAAACTACTAGAACATTAAAGTATAGTAAATCACTAGAATAGATGACTGTAATTTAAATTACCGTAATATTAAATTAACCGTAATTTATAGTAAATTAGTAGAAAAAATTAAACAGTAGCACACGAGAATAAATTATTTCAAAACACTAGCACATTAAAGTACAGCAAAACACTAGTGTATCAAACACTAGCATAGAATCTAGTTTAGTAATTTATTATAATTTACTGTAAACTGTAATTTAAATTACAATTAATCAGTAGAAAAGATTAAACAGTATAAATTAGAATAAAACACTAGCACATTAAATGTTAAACATTGTTAGACAAAACACACAAGAGTTTATTATATTGTTATAGACAAAACAGTATAATAAACTGTACAACGTACTGTAATGTACATATTACACACTGCTTTATTTTTAATGAATGAAATAAAATATTTTATAACATACTGATGCTATTTTGGAATGTTATATATTATAAGAAGTTAAATAATTTGTGATAATTAATACCTCAAAATATTTGGTAAAGTATCAAAATGAGTAATGGAAAATTCTAAGGTTATAATATAAAATTTTCAAATAATCACTTATAATTTATAATTAATGTAGCAAATTACATGATTATTAATTGGTTAAAGGCTGTTTTAATATATGTTATTCATTTACTACTGTAATAATTTATTTTATATTGAAAATGTTGATTTTTGGCTCTAAATCATATATTTTATTATATAATTTAGTGTCTTATTTTATTATAAGATGCAATTTACTACGTAACATATTTGCTTAATTGAACACGAATTTGTGTTTGATACTTCGAAGAATAATACAACACGGTTTCACAAAAATCAACTGTTAAATTGTCATTTACACTATTAAAGATTGATATTGTTTCAACTTAGTTTCCGTTTCTGGCATTTTAATGGCGGATTTACGAAACATTAATTCTACTTTACTTAAATACGGCTTAATTGAGACTTAATATTAAGCTACTTGAGGATATAACGTTATTTCCGGGAAGAGTATTAATTATTTTTCACTAAATATAAGTGTTTGGCATTATATGGCCAGAGAGTACATTGTCATAAAGTTTTTAAAACACGTTGTAGGAAGTATTAAGTTAATCACATTGTTTTATTTTTCATTATAGTGACTTACTCGTGTTTACATTTATATAACTATAACAGTAATTTCTTAACATTAACTTTGGTTTAATTAGTATATAAAACTAAATTTAACCTAAATATAAATTGGATTTGGATTAATGGAATAAGGCAACTCCAGTGCTGTGCACGTGAGACATTCCCAGATACCCCGAAACTGGAAAAAATAAAGCAATTATACCATAATTTATAAATAATTCTATAACTACAGTCAGAAGTTATGTGGAGAGGACTCCAATCTTTTGTGTCTGGGGCCTCGAAAGGCATTAACCCACCAATGGGCAATGCAATCTTAATCAAGAGGATTGCCTCCCGGACAGCGGCGCGTTATCCTATGGGAAAAAAGGGCACTCCATATCACGAGGCCCTAAACTAATCTTTTATAAACTCATTACTGTAGTAAGGATATAGAAATTTAAATTTGGAGTCATGTCGGGAACCTTAAACTTTCCGGAGGTCGCGTTTAAAAAAGAACGAGGATTCAAATCCTAATTCAAATCTGACTGGGTCCCATGAAGTTATAATGCTCCACTGTTCCCGGACCCCTATTTAGGTGTTAGACACGTGAAAAAACCCGGAAAACTCCATGTTTCAAGCTCAATGGTGAGGCGCGAACCCGTGACTAGCTACCAGTGTTCAGTGGTTTTATCTATGATATGAATAAAACAACACTTAGCCTTAAGATTACCCTTACGGCTGAGTGGAAAGAAATATTTTTTACACGAATATTTGGAAATATAAAAGTAAACTTTTAGATTAACACGGCACTGCCAAAATGGTATTTGTGCCAAAAAACCAAGGAACCATTTCACAAAATAACTTTCAGGCATTTTTGCACATCAGTGCTCATTTATGTAAAAACAATTTTTACATTAATATATTGAATACATGCTCACATTTACATGATTAAGAAAATTATGTTTATATTAACAGTTTGATTTAAATTACTTTTTAAAGTTATTATAAACCTGCAGTTAAGATTTTTAAAATTAATCTTCATAAAACATAAACTCGTTGGATATTAATATTTTATTATCAATTTTTATACAACAAATGTTATATAGATCAACTATATCAAAAATATTTCTACTTTTTTATATGGAACCATTTTAAAAATTACGATAAAATTACGAATTTTATTGCTTAATATTACGGAAAATGCAAATTTTAATGTCTTCCTTAAAATATAATTTTCTCCGTGTTTAATTTTACAATATAGATGAGAATAAATTGGAAAGATAAAATGGAATTTATTACGCTCTGGTATTTTGTAAAGAATTTTATTCAAAACGATCAGTAAATTTTTATTTATTTATTTATTTTATTTTTGTCTCTTTCCATCCTGTGAGATGTATGCAAGCCTTTCTTCCATACCCATTGTTGGTTGGGCCAGGCCCTAAATGGAGGTTATGAAGGATGAGGATTGGCATATCCTGGAGCTACTGTCCATGAAAAATTCTGGGATTGAATCCTGGATCTGAGAATTCCAAAACCGAGATTCTATCCCTTGAGGCATCCAACCTTTTATTTCAATATTAAACATTAGAAATTCCTCAATTTATATTCAATATTCTAGAAGAAAGATTTTAATATTTCACCATTTTTTTTAGAATATTTGAAATGAATATTCCAATGAATATATATCAAAACCCATTGTAGAATTCAATCTTGCTTTTTACTGTTTTTTATGACTATACAGGAATTAATTAATTAATTTATATTTATTTTGTGTTGTGTATTTTAATAAATAATCCAGAAAATTTCTTAGGTATTTTAGACACTAATAAAGATAAATTTACTTTACGTGTACAATATTGAAATAAATTCATGTATAACTCGTTTCAATTACAACTGAATGTTGTTGATGATATTTCAATACTTCTTGGATCAATAGATTAAATATATCAAAAATTGTTTTTAGTAATTTGGAAAGAATATGAGATTAATTCGAAATTTTCTACGAAAGCAATCACTACTCAGGACTTTTTAAATTCATCTTCATTACGGTCATCCCACGTTTTACTTCTTTATCAGGTCATCCGGGTTAACTTTCTCTATTACTTTTTTGTAGTTCGAAACTTGACATTCTTTCAATCTTTTCCTATTTTTTCCAATTTTCTGTACATTTTCCTTTACCTGTATTTCCGGTTTTTCTTCGATCGTCCTTTCGGTCTCTTGCTCTTTTATTTCGAATTTTTTTCTATTGGATTGGATTGATGGGAGAATGAAACGCAACACATGATCGATCTGGCAAGAGGGCGTGCCTCCCGAGAGGACTTTCTATAGAAAACTGGCTCCTATTTATGTATTAGACACGTGAAAAAAACTCCGAAAATCCCATATGGCCAGCTTGTTGGTAAGGCACGAACCCAAAGATCAACCACCCGCTACTATTTCAATGGTTTTATCCATTTGACCACTGGTGAGTGAATGGATGAAACCACTCCTTCTAGAATGCGGTCACGTTCTAGGACTGGTTCATTTATTTCTCTTTCTGGAAGGACCATGACCCTGCCTTTTAATACCTTATTTTAAACATTCAGTTCCTTTCTTCAATTACTAATCTATGAAAACAAGAGGACCTTTTTAAAATTAATTTTAAAAATATTTTCATGTTGTTTAATTCTTCTACAACATCAAACCGATACTAAAAGCATACGACAATTCGCTATCAAATATGCATTAAAGAAGAATAATTATAAGTATTCTGTTATACCAAAACAGAAACTCATAAATTATTTTTAAATTAAAATATTCTCTTTAATTGAAAAGTCAGGAGAAAGACATATTCTTGTGAGGAAGCAGTATTAAAAATATAAAATTAAAACAGTTATTAGCTGTATCATAACAAACAGCGGTTGATACATAATGTTATAATATTTGAAGAAAATAAATTAATATTTAATGTTGCCCTCAAGGCAGAAAGAGTTGACAGAAAAGTTTAATATTGAGTTTTATAACTTACGCAAATTATTCTACATTCATTAATTTATAAAATCAAAATTATATATTCTCAATTTATGAATTTTAATACTGTTAAATATAAATATTTATTAAAAATATAAATTATGATAAGCCTGTATACTCGTATATATAGTAAATGCAGTTCTATAATGAGAATTAAGAGTGTAATTTTAATAAGAAATGTAATAAATTCGGTTATAAGAAATGTGCTTGTTTCCCTGAAAATTACAAGAATATACATTTAAATTTAAAATTCACAGTAAAAATTTTGGATGTTTCTTGTTTTTTCTGCAGTTTTTTTTTAAATATAGATAAGATAAGGGAATACTTCACGGGAGACTTTGTATAGAAAACTTGCCTTTTTTTAATATTTATTTTTCGTTTTTGATTCTTCTCTTGCCAACCCAAGAGAAGGAAGAATAAAAATATTTTCCTTGCTCATCTTGTCCACACAGGCAGGAAAGATACTGTGAAGGATATCCCATAAGTTCAATCTTGGTGACGGGATCAATGTGTCTGTACACGCATTACATCTTACACTATTGGATTTGGGTCTCCGTAGACGACGGTACATTCGTTTGCCCATGCTCACCGCTCTTTATCGTCGAAAACGCCCGCAATAGGCATGCAATCATCGACATTGGATCATTGATAGTTTGAAAAAGATCGCGTGGTCTGAAGAATTGCGATTTTTGTCGCACCAACTAGACGTTAGAGCTCCAGTATGCCGTTTGCCCAAAGAAGTCTTCCCATCTGGATGCACCTAGAGGAGGGTGTCTCCCACAGTGCATCCAGGTGCGAAGGTGGGAGAGTGTGATGGAAGTTTAATGGTGTAGGGATATTTTCTTGGAAAGCAATAAGACTTCTCATTCCGGCAGTAGGAAGTCTGAAAGCTGATATTTACTTGCAAATCGCTGCAGACCAAGAGCACTACTTTAGAACAACTGTATTTACTGCCTGCGATAACATCTTTCAACAGGACAACGCACCATGTCATACGACAAAGAAGGTTTAAGAATCGTTTTAAGAACACGATTTTCTGTAATGACATAGCCCCCAATTCTCTAGTTATAAATTCCATCGAATACATATGGGATGCCTTGAATAAACAGTTACGAATTGCATCACAAAACCCGTAATTTAAGGTACTGTAAGATCTACTGTTTCAGACATGATATGAAATACCAAGTGCTACCTATCAGCATCTCGTTGCATTTAAGTCTCGTCTTCTTTTGGTGGCAAGAGTGGGCCACACACATATCAAGTAGTTGATTTTAATGTTTTGTCTCCTCAGCTTAAATGATTTAGATAAATTCCGGGCGGCCAAGAAACCCCAGAAATTTTTGGGAATGATTCGTCCCAGATATTTTGGATCTTGTCCCCCCACCTGGCTGCCAGGGACCGAAAAAAGATTTCGTAGTGACCACAGGACGGAATTTAAAAATATGAGTAAGTAACAAAGTTTACAGAAGGCTGATTTATAAATTTCAATGGTTTGATTTGATGAAATAAGGCAGTGCAACACAAGAGCGATTTGCAAAGGGACACTTTCTATAGGAAACTTGTCTTTTTAAAACATATATTACAATTAATACAAAGTATTAAATTTGAGAAAGACAGTGAAATGAAGGTTTAGAGATTCTTCAAAATATATGAATATTTTTATATACATTACTTTTTTGTTTATTTTCCACTTTTGATTCTTTCTTTTCTCGCACTAAGAGGCCTTTTTCTTTCAAATCTAGGGTTTGGCCAAGTCCACGATAGAAACGACTGGCATCGAGGGACAGAGCCCGGAATATCTGAGACGGACCGTCCACGAAAAATTACCAGGATTGCTAGCCAGAATTGTATCCATGTTACTTAGAACGACAACTCCTTGACCATCAGCTATCAAGCTGAACCCTTTTTGGGCGTTAGGCACCCTGAAAACTCCATGCAGTCAGACACAAACCTGGACAAAAATTTGTGAATTGTACTTTTCGAATTGTATTCACCTCGCTCGATTTTCTATCCAAGTGCTAATCTATGTGAATATAAAAAATGCTGATGATCATTTCCTTACATATTACAAATGTTCTTAATTTCAGAACGCTGTCACTTTTAACATGAAAACGTCTTTCCCATATATGGACACGGTCGTCTGTTTACGCAAATATTTCTCTTGTTTCAAGTAACATCCTTTTAATTTTTGCGCTATTGTACTTCATTTATATCAATTTTTCTCCCTTTTACACTCTCATAACTGGAGAATTAATAACATAAAAAAGTTTTTTCAAATCAAATAACAACAGATGGCGCCACCACAATTTTAAATGTTTTTGCCGGGAAAGTTATGCAACTTCTTGCTGGATTTTTCTGGAAAATGGTTTAATTTTGAAACTTATGTCTTATTTCACTAAATTTTTTTCTCTTATTTTCTACAATCCTTCACTTAAAGAGATGTGATATGGAGTATTACACTACTTTATACTAAATGGAAAGTAATGTATTTTAAAGTATTCTTTCTTTACGATTTTAATTCTGTTCAATTTATTTCGTTGGTCAGTTAAAATTGTTTTATTTAAATATAATATACAATCTATAAGTAATGTTCAAAATAACCACTCAGTCGGTTTGACGAAACACTAGATTTATATTTACAATAAAATGTACAAGATAATACAAATTAGAGTCACAATTAAATATGCAGAACACTAATCCAACGACAACCGACTATTCCCGTACAAATTCGTCGAAAGAACTCCTTACGATCAAACAGACTTGTAATTCACAACACCTCCGAGTCAGGAACAAGTTCGAACTAAAACACTGGGGTTTACCTTCCCCGGATTTCCGTGGCGTCCAGCGAGAGAGAGTTAGTTAGCACCTCGATAACGACGATCTCCCTTGATCCGATCCGATCTTAAATAGTCGACCGCGTTCGAACCCTGCTCCAATCACATTCGAATGTTTCCACAACGGTCACATTCTGCCGGCCAATCGTCCGTCGTCGACGATTTGAAACCTAACGGTTCTTTCCAACGGAAGTTTCTAACGGCCGTTTCTAACGGCTTTTCCGTCATGAAAGTTCGTTATACCAAAACAGGGCGGAAATCGCACGCCTAGGCGATTCCAAACCCTACACTATACTTTATCATTGTTTATTAAAAAAGTAGAAGCATATATCTCAAATAGATAAGTTAATAATATTCATCATCAAGTAATATTGTAAACAGTGATAAATTAATATTGACAATATTCAAATAGTGGTATTATTAAATATAATAGTGATATTAACAATATTAAACACCATTTAACCACCATTTAAATGATTCAAGAGATCAATTATTTGCAGAAATAAATACTAATTTTCGTATTCACTTTTACATTTTCTGTTCTAAAATGCAAAGATCTCAATTATATAGCATTAAGGGCATATCTTACCTCTCACTTTCATTCGTTCAAAACAGACGAGCCTATTTCAAACTGCAAACTTCGATTTAATGTCACCATTTATTTGGCTGTGAAATTGGCATTAAATCAAATATGGAGTTTTAAATCGAAGGATTTCAAACAATAAGAAGTGGAGTGTATTCACCAGTTTAAGTTTAATAATTTTAAAACGTCGTTATTTGGTGATGATAATACTGTTTACGATGTAAAATTGAATGTTTGTTAATTCGCAAATACTGACGGATTCTCTGCTTACTATTCACGAGAATGATCCGTTCGTATTTCTCATAGTCAAAGAGAATTCATTGGTGCTTTAGAAGGGTGGAGTTGCTTAGGAGGGCGCTAAATTGATGTTTGATCTTTCCAAATGACTACAAATTTTCAATAAAAATGTTTGTAAAATCTCTTCGAATCGAGCAAATAAAATGAATTACCTTACTTCAACGATTTTCGTTAAGTAGTGTTTTACATAACAGAGAGAAAGTATGGCGATCGGTCAAAATATGACCTCCCAATTTTTTACAATTTTTGGAATCAAGGGGACATTAAAACATCGAGAGATGCAAAATATTAAAAAATAAATTAATAAAAATTTCGAATTTTTTAAAAATGTTTATGGATGATAATATATGTATATGCGGGGATGTGTATATCTTAGGACACGATTTTGTTTACCCACTTTGAAGCTTAATAACTCCTATGCCTTATGTCGAAAATTTCTGAAATTTTGCAGGGAGTTTGTTTATTAGGGAGATTTATGCTATTAAATTTTGGTTGTTAATAGGTCGAGAGGGTGGGGAGATAGAGAGGTATCACGTGTCATATCTCGAATGAAGATTTTACTCGTTATTAGCATTTACAATTATTATTATTTTTTATTAAACTCATCTCGATCCTCAAAATCGAGCTTTTTGCCATTTTATAATAATTAATTATATAAAAAAAATTTAAATAAAATATCATAACAGATGGCGCCACACTAAATTTTAAATGTTTTTTTGGGCAGGAAAGTTATGCAACTCGTTACTGGATTTTCTTACATATTGCACATAAGAATACTTTTAGTTTATATTGTCTTTCGACAATTGTTTAATTTATAACGCAGATGATCAGTACCATTACGGCTTATTTTACTTTATAGAAAAGAAAATAATTATCTTCATAGTTATTATTTTAATAGTTCATTGTAAATTATAATTTGTTTCATCTTTATTTTACCAATTTCACAAATAATACTAAGAATTTTTCTAAATGAAAAGCACTGATTTGAATTTAAAATTACACTTTTAACCTTTTTTTATTTTTGTACTGCAACCAATTCCATCAAATGTAATTTGAGAAGCAGAAAAGTCATCATCTACAATTATATCTCTTGATAAAAACTGTCTTTTGTTCTTTATTATATTATTATAATAATGTCTTTTAATCAGCTATTAAAGGATATTTAAATTAATTAATATTATTAAATAATGCTTCATTATTTTTATTACGGCGAATACGCGCTAATATATACTGCAAGTTCTTTTTTAATTTTTGTTATTTCTCGCCTTGAATAAAGGCTATTATCTATTATTACAACAAAGCTAAATTAATAATATAAATAAATTTATAAATATTTCTATACATTTTGCTTAATATCAATACAATGCTTTATTAACTTTTATACAAAGAAAGTGCCCTATAAACACAGCACTTGAAGTGTTTATATTTCTTATTCAATTGTCTGTGAATTATTTTACATCCGAGAAAAAGACTTTAAAGCAGATTTATTATAAAATATTAGTGGTATTTATGGTAAATTCCATTCGCATTTTCATCTATTTACTTTCTTTTGTAAGCTACAAGAGACATTCTCCTCTGTATATAGGCCTACTGTCCATTAACTTAATGTAAACATACGTAATTTTCAACATTAAAATAAGAATTAATAAAGAAAAATTGTTTAAAAAATTGCAATTTTAAAAATTCAGCATTTAAGTTGTTGGTGGATGATGTTTCTGCCGTCCCAGTAACGTCACTTCGCATTTACCAAATGAAATTGAATGAAGGATAGGCATTTTCTGGCACTGAGCCACTCGGATGGTTTAGACATAGAATCATTTTAACTTTAAAGATAAATATAATATATATATTTTTTAATATTATAAATAAAATAAAATCCAGTTTAAATGTAATATTAAATTAACTTTAAATCTGAATAGCTACTTGGATTTATAATTTAGAAGAAAGTTTAAAAATAGGACAGTTTTTTCTAAGCTTTCAATTTGTCATTGTTTTAAATACAAGGGAAAAAAACAATGTAAATTCATTTTAGTAAAGAATTAAAGCTTTTGAAATAACAAAGAAACTTATTTGTAAGTTAAGACAGTATCAAGTTATTTAAACGTACAGTAGAACGGAACCTGTTTAAAAACGAATAAAATCGGTACTGCGTGATTGCGGCTTACACAGTTTTTACTTTAAGTTAAATGTTTAATAATAATAATAACTTGAATTAGTATAGAGTAAAACTTGCGTAAACCGGAATTAGACGGTATCAAATATTTTTTCGGTTTCCGTTTTGAACAGGTTGTTTTTTTAAACAAAGAAAATTGCTCCCTACGAAGAATTTTACTGTTTAGGCAGATTTCCGTTTTATACAGGTTCCGTTGTAGACGGGTTTTACTGTAAAAGTAAGCAGAAAGAGATGATAAATATGATATTTACATAAATTCATGCAGAAAAGTTAAATAATGCATTTAAATGTAAGTTAATTGTCACTCGGCAAAATTTTAACAATTACAATTTCTAACATTATAATGTTTTATTACATTAAGTTTTAACATAAATGTTTACAGGATAATTCAAATTATTCTATATTATAGTTCCATAGAGAACAACGTAACAGAATATATTTGAAATTAAGGATGAAACGACGCAGAATATATATACGAAGTACTGTATATAATAATAATAATAATAAATTGCTTATTTAAATAAATATTTATGTAAAATAATATTCAATTTTTTTAAGGAGAATGCAATATATAATAAATATTTAAGGATTATTTCAGTATATTGGTAATGTAATTTATTATAGAGAAGTTTAAATTAATATTAAAATTGCTAATTTAAATTCTTCTAGTTGTAATAAGAATTAATTATTAATAATAATTAATTTTTAAGACAACAAAGTTATAAACTCATTAAAATAAAAATATAAATAATAATTTATTTTAAATCTTAAATTTATCTTATAAAGCATTATATAATAAAATACTAACAATAAAAATTTTAGATAAATATTATGTAATAATAATTGAATTTATTATATAATAATCATTTCAAATTTGTTTTATATATTATTAATTATTCTAGAAATGACTGCATGATGAAAGTTTTTTTTGATATATAGGCCCTATTCCTTGGTAAAGGCTTCAAATTTATATAACACGAAACAGATAATTGCTTAATATTATTATTAACACGATATAACTTTTATGTTTTTTTTCATAACAGAAGTCAAAATGACGTACAAATGTACATTATCTGAGTCAAATATACAGATGGTCGGATATTTGAGGTGGCACCCAACCGCCCTAGAGGCAGGTTGGGTGCCACCTAGGGTGGAACCTTATCGCCTTGGAGGATCCAAGATCAAATCCGGGGCCGAAAAATTCCTGAGGTTTTTCGACCCCACGAATTTTTCGGATCCATCCAGACACGTCAGATCCAGTTCCTCATCATCCATTCACCCTATTGTGGGTTCGGCCAGCCCACAATAGGGTGAATGGATGATGAGGAACTGGATCTGACGTGTCTGGATGGATCCGAAAAATTCGTGGGGCTTTCTAATAAAGCCCTCTAGAGCTTGCAGGAGGAAAGTTTAATGAAAGTCAACAAATGTTATTTTCATACTCAAGACACATTATATACGAGGTTTCTATGTTAAAAGCGTAACACAAGAGAATTCTCACATTCATAAAATAAATGATTAAATAATAAAAAAGAACAATTATTAAATAATTTATTATGCTATCAGTTGCAGCTGGTTCGTTTATCTTTCACTTCGTTTAGATATTATATATTATTTCTGTATTATATAACTTTCTGGAGTTTTTGTAACTGCATTAAATGTACGTACTTACTAAATATAACCTACTTAAGTTATATATATATAGTCCTAATTCTAAGCTTTTATTCGTTAATAACCAAAGTTTTCATACAATACAATAGTTACCTCTTTTAAAAGTTTATGGAAGTGATTCTGTGACGTTGACCTTATTCGAAAACTTAAGGCTTTGATAAAATATGTCATAATGCTACCACTGAAAGGTTTTCTTTTAAATGAAACTTCTTATCAGTAATGTTTCTTAGTCACTATAGATCAATAGAATTTCTTAAATATATTCTCGTCTTTTATACTATTATGTGAAAATCTCTTGTTTTCTTGTTTTTGACAGCTTCTTCGCTTATAAGAGCGTGATATGCGTGCCAACTTATTTTGGCTTATAAGAACACCGCACTGCTGTGTGCACTGTGAATTAAATGTAAATATACTGATACAGTGATGAGGTTTTTTAGCTACTGTGTGGAATATAGCGCCGATTTTGCCCCATTTATAAGAGCATACTCTTGTGTGCAGAAATACAGTACGGTATATTTATATATTATATATATATATATAGCTTATTTACATGTTACTTTATTTTCAGATCTTTACTTTTTGTTTTGTGCAAGATATGCTGGAATATTTTTTCCAAGTAATTCTGAGGATTTTTTAAAGCATCCCAAAAGAAAAGGGTTTACGGGCTATCTATGTTTGAAATAAACTTTGAAAGAGGTAGATGGATGGGCGGAATAAATGCTGATTTTAAATTGCAATTAGGAATTCACGCTTATGGAGCAACTACTGCTTAAGCCGCGGCTTATGGGAAAGTCTTGTTTTGGTTCTAACAATTTTCGTGGGTTATGTGCACTAAAATACGGTAAATTAAATGTTTTACTGATTTGAAAGATTTAAAAAATTATATCTTGCATTTATTCGAACACAATACAATGTGAACAATTTCTTCAAGTGTTATCTATATTCCTTTTAATCTGAACAATAAAAAGTTTTAATTTACCGGCTTACCGGGAAATGACCACTCCAAGATTTTTACATTTTTGGACTCAGGGGTCGTTAAAACGTCGAGAAATGCAAGAAAAAATTCGGGAGTTTTTCTACATGTATGGATAGTGTGTTTATGTGTGTGGGGTGCACGATTTGTTCATTCTCTTTGAAGCTTAATAACCCCTGTGCTTTTTACCGAAAATTTCTAAAATTTTGCAGGAAGATCTGTCTATTAAGGCGATTAATCCTATTAAATTTCGGTGGTTAAAGGCCGAAGGGATAGGGCGATAAAGGGGGTCGTGTGTCATATCTGGCGTAGTGTCTGACTTAATGACGATTTTACTTGTTATTAGCATTTAAAATTGTTTATAAAACCCACCCCTACCCTCAAAATTAAGCATTTTTGCCATTTATAATAATTAAAAATATAAAACCTTTTTATATAAAATTTCCTAACAGATAGCGTCACACGCAGTTTTAGAGGTTGCCGGGAAAGTTAAACAACTCGTTGGAGAATATTTTTTGTTTTGATAGTTTACGTCGATGTTAAAATTTGTAATTTTTACAAAATATCAACAAATTAATTATCATTCTGTACATTCTATAATTTTAAACAGTAAAATGTATTTAATAACAATTTATTATACATAAAGTGTTAATTTTGAAATAATTAACTCCACAGTCAGTAGAGGATTAAGACCTTTCGCTGGGCGCAGAAGATTAGGGTCCTCTCTACATAATTTTACACCATAAACCAATAACAGCAAATCTATATCAAATACCGAATTATTTATTGTATACAATTTCAACGGTAAGATTATTTTTTCAAATTTAGAAACCCCGATACCTGGGTCCCTAGGAATGGGCTTCAAGTATCTACAAGGTAATTCGGCACTGAAGAGTATAATATTACTATAATTAAAGCTATAGAAAGACCAAAAATAGGAGGAAACGTAAATTATATACGAATACCGTAAATTCGAAAGTTCTTTAAGCGTTGAAACAGATTCAAAATCCCTACTTTATTTGGAACTTTCCGAATTTGAATACAGTATATACCACAGTAACAGTTGTATAGGAATATATAGGTCTACAATGTGAAAATTGCAGGCTTAATAATATTTTTAACGTATAGAAAAGCAAAGTTTTGTGTTTTATTTATGTTTCCATCCGCATCTCATTTATTTTTTTTTGTAATTCCTGAAAATAGTTTGTTAACGGTTAAAAATTTACAAGTATACTTAAAAATGATATATAATTTGTAGGTATCAGGAAATATCAAATGGAATTCCTACTAGCCATATATATATATATACATTTATAATAAATGAAAGAGTCATGGATACTCATTCATATTTGAAAGTACAGTAATATAATCTTCTGCACAGATTGCAATCAATGCTGCAAGTCACTCACTTTCTTGATACCCTTAAAATAATTTTCTAAATTCACAAATATGACTTCTGCTTAATTTCGAGCTTCACTAATTACAGTAATTAAAGAAAGAATGCAAATGAACAATTTGAGAAGTAATTATAAACAAATAAAAAATAAATGAAGATTATTTATTTTATAGCATTTCCTCAACAGAATATAAAAATCACACATTGTAATTACTTCATTATTTTGTTTAGTTAATTACTTAAAAATTAATAAATTGTTATAAATAAAACTAAACTTGCAAGTAATGAAATTAAAACAATTTAATAAAGGATAGGCATTTTATTAGTAAGTTATAGACTAAATACAGTCAAACCTGTGAACAACGGACACCGAGTGAAACGTAAAAAAAATGGACGTTGTTAGAAGGTAATTTCAGAAAAAAATGGCTGCCATTTAGAGACGTTGTTGAGAATATAAATAAAGTAAAGCAAAATTTAAAAATCAAGATTTAATTTACCATTTATAACGTCTCAAATGAATAAAGTTACAAGAGAATTTTAATGTTAATGTCACATTTAAAATTTTTATTTTTCTACATTTTAAATACTTGTAGCAGTGTTGTATTTATGTTATTTATAATTTATTTCGAATTAAACTTATTTTTAAGCTTAAGAGAATTTCAAAGATTCAAGATTACAGTTATTACAAAGCATTATTTTCTTTGAATTTAAGATTTATAACCGGATTGAATTTCCTCAGGAGGGAGATAAACTTATATATATCTAAAGTAATGTTTGCTCTTTAATAATATGTAATATTGTTTTAAGGAGGAAATGATAATATTTTATCTTTTATTATCTCCTTTAAGAATATTCAGATTCAGATCTTTACGTGTTAAAATTATCCAGATAGGTTTATACAATCAAACTGTTAATAACGATCACCTCTAAACATCCACCATTAAAAAAAAATGCATATAAAATAACCTTCAAATAACGACCAGCTTTTATATGGCTATCAATGGCCGTTGTTCAGAGGTTTCATTGTAATTCTTTATTCGTATTCTTTTTAGAAATTTACTGTTTGATATTTAATTTTCTAAGAAAATTTCAACATGTAAAAACGAAAAAAGAGGGTATTAAACCGAACTGTCAGCTTATTGATTATGTAAAAGATAGTAAAGAGCTTGCATTTACGCTTGAAGTTGAATTTTACGAGGAAAATCATGTTTCATGTTGATAATTGAATTGAAGAAGAGCGCATCGTTCATCTCAATGCTAAAAATAGCAGGTCAATATTAGATAGTTGAGCAGCAATGGATAAATTTTTTTGTAAAAATCCGGATGTAGTTTGAATCACAACATTATTTCCTGTCTCTTGTGCTTCGTCTCCAAATCATCACAAACAAGAAAGAGAATCACGAAAAATCACATGGCTTTCGGTTCAGATCAGAAGTTTGTATATAAGATAATTGGGGTCTCCGGCTCCTAAGCTTTCTATATAGGGTCTCCGTTTTAGTGGTGTGATGCTCCTGTTCATAAAAATTTTCCCGATAACAATCTACTTACGCCTGTTATGTATGTAACTCCGTACGTCATGTAATTTCCCGTCCAAAATGTTTTCATTCTTACTCTGTTTTTTTTTCTGTTTTACATCAAGTATACTAGAAATATTCTCAGCAAACTCGCATGGCAATAACAGAAATGGATGACGATACTTTAATGTAATGCAGAATATGCACACGCTGCACTGTCAGTATGAAATTTATCGCTTATCAAGGCAAAGTTAAAAATCAATCTCAAAGAAATTCTTTTTATCCTCTCCTTCTTTCAAATTAATTCGTGTCTGTCAACTTAGGCAGACCTAATCTTCATTTTTAGTAATCATTATAATCATAAGTTAATACTATGTTATTGCCACGGATTTCCAAAATTTCATCGTTTGTGCCATAAAATTTCACGAGTTATCAGTTTTTATTGGGCTCCAACTTGACGTTAAGTTTGGTCTAATAAAATCTGTTTTCTCTGGGATAATAAAATCCGGGACTACCCTCGACCCGGAGAAAATTTAGGGGCCCATAGTGGTTCTTACTTCTAAAAATTAGTGTTATTTTTACTAACAAAAAATAAAATTGTTTTATGACTACTTTTTATTAATGAAAACATTCCACGTATTTCATTTGTTAAAAAAACCCATGGCAAAAGGTGCTGGCTAAAGAATTAGAGGGGTCTCCTAAGATGCTAAAGAGGACCACACTACTCCAGTCCCCATACAACCTCTGGATAGTCCTGAAGTTGATGATGGCGAATTCAATGTGTTATTTTGCAACAAGAAATAAGCAAAAATAAATAAATAAAATATTTCTTTTAATTTTATCGTTTTTAAATTTTAATAAATTAAAAATATATATTATTTTCTAAAGAATATAATTTTACAAGTATAGAATGAAGAATCAAAATGAATTAAACCTTAACTTTCGATAGATAGAATATTTGATATATTCTTAGTGTGTATATATGTATATATTTGTATTTTTAAAATATTATTTTTAGAAAGTGACATAAAATCTTTTTATTAAAATGAACTAAAATTTTTCCTGTCAAAAATTGACAGTTGAAAGTTTCTTTTTTTATTGTATTAGGAAATTTTGTAGTTGGCATTTTGAAAAATAATCATCTTTGTTTTCATATAGAAAATGCATATCCACGAAGACCGATGACGAATATTTATATATATTTTTTGGTTTATTTTAAAGTATATAAACTTTATCTGCTCAAACCAATACAAACCCGAGAGAGTTAACGGTATTATTAATCATTTTCTAATTAATGACGTCGTTTCATTTAACGTAAATATTGTACATACATTAAAATGTGCCAAGGACAGTTTCCTGTTGCCAGTTTATATAATAAAAAGTCCTCCTGGTCCTGCCAGGAGGACTTTTTATGAGAAAATGGCACCTAGTTAGATGTTATATGCCCCTAGAATAGTAAACTAGGTAGTAGGGTGTAAACTTGTCACCAGTGTTTTTATCCACTTGTCTACTGGCAAATCAATTTCGAAAGGGAAATGCATCTTTGGTTTGTTCTTTGCAAAAATCTCGTATATTTTTCTTTTAAAAACTTAATTTAACGCAGGACAGATGACTGAAGCGGTTAAGAATTCAGCCTATCACCCTGGGGATCCGGAATCGAATTCGCGCGAGCAACCTCCAATAATTTCTAATGATTCAAAATATGTTTGCCCTCGTTCTTCACCATCCAACAGTTTCCATTGGGGTCTACAAAACCCATCATGGCATCTAGAAAAGAGCGTGAGACAAAGAGTTAAAATTTAAAAAAAGTTATATTTGTTAATTTAAATAATTACAGAAGTACCAAGGCCAAAAACAATCAAAGACAGAAACACTCATCTATATATTAATTTCAAATAACACTGATATTCAAGAATACTTTTTCATCACACCGATGAAACTTTATTGATAAATTTTCATCTTTAAGAATTAACTTTAGTAAATCCTTTATAAAATAGATTAACTTCTTCATTGACCTCTTTGGATGAACATTTCTTTTGTGAAGAGGTGCAAAAACTCTCATATTGAAATTCATTGAAATTTCATCAACCTCCTTGTTACAACTTGGAGCTTCTTAAAGAATTTTTTTTGTCAATATTCAGAAAAAAAACCTCTGTGAAGTTCATTCAAAGACGATGTTTTCTCTCCTTTTTGGAAGAAATTCAATCGGCAAAGATTTCGAATTATTTTGAAAAAAAAACACGAAACATTCTTCAAATTTTTCTAGGAATTTTTCGCATCTTTCGCCTTAAAATGACCTTTTATTGATTCTTGAAATGGTATTATAGACAAATTTGAAGGATTCTTTTCTTAGAAGATAACAGGTTTCGTATTGAACTCTTTCGTTCGTCCTTTATTTTTCTTGTTCTTCAATCAGAAGGGGGTGAAAGAATTTCGATTCCTTTTTAATTATTGGTTTTATTAAAATGATACACTGTTTATTTTCAATATTGATGATAAGTTCTTCTCCTGTCTTAACTCCTTGTAGAGAGTTTCCTCCCTTTTCTATTTATTTATCATTTGTCGTAATATTTGTCGAAAATTTCTGAAATTTTGCAAGGAAATTTTATAATTAGGGGGATTGATGCTATTAAATTTTGGAGATTAAAAGTCGCAGATATCGGGGTCGTGTGTATCTCCAGTAGGATCGGTCTTAATGACGATTTTACTCGTTATTAGCATTTTAAAAAATTTAGAAACCCATCCCTATCCTCAAAACTAAGCTTTTTGCCATTTCATAATAGTTAAAAATATAGAAAGTTTTTAATAATAAAATATGAAGCCACTAAATATTGCCGGGAAAGTTAAGCAACTCGTTGATGGATTTTTGACGCTGTGGAAGAAATTCGAATTATATCTGGATAAACAGATATCTCGTGGTAAAAGTATTCGATATATGGATGGAAATTGTATTTTCTACAGCACTTATCGTACACTAATTCTGTACTTTAATGGATCTTTGTCAATTTTCACAACAGGAAAAAAAATCACAGACACGAATAGGAAAATCGTAATTTGGAAAGGGACTTTTGGTAATCCGTTGTAAGAAGAAGAATCAATGTTTTAACAAATAATATTGCCTCACTTTTTACCTTTTAACAATTAATATCTATTTTTTTAGAAAAAAAAACAAGATTTTTATTATAAATTCTACAGTTTTTTGAAAAGTTTTTCAAAGATTCGGCCGAAGCATCAATAAGTAACTATAAAATTGTTTGTTCTTTGAAGAAAAATAGTAAATTTAATACGAAATGGAACAAACCGAAATGGAAATATTCCTCTTGTGTTTAACCATACATTAAAATACTTATTCTTTGGTCTCATCGCTACATGTTTTCATTGAAGATAACTTGCAATATGTCAAAAGAAGCATACTTTTCGGTGCATTAAATATATAGAAATATGTCAAAGTTGGGTACTTTTTGATATATTTCCATACATTTCTCTCTTTTTTTTGGATAAAAATTATTATAGTCGTCTTTCAAAGAAAAATGTAATGGAAAAAATCCTCTAGGTAATATCTGTAAAAAAACATGAGAGAGAATCGAATTTTATATTTCGAAATTTATATTGCATGAAAAAAAATTGACAAATTAGACAAAAATGACAAGTTTCTTGATATATGACTTTAATTTAATTCTGTAAAAATTTTAAAAAGTTTCTTCAATGCACGGACATTACAATATAGAAGCGATTGTATTATATTTTAATTTAATTTTTATTTAAATATTGTAACTTAGACATTCTATATTGACCTCGTGTATTATTATAGATCATACCGCATACGGTAGAGAGTGTCATTTCTCCAAAATTACTGAATATTTAGAGGAAAAATAATATTTTAAACGTATAAACTAAATTTACTTGTAAATATTGAAAAATTTCAAAAGATTTATATAAAAAGTTGAGACATGTAGAGGACAAACTTTCAGATTTACGTTTTACGTTTCAATAAATGTCACATGTCATGTATTCAATTGTATTTGTTTGTTTGTATGCGACAACCCGACACGTGAGTGATCTGTCGAGGAAGCTTGACTCTCAGGAGAACTTTCTATGCGAAACCGGTCCCTATTTAGGTATTACAAACGTGAAGAAACCCAGAAAATCTCCATGTTGTTAGCCCTTTGGCAAAGTGCGAACTCACGACCAGTGTTCAGTGGTTTTATCCACTCGACTGTTCCAAGTGTTCAATAGACACTAACTCAAAGTATTAAACTGATGTAAACGTTTTCACATCAAGTGCACTCGTGAGACTTTGAGGATATTTTAAAACATCATCATTATTATTTACGAGTGTGGAATAAGACCCATTCTAGTCTTGTCCCCTCAAACTAAAGTGGTCACTCTTCTTCTATCTTCTTTTTCATCTTTGATCTTACTTTCTAGTACTTTGATACCGGAGGGTAGCTTGGGGTAATCTACTTTCTGCCTTTCTATAAACATGCTGTAGATATTATATTAATAGTTCTGTATTCCTGAACTTTAGCCAATCCCTTATATCATTTTTTGATGGTTCCACTCCATAAAGTGACCAAGAACAAACTCTAAATTTTAATTCTGCTAGTTATTCAGGATTTATATCTCATTTCTAAGTTACGTAATCTCTGTTTTGCATTTATTAAAATATTCTAAAAATTGTCTTTATTACCCCATTTATTTTAAAAAACATTTAGTTAATTAGCAGCAGAAGTTAAAATTTCAGAGTTTATAATGAAATATTTCTTCAAAAACTATACTCTTCTTTGAAAATTCGTCTCTACTTTAAAGCATTTCTCATACAATTATTAATGTTTTAAATTTAGAAACTTATGAAGTGATAAACAAACTACAAATTTAAGTTTTGAGGTAAAAATCTAATTAAGTTACATTATCTCAATTTATTTTAAATAGAAAACTTTTAACTCAACATAGAATTAATACAAAGTTCAAATTTCTGAAAAATTTTCATTAATCAAAAGGTTGAAAATTCATATATTTAAATTTTATGAAAATATGCAAAATTACATTAGTTAATTGAGTAAAGTCTATTAATTTTTTAATATATTACAGTGAACATCATTAAATGTAAGATAATTCATTATCATATAAGATTTTTGATATGATAAAATGTTTTATTTTTTAAATGAAATTACATCATTTATCTAGTTTATAACATATTTTCCTTCTTTAAAAAATATATAAAATTTATCAAAAAAAAATTAATGTATAAAGTTTACAGTCTTCTATATATCAAGCAAAATATTGAAAATAAATGATTTGTCATTTCCAGCTTCATAACATTGAAGAAATTATT
This sequence comes from Centruroides vittatus, assembly GCF_030686945.1. Lineage (NCBI taxonomy): Eukaryota > Metazoa > Arthropoda > Arachnida > Scorpiones > Buthidae > Centruroides > Centruroides vittatus. The sequence goes on from NW_027120671.1 coordinate 399,429, forward strand.
TATAAACTGTTTAATATTTCATTGTATATAAAGTAGAAAAATTCTTATTATTTTACATAATGAAATGATTTTTATTTAAATTATTTACATGATTAATATTTCACTTCATAAATTAAATTGTTTGAATGTACTGTAATTTTAAAGAATTGTGTCAAGTATCCTTTAAAACTGTAAAATTAATACGAGAAATTTTTTCAACCATGCTTTTAATTTATTTAATTTAAAATATATGCTTTCCATCTCAAATTAGTAACGGCTTGCCCCTGTACATCATACTTTTCCTTCACACAATAAAGTCGTGCAGGTTATCTATCTAACACCTTTCAGGGGAAAATATTTGAATTGAAATCACATGACTTCCGATTTTGACCGGAAGTTCCTATATACGTAATCTAGGCCTTCTAACCCTTTTGAATAGACTTTCATCTATCCAATTCCATTCTCGAGATTAAGGAAGGACAGACAGACAGGCGAATGGACGACTGGGAATTTATAGATCTACAATTTTTCAAATTGCAGCCTAATAAAAGAATAAAATTTAAAATAATAAATTATAAACTTCAGATAAGTTTTCTATGAGATTTAATGTAATTATTGATGAAATAAACATTTAAATGGATATAAAATTTTATAGAATATTAATTTAAATATTTGATAGAAATAATATAAATTATTCATGAATACTAAACTATAATAATTTAATTAGATGAAATTTTGCACGTTATTTTGTGCCAAAATTCAATTTTGTATCATTAGTGATTATAATTAAAATTTTATAAATTTTTACTAAATAAGTCTACATATATTAAATTATTCTGTAAGACGTAATAATAATTGGATATTAATTAAATAATTAACTTATTTAATTAGTTATAATAATTCAAATTTTGATAAGATTTTAAAATATTCAAGTTATAAGATAATGCAATAAAATAAGTTTAAGAAACTAAAATTTAATTGACAGAATGAAATTTATTTTAAATATATTTCAATATTATTCGAAACTTTATCGTAATTATGGATTTATAATTAAAATTCCATTAGATATTCCTGTCCACAAATTATAATCACTTTTTCTCTGAATAGATGTTGCAGAGTAGATAAAATTACTAAACAAATTGTTCTTAGTCGCGGGTTCGCACCTCACCAACTGGCTGACCGCGTGGAATTTCCCGGATTTTCTTCTGGTGTTTAATTGATTTCTAATTGGTCATTTATGTTGTGTAAAATTGAATATCCTTGATGCTAATTGGACGAGTATTCCCCCCCCCCTTGAACACGCTGCTTAAACACGTGGCCATCGCAGTCCTAGCTTTGTTAACGTATTCTTTTAGATTTTCTAAAATATTAAAGGAATTCTTGTTCAACGTATCTCAAGTGTCGTTTTCTTTGTAATTGAAGTCTTCTGAACCAATAGAGAGGGCAAGCCCTAATAGTGTATATATATATATACAGATACAGGTCGTATTTTTAAGAATTCTATCTATATCTATGTGATACTCTAATACGACACTGGGATATTAGTATATAATTGCCCTCAAACGTATTTGTGGCAAAAAATTATATCTAAATTTAATGTTTTAGAGCTAAGTTGTATAGTCCTATTTACTTAAAAGAGTGTAAGCACTTTTACTATCAGCAAAACTGTAATTACTATAATTCAGATAATCTAAATTATAAATAAATGTTTAAGTATATAGAAATAATATTTTATCAAGGTTAAAATCATTCGAAAATCATTTTAGCCTAATCACGCAACATTTCGTGTCTCTTCAACATATTTATTATTCGTATTGGTGTGGTGGGCAATTGCAGAAACGATCACGTTTAAATGACATTAACGTTCACCAAATACAGTATATGATATTTTTATCATACAATGTAAGCCTCTTTTTTTAATTTTTCAGGTTCCATTTACTAAATTTTCTTTGCTCTTTCTGTCCCGTGTATAATAAGAAGGCCCTATTTCAATATTCATTACAGGTTAAGCCATGTCCACAATGGGAAAGATCTGGCAAGAGACGAGGCCCAACATATAACAAAGTTCAGAACTATATAAAAATGCAATAAATGAGTCTAGTCTCATTAAATATGCTATTTTTTCGCGGTTTCGAATGCTCTTTTTACATTTTAAGAAAATAATAATAATCAATGTAAAGATATATGAAATAAAATCGAACATTAAACTTTTCAAAATGTATATTTGTGTTGTAGATAACATCAGAAAACAGCTAGAGGGAATATTCTTAACTTAATCTACAAAATTCACAATTAAAATTAGAAATAACAATTCATTAAAATAACTTATTTCTCATGTGGAAATGTTTATTAATATCTGTATATTCGTGCTTTGCGTGCGATCAAGTCACTTCACGTATTTTAATTATAATTCAAAAAGTATAACTTCTATTAGTCACAATGTATATAACATTTATTATAATTGCAATTTTAAATTTATTTTATCTATCTATTTATTTATTTATTTATTTTTATAATAATTACTATATATACAACGCCTCTAGCAAGAACTACAAAATTTATCTGTATTAGAATAAATTACCTGTAACAAATATATAAATAATAAACCTGATTACTGAATATTGTAAATATAAATTCTAATATGTTTAATAAGAATTAAAAAAAAGTATATAAATTTTTTATCCGTATAGTAAAAATGAATTTTTTGAGACTCTTTTAGCCCTGGGGCCATTACGAAGATCTTTTTTACAAACTTGTGGAGGGTTCGGCAGTCTCTCAATGGGAGTGGTCGGATGATTAGAGACTAAGCACGACATTTCCGAGACTTACCACCCATCGGTTGTGCTTTATAGCTTGATGGGGGATAGGCAAATTTGAATTAGGGGGTCCCACGTATAGCGTTGATTTCATACATTTTTCTTCGGAGGAATTTTTTGGGGAATATTTTCTTATAAAAGTTTCGTTTGGGGTCCTCTTTGCCCATTGGATAACTCGCCACTGCCACCATAAAAATTCTTGGTTTTTGTTAGCCCGGATTCGATCCCGGATCCCTCAAAAAGGTGGGCTGACGTCTTAACCGCTTCGTGATAATGAAATATTATCAATGCTTTCGTCAAACTTTATTTAATAAATGTTTATGTAAACAATATTAAAGTAAATAAGGTTAAATATTGATAAATATTCTTCTTGTAGCGAAAAGATTTCTTTGTTTTTATATGGAAGATACACACATCGAATAAAAAGAATGATTTATTAAACACTAATTTTGTATTATTTTTAAATAAATATTTTCATAATGTTATTTTAAGTGTTATGTACAAAATTTGAAATATAAATATAAGAAAAGAAGAAAAGAAAATTTAGAAAATTACAGCCTTTTATTTCTTAATTACAAAAAGATTATTTGTCTACATAATCACGTGTTCTTCCTCGGATATTTTTAAAATTATTTTTATATGAAAAACTCTAAAAATTTAACAACAAAATGAACTTTTTATTATGTGGAACATCTAACATAATAAAAAGCAGACCCGATACAAGCTCAATGCATTAATTAAACATGTTAGCGATATGCACTTATTCTGTCTTTACATACGATCAATAAACCTTACCTTGTGAGTAATTTCACTGGATCTAACATGTATATAAAGATAGAATAAATGTATTTTGGATACTTGATTAGTTAATGCATTCGGCGTGTTACCAAAGAACCTAGATTCAGTCCCTATTTTAGAACCAAACAGTTTTTTTCCCTGTGTGTTTTTTACTTGGACAAGTTTCTTATTATTATAGTATTAGATTAATGTCCTGTCACGGTTATGCAGTAAAATTTTCATGTTGTTTTCTGTACTAATGAAGAGGAAATAATATGTAAATAATTTAATTAATTACTCAGTAGTGTGAATAAATGTTTTATTTTACAGGCGAACCTCCAATAACGGCCATTTTCACAACGACCACCTCTAAACGGCGGCCATTTTCTTTTAAAATGAATACAAAACAACTTCTAAACAATGGTCGTGTTTTGTGTTTCCGTCTATGTCCGTTGTTCACAGGTTTGACTGGCGTTCTGTAATATTATAAAGCGTTATGAAAACATATTACTGTACTTTGAACTTTCATTTCCTGATGTCATCTACAAATAAATTTGCTTAATAATGTTTTTTAAACTTTATGATTTTTCTATAAAACAAAATAATTATTTTTCAAATTAATAGTCGCTGCTATAATTGAATTGATGATTATCAATGGAAAGGAATCACTTGTATCCATGTTATTTAAATAAAAACCTGGCAACGTTATTGCTGAACTTTCCCGGAATTCTGTATTCGTTTTCATCCCTAATAATTGCTACAATTATCTTTATAAGTCTTCAGAGTGGTTTGAGAGATATTAAGGGCATATCTCCCGAACCAATGATTCGATCTTCCTGAAAATTTCTAGAAAATTTGTTCCCTAATACTCAAATCTCCAAAGTATTAATAAATTATTAAGCTCCAAAGTAGGTGAAAAAATCGTGCTCCCCAAACTAAAATCTATACATACAGAAAAAAACCCCAACTTTTTTGAATTTCTCGACGTTTCATGGTCTCTTCATCCTAAACATGTAAAAATTTTTGGTAGATTGATAATGGTTGATCATGATGATGACTGCTATCCAAGATGAAGATCCCACGCCCAAGATGAAGATCCCACGTACTGTACGATGGAGCGACGAAATAAGGAAAGTGGTACATAGAAGATTAGAGGAGACTTTCATCCAACAGTAGATTGACAATGGTTGATGATGATATACATCAATTAATTCGAATTTGTACTGATCTTAAAATCATCAACAGTAAACAATAATTAGAAATGAATTAGAAAAACTTGCAATTAAGAAAGAGTCTTGTCACTAATTGGAATAAAGTACAACTCTTAGTTTTTTTCATATTTTTCTGAAAAATAATAGAGACTGTCACTAGATAGAAGTATATTTCGTGGCTATCGGCATCCATTTTTGGTTCTCTGACACGAATGGAATCCACATTCAAATATAAAACCTGTAAATATTCTTGACTTGGTTAAGAAAATATAATCTTGGTTAACCGCTTTTTTTCAGTACTTAAATTCTTATTTACTTTCACGAATCGATAAAATTTCAAGTTCAGTAAACTAGATTTGAACTCTACATCTGAAAGCTCATTATTTAAGCGTTTTCTTCGATGTTTTGATGTATTTGTTGGTGTTATTGCAGATGATTCCGAGTTGGTAATCGGCAAACCAATCAGATTTCGAAACAAATTAATGGAAGGTTATACTTCAGCACCTTCAAAAATTCCCTAAATCCTTTTCTTTAATGCTTGATAATGTGTTACTCGATAGTTCTGTAACATGGAATCCCACAACCTCATTGATCATATAGACGAGTTCCTTGAGAGATGATTTGGCGTTTTTTAAGAAATAATAGTCGTTGAATTTCTCTGGATGAGAGACACTGATGGTCATAATCAATGGGTCGGAATTTTTCCACGTGTCTAACACCTAAACCATAAAAAGTCCTTCAAGTAGGCAGGAATCTCCTCTTAGAAACTAGTTTCTTCCAGAGTTTTTCACGTATCTAACACCTAAATTGGGACTAGTTTCCCATAGTTTCCTGGGAGGTTCCTGGTTCCTACAGCAATGTGTTTTTTTTACACAGAGGAAAGAACTAAATAGACCCATGTATACCCAAAAAGATTCTAAGAATTATTGAGTTTATTTAAACATTCATTAATTTAATGTGTACTTATAAGTTTATTTTCTAAAACCAGAATAAACTTTTATAAATTAATAAAAATCAGAAATAAATAATGAATATCGATTAGATTATTAATTAAATTATTCTTTATAGATCCTCTCCTTGAATTAATTATTTTATTTTCAAATTTAATGTTAAAACAGACAAGAATGATTGATATTTTAAGTGTTTTCCTGCTTAAAACAAAATTTAATTATGATCTTAAATTAATTACATAAATTTTAACAATCGTTTGTACTTCAATCATTATAATGATTTTTAATTTTAATATTATTTATTAATTTATAGAAAAATTTATATAAAAAATTAATTCTTTTTATAGTGATTAATATAATTGATTTAAAGGAAAGTTTCTACAGAAAATTCAAGGTATGAATTTGATTACCTTGTGTATAAAAGGCCAAAACCTCTCAACAACGGCCGCTGACAGAAACGTAAAGAAAACCGTTGTTGAATAATGGGAGTTAAATCTTTTCATAGATTTATGTAAAGATATACATGCTTTTATCTTTTATTCTTTCTATTTTATAATAATGGAGCGATTTTTTAACGATAAAAATGCATACGATACATATTTATATATTCAAGATTTATAAAATATAATTTTTTTTTGTATATTTAGTCTTATTTCAAAATCCCTTAGCTGTAAAAAATAGAAATGAAATGGTTCTTTCGTTGTTATAAATAAGCCGATTTAAAAATATGTATATTAAAATATTGTTTTAAACAAATTATATTTTTATAAGTAACATAAAAGGAGTTTTTTAAGTAAAAGAAATTATTATTAAAATAGTATTTTCTTTATAAATTACTCAAATTCTCAAGTGGTTCGCGACTCACAGATTGAGAAACAATATCATATACTATTGAAATAATTCGATTTTTTCTGTTATTTTTATTAAATTTGAAAGTTAAACTATAATAATATTTAATTATAATAATATTCCGAGTTTAATAACAATAAAAATGTTTATATAATCCTATTTTTTAAATCAAAATTAAATTATTTTCAAAATTAACTTTTAATCCAAAACTCAACCGAGTTTTATAACTTGGAAGAAGGAAAAAAATGCACTGTTCACTTTTAATGCAATAATTTAAAATGTTACCACCAAATTTTCGCTTAAATTTACATTTTTTCAGAATAATTTGTTAAGCAATAAGTATTCTATATTTTATATTATACACAAATTATACGTGATGAATATAAAACCTTCAGAGTGTCGACAATGTCGAATTATTCAACCTTATATTCACTTTATCCTGCATTTTGGCATAGTTATATGATGATTGATGGGCAGAATGAGCTTGAGTTAACACTGAAAGAGATAAACACGACTTACGTCTGAACCGAATTAATGCTGAGTAGTAATTTTATTGTTAACAAATTATGCGACACATTCTGCCAGATAAAATACTTATAAAATATTTTGTAAAGTTCTACAATTATGATTAAATGAACACGACAACATTTTATGAAGATAGAACGTCTCGGATAACTTATATGTTTACTCTTAATTAATAGGTGATACGAGCAATGGTACATATCTGGATTTTAAAGATAATAAATTGTTGATTGAGAAATATTTATTTTACAATTATTATCATTATAAGGTTAAACAACAATCTAAGAATAATAATTTTTGTTAGAGTTTTGTATAAATTTTGAATTTTTAAAAACAGAAAATTCATCAAATTTAAAGTAAATATATGGAAACGTCTTATGGAATAATGGGGGTATGTTCCTCTTATAATTGTTTATATAAAGAGAAAATATGTGGGAATTCCTTATGGAATGAGGGGGATATAACCCTCTTTTAAATGTTTACACAAGGAGCAAATATAATATATGAGAATCCCTTACAGAATGAAGGGAATCCCTCTTATTCCTACAATTCCTACATTCCTTACGGAATGGGAATCCCTCTTATTCCTACAATTCCTACATTCCTTACGGAATGGGAATCCCTCTTATTCCTACAATTTATCCCTGCAAATTATTCCCCTAACGTATTTTTAATTTACACCATACTACGAAAATTAGGAGTATAAACGAATACACTGTACTGTACACCTTATTTTTTATATCCATTCAGAATCCGACAATGAGAAATTTGGGTCGTTCCTCCTCAATATATACAGAATGCCGATGCATCAACTGAATAATTTTTCGATTTTTAAATGAACACTTTCTTCTTATTATTATTATTATTATTACAATTATTGTAATAACATCTCACTAATGGGTATTTTATTTTTAGAATAAATAAATTGCTTACAGTAATAAATGACACACAAAATTACTCCTGATATCGAACTGTGTGTACGTATGTTTGTATATGAGTACTCTCTTTAATTATCTTATTGGTATGTTATAATTAAGAAAATGGTTTTTAAAAATTTTAAAACACATGTTTAATAAATCTTAAATATGTTTAAAGGTGGATTTATTTAATGGAATGTTTATTTAACGATTATTCTTTATAATATCAGGTTTTAATATCCGAATTTATAATGTCGAGATATAAAAATTAATAAAAAGTATTAAAATTTTTAAGTTTTAAAGTCATTTTTACTATAAAAATTGAGAAAAACACTTTAAAAGTTCATAATTTAATCATGCTTTTTCGTAATAAATCAATCTTTTTTTTCATGTTTTATTTTTTAAATCAAATTTTAATTATGTAAAATATATTTTAATCTATTTTATAGTATTAAAGGTTTTATGGAAATAAATTTTGTATTTTTTGAAGATTTACAAGCGGAATCATGTCACGAAATTTGCTTTCTCATTAAGATAAATATCTTTATCCACTTAACCAAATTAGATTAATTTCAATAAAGGTAATTTTTTTTAATTACACATGTTAGATAAACGTGTAAATTTTCTTTAAAATAAGCATTAAAAAAATTTACCGACATCTCATAAATTTATTGAGTAACGTATTTCTTTTCGACTCTTTCTCCTCAATTCTACTTACATTTAATTGCATTAATTAAATAATGAGAATTTATACTGGCTTCCGGTCTGAACCGGAAGCCCGTATAAAGTTAATGGGGACATATGGTCCATAAGCTTTCCATATCCGGTCTCGATTTTAATCTATCTAACTCCATTCTCGAGATTAAGGAAGGACGAACAGACGATCAGACGGACAACAGGGGAGAATCTATAGGCCTGAGAAATAAGGATATGTAACTCCTATTTTGAATATATATATATATGTTTTTCTTAATTTAAATAACTTTAAAATAGAAAAGAATTTTAAGTTTTTAATATAATAAATGGATATTTTTTTAAATTAATATATTAATAAATAATATATGTAGAATGTAAAGTAGGTAACAATTTATATTATATTATATAAAATATTATGTTTCATACGGAGAAAAAGATAAATATTTGAGGGTTGTTATATAAAGTTTAAAAGATTTATATTTAAATCAAGAAAATATAAGCTATAAAAGCCAGAATAAATAACTTATAAAGGTTTATGGAAAAGTTTATATCATAAAAACGAATCGTGGACTTTTTATTTATAATAGTGTGTGTTCAGATGTTCAATTTTTATTCTTTATTTGGAAGAAAATGTCAAAAATATTTAAAAAAATGCAATGATACGGTTATTTCACTGTGTAAAAAGTAAATATATATATATATAAATACAGGCTTCCCTATAATGTTGTTCCTCTAGAAAATAGTGGTTTTCTTAACCTTTACTGAAGCTTACCCTAAGAAAAAGACCATTAAGTTCTTTTAAGGGGGTAGGGTTGTGTTACGTTCTCATGTGTATTAGCCTAATTTTAGATCCAGCTTAAAAGATTAAAGTAGAAAATTTATATTAAATTAAATTTAATGTAAAAACAGTTAGGTTTAGGTTAGGACTTCATAACAAAAAAAAAAAAAATACATAATTGTCTTGCAGACGTCTCATTCCGAAAAACGATGTATCGTATCCTAGGGGTGCGAAACTCTAGAAGATTCTCTAGAACTGATCTAAAACTGCACCAGAAGCATATCTCAAATTACTCTAGAATCATATCTAGAATTGCACTAGAAGCATCTGTAGAACAGCAGTAGAAGCATCTCTAGAAGCATCTATAAAACTGCTCTAGAAACACCTCTAGAACAGTCCACATTTTTTATATCTAAATATACTTATTTTTATACAATTAATTAATCATCATTATATTTTATATACGCATTTTCCAAATATAAAAACTTAAAATCCGTGCAATTATTATTATTATAAACAAGCATACAATTTTTTTTTTTATATAATAGGATTTGTTTACATTTTAAATTATTACACTTTATCCGAAAAAATGCAATAAAACTGTTTACAAAAATGCAATCACATTGTTATTTAACTGTGTAAAAGATAAGTATATTTATATATAAAATATATGGACTATGATGTTACTAGAGAAATAAAATAAATCTATTCTAGTTCAAATTTTAAAAAAGAATTAATGTTTTTTTATACAGTTGTCTGCAATGTCATAGCCAGATATTGTATTGAATTCTATTTTGAAAGAGACCCAATGGATCAAAAGAGGCCAAACGGATGGATTCACACACATAATGATATATTATACAATATAATTCTTTGTTTCAATGGATAATATAAAGAAAAACTCGCAGTAAACATCATTCGAAACTTATAATTACATTCTAAGATAATCTATAAAAATATAATTATTTTTTAAAAATTTAAATTTTCGGAGGAATGGATTTAAAAAGTAAATATATTTTATATCCATTAAGAACTATTGTGTAATTTTTATTTTATGTTAAAATTATTTAAATCTCGAATTTTTCCAATAATTTTACATTATTTTTTTTAAAATAAAATTCTCAATAATAAATCGAAAAGTGCGAGCATCAAATATTGATATTTTCATCAGTAAATTGGTTATTATATTTTTAAAAATTCTTCTACAAAATTTCCATTAAAAATAATAAAAAAAATTGTCAAAAATCTTATTTTTAAGCCATTATTATTGAAAATTAAAAAACAGATATATTTTTTTATTTAAGAAAATAAAGAAATTCGCCAATTATCGCAAGAAAATAAATTCGTTTTCAATTATTTTTTATCGCCTTTACTAAATTAATTCATTAAAAAATTAATTTTTTAAATTTATTTTATTATCTAAAATCTCATTTTTCTTAATTATAAATTTAATAATAATAAATGAATTTATTAATGTTATATGCATATTTATACATTAAATATTGTAAAGCACACAAATCTAATTTAAATATTCGAATTAAATGAATTTTGCTGGTAAATAGAAATTTCACCACTAAATTTACCTGCAAGCTAAACAAATACATCTTAGGGTCTCACTGTCAGGCTATAGCTAAAGGCCTCATGCTTAATTTAAAAGCGTGAGGTGTAATGAGAAATTAATTAAAACTAGGACCGAATTTAGACTCGTCTTAACTTATTGTGTTGCAAGAGTTAGATAATCGAGACCAGATATAGAAACATTAGGGACAGAAGGCCCCGACTAACTATATACGAACTTCCAGTTTAGACCAGAAAATGCATCATTTCAATTCAAAAATTTTCTCTTAGAGTTAGATGACCGGCATGACTCGGTTGTTAACAGGAAAAGTATGATTTACAGGGGCAAAATACTACTAAAATTGAGAGCATTGTAACGAAAAATTGCAACCTGGCATCGTGACGATATCATAATAATTACTCGTAATACATAGGAGACCTCTACTAAACAATAATATAATAGTAATAATGATAATAATAATATTATTATTATTGTTTAGTAGAGGGAAACAGCTTCATATATGTTATATATATGTTTTTTTTTAAATTTAAAATTATATCAAAAGTTTAAGTTTAATATTGTTATTTTCTATCATAAATTGTAAAAAGTATTAAAATTATTTTATGTATATATTTTTAATAGAATTTTATATTGTTAGATATTTAATTCCAAAGTAATCTATATTTTGTAAATAAAATAAAAAACAACTTCACAAATGGATTTTTTTTAATAAAATAAAATATTAGAAAATGATGCATTTCTGTAAATAAAACACAAAATTTTATATTTTATAATTTAAAACATATTTATTATAAGAAATGTAACGTTTTCAATAAAGTTTTACTTATTTTGTGTTATTTACTGTCATTTCCTAATTTAAATTTTCATAAATATAATTTATATGCGAAGAAAAAATTGTTTTCTTCTCCGAATTTGATATTTTATTTTCCATCTTTTTTAGTTAAATATTAAAAGAATAAATAATAATTAATCAAATTTTTTAAAATTTGATTAATTATTATTTAAATTCATTAAATAGTTTATTTAATGAATATAGGAAGAAAATTATTTATATTTAAATAAATAAATTATTATTTATTTCATTTGTTTATTCTTCAAGCGTGTAAGTCGACCTTTTAGTATTTTATAATTAATTCAGAATGATGTGACAAGTAAGAAAATTTTAAGCTTAAATGATATATTTAGCTTAAATAAGTAAATAATATATTTAAATTATTTATTTCTTGTGAATACATTTTAAAATTTTTTATTATTATTAAAATTGTAGAAATATATTTCTTTTTATTAAATTTATAAGAAAAATTATATTCATTACTCCTACGATCCGGAACTATAGGAGTTATGTTGATTATTACATGTGAAAGAATAAACAAAACATGGTGTTAAACCTGATCCCTGCGTACCCTAAGGTCCTAGTTTGTAGGATATCATTCTGTTTTCCCTTCAGGAGATTCTGGAAACGGATATAGGGCTAATACCTACTGTACCTACTGTACTTACTAGTACCTATTGCGGTCTAGCACCTACTGTACAAGGATCAGACTATTAGCTTTAGTGGGATGAAAGATTAAAGTTCTGGAGGGACCGAAATACCTGAAAGCCTAGGGGCCCCAGTCATGAGTTAATATAGCCCTGGATTCAGTCAGCGTAAAGTTGTCGAAGAGTTTAACAGGCTACATCCAGATCGCTGTGTGTGATTGGTGGAAGTTCTGGATGTATCCTATTAAACTCTTCGGCAATTTCACGCTGATTGCACGTTCCCACCATCAAAATAACTTGAATTTGTTCCCGCTTACCCAGCTCCATGTTTGTTTATTCTTTTATAGGTGTAGATCAACATAACCACTATGGAACATCTTGTTTATGTTTTTATTAATTTCAAATATAAATATTGATATTTTAACATAAAAAATTTTAATTTTTATAGAAATTATAAAGTATTATTTACCTGTAAATGAATTAAATGTATAATGTTTTGCTCGGTTTTTAATAAATTCACACACAAAAAAAGTCAAAAATTACTAATCAATATTAGTTATCTCTTCTTATAAATTTGTTGAATCATTAATAAAAATATAATATTTTTTATTTGTTTAGAGACATTATTAGCTGATAATAACGAAGATAAATATTTAATATACTACAAAGACGAGTGGATTTTTATCTTAAGTGTGATCTATGTCAACTATAAGAGTACATTGTACAAGAAATAACCCAATGATTAATTTAATTATAAAAGAGTAAATAAGAAAAAAATAATAATATGCATCAATTAATTTATGTTTTATGCAGTAGAATCGAGTTTTCGTTTAGTTAAACTAAGAGAAATTTGGCATCTTTGTTTAATTTTCTGGATGTTGTCGGTAAATAGGAAATTAGTTAATTTATAGATTAATCTCGTGGGTCAATTTTCCATCCTAATAATACAGTTTAATGAACCTTTGAAACGTAAACTAAAAGGTATTTAGTAATTATTTAACCTGTCCTTCCACTTAAATTTGATTAGTTTTGTTAAATATTAAGTATATATTTACAACATAATTTAATAAATATTTTTGGTGGGAGCAAGTCATCGATCCTATGGAATTACTTAAGAATTTAAAAGTAAAAATATAATATAAAATTAAAAAGAATTTTCAAAAAAAAGATACTGGAAAGATACAAAATTACAGTGCGCGTGAATTCATTTAGTTACAAACTTTAACTTTTTATTTAAAAGTTTAAATTAAAAAGAAGAAAAAAAAAAATTGATAGAATCTGTTCGGCAGTTTAAATTTGAAATCTTGTAGTATGATTTAATCAGGAAATTCTACTTTAGTACAATTTAAATAACCTTCAACTGAATTTAGCGAAATAAAATTTTATAAAGAAATAATTAAAGTTAAATTATTATATTACTTATTATATTTTAACTCTTATAATAATGTTATTATGTATGAATTATTTTTATTATTCACTTTTTTTTAAACCTTCAAAAACATTTAAGAAAATTGAATAAGAAAACAATTTTTTCCCCTAATTCATAATAATTTCTTACAATTTTTAAGTAAAAAATTAAGTAAATTGATCAATTTAATTAAATTTATAAAAAAATTAATTAAAAAGAATTTTTTGCGTATAAAAAATTAATTTTACTACTTAAAATAAATTCATGCTGTTAAAATTTTTAAATAGACTTTAACTTTTAAAGATCATTAAATTTTTTTTATTTTTAAATTTTAAATATTAAAAAAAATATATAAAAATGTTTTATAATTAAATATATATATTTTTTTATTTTAATAAAATATCCGCGTAGAAATCAGAAATTTAAGTTAAAAACCTGTAAATGCAAGTCTTGAGAGCTTATGCATTAAGAAATTCAGTTGTTAATGTATTTTATAAAAAGATTATAGTAATTAAATAAGTTTAAACGTGTTAAAAATTGATATTTTAATTATAAAATAAATATAAAAATGATTTCATAAATTATTAAATAATATTCTTTATTTAATAAAATCGCAATTAACGTTGGAAAATTAATAGTGACTTTTAATGAGATTTAAGAAACGGTTATTTATCAACTAAGAGCCATGATATTTAATTTTTTTAATGCTGTTTCTATGGGTTTATAGATCAATTTAATAATAGAATAAATAAAAAATATGCCTTATTTTTATTTTTAAAAAAAAGAAATAAACGTCAGAGTCAATTCGGAACACGTTAAATAGAATCTTCAATACACACCACCTCTAAACGTCAGGAAATGCATACAAAATAACCTCCAAACAACGACCATTTTTAATGTTCTCATCATCAATGGCCATTGTTCACAGGTTGTAAAATTTTAAATCTCCGTATTCAAATTATCAGACTTTTTAAAATGTAAAACATTTTTAAAATAAAAATAAATTTTTAGTAAAATTGTCACCATTTTTTTTCTTTATTATCTTATAAAGTAATATTTTAGCATCTTAAATCACTTTTATGTCCTTTCAATTTGTGTTTATTTGGCTTTCAAGTTGCAAAAGAACTGCAAAAGGTACCCTTTAATGTTTGAATTTTTTGAAAAGATTTAAAAATAAATAATACATTTATTAAATATATTTGACAAGAAAAAAATTTAATAACGTGTAAAACGTTGTAAAATATATAATTAAAAAGTGACTTGTAGCATTTTTCCCCCTCTTCTCTACAGTTAAAAGGAAAATTGTTAAGTTTCTTTAGGCTACAAGAAAAATTTTTCTGGAAGTAATATACTGAATGTTATATCTTCCTTTCTCTTATTTTATTTTATATATATATTTTTTTTTAGAAAACTTCTTTGATATTTTTCAACTGAAGAAAAATTTATTTACTTTTTTTCCTCTATACTTTCTTCAAAATCAACGATTATATTAATAAATAAAATAATACTTTTACCGTTTATAAAAATCACTGATGATGAATATTTTATGTTGTAAATTTAAAAAAAAAATATGTATATATATTTATAATAATAATAATAATAATAATTCTATTTCATATATTTCCTATGAATATTTCAGTAAATTTTATGCATCTATTTAGAGAGCTTTTAGAATGAATTATAAAGTAAACAATTTAGTCAATATTTTAAAATTAGTAATAGAATTATATTATTAAATTGTTTTCGAATATATTTTTCATTTTATTAATTTTTCTTATTTTATAAATTAGATATTGAAATAAAAATCTTTCTAAGAATAAAATATAATTTTTTTTTAAATGCATCTTTAATTAGAAGTAAAAATTTTAAAGGCAATTATAATAATAAATTAACATCAAGGAAAAAAGGTGGATATTTTATAATTTGAAACTTACAGCAAATTCATTATTGTTACTAAAAGATATAGATTTTGATAGTGGGGGAATATGAAAAAATGCTAATTGCATCTTAAGCAAATACACACAAGCTACTTAGCAATTCTAGAAATAGCTTAATTAAATTCTTTTCTCGGTTCAAAATAACTGATTTCGGATCAAGATGCTGTTAATCAGTTAATAACAAATCTGAACAATTGTTAGTGAAAATATACGTATATATATATATATGTATTCTTAGCACGAGGTCACCCTTTGAGTGTTGTGACAATTACAAGTCAATAATTTCCAAAATGCCCGTTTAAATGTCCTGTTAAATATAGTGTATATAATTGGATTGATTGTAGAAGATACGTAACCTAGCCAAAGAAATGTTGTAACTAAATAATCGGGAAAAATATTTGTATCCATAACGGCGAACAAGATATTGAGAATAAAAAATGGCGTCCAACAAGCAACAAAGGTAAAGAACACAATTCCCAATACTGTACTCGCTTTTTGTTCGTTCATTACTTGAGTTCTCATCATTTTACCCGATGGTTTGTATTGTGAACCTCTTGTACTCTTTTTGGAGAATTGCTCACGGCTTAGCAAAAATTTCTGCGATGTACAATAGTCTCGTAAATCGACGTGACGTCCAGTTTCTCCATTAGAAGAACTGAAACGTACAGCTTTACTACATTCGTCTTTTCTGTCTGCTAACGACATGGCTTTTTTCTGCAATAATCTCACGGTCAATACATATGTCGTCACCATTATAAACATAGGTATGTAAAAAGCGAACAAAGAGCCAAAGACGAAGAAAAACTGGTTATTGATTACACATACATTTGGTGTTGCTTGAACGTTTGTTCTGTCAATAAGAGAGAGCACAATTATCGGACTGGTAATAAACATGGCCAGTAACCATACCAATGCAATTTTCGTGAATACCATTTTTTTAGAGCTTCTCCGTTGTATTAAAGGGTTTCTTATACCTAAATATCTTCCTAATGATATAAAACACATGTGCAGAATTGAAGAAGAACAGCTCAAAACGTCGCATGCTACCCACACGTTACATAAATGCCAACCGAATGGCCAATGCCCTGAAAATAGAGAAAAAAAATTAGAAGAAATTAATATGTAGAAGTGCATAAAATTTCATTTAATATAGCTGAAATAGTGATAAAGTATATTATTTCGTCTAACAACTGCATTGAAATATATTGTAACAACACACGAAAGTAGGAAATGAAATTCAATACCTGTAAAGTAAAATCTTCCAAAAATTTATTATTTTTTATTTAATTTTCTTTCATATATTTTCATTTTTAAAATAAATATTAATTATTTAAACACGCGTTTTTTTTTTCTTTCCATAGATTTTAAATTTAATTAATAATTAATATTAATTGCGCACATAAATGTTATTTATATCAATGAATAACTTACGTCGAGTAAACAATACATTTTTCATGGATATAATTTGTTTAAAAATTTTAAAATATTTACATAAAAATATTAAAAAAATTTATTATATTAAAACGTTCAAAATAAACATTATAAGAATTTAAATAATATATCTTAATTTTAAAAGTGTACCGAATAATCTGTTTATCTGTCTATCCGAAAGAAGAGAATGATTTTTACAATTACTCTCACTGTCCAACCTCTGAATGACGGACATTTTTTAAAATTCTTACAAAATAACCTACAAACAACGGCCATTCAGTGGCCGTTTTTCAGAGGTTTGACAGCATATAATTTTTTTAACAGGTAATTTTAAATTATTTAAGCCATAAAATAAAATTTTTAGGCAATAAATCATTTTATTGTTTTCATAATAAGCAATTTTAGCAGGCTTTTATAATAAATTACATTATTTAAATTGTTATAATATGTAAAAATACGTACAGTACTTAGCGAAGAATTTATTTATATTTTCTCATATATTTGTATATTTATTTAATAACTTTTATACGAAATTTAAAAAATAAATAAATAAAATATATTTTTATATTTGAATTTGAATTAATTAAAAAAACCAAATTAAAACTAAAATCTAATTTTTAATTAAATTGTTAAATATTTTAATTTAAGCCATGAAAATGAAATGATTTTTCTTTAAATTATACGACGATGAAATTAATATCCACTATCAATATTATTTTTAATGCTAATTAATATACTTAATTAATTTAATTGAATAATTCGAATAATCTGCGATAATTAAGAGCAAAGTAAACATTTTTCCAATAAATATATATTTAAATATATTAATTATCATCTAAGTTTTGCCTTCCTTCAACGGTTTTTAAGAGAAGAGTTAAAGGCAAAGATGGCAATCTGGACGTTATCAATGGCATTAATGCCCGTTTTTTCCCCTTAAATATATGAATAAGTAAGCATGAAAACATCAGTTTTTTATGCGATTTTCTTTTCATAAAGAAGAATATATTGGTCATTAGTGACATTAACGACATAAATGCTGTAAGGCGATTTATTTTTATTACTATATTATTTTTTCGCTTAGCTACGAAAAGTATAGGATAATTATAGAGATTTGACCGAGAAATTGGGATATAAAAATTGTAATTTCTAACGTATAAAATGTCAGATTTTACTCGTAAATTTTTGAAGAATTAAAATTTAATATTAACGTTTTTAATAGAGTTAAGATTAAGGAAGTGTGTTTATTAATTTCTGAATTTGTTAATCTTCTGGATATTGGATGTGTGATTTATTTATTAGTTTTTACGTAAAAAAAAATAATTTTTAAAATTAGAGAATGGACCAGAAGTGACTAACTACATCTGAATTTATTTTTGGCTGCCGTTCACTTATGATTATTAATTATTATTTTTATCACATTGCTATGATGCCTTGGAATTGACATTATGGATATATGAAGATGTTATGAGAGATAATTTTCTTATCTTAAAACCTCTTGCTTCTTTCTCAAATGAGTTTTCCTCATAAAGGATCAATAGATTTCCTATTATGCCCACTAGACCTTGGCCTGTAGGGAAATCTATCAACAAACAGATCGGTAGCAGCATGAAATTAAATCTAAATAGTAAATAAACGTGTATAACAACGGCAACGTACTGTCACATCTTCAAGACATAATCGCATATGAAATCCAGCCAAAATATATTATTTTTAAAACACAAAATGACAAAAAACTCTAGCAGCTTCAGCTTACTTACCATTACAAACCTCAAACTACACGTGAGAGGCGATTCGGCGCCGTCATCTGTGGATACAGAGATGCTGCACATAGCAGAGACTATTAAATATTCATCGTAACATTACTCCCCGATGTTCTTAACAGTGAAAACTTATGAGCCACCCATATTTTGTAGAAATTGTTTTTATTTTTAAATGCTTTAATACTTAAAGTTACAGTACTATGACACACTTTCATAACGAATTGCTCGAAACAAACACGGTGAAGTGAAGTTTGAACCACTCTGCCTGCAGTTTCAGACATGGAACTGTATTCAAAAGCAATGATTAAGTTTATTTTTAATATTATAAAGTGAATAGAGGTTTATTAAAACAATAATTCACACAATCTGTACAGTACATATTGTCACATTAACAATGAATCTCGAGAGATCGCGGTCCACTAGTTGAAAGGTACAGTTTGAAATTAAAATACAGTAAGAAGCCAAGATTAAACTAAACTTTATATAACTACCAATATATTGTAGTTTTATTGACATAGTAGTTTTTATTTGCTTCTCGTCCTTATCGAAGTATATATATTGCGATTTTTTTTCCAAACAAGAAAAATAAATTTCGGATTCGAAAATTATTTTCTATTTATAAACTATTTTTTTTTATTTAAAAGGATAAACTTTATTTATATATTTTATTACAATTTTAAGATTGTTATTAAAATTAATTAGTGTTTGATTTCATAAGTGAACAATTAGTTTATTCAGTGTGATGAGCGATTAATTAATTGATTAACAATGATTTTGTTTAATGAAATAACTAATGAAATTATCAAATTAATATAATATTACTGTGTTAAATGATTAATTTTATCAAACTTTATCGAATATTTAAAAGATTGGAGATGAGTAAAACGCGTTTTTTTTTTTTACTTTCTCGGCTGTCATATATAACAGAGGGAAAGTATGGCGATTTTTGTAAAAAAAATAACCTTTTCCCCTAAAGTTTTTTACATTTTAGATTCAGGGGACCTTCAAACGTCGAGAAATGAAAAAATTCGGGTTATTTTTTTGAATGTATGAGTGTTTGTGTGCCTGATTGTATGGCTGTAGGTATGGGTCACGATTTTGTACACCCAGTTTAAAGCTTAATAACTCCTGTGCCTTTTGTCGAAAAGTTCTGAAATTTTGCAGGGAGGTTTATGTATTAGGGACATTGAGGATATTAAATTTTGAAGGTTAAAGCTCCAGTGAGTGGGGAGATACAGGAGCGTCACGTATCATATCTCGAGTGGGATCGAAATTAATGAAGATTTTACACGTTAATTTTTTTTTTTATATAAAATTCATCTCTACTCTCAAAATTAAGCTCTTTGCCAATTTATAATAATTCATTAATATAAAAATTTTAAAATTATCTCATAACAGATGGCGCTACATACAATTTTATCTTTCTTTGCCGGGAAAGTTATGCAGCTGCTTGCTGTATTTTTATATTAATTTTAGCATTTTCTATTCAAATTTTTAGAGATATTTTAGAGTAAAGTATAAACTTATACCCTAGAATATGCCTATAAACTTATCGGATAATATTTAATTAATAAACGAACTGCATTCTAAGAGTCGCAACTCCCACATAAATCGAGAGAAAAACTTCAGAAATAATATTATAATACAAAAATAGAAAACATACGCTTCTATTAAATAATTAAAACTAAGATGACTAGAAAATAATTAAGGTAATGATAAATTGCTATCTAAAAAAAGGACCTCTTCCTTAAAAAAGTTTGCAATGAACTATACGTCAACTATATATAGGGCTGGACTTATATGCTGTAGCTTATGGCCACAAGTTTAAGAGGCCCTTATCCTCCAGCAATTAATAATACATGTAAAAATGTAAGGCCCTAAACTATAGACTTATAACACGATGCCCTAAGTTGCAGTTTGTTTAAGTTATGTGCAAATCCGACCCTGACTATATGTATCTTATTTATTTATATAATTTATAGATTTTTATATAATAAAATTAACTATTTAAATATTTAAATAACCATTTTCTAAATATTCTTATGCAATTTTGAAGTATATAAAATAATCTTTTGACTCAAATTTCGTGCATGTTTTACGTACACAGGAGGGATAGAACATCCGTAAGGTGATAAATGGTAACAATACAAAGCGTACTGTAGATTGTATGGTGATGATAGCAGGAAATATTATGATTTTTGTAAAAATAAAAAATAATAATAATAATTTTTCCCTTGAAATTTTTTAAATTATTATTTTACATTCCCAAAATTAAATGACGTTGCTCGAATGGTGGATTAACAGTTGAAAGATAAAGACAGAGAAGACATAGATGATGACACAATATTCACTTTATAATGGGGAAACTGGTAAAAAGTCGAACAATTTTCTTATCTCGAAAGTGTCATTCACAATGATGGAGATATTAGAAAAGAAATAGAAGCTATAATTGGAAAACTGCTAATGTCTTTCACAAAATAAATTATGTCAATCAAAACGCTTAAATATTAAGACCAAAAAATCAATATTCCTGCATATTTTTCAAACCGAAAAAAAGGTTAAAAGAGAAGTGAAAACGTTGAAGAATAATTGTCCGAAGAAGATATAGAAAATAAGCTTGTAGGCAATGTGTAAAGAAAAACATTTCGCACGAGAAATAGGAGAAATCACACAAAGGAACCACCGTGGAAACGGTAATTAACGCCTTGTACTTTTGTGTAGTTTACTGACTAAACGTATAGAAATGGATACCTTCGGGGTGTGAGTGGCCAAAGAAAAATACTTTTAGGATAAGAGCTATTAAGAAAACTATCACTGGGCATAATATATTATACTAAAAATATACTAGAAGCGTTAAAAAGTAACGACTCCATTTTCGCTTTCAGAACGAGCAATTATACGTCACAATACCGGGCTGCAATTTTTAATTTAAAATATATGTTCTCGATTTTAGTAGTGTCTTGCCCCTGTACATCAGACTTTTCCTGATAACAATCGAGTCATGCCGGTCATCTATAAAATTATTGAAATTACGTGATTTCCGGTTTAGACCGGAATTTCGTATGTATTTAGTCGGGAATTCTGGCCCCTAACTAATCTTTCCATGTCTGTTCTTATCTGGTCTCCAGTGGTCTTCGGTTCTCGAGATTAACGAAGAATAGACGTACGGACGAACGATTTAAAGTTTGCAATAAGAAAATTGCAGCCCAAAAATTTCAATTAAATAAAGAACTATTTTATTAAACAATTTGCAATCGAACAGGGTTTAAAATTTGTTTATTTTGTAAACATTTCACGTATTCTTTTTTGAATTAAATTACATATTTATGAAGTTTTTGTAATTACAATAGAACTGTTAATAATAATAAAAAAAAGAGTTAAAATTAATCAAAGCTGATGTTCTGTGTATAAGAGTTTAAGAGTTAATAAGAAAAAGAAAATTTATCTTTAAGTTTTCACTTGATAATTAATTAAATCTGAAATTCTAATTCTTGTTCATTTTTCATTAAGAATATTAGACACATTGTTTTATAATTAATACAGAAAAGCAGAAAATATTAATTTAAAAAATGGTTTTTCTTATTAAATTTAATATTATTATATATATTTTTTTCCTACAGAAATGATAGTGTTTACGTTTTTTTTAATATCATCTTTCACAATTTAATAATTAAATGTAACTTCAATCAATTTTATTAATTACACATCATTAGTGTAAAGAATTTATAAAACATGAGATGTTGTATTTATAATTGTAAGTCATTGAAACAAATAAAAAAATAAAACATTAATTTATTATTTGGAAAGAATTTTATGAAGTAATTATCATTATAATCAATTAATTAATTATAAATAAATAATAATAACTAAATTACTATTTTATATATTTTTTAAATAACTCTGTTAATCTTATCTATAATAACTTTTTACCAATGCGTTACGCTCCGTAACGCACCGGATAATGTGCTTAAAATAAATATTTTAAGCTAATTTAATATTCAGCAGCGTAACTCAGTAAAAAATTAAGTAACGCACTTGAAAAAAAAATGAGGTTCTTAAGCGTAACTGAGTAACAAATAACCTTTCGAAACTTCAATTCAGTAACATATTGAATAACGTGCTTTTTAAGCGTCCAGTAACATAACTGCGTAACGAATTTAGTAACCTACTTGAAATGGGGGTGCTTAATCGTTACGTTATTCAGTAACATCATTGAGTAACGAATAATGTCCACTTTTTCAGCAAAACGTTAAATTTAGTAACATACGTAACTGAGTAAATGAGTTTTTCACAATACGTCACGCATAGTTACGTAATTGAAAAACGTATCGTAACGTAATTTGTTTATACTGAGTAACGCATACGTTACTCATGTGTAACATATTACTGAAAGAACTCAAAATTTAACGGAATAATTTACAAAAATAAAGAAAAATTATTATAATTTTATATAAATAAATAAATAGATTAATTAATTAATATACTTAGTTACTATTGGGTAAATTTAAGACCACAACAATATAATTTTTTTAATATTTTTGATAAAAGTCTGTCCACCATTTAGCCATTGTCATGTACAGGAACGAATCGACCCAGTTTAATAAATGCTTGAATTACGACGATAAACGCTTCGAAAATTGAAAATTGTGTAATATTTACATTAACTTAAATTGATTTATGAGCAAAAAAAATATTAATGGTGCACATTACGTCAAAAATTACTTAACTATAGCAATTTTCAGGAATGGCATCGATGATTTTCTAATTCGCAATTTACAAAAATTCTTCCTGAAAATATTTATTCATTTATTAAAAAATAATCTTTTAAAATTGTTTGTACGATAGTTAATTTTTAATTTCCACAGTAAATTTGTCACAGAACACGAAAAAAAAAATACAGAAAACCTTTCCCGTTTATTATAGGATCTGTTACAAAATTTTATCTGGATTAATATGAGAAATCGATAAGAATGCGATGTATTTTTATGCTAAAAGTTAATAAAACACGGATATAATTTAAGGATTTCAATTTTGTATTTTATTAAAACAATTCTTTACTTTATAAATAATAATAATAATAATAATAAGAGAAGTTATCGAGGATTATATGATACACAACATACGAAAACCTATTATACTATTCATTATATAGAATATTCTTTTTGTCATGAGGCGGATAATATTTCTTCCTACTCACAATTCTTATTAATAAGATCTCATATTTCTTCTTAAAAAAATCTTGACGACCGAAAAAATAAAAAAAATGCATAACAATACACGAAAAGACAGTTCATTTCTCAACACCTTCAATGAATTTTCTTCCTTTGAAAAATCAGCAAACCGTGACATTATTTTGTACTTTTCTTGTTAAATAATACAACGAAAAACTAATTTTTTTTCTTTAGATTTTTATTTAAAAAATAATCAAATTATATGTAATAAAACCTGTGTAAGCCGGATCGCACGGTACCGAATATTTTTCTTGATTTGGCAGGTTTCCGCTTCGAACAGGTTTTTTTTTTGTTTTAAGGACAATTCGCTCCGTTTCGAAGAATTTTTCCGTTTAGGCAAGTGTCCGTTTTAAAAAGGTTTTTTTTAAAGATAAAAATCAGTCCGTTTCGATGAATTTTCGGGCATGTTTTCGTTTCATTCGGGTTTCGTTTTAGACAGGGGGTTTTTGCTTTGGATTTTATTTATTTATTTAATTTTTTTGTGTTTTTATCAATAAAAAACAAGGCGCGATTATGTTTTTAACACGTAAAATAGATTTAAAATGCTGAATAAGACATAATGTTAAGAGGTTAGATACAGCACGATTTACTTCTTGTTACAAGAAATTTTTGTTTAGCTTGCACAAGTTTAAAAAGGAATCGTTGTATTAACTGAATATAAGTTGATGAGTGAGTGTCCTTAAGCTATGAAATCAAACTTATACAAGAGTCTCCGCTTCTATAGTCCTTATTTAAATAATCAAAAATGATAAGAAAATCATTTAACACAGTGAAAATTACACATTTAATTGTGTTTTCATCGATTTACGCCAAGAATATTATCCTGTAAATTCGATTATTTACAAAATATCATTTTATTTAGACTTAAAATACATTTTTAATTTAGAAAATTAAAAGTATTGATTTTAAGACACGTTTTTTTCTTTGTCGAGGAAATTGAATTTTAAGCCCACAGAGTGATTCAAATATCCGTATACAAAGACAAATTACTCACTTTGAATGCAGTCGCTCACACGAGTGGCATTTTATCGTATAAAAACATCCCTCTCGCACGTGACAGACACGTGTAAAACACGTCAGACATCCCTTTGGGTACTCAGGCGTTGAATCTCCCGCGATAAAACATCGCACTCGAATGTAGAAACGGCAACACTTTACAAATTTATATTTAAATTTTATCCCGTGTTTTAAAATATTTAATACTTAACACGTGGGCTTATACAAGTTTTTAACTCGATTTTCGAACCGAGAAAAGATTCTTCGCTCTTGTTTCAATTGTTAAAAACAATAATAAGAGATAAAATCTCCATTTTTATATTATGTAAATAAAGTATTTTATTTTATTTTTTCTATAATATACACTTGGAATATTTGGAAAATAGAGTTTTGTCGTGAGATCGAATTTTTCAATCTGGTCGTTCGAAGCGTAACACGCGTGTATCTTCCCCCCCCCCCTCGTAACGTTCTGAAAACTGTTTTGAATGTGGTCCTCGAGTGAAGATTTCATGCAATTTATCTTTAGCTGAAAAAATGCACTCTGTTCCTTTACGTCTACACGTAATACTACGGGGAATTGAGTCTCCTTTGTTTAAAGTATCTCGTCGTAAATTGACAACAAGATTGTAATAAGGATATCCTTTGTTATCTCGAAATTTATAACTTCATCTATTTGTTTAGAAATCATCGAATAAAGAATTGAGTGAGGATTTATTCTTAAAATATTCTTACAGTATTTAGTAAGGACTTCCGCCATTCTTTTCGTAAAACAATTTCTGCAAATTACTAGTAAGATATTCGAATTTTGTTCAATTTCTCATTCGTTTCGGGCTTATTACTTAAATAATTCGTAAATAAATAATTTCTTTATCAGTTTTATAGAAGTTTATAACGATTTTTGTCTATCTAACTCCGTTCTCGAGATTAAGGAAGAACGGACGGACATACGAACGGACGGACGACATTAGGAGTATAAGTCTTCATTTGAAAATTTCAGTCGAATAATTATTAAAGTAGACGTTTATTCTTCCAAATATTCTCTTAAATTTCTTCTCTGGCATCGGTTTGTATGTCTGTTCGTAAGATTTAACTATTACACAAGACATAAAAGTGTAACTTAAAAATTTTATTATTATTGATTTTTATAAAGGAAAAAACAAAAAATATCCTAAAAATTAATGAACTTATTTTCTTACTAACTTAATTAGCACTAATGAATAAAATTAAAATGAAAATCATTAATTATTTAAGTAATTTTTTTTTATATTTTACGCAAAATTCATTTTCTATACGCAATTTTTCAAATTGTAGACGTCTGTTTGTCTATCCGTCCCTCCTTTCTTAATCTCGAGAACGGAGTTAGATAGACGAAAATCGAGACCGGATATGGAAAGCTTAGGGGTCGGAGGTTACAACTAGCTACATACGAACAGGAAGTCACGAGATTTTCTTAACATAAACAATAAAGAAAATTGTAATAGCATTTTTCACGTTAGACCATTTTCTATTAAATAATAAAGGATTTAATTCAAGTAAAATGAGTTAAGTAATCCAAGTTTTCACACGTTTATTTGATTATTTTGAAATTTAACAGCTTCTTTCAATCGATAGAAAAACCAAAGCTTTCACTTTTATTTGAGCTTCAATTTTAGGGTTTTCGTAGATTGCTAATCATTCTAAATTTGATAAGTCGTTTAAATTTCAACGCCTGTACTTACAAATAAATGTTTATCTTCCTATTATATATAAATTACTTTAGAAATTTGTTTTATATTCCGATTTTTCCTGTAGATTTTCAGGATTTTTTTACTTTTAATCCGTGAAAATGGTCGTTTATTAGAGAATATCGTAAGCTTTCTATATCTGGTATCGACTTACATATATCTAATTTAATAGAAGAGGATTAAGAGAGAACAGACAGACAGACAGACATATGCCTGTAATTTGAAAATTGAAGCGTAACTATAATTAAATTTATTTTTTCTTACTTAAAAGCGTGTTTAGTGTTTGCTGAATGTTTATTTTACTTCTAAATTAATTTTATATTCGAATATTTAGCACTTTTAATCTAAAGAAACGACAGGAAAAGTATGCTTAAATTTTTAGTTTATTATATTAAAAATGTTTTTTATTGAATATTTATTAGTCAAATAAATAATATATTTATTTCCAAACAAATTTTATATTATTTCTTCCGTAGATTATTAGAATTTTATCACTTAATCTATGCAAATGAGCACTTAACGAGAGGATAATAAGGATAAAACAAGGTTTAAACTTGCAATTTTCTTATTATTACTTAAAAAACTTTTCGTTTATTGAATCGTTAAATGAAATAATATTTTATTTCTAGATAAATTTGCCATTTTTAATATTAAATTTATGCATTTTTCAGAAAGAACAACCGAAAACTTTTTGCATTAACTTCGTAAAACCGCAGTAAAAATGTAAGTTTTTAGGTTTTAAAATACAATTTTTTTTTTTTTACTTTTATTTTTATGTAGCATTAAATTTTAGTTTGTGCGTGTGTCTGTCTGTGCACTTTTGGAAAATTTATTTATTTTAAATATTTTAAAAATAAGTAGCTTCACTCCGTAACTTAAAACCATGTCATACACGTGCATAAAAATCTAAGTAAAGAAGCTTTAAGAAGTCAAATTCTTTTCTGAAAGCCTTAAAAGAATTTATGTAAACAAATTTATAACTACTTTTACGCACGTTGAATACGTTTAAAGAGTTAAAAGTCTTATTACAGTTTATATAAATGAGGTTAATACCGTTGGAAATATGAAGCTATAACGGAAGCTTTAAGCAACAGATGCACGCATCTCATTATCAATCAAATCTTCCGTTTGCTAATTAATTTGGCTGTAACTAATGAACATGTTTGTAAAATTCGCTATAGCTGCAACTTATATAAAGCGTGGTTTATATAGTATAAAGCCCTATAACAAAATCAATGTACCATACAGCATGCGTTGTTGGGAAGAATAAATGTTTAAAGAGGTGGCTATAAACTTTTCTGACGTGAAATCTGAGGAGAATATGTTTACACGAGATAGAGAAATGCCTTACTAGTGTTATAGATGATGTCAACTAGAAAACACGAAAACGTATCCCTTCTCTATGAATATTTGAAATATAATCGAATGGCATAATTTCGAATTTAAATTATGTTAAATCTATCTAAATTTAAATTTTCTATGAATTATCTTTTATTAAAATCGTATTTACTTTTAAATCTAGAATTTAAAAATGTCTATAATTATGCAAAATATATAGAATTTTAGAGTGTATAAAATTGGTTTGGTTTCATAATCTACCAAGAGGGGGGGTATCTTTATACAGGAAATTTAGGTATTAGACACGTGAAGAAAATCTGGGAAACTCCACGTGATTTGGAGAGCGAAAACCCCTGACCTGTGTCTAGTGATTGTGTTACGTATATAAATAGTTCTTATTCAGTTTTATACGTATGTTTATACCGTTAGATTTTATTATGCCAGCTGTTTTATACTGTTAAACTTATTAAAATTACTTAAAAATATTTTTATTTTAAATGTTTATGTATTTTAGTATATTATACTTCATTAATTTTGTATGAAGTGTGTAAAGTATAGTACATTACTTACAAAGCATAGACTTACAACTCTTAAGATACGTTGTGTAGGCGTTTACAACCCAATTAATGTAGTTTATATCGTAAAACTTGTATGCTATTTTTAGTTTCAAATTTAAAATACACGTACAAATTGTAGTTTCTAGTTTAAGTTTAAACTTAGAAGTAGTTTCACAAAGTTTATAAAATAAAAATTCCAGTTTTTTATTGTATGTGTTACTCATATTTATTAAATCAGATGACATTACAGGATTAGTATATAATTTTTAAGGATTAAATACTCATAATATTCCTAAGTATGCTATAATTATGACCACATATAAAAAATTATGTACTGTACAGTATATTTATAAACGTAAAATTAAACAAATTGGCTTACCACACTTAAATCTGTAGTGATTTAATATTTGAGACGTTCATTTCCCTATTTTATCAATTGGCGAATGTATTGTGTTTCAATTTCTAATGAATATGTGTAAGTAAATTATATTTTACTGTATTTAATTTCTTTATTTACTTTGTAAAATTTTGTCCATTTTTTAGCTATCTGAAGTTGCCACAGATACTGTTCGCAATTGTTCCATATCACAGTTACATGCTATATACTGTAGTGTCCAGTTTTTTTGTATTTTGGAAAAGACAGGTTAAAATTTCTAATGTCCTATACTACAATATAGCTAACATATCGGAGTATCAATTGATATAAAAAAAATCAAAGTTTTCTCTAATGGATCGCGTGATACAGACTAAAATCCGCGATTCCCCAGTCTTCCCTACACATTTTGACTAAATTTTAATAATATATTTAGTGGAAAACGACCACAATTAATATATATATATATACACGTATAATATCAGTCACAAAATCATTTTTGAGCAGTTTTAGGAACGTTTTTCTAAACTAGAAAAGCATTTTCTATGGTGTATCACTACAAGGCTGGCTTTCATTTCACTTCATGGCAGTTTAGTGGAAAGATTTCACAAAGAAAGTAAAGCTTTGCATAAATATATTAACACTCTGCAATTACATACGGATTAATTATGTTGAAGTGTTCGAGGCTTCGGAGTGCAATGGACAAATTGGGAAGGCTCCTTGGAAGGATTTCACATGGCTATATTATCAGGTATTCATCTAATTATATAACCATGATTCAACATCCACCCATAGAATTAACGGGCGAATATGTCTCGTAGTTATTTGGTCTTTCATCGGAATTGTGGAAAATAATGCTGTAAAGCAGTCATAAATTTGGACTTATTTCTATCTTTTCCACGTAAATATCGTAAAGATCAGAGGAAAGATTTCCGGGGATTTTAATTAATAATAGATGATGTGAGGTTCCATCATCCCGAGACTATTACATCGTATTTGACAGTATAAATTACAAGTAACTTAATTACCGCATTCAAAAGCATTGTCACGAGTAAGCTTCTGTGTGCCTTTTGATGATTGTATATTTGTTTTGTGTAAGTGAGATGATATTACACAAAACAAATATTAATTTAAAAATTAAGTAATTAATAAAATTCGTTTTAATTCAATAGCGTAAATTTAATAGGAGTTTATAAATAAATAGAAAACATATAAAAATAATAATAAATGAATTACGTATAAATCAATGTATAGAAGCGAAGAAGAAGATATCGAATTAAATTTGATTTATTTTTGAATTTAAATGTAAAGTTTAAAAAATACGATAAACTATATATTATTATATATAGAAAGATTTAAAGTATAAATATATTTATATGAATTAGTTAAAAATACTAATTTTTGATATCTTTTACAAATTTCTGCATATGTTTTGTATGAAATATTGAAGAGAAAAATATGTAATTACTACTTAAAATTGAGGGTGAAATCTAATTTTATGGAGATCGATTGAAAATGTTAAAGAAGTTTTTCATTCGTAATTATGAAATGAATAATTAACTTCATAAAATAGATTTTTATTTAAGAAATTTCCGTTAATTTGTCGTTTACTGTTTCTCTTCTTGTATAGTTTTTCGGACATTAATTAATGTTAAATCGAATTTAAATTCGTGATGGTTAACACTGTTTCTAATGGAAGTAGATCCCGGCAAATTTCAATATCAAAGAATCATTTTCAAAGAGTCAAATGGTAACATTATATAAGATTAACACTCTAAAATAATGAAACAATATTTAAAAAAAAAAAATGCTTCAATAGACACTAACACTAAAAGACGATACTACTTAACGTTATTTGTCTATAAAACTTACCCTTAGTGTAATTACTTGAAAGAAAGAATAAATAACAGAATTTTAACAAAGTTTCTATAAATTTTTAGTAAGTTGAAATTTTAGATGATATATTCTAATTAGAAAAAGTTACATGCAATTCTCTACATAATTTAATTAAGTTTTTAAAAAATAATGAAGTGTTTGTTATACAGAGTGTCCCAAAAGTCTCCATACAGTAACACAAATCAAGCCTACCAGTGGCCGAATAAATAAAACCATTGAATTAGTTCGTGCCTGGCTGGCCACCATGCAGTGTTCTGGGTTTTCTTCATGTGTTTAACA
This sequence comes from Centruroides vittatus, assembly GCF_030686945.1. Classification (NCBI taxonomy): domain Eukaryota; kingdom Metazoa; phylum Arthropoda; class Arachnida; order Scorpiones; family Buthidae; genus Centruroides; species Centruroides vittatus. Next base: position 430,912 of record NW_027120671.1, read on the forward strand.
TCTAAACAGAATCTAGTTTCTCCTTTGGCAGATCACCCACGTGTTCCGTTGCCTTACTCCGTCAATCCACTGATAAATCTTAAAGCTGACATTTTAATGTTTTGTGAATAAAGTTATATTTTACTTTTGTATATATGGAAACCCTGTATAATATCTAACTGTTAGATATATGATACAGACGTATTTATTGTAAATTCCTCATTGACACGTTAGAATTAGAAGAAATAATTCATTAATATTACATTACGTTCGATACATTCTATGGTAATAAGATTATAAAAATAGAAAATTTCGTGTGCTACAACTAAATTGCAAATATTCGAAGAATCTCAATAGATTTATGAATCTTTTGCCTGGTTAATAATAATAATAATAATACACTAAAACCTCTGAACAACGGCCACTGAAAGAAACACAGAAATTGGCCGTTGTTTAGAGGTTATATAATTTGTTAGAATTTATTATAGAAGTTGTAACTTAGCGAATTAATTTTAAATTTGCATTCCACATCATTGGATTAGATTCGTTGCATGCTGATAATTAATTTAATAAAGTTTTCGTCTATAGAACATCCTCATCTTCAGGACAATTTATGGCCAAATAATTCACAAATTAAAACGAATAAGGGATAATTCTAGTTTTCTGGTCTTTTAAACTAAACAAAATGTTAAATTTTACACGATTTTTTAAAGTTAAATTTAATTTAAACAATTATTTAATCGTTTATTTAAGGAATTTAATATTTTATGCGAATTAAAGTGTGGCATACTTTATGTATACTTTGTTATCTAGTTCTTCAATCTGATAGCTCTAATAATAGGGAGGGGGGAACTTTAAAAGTTGTATAAATTAAGATAGAAATTTGAAAAGTTAAAATATTACTATATTTTAGAGTATAGAAGTAATCAATCTTCGCTGAAAAATTACAGGGTTTTAGGAATAAAACACTGTTTAAAAAATTCTTAAACTTTCTTGTGACTATTATCAGTTCAATTCTCGCAAGGAAGAAGAAGAAAAATTAGAAAAAAAAATTAACTTAAAGATAAAAATTTATAAATTGCATATCGTGCGATTCTTTTTTAGATAAAATATTGATTTTGATCGAAATTTTAAAGACATGTTTATCTGAAAGAAGAGACTCATTCAAACTTTGTCATTTGGTAATTTATTTCGAATTTCATGAGATTGGATGTAAACGAATTTGAAAATGTACCCAATAAACTTTTGTCTGGTATCATTTTTACTCAATTTTATCAAATTCTATTTAACATAAATTCTACGTACGAGATAGACAAAGCGACTGATTTTAATAAAAATCTTTTTATTTAAAATAATAATAATAATAATAAATATTGCAAAAAATATGGAAAATATTTGGTGTGTTATTATGTGCAAAAATGTATTTGATCAAATGAGTAGATAAAATGATGACACATAGGTATAGGTACTCAAAACTGCCCCGTAAAATATAGTCTTTCAAACGTATTGTTTCAGCTCTAGAAGGGATTAACATCTAACACTGAAACGACGTGTTTGAAAAGTTATAGTTTTGGATTCCTAAGCTTCCAGAACACGTAAAATATTGCCATTATCTCGCGGAACACCCTGTATATACCGTGGATCTTAATAAGCTAAATGATTAGAATCTATTTATATTGCCAAAATGAAATAAGGCAAAGCAACACATGGGCAATCTGCCAAGTGGGATGAATCCCGAGAAGACTTTTTAGTGGAAACTAACTCCTATTCAGGTGTTAGACACGTGAAGAAAACCCTGAAAACTCCAACACTTTGGTGAAGCTCGAAACCGCAACCAACTAACTACCAATGAATTGCCTAACTTTTAAAAATTTAAAACTGTATGCGGCGCCATTAATTATTATAAAACGGCAAAAAGCTTCATTTTGAGAGTAGAAATGAGTTTAAAAATAAATGTGTAAATGCTAATAACGTAAACTCTTCATTAAGTCCTATTATCTGCACTCGAGATATGACACGACACCTCTTTACTTCCTCACTCTTTCGACCTTTAACCACGAAAATTTAATAGTATCAATCACCCAATACCCAAATCTTCCTGCAAAATTTCAGAAATTTTCGACAAAAGGCAAAGGAATTCTCCCAAACACACTAACATACAGACAAATCCCTCAAAATAGTTTTTATTTTAAAATCTTGGGGGAAGGGGGTATGATTTTTAACAGATCGCCATACTTTCCCTGTTATATAAAGGCCGGGAAAGTAAAAATAAAATGGTCAAGAGAAAAGAGTAAGCAAAAATAATTTATTTTTTTAAATATTTTCTTTTATTTAAAGCTTACAAACGAAAGGAAATGTTTAAATAAGACATCCAAAAAAAATGCCGTCAACAAATCTGATAGATGCTGACAACCGTCATACAAATTTAAGCAGAGAATCAATATTTAATTCAAAAAATAAAAATTATTGATGTTCGACTTTACAAATCTCAGAATTTTATGATAAATAATGTTGATTGTTGAATAGTTAGGTTATTGCAGAGTTACGTAGCTATTCAGAAATGTATTCAAAATAAATTAACAAAGTTATGAAATGCAGTACAACCTCTCTAACAACAACGGTCACCTCTATACAGCGCCGTATTTTAGGAACATTTCTAAACAAAAATGCATACAAAAAACCTTTAAACAATGGCGATTATTACCGATAATTAGTCTGCAATTTGAAAAAAAGTGTAGACCTATAAATTCCCACTTTTATCCGTGATTGCCTGTCTGTCCCTTCTTAATCTCGATAGATGAAAATCGAGACCAGATATAAAAAGCTTATGGGTAGATGGCTCCGGTTGACTACATATGAACTTCCGGGTTAGACCGGAAGTCACATGATTTCAATTCGAACATTTTTCCCAGAACGGAGTTACGTAGATGACTGCATGACTCTGTTGTCGACAGGAAAAGTGTGATTTACAGGCGCGAGACATTACTAAATTAAAATCGAAAGCGTATATTTTAAATTAAATAAATTAAAAATTGCAACCCAACATTGTGACGATGTCACAATAATTTTTGCTGGTTTTTTCCTGTTTCCGTTGTTCGGAGGTTTACAATTTTACTTTATTAAAAAAAAAATAATCTCGAAAAATTTCAATCAATTTTTAGTCTTTCCGAATCGATTTTTATTTCAAAATAATCTTTCCTTACGTTCTTCACCTTCTCTATAGAGAATTAACTGAATCGTGTACGGTTTTACGAATAAATCTATAACATCACAATGCGATGATACACCAAAAATGTGTTTTCAATTACAATTATATATCCTACAATTAATAAAAATAGTGTTTTTATCTCTTATAACAAAAAAGTTTAATTTTCTCTCATGTAAGATTTAATGGAAAGATTCATTTAAATTGTTTCTTAAGTATGAATATATTCATCAAAATATAAATATGATCAACAAACTGATTAATCTCAATATTAAACTAAATTGGAAATGAAGAAAAATAGTTTCTACTTATCAAAGAGAATTGCTAACAATTAAGAATTAACTAACCCACTTAGTGCCTGCAGAGTGGAGGAGAGTAAGGAATAAAGTAACTGAAAGTAAATATTGTAAGCAATAAAATACTTTTCAGTAGAAATGGACAAAGGGAAATAATTATGCACGAAGTATTTGATACAGAGAATAATTAAGTCGTACACAATTAAGATTTCTTCGCAATGTTCAAGGAAAGAACAGATGAGAGTTCTCAATTATCTACACTTATTCTTCTTTGTAGTTAATTTGAAGATGTGTGGTTACTCTCTGGTTAGTTATTATGATCGATTATTAATTCTATGTCGATAATTTCGTTGTTATTGCTGCTATGATTGAGGTTATAGCATGACGATGGAATTAAACCTGTACAACTAAATTATGATTTAGAACACCTGCAAATCTTTATTTAAAACATGTTAAGATCAACTTTTTTTTCTTATAAAATACAGCAAAATTATTTTAAAATCTACGATATAATTTTGATCGATTTTATATAGTTGTTTCTTAAATGTTTAGTTTTGTAAATGCCTCAAGAATAATGGGTCCATCTGCCCATCCAAATGCAAAACCTGCCGAGTGGGAATACTTTCCGGTAGGACATTTTATGTAAAATTAACCCCTGTTTATATGTTAGGCACGTGAAGAAAACCCGGAAAACTCGCCCAGCCCGTTCAACAATTATTATTGAGGCCCACCAGTGGCCTTAGTAATAATAATCGAGGCGGTTAAAACACCAGTCTACCGCTCTGAAGAATCTGGGGAATCCGGGATCGGATTTGGTCAAGAGATAAACCCGGGAATTTGCCTCGGATACGTTGGGACTGGCCGATCCCCTGATGGATATGAAAAAAGGCCCTGTTAACCACAGGGCAGAAAGAGTTAAACATGAAAAAAGCATTTATTTTTAAGGTTTTTGGTTAGATGAGGACGTGTGATTGCAAGAGGATAAAGTGAATTCAATGTTGAAAATGATAAAAGTTTTTAGGTTATAGGAGGAAAATTGAGTTAAAATCGATCGAGTTTCAATTGAAGTTTTATTATAAATATATTTCATTAAGAAGTAATGAATTGCAAACATTCATTCAAAGAGCATCTTCATTATCAGACACTTCTTGAGCTTCAACATTAAAATATTAGTAAGAGAATTATTAATAGTATTGAAACTTTCTAATAATTCTCAAAATATAAAAATAATTCTAAAACTTTCCAAAACTTTCCACCTTCCAAGAGGAAGGTGAAAAGAGCACGTCTTCACCTATCTCAAAAACATGTACTAATTGTCTCTATTTCAAGAAAGGAGCTCAAATAAATATTTTTTTTTTAAAAAACATATATATTATCCATAGACATAATGTTAAAGAAAATCATTTTTATTTTTATTTTTTACTCCCTTTCTTATTCTAGAATATTAGAATTTTTGAATTCTAATATTCTAGAATTTTATGGACCTCAAAATGTTCTCTCATTCACCACGATTTAATCGAAATCGTTCTACGAAATAACATCCTCCTACATTAGAATATAATGTTTTATTTATATCGTTTCAATATAAAATTTGTTTCTAATTAAATAAATTATATTTAAATTATAATTAATAATTAAAAATACACTATAATCAATGAAGTTAATCGAATAAAAATTAGTAGTTTGTGTATTTAATACTTTAGTAATATTATTAAGTTAATTTACATTTAAATATTCAAAAATTAAATTATTTTATGTTTTTTTTGTAATTTCAAATAATAATGATAATAATATAAATGCTTTATCATTATCAATAACGTTTCGGTTCAATAAAATTTAAGATTAATGATAACTTTTTACGTTGGATCAATTTTTTCCTTGACCTATTTTTTCCCTGAACTTCACTTGAATAACAACTATTTCCATTTACATTATTTTGGATTTAGTAAATTTTTCATTTCGTACAAATAAACAAAGCAAAGTCGAAAAAGTAACTTTTTAGATTTCAAGTAAAATACCACAAATTGCGGCCACCAAAACAATAAATATTAAACGTTTAACAATGTTAAACGTGAAGAGAAATTCGTAACAAAAATACAATAATCAATTTACGTAGAGAAAAATCATTACTCGGATGTCAAATGTTAAGAAAAACGTAATTTTTTATACCAGAAAAAATGATAATAGAATGTCTGTGATTCGTTAGGACCATTTTGAGGGGCCTCAAAAAAACATTGATTACAAATTATCCATTCCGTTGCACTGTATTAAGGAAAAATATTCTTACTTTTTCTGTTAAATTTTATTATTTTAAAAAAATATAATGCGACTTTTAGTGTTCTTTAGGTCTTTTAATCTATTAGAAACTTCAAAAAAGTACTTCACTCGGATCTGATGGGTCCTGTTAGAACATGACAGACAGTTATATTTTAACAAGACAAAGCTTTGTTAAAATATAAAAATTAATCAAAGAGTGCAGAATAAATCAGTGATTCTCAATGTTTTTGAGTTAGTGGCACATTCACAATCTTCGGTGGCACCCTCATTGCAATGTATCATTATATGCTCTTAATTTATATATGTAAAGAAAAAGTGACGTCGAATATCTTTAAATTTTATATAGAATATATAAATAATAGGTTAATGTTACATATGGTTCCAAAATGGCGGCTCGTCTCTGATTCAAGAGAACAGAAGAAAGAAAACAGTGAGGAGACACGTTCTAACTTAACCTAACCTATTCTAATAATTTTGTTGGTAATAATTATGGTAATTTATTAGAATAGGTTAGGTTAGGTTAGGTTAGAACGTGCGTCCTCACTGTTTTCTTTCTTCTGTTCCCTTGAATCAGAGACGAGCCGCCATTTTGGAACCATAGGTAACATTAACCAAATAATGTTAAATAGCAGAAATACAACTAACGTTTTAAAAATTACTTTTTGAAATTTTATGGTACTGTACATCTATGAGAAGTTCGTTGAGAATCAGTTTAATAAGTCATATTTAATTGTAATTAATATAAAATTAAATTCATTTTTAGATTTTAAACTTCAAAATTTATACAAATTTATCGAATATCAAGGTCTAGAGATCAATCGGATTAAGTTGATGTGATATGGCAACATCACACATGGTAAATCTGTCAAAGAGGGATGCTTTCAATGTAAACTTTTATGGGAAACTAGCCACAATTTGAATACTAGACAAGTGAAGAAATCCAAAAAACTCCACACATAACCAGTCTGTTGGTGAGGCTCGAACCCGCGACCAACTGGTGGGCTTTAGATCAATCAAGAGATATGAAGGAGAAACAAATTAGGAACGATTTGTCATCAAATATTATCAATAATTTCAATTATCATGTTAGAAAATATGCTTATGCGAATAATTTCATAATATATGCGATTAATACATCAAGTAATAGCGAGGTTGTTAAAGTCAGTGGAATCATGCTCGACATTCCAAACGCCATTGTCAAACTTCTAGGCTTACAGGAAAGCGGCGCTAACGTCCGACGTACACGTTTTTGCGTTTAAAACTTCGGCCTGAACCTCGCTAATAACTAATACAAATAAGTCATAAATAACAGGATAAATATGATGTTAATACTTTAATAAAAAATGCAAAAAGTTTGCTTACTTTCCCATTATTGATCAATTATGACAGAATGCCATCGATCATGCTTGATTCCCAGACATGTTGAAAGATTTAGGAGTGATGAAAACCAGAGATGATGTAGAAGGTTACTCAATAAAAGCAGCAATAAATTATACAAGAGATATGCGTCAATACAGGACTTAGACTAATTTCTTAATGTATTATGTTAAATACACGACACTGATTAGGTTTGGTGAAATACAAGAATGCAACACGTGGGCAATCTTCAAAGGAGGGGAACCTCAAAAAGACCTTCTATTGGAAATTGGCTTCTATTTACGTGTTACAGGTAAATAAAACCTGGAAACACGTGGCCAAGCCTGTTTGGGGTGCGAACCCTCGACCAAACTACCAGTGTTCATTGGTTTTAGCTAGTCTGGCACTCTGTAGAAGTGACGATCAATACAATTCAATAAAAAATGGGTGCAAATATATAAAAAATAATCTTTTTAAATTTTAAAATGAAATAAATTATTGTTAATTTATTTAAACCGAATATATGTGATAGATCTATGAATTAAAGATAAGCACAATAAAATTGAAATCAATAAAAATGTGTAACGTTACATTTAAAATGGAATTATGCAAAAAAAAAAAAATAATAAATAAAATATAATATATTTGAAATTCAGGGATTCCTGAAATACATTCCTGAATATGATAAGCATTACTGAAATTAGTAATATGATACAAATTCTACTGAATATTTTCCACAGAAAATTATCAAAAAATGACATAAAATATATAAATTTTTAAGTAAAAGAATACGTTTAGATAATGGAAATAAAATAAATGTGATTGCATAATTATGTGTAAAGTGCTGAATATATTTATAAGAAAGTCTAAAAGATATTTTTAAACTAAATAAAATTTATTATAAATTTCTTAAAATAGAATTTGAAAAAAGTGGATGATTAGAAGCTGCAAAGATTAGATCTAAAGGGCTAAACTATAGGAGAAAGTAATAGAAAAACATCATAAAAAAGTGGAAAGACCAAATTTCCTTTTTAGTTAGAGACAAGTTTGCACTAAAACGATATCATTGAAGTCGAATCAAGAAAAGGAAATAAACTTAAAATGGATAGTTTTTCTGTATTCATTTCTAAATAAATAAATAAAGAAAAGATTGAAGTACACTTTCGTACACCTTAGAACACTTATTAAATATAATACAGTCAAACCTTGTAAAGACGGACACTAACGGAAATATTAAAAAATGGCCGTTGTTTAGAGGTTATTCTGTATGAATTTTCGTTCAAAAAAAACACTTCCTAAAATGGCCGCTGTTTACAGGTCGGAAGATAAGAGGTTCGATTATACAAAACTTGTTTAAAGTTTATTAAAATAAGGATAAAATGGAGGACAATTAAATATTAAAAATAGAATAATTTCTAATTATTAATTTTTTAAAGATTTTCTTTCAAATTCAATTTAAAATGTGGTAGCTATTTATCAAAATGGCGGACACTGACTAATGAAGTGTTAAGAAAAGAAAACTTCATTCTGTAATAGAGATAACGATATTTATTTTAATCAGAATCTCATTGAAGCAACATATATATATATTTTAATTAAATAGAAGTTAATGAAGTCGTACTTAAAATAATTTTTCTTTGTAAATTAACCCAACCTTTGATATTAATAGTTTAGAAACTGTCAACTTTTTAATATAATTAACCGTTCTAAATCATTTTTTTTAATTTAATTTTTTCAAATATTATTTAAGGTTATATCTTATATTAAAGTTAATATATTCAGGTATATGTATAGACAGATTTACTGTAAAAAAAATATTGAAAAAAATTGTAATTTGTAAATATCCTAAATCCCAATCCAATTTATTATTACAAAAGTTAAAATTTAACACGTTAAAATTGTAAAAACTTATAAATAAATCATTCTTATTTTAAAAGGGAGGAAACAAGATTTAAGAGAAGAACGTGGAAGAAGCGTGAGGACTATCTGATATTTATTCCTTATTTATTTATTTATTTTTATATCGTATAACCAAGAATTGAAAAGATTTTGAACGTTTGATACGTATATAATAAACTAAAGAAATTTTATTTGTCACAGTGATCCGTTCCAGAAAACTACAGCCAAATTTGTCATTTGTCGTCAATTTTGGCTGTGAACATCTTTAATGATAAATTGCGTGGCTTTGCAACAAAAAACGAAATTAAACGAATCATTTTTCTGAAAAATGATGTAAATTTTAATATATTTTTAAATTAAAACTATTAATGAAAGTAATATTTTAACGATCAGAAGCTATAAAGTGGCAGAAAATATTGGTTTATTTTTATATGGCAACGTAACACGTGGGTGATCTGGAGGATTTTCTTGTTAGACACGTGAAGAAAACCCGGTAAACTGCACGAGCCGGTTATTAGTCGTGAACCTGTATTCAGCGGTATTATCCACTTGCCACTTGCGGACACAAGTATATACGGATAAAAACTGTATAAAAACTGGTTGTTTATGTATATAAATATTTATTAAAATATTTTAAATGTATATAAAATAAAATATTTTCATACTAATCATCGATATTACTGAATTTTAGCTAAATTAAAAAAAATTAATTATAGACTTTAAAAAGATATTTTAAAAAGTAAATAAAAGAGATTTATTATCTTCGTTTATTATTTTATTTTATTTTTATTTTTTTTTCCTTTAAATTAAAGAAGATTTTATCAAAAACAACCCCTTAATTAATAAATATGTTTTTATAAAAAAAATGTTATCTAAAACTGTAATCCAATTTACTTAAAATAATTAAATTAAACGTAAAAATCTAACACTTTCAATAAAAAATAAAGAATTAAAATGCATTTTAAAAGCATTTTAAAATTATTTTTATTAACCATTTTTATAATATTTTGGCAAATTAAATCAAAGGATATTATCTTTATTTTTAAAATGTATTTATTTTATTTTATAAAAAATATATAAGAAACAATTCACCATAAATAAAAATATCAGAGGTGAATTTTTATATTGACTTTATATTAAAAATATTTTTAAGAAAATGTAAAAAAAAACTTTTTTAATTTTTATTTTTAAAAAATTAAAAAATATATATATTTTCTTACTCAATATTAAAATATATAAATGTAAGAAATTTAATTTTAGCTATATCCTTCGGTATTATTGATAAATATTAAATTTGAAAAGATTTTAAATTAATTCGACTGTCAGAAATTTTAAAATAAAACATTAAAATGTTTATTCTATGGGGATGATCATAATAAGAAAGTGTTTAGAGCTCTGTGTATTAAAAAAAACTATTGAAGAAATTTCTACCAAATTTGGTATACACGTTGTTTCGAGTATGTAGTTTCGCTTATCGAAAATAAAATTATACTTCAAAATTCTGCCGCTAGGAGGAAATTTGGCGCTGCTGTCCCCTCAATATTTACGTTTTCTAATGAGTTTTGGGACTTTTTTCTTATTTTAATTACAGGCGTATAATGAGGAATTGACGATTACGTGAAAGATCATACGCCTGTTCACCTGTTCAATTGTGTAGAACGTTTCAATACTCCTTTTATCTCTGGAATTACTTATAAATCGTACTGTAAGTAGTATGTACAGTAAGGAACAGCAACGCCAAATTTCGTCGTAGCGGTTGAATTTGGAAGTAAAAGTTTTCCCCTAAAATCGAAACCGCGTACACACAAGAAGAGGTTCAGAGTTGAGAAATGCAAGGTCACTCCACCAATGAACTCAGTTGATACAGGAGTAAGAGATGAGTAAAATAAAGTATGAAATTTGTGCAAAGTTCCAATAGAAAAGGAGTGAGACCCAGACAAATATTGCCATATGTGACAGTTTTACTAATGTGCTTAAATATGTTGTTTCTTTCAGGAAATGTCGGAGAAGTCGTATGGAGAATTTATAACGTACAAAATTGAGATTGATGTCTGTTTTTGAATATTTAGATGTATGTTTACATATCTTTTCACTCCTTCCAGGTGATTTTCCAAGCTCATTGTATTCAATCCTACTGTTTGAACCATCGTTTGGTTGAAAGAAACTCACACGTACTGTTGAATTTACATTTACATTACATATTTAACTTTTTGCAATGATTTTGTTTAACTAAATGGTTTATCCCGTGTCGTTCTGTAACTAACAGGCAATTATTAAATTCTTAAGGTCTTGTACCTTACTAATATAATATAGTAAGTTAACTATTGTAAAGCCTAAACTACTGTCTTATACGGATATTTAGTCATGTTTCTACCAATTCCATACAATAATATCTTATTATTTAAACTCAGTTTACGATTCATATTCACAAGTGACTTTTGGTCGACCTTATGCATTGTTTAGCTATGAGGTATAAGTTCTAACTATTAATACAATTACTTTACATTATATTCTTTGTACATTTTAATTACTTAATGAAATATTTCTGCTTGTTTTTTATTTTTTATTTGGAAAGAAGTATTTTACGCGACAAATCGATACATCGGGACTCAGACTGCTCTGATTTTTTAAAAAGAATCGTACGTTTACTTGTCTGTGTGTATACGAGATTGATTGAAAATGGCTTAATTTAAAGAAAAATAATTTTAATTTTTGTGCAATGTTACTTAAGAATTTCTAGGACGATTCCTAAACAGAACACGGAATTTATTAAATATTAAATATACAGTCAAACCTCTGAATAACGACCACTAATGGGATAAAAAAAATGGTCGTTGTTCGGAGGTGGACGTTATTGAAGGTTCGAGTATATTATATTACATTATAGAACTTTATTCAGAACATTTCTATGTTGTACATTTAAAATATATATATATATTATCCGAAATTATCCAGTTTATAGAATAATGTTAACACTATAGTTCTTCTTCTTATTTACAATAATATAATATTTTACCTTAAGATTATATCATTTACACGTTTAAAATACATATACTATAAAGTTACTCAGATAAAAAGTAATAATAATAATCTATAAAAATTAAAGTGTGAAATGAAGATAACAATGTTTAGAATTATCAAATATCTAGGGTATTAATATCATAGATAAAAATACTCACCAAATATAGCATCTAGAATCCCAAAAGGCATGACAACTACAGATACTAAGAGATCGGCGATAGCTAATGACATTAAAAAATAATTAGTAACATTCTGTAGTCGCCTTTCAGTGCTGATAGCCAGACATACCAAGACATTTCCTAAACCTCCTGCCAATACAAAGAATGAAAGTAGAAGAAAAAACCAATTGTAAGAAATCGGTTCGATGCTGAGGATATTTTCTTCAGTTAGATTGGTGATACTACTGTTCATTTCTATACCCGACGATACTACTATGGTATTATCTGTTTGCCCATTAACTATGTAAGTGATCACATATTCGGTAATGTTAATTATTTTCTGGATATTGCTGCTACTATTAATAACGTTTACATCTTCCGATTGAAAATCGTCATCGTTATTGATTTGTTTCCAGCTATGATAAGTCAAAACGTTCTGCATTGTTGTAAACTGGAGCAATAAATTGTCTACTTCATTTTAACTGTCTCAATCACGCAACTATCAAAATTCTCTCATTTGTTACAACCCGATACCTAAATTAGACACTTGCCAACATCTGAAAATAAATCAATAAAATATATTTTATAACAATTTCCACCATAAAAAAGAATAATAATATAACATTTAATTATTGTATTAAATATCTGCGAGTAATAGAGCTACTTTATCAATTAAAGAACGACGTTGTCACCTTCATTATTGTTATTATTATTGGGGGTAGAGCCTACTCGAGGTCTAGGATCTACTCCCCTAAGCCCTATCTAGAAAGGAGGAGAGGGGATGAGGAGGAGGAGATAAGAAAGAGGAGAGAAAGGTAATGAGCAGAGAGGGTGAAGCAGGAAGTGTAAAGCAAAAAATAAAAAAAAGGTTACGTAATTTAGAATTACATAAAGTAACAGCTTCACTATAAGGACGTAGTGAAGCTTTCAGGAAGATAATTAAATTTTTTTTTACATTTTCCTCCTGTATTTTAATATGAATTCTTATTTTTAAAAAAAATATATAAGAATTTTTATAATATTATAGCGATTTTCAAAAATATAAATTTTCTAGCGATTTATAGAATTGTTTCCATTTTTCTTTTACAATCAGAAGTAACTTGTTTGAGCGCATTTATCTGTACAGAATCATTCGGAAGTTGCAACAGTTAAAAGGAAATAAAAAAGATGGAAATATTTACCGTACAATTCAACATCAAATCTAGATAATGTTTGTTTACAAAACGATTTTTCGTATCACTAATGGGAATTTTATTTAAAGTAGATATAACGTTAAATATTCCAACTTCAAATCATGTTCTGTGAAGAAATCTATGCGATAAATAACTTAGAAATCACTTAACAGATAAAAATCGTATTCACTAGTAAATTTACCTAAATTCTCCAATAAATTTTAATAAATTTATAATCTACATAAGAGATTTAAACGTGTATAAATTTACTTATTAACACAGTATTTTTTTTTTTGTATAAAGTATGATATAAAAGCTGACTTAAAGTGCGCTATATTTAAGATGCGATATTAAATTTTTAAGCAATTAAAAACACACGGAATGTGTATAATTATTTAAAAATTCCATAGAAATAGAGAAGAAAAGTATTTCTGAAAATTAAAATTTTGTAAATTACAAAAGAATTAACATTTCTGTTAATTCTTTCTAAAAGTATAAATGATGTCGGTTGTGGAATTTTACCGCATATTACAAGGTTTTATGTAACACGATGTTGTGTAAACAAGGCTATTTTAATATGATCGAAACTTTGCTTTGAATTTGCAACGTTGCTCAATTTGTAACTAAACTGTAATGTGTCAAACTGGTTGTGACTGATGACATAAGGTAAGTTTTATCGATTTCTTCCTTCTCATACGCTGGATGCCACAGTTATAATAGTAGTTAGTAACTTTCCGATAGTACATAATTATTTTGAATACATTTCCATTCGATTTTCATTGCAAATAGGATAGGGAAAAAAGACCTTCTAATCATGAATTGAAAGAGAAAGAATTCGACTATTTTGCATTAAATTCTTTTACTTTATTGTCGAATTTTTTTAACGAATAATAATAATAATAATAAAATGCGGTCGAATAATGATAAAATTTACATCATTTTTTAATATTTTTTTACTAAAAATAATTTCATATCCTTGTCATTAGAAAAGTATTGATAATGAGAAAATATTATATTATATTTTGGAAGAATTATTTGAATTTTTTATCAAGTTTACTGTATTAAATATTTTCTTACATTAAGAGAAAATTTGTACGATAAAATGGTAGAAATAGAGACAAAAATTTACCTTTAGACATTGCCAAGTTTCATCTTTTTCTTGATGATAATGTAACAGATACTAGAAATTTTTTTATGATAATACTCATCAATTGAGTCATAGATTTAAATTAATTCTCCTTTATTTTATTTTTAATATCTGTCGACTTTTAGCAAATATAAAAATGCAAAATGTTAAAATGTACTTTTTTTATTAAAGGTTTTTTTTCATTATTAAATATTTTAAAACATGAAAACATTACAGAAATCAATAAAATTGAATTTGGCACATTACTCTATTTTAGATAAGAGAACGATATTAATAATGACACTAACTTGTATTTAACTTTACATGAGCATTTTTGAGAAGTTTTACAGAGAAATTTTCTATTTTAATCACATAAAAAAATTTAATAAAAAATGATTCCAACAGCGAGTTGCTTAACTTTTCCGGCATCTGTATGTGGTGCCATCTGTTATGACATTTTATTTACAAAATTTTTTTAATATTATTGATTATTATAAAAGCTTAATTTTGAGGATAGAGACGAATTTTATAAAAGAAATTGTAAATTCTAATAACGAGTAAAATCTTCATTAAGTCTGACCCCACTTGAGATATGACACGTGACGCCCTATATCTCCCCAACTTCTTGACATTTAATCACCAAAATTTAATAGAATCAACCCCCCTAATACACAAACCTACTCGCAAAATTTCATTAATTTTCGACAAAAGGAACAGGAGTTATTAAGCTTCAAATTGAGTAAACAAAGTCGTGCCCTCCCCCACACACCCACTAATAGAGGGAGGAAAGAACCCGAAAGTAATTATTTTATACATTACTCCAGTTAGATAAAATATAATAATAATAATAATAATTTGAAGCATTAGAACATATAAACAAGCCTTACAACTTTTTAATTAAAACATATTATTTAACTTTCACATTACTTTCCCTTTATTTTGACAATTGAAAGAATTACAGAACTGAAACAAAATACCCCTTCAATGATGCAATCAAGTGGAATTTGTCGAAAAAAAATTGATTTTTTGTGAAATATCTTGAGACTATTAGACCACAAGATATTAGAGTCTTCAGAAGGGGAAAATAAGCATCGTTTCAAAGATTTTTTTTCCTACTTTTTATGTTGGTTTTATCAATTTGTGTGAACTTTCCCAACGGCAAAAGACATATTCCATTCTTTAAACACCATCTCTAGTTAACAGGAATATATATATATATATATATATATATATATATATATATTTTTTTTACCTCATATAAATTGAAACTTTCTCTACATTTAACATAAATTAAATAAGACTGAAAGATAAAGTTAATATCAACAATTTTTTACTGAACTAACACAAATTTAATATATAAAATGTATTAATTTAAAAAGAAACTATGAATTTAGTTCTAAAATATTATAATTTTTGTATTTTTATTTTATTTTATTTAAAATTGATTTATATATTGATTAAGAAAGTATAATTCTAGTTCGATGTTGTTGAGTTTCACTGCTTATATCTCATGAGAAATCACGATATCAGTAAACGAAGATAGAAGGAAATGATTGTTAGAAATTGGAAACCTTAAAATTGTCAAGAAATTCAATGTCACTGAGATAATCGATAAGCCCAGATAAGTCTTAATTTATAAATAAATAAATATATATATATATATATATATATATATATATATATATATAAGAGAACAAGGGAAGAAAACAATGTTTTCTATAGTAAAAATAATTCTTTAATTTTAATATATGCTGTCCACTTGTTAAATGTTAAAGTATGAAGAAAAATACATGTTAAATTTATACATTTTACTCTTTAATGCAAACAATAATTAGCCATTTGACTGCTGACTAAGTAACGAATTTCTAGTATCATAATGAGAGGAATTTTAGTGGTTTCTTGATTGCGACTGTTATTCTGATAGGACTTCAGTAATTAGCTGAACAGTAACTCGACATTTAAATATTCTAACCTTTGTGTTGATGATCTTTAAAAGAAGGAAAAAAGGGAGAAAAAATAATAATAACAAAAAATAGAATAAAATAGATTTTTCTCTCTCTAACAAATGCTATTGTTTCCGAGGAATGAGTGTTTCATATATTTCCATTTTTCTCTATTATTTATAATTCTATCCTTTTCATACAATTCTTTACAAATTTAGAAGTAAATTAAAATATAGTAATTCATTTTTTTAAAAATAAACTTCCATTAAGAATTTAATGCTGAAATCGATTATCATGCGAAATATATTAAGCTTTAACATTTAAAAAATGGCATAAAGGAATGATTAATTTTAAATGCAACGATTGTTTTTTTTAACATTTGCTTATTAAAAAACTATTGTAAGAAAATTCATTGTTTTTTTTAAATTAAAATCTCCCTGTATATACGCTTTGTAAGTAAAGTTGGGTTTGTTTGGTTAAGGCAAACCACCTGACACGTGGGATGCTGAGTCAGGGAGGAGTTTTATCAGAGACTGGCCCCTATTTATGGAATACAAACGTGAATAAAGCCGGGAAAACTCACGTGGCCAGCTCGTTAGCCAGGGGGAAACCACGACGAACTACCAGTGTTCAGTGGTTTTATCTCTTTGTAGTAAGAAATTTATCCTTAGGTTTTGAAAATATTATTTTAATTAATAAAAATTATTTAAAGAGAAAAATATTGACAAAATTCTCTTTAATATTGTTCTGGATTGATACGTTTTATTGTATATACCATTACATTGTAATAAAACCTGCGTAACCCGGAATTGCTCTTTATCGAATTTAGATTTCGTTTTAAACAAGTTTTACTATTTAATAAAGTGCGTTATTATTATAAATACTAATAATTACTTACGTTAAAATAGATTATTTATATTTTATATAATAATAATAATTTATTAAAAGTCAAAGGATATATTCCTGTAAAACCCTTAATAAGAATAATCCCAACAAAAATTCATATTTTATATTTAATTTATTATAGTAAAACCCGTATAACACTGAATTGCACCGTATCGAATTTTCCCCCGTTTAGGCAAGTTTCGGGTTCCGTCTTAGACAGGTTTTACTCTTTTATTTATACACCAGTTTCACGACGTGATAAATATAACAATATGTTATTAAATTATTAATAAGATTTATTTCTACCAATAAAATTAATTTAATAACAGAAATAAGGGAAAATATATATTTATATATAGTTTTTATTTATTTATTTTTTTAAAGGAATATATAAAGTAGATAAATTTGATTTTATTTGATGGCTCCAATATTATATTCCTTCTTTAAATTTAAATATTGCATAACAATTTATATAACTTTTATATATTTTTCTTCAATAAATATTTAATAAATTTATCATTAGAATTGAATTGTGAATATAATTTTTTATTCAAATTTAAGCTGAATATTTCATTTATATTCATACTTTTTAAAGTGTTTAGTAATTTAATTTTAAAACTTGCAATTAGAGGTTTTAACTGGCGAATTATACGTTAATAAAATGTAAAAATTATTTATTTTCTAATTCAAACAATTCTTGAAAAAGCGAAGTTTAATAATAGTTAAATATATTTATAATTATGGATAAACTAGAACTAATCATTAAGTTCACAATCTGCTTAATTCAATTAAAAAATTAATAATTAAAATTGTTCTTTATAATCTATTCTTATTGAAAATTTTAACATGTATAAAGAGAATAATTAATTTTATTTCTAAAACTAAGTTTTATTTTAGTTTCTTATCAAACGTGTTGTGCTAAGTGGATAATGAATTAAATCTAGCAAAATATATTAGCAAGATAAAACTAAACTTTATAACGGTAATATAAAGCAAAGTTTGATTAATTTCGGGGTCAGATATTTGTCTTTTATGCAATAGAATTTTGAATTCCCAGGGGAAAAACAGCATATTTATCTGACGTTTCTGAGATGCGATCTTTCTGCTATGCTACTCTTCGAATTTTTTTCTCGAGTTTCCCCATCCAAAAGTTCCTTATCAAACAACAGAATGTTCTAATATAGTTATTCCTACTGACTTTTATCGCAAATTGTACTTATCTAAACGAGATATTATGCAATGCTGCTTTTAATAAAGGATGTTTTAGGTCAAGTAATTGCTTCATAGAATCCCACAGAATAAACAATTCGTATTGGTTGTTTCTAATCTTTACTACGCTATCTGAAATCAAATAAATGCTATTTGTAATGTACAATGCAAGTTCAATAGTTCCACCACATTATCACAGAGAGACTTAAGTACACAACTCACAACTTGGATTCAATAGTTTCTATCAGAAATTCCTCCCATATACCGGAACGATTCGATTTGAAACGTTAATAAGAATCAAATTAAACGAATTTTTTTAACAAGAAAATATTTATACGATTTATAATTTTATATATTTTTAACTAAAAACGTTTTGCGTAACGCATCGTATCACCTTTACACATTTTAGTAAACGTAATTGTTTTTAATGGATAAACACGAGAAAACAAACAAGAAAAAAGTACGCAACTCAATATAATTCGGTACAAACCACTGATTTTTTTCTTTATCCATCTAATAGAAATTTTATTTTAGGAACCATTTTTTTTTAATTATAAAAACTTGCAGCAGCAGAAGGGATACAAGTGGAATAACACAACCACCGTTAAATTCAATAAATTCTAAATGCGTAAAGTAGTTCTTTCTACGTTTTATAGAAGTTTAATCGAAAAAAAAATATTTGTTTTCACATTAAAACGTGTAATTATATAATATTTAAAGACTTTTAAAACAATATAACAGAACAATTATTTGCGACTTTAATAGAGTGAAGGCAAAGATTTTTAAAACCAAAACAGTTTAAACGGATTAAAAAGCGAAATTCGTATATAAAATAGAATTTTAAACATAAATAGCGAACGTTATTTTATATGTAAAAGCGTTTCAAATATATATAAAACAGTAAAGATTTATAAAACGCGTTTTATTATTCCGCTAACAAACTCATATATAACACTAGAATAAACTCGTATATTAAAATAAATAAATAAATTATTAAATATTTTTAAGCTATAATTTACTGACCTTATAAAGATATATTTATATAAACGAAAATTTCCTAACTTGTAACACATTTAAAGCGTGTGATAGAGTTTCGTCCGTGCATATTCCCAATCCTCAACGTCACTGCTACACCTGACTCGATACCACGGTATTGCTATTGCCATTGCCGGCTCTCATTGGTTGCATTTTACTCCCACAGAAGGCGCTTCAGTACTAGTGGTGATAGCTATTACAACTTGTTCAATCTGAAGATAACATTATCCTGAATTTTCTTTTTACTCTGTTAACAATAAATATGGCAAAATAAATTCCATTTTCTTGTCAATATCCTCTTCGCAAATGAAGATATTGGAAAATCTTCGATGGCCATTCCGCAATTTTTTAAGAAATTTCCATTTATATCTTACTTTATTTACTTTAGTAATGTGTAAAGCGCTAACAGATGGATTGTATCCGATAATTTACAATTTGTACCTTTTGTTATTAGAATAATTCAAACACGAGTTAATTAATTAATTCCAATATTATTTTTCTTGCAAACCGTAAGAATTTAATATAATGAAATTTATCAAAGGGGAAGTATTCAACTTAAAAGATGTCAAGAGCCATTCTAACATCCAATTTCGTTCGATGAGTGTGTTTATTTAGCAATCGAAATAAATCAAATTTGCTGGCGGTCATAATTCTTTACAAAAAAAAGAAAACAATTGTAAATTACTTGCCTTTAATTATAAAAATAAACCTTAAAATTTGTATATATTTAAAAAAATTATTAAAAGGATAAAATAAAGTTATACACAAAGAGAGAAGAGGTAGAGAGGATGAGAGAGAGAAAGAAGAGATAAGTATATCAGATTATATGACAATTCCGAGGAAATAATTGTAATAAATTAAATGATTATAGGGAAAAATGATTATTTATTTATTAAGTTTTCAGGAAATTAAAATATTTTCATAATTTTTAGGCATTTTAAAGCCATCTTATACACGCTTCTCATTACACATTATTTAATTATGCATGGATACATTTCTCTCAACTGCTTATAGGATTACTGTATAAGTAAACCTCTAACATTAATTTTAAATACAAAAGTTTGTTTACAAATTATGTTTTCCCTCACTCTTTTTAAAATCAATTATTTAATTATATTGCATGTATTTTCTGTAGTTAGTTTATTGAATCATTAAATTAACTAACTTATAAGTATTATTTTAGGAACATATAAGATTTTTTTTCCATTAACTTGAGTCAAGATTTATTTTTATATCCATTCTGAAAAACGGATTATTTGTGACAGATATCAAATTAACTCAAATAAAATTTATATACTGTCCCAAGGAAACGTATAAAAGAGTTAAATCCACCTTTCAAAACCTTGAGCCTTAGGATTACTTAAATTTCTAATGGTATAGACCAATTATTTATTTTATAGTTTGCCTAAGGGTGTAGCAATACAAAATGTATTAAAATAGTTTTATTTTCTGTTATATTTTATAAGTAAAAGATACAATACTATAATATACTTGCCGTAATAAGTATATTATAATATTAGCTAAGCGAACGTAAAAATTTTACGTTCATCATTCTATACATGTTTTTAAAGATTTTTACGAAAAAATAAGCTATTATCATCGGAAAAATTCAGCTTTAATCACAGAAAAAGAAGGACAATTGTCAGAATTGAATAATTGATAGGAAAAAGCTCCTTTAATCAACAACAACTGTCCCTTCTTACCAATGATTAAAAGCCAAAAAACTGACTTTTCCTTAACAATCTTTAAAAATATGTATTATTCTTGTACATAATTAAGTTTAATTAACAAATACTTAACACATTTATACTTTACAATAAACTTTAGGCTAACAAATCGTATGAACTAGTCAATAATTAAAGATGCAAATCAATCCACTTTCATGCGCTTAATGGCTTAATGACAATCCCATATTAATGTTTCACTCATACTGATAAGGTAATACTTTGTACATTTGAGTATAGAACACGTTGGAAATGTTAAAAGATAGCTTTAAATAGCTTTTATGTCGTTAATCGATCAAAACGATGAGAGGTTATCTCATAAACAACATGGAACACACACTGATTATTTTTTACAGTTGACGTTATGTATAATATTATTTATGGCCAGCCTTTATTGTAACGTCTTCACCCTGACAAGGTAGTTTATTTCTTATCTTAATTTATAGTATCGTTTCGAACTTACCTTTCTAACTAGCTGTTTCATCTATCTCTCTAGTGGACGTGAGCTCTGTCCAATTTTACTGAACATATTACCCAGTTTAGTCACCACTGACCCGATAAGTAATAGGTCTACGTAATATCAACTTTAACTTAAATTTATACTATAAATAGATGCTGATATTAATTACAACTCATTCTACACATAAATAAAACCTTATATTTTATTACTTTTTAAAAATATAATCGATTTAACTTACTATTTTTATATCTAAATACGTGACTGTATGTATACGTTATTGTAATTAATCATATGGCAGTGTTTACACGTCCCCTAGGAGATAATAGAATTTTTAACATTGTAAATGATATCTGGAGTTTTAAAATTTTAAAGTAAAAATGAATGATTGTCTCGTGTTCACTTGAGGTGGAAGTGGTTTTGATGATAACAAAATCATTTATACAAGATATGCCTTAGGTGTCTCTAAGCAAACCAATTTCCTTGAAAGATATACAGTGATAGATGATCGATGTTGTGGATTTCACACAAAATTATATAATTAATAATATTAATCTCTTCAAATTTAACTTATTAAAGGTAGTAATAACAGTGTGATATTATATATCTTATCAGTTTATTATTGTTTCTACAGTAAAATCAACGTTACTTACCTTAGGAAGTGTAACTCCTTTGACCAACTCCCTTCACGCTGGTATGCCCAATGTAATGAGCACATGTCTGGAATTCCATGCCAGAACGCTTCTCATTCACTTCTGCATTTCTTGCTTCAAATCTCAAGAAAAACAAGTTAAAAAAATAGCAAAGGATTTTCATTTGATTTATTTTATTTACTTGGATATAGGAAAAGAATTAGATTTATTGTTTACCAAAGACAATCACCGAAGATCTTTCTTAATCTACTGCATTTACAAGAAAACTTTATTCGTTTATTTTTGTATTTCTTGACATTTTTCTCACATAATTCCATTACCCATTGCACATGGCTTAATTGATTAAACTGAAATAATTTTACGAAGTTCCCCCCTATATTTTATTTATGTCTGCTTTTAATTTTATCATTTATCATTATATCTATGCACTGTAATCCTTTAATGAAGTTTTAAACAAATATAATTATAAAAATCGAAAAATTTTTTAAATCATCTTTTAATTTAATTTTAAAATATATGCTCTCGATTTTAGCAGTGTCTCGCCCCCGTACATCATACTTCTCCTGATAACAAACGAGTCATGCCAATCTGTCTGACGTTGTTCTCCAGAAAATTTTGAATTGACGGTCCAGATTGGATGTTCGCATATAGTTAATATCAAGACCAAATATGGAAAGCTTAGGAGCTGGAGACCCCTAAACTTTCCATATCTGTTCTCGATTTTAATCTACATAACTCTGTTCTCGAAATGAACGAAGAACGGACTGACAGATAGACGTGGGAATCTATAGATCTTTCACTTAAAAGTTGCAGCCTAATTATTAATTTTTAACAGTTGATTAACGAATATAACGAAAAAAAAGTTTATTATAATGACATGAATTCACACTAGATAATCAGTTTTCTTCTCTAATTTATGAATTTATATCTAATTATACATTAAATACAAATTTATAATAATATAACAACCATTAATGGTCAATGTAATTTCACTTAATGTTAGGTAATATTTGATCTATAACATATGGTTTGCTATTGAATAAATTTGTCTTAAACTCCATAATAGTTTCTTGATATCATTACTATTCAATAGTAATGATACCAAGAATCAAATAGTAATTGTAATTTATCAAATATAATATTAAAGAGCAATTTAAATTAATTCAGCGTATTTAATTAATGATATTATGGTATGATACATTAATTAATAGAGAAAGTTTTTAATTTAATTCAATTTATTACAGTTTAGTAAAATTAACAAAGAATTAATATAATTATTGGAACATTAATTTTAATTTAAAATTTAATTTTTATAGTTTTAATAATTAGTTTTAATTTTAGTAAATATAAATTATAAATTATATATTTGATACTTTTCTATGTTAAATTTGGCGATTGGCAATGCTTTCATTATAATGTCATTATAATTAAAAATTCATAAAGTATTCATTAATTTTTTATGATTTAAGTTATTTATACCTTAATATATTTAAATCTATAACAGAATTTAATTATAATCTTTAACATTCCTTTAGTTTGATAATGTTAAAATACATTCAATCAATCATGTGAATTTAACAATAATTTGGTAATTTCCTTGGAAAGTATGAATTATATTATAAAATATATTTAGTTATATATTTTATATATTAGGCTCATAAATAAATATGAAAATTAACTTTATAATCTGAATATAAAAATCATTTTTTTGGCATTACATGTTAACTATATAGGAACTTCCGGTTTGAATAGAAAGTCACATTATTTTGATTGAGAAATTTTCTATTAATCGGAGTTAGATAGGTGACCGGCATGACTTCGTTGTTGTAAGGAAAAGTATGATATACAGGGACAAGACACTACTAAAATTGAGAGCATTGCGACAAAAAATAATTGCTCGTTAAATACTATAATTTTTATTTAAAATATGACGAAGAAAAGGTTAAACAAAATGATATAAATGTTTGATAATGACTATCTTCTTACTTGTGTTCCTTTTGCATACATTTGATATCTTCTCATTGGACACTCCAACTCATTATTCCTATCATTATCCCTCTCATTATGAGTTGGAGTATATCAACTGAGAGGTAAGCGTTAGAGTTTTATTATGTCTTCAAATTAAAATGTTAAAATTAATAAATTTGTTTGAGTTTAATCGCAGTTTTACTCCAACACTATAGGATAATCCAAAAGTTGATTAACCGTTGTAAAGACTAAATTTCTGCCTTATTCAAATACAGTACTTATAACCTTGTGCAAAAGTCGTTCAAAGTTGTTTAATACACAAATTGTTGATCGCTTGCAAACGAACAAGGTTAACAGATCCAGCAAACCCATAGCTTTCGGGAGTTTACCAGTTGTTGTATAGTAATTCAACTTATTGTGAACGGATAAGTGTCAGATATAAGTGCAATAGCGGATTAAGACCTTCTGGGATCCCTGGGCATAGAAGATTGAAGGTCCTCTACACAAATTTACGACGTTATAAACTAATAACCTTTAATTTTATCTATAGAATTATTTGTAAATTATGATATACAACTGCAACGGTCCCACAGAGACCCGGGCCCTTAGGTACATGCTTGTGGCAGTGTATAAGCGAGATATTTACATTGAAAATTCGAAATTATTATAATAATAAATTTTCATTTAATTGATTTGATTATTTTAAAAGTATAATTTACTCATTTATATGTCTTTAATGTAAAGACGATTAATGTATAATGAAAGCATTTAAAATTTTAGAAATAATCTCTTTTAATTATCTCATTTCTTATAAATTAAATTCATACAAAGTTTTCTAATTTGCATAATGTGTTAATAAAATCGACCAAATTAAAACTGGTTTTTTAAAAAAATGTTATTATTATATTTTAACTTTTTCTTAAGAAATTAATATTATTAAATTTCTTCATTTTTAATAAATTGTACAATATTTTACAAAAAATCACATTACTTCCTGTTCAGACTGAAAGCTTGCATAATGGTTAATTTGGTCTCCAGCTCCTAAGCTTTCCATATCTGGTCTCGATTTTAGTTAAGTCTTGCCCCTGTACATCATACTTCTCCTGATAACAACCGAGTTGTGCCAGTCAAGCTAATACCGTCCTCTATAAAACTTTGAATTGAAATCATGTGACTTCTGCTTCAGACCTGATGTTCATACATAATTAATCCAGCCCTCCTGCTCCTAAACTTTCCATATCTACCTTTATTTTCGTATATCTTACTCCACTCCATTCTGGAGATTAAGGAAGAGCAGACACGCAGACAGATAACAGTGAAAATTTAAAGGTCTACAATTTGAAAACTGCAGCCCAATTATAATTTTAAATAAATTCGATTAAAATTATTTTTTTTTAATGAGAAATTCTTAGCAGATTTTAACTTTATTGATTGTAATTGCGTTAAAAGTTAAATATGAACCTCTAATATATTAAAATTTTAATAAAATAATTTTGTAAATATTAATTATAATTAAGGTTTAAATTTAATACTGTTTAATAGCTAATAATATGTTCATAATTACCTTGACATGTAATTAAATCTTATTCAATGTTATGATTCACTTTAATGACAAATTTAGAAGTTTAAATAAATAGTTAATTAATGTTTATAACTTGCACATTTGAATATGAATTATATGATTTACGCATGTTGATGATTACGTATTTTTCAGTGTTGTAACAAACACTGAAAAATGTATAATGTTATAACGTAACACTGAAATTATTATAAATATGGTACAAGTATCCTAGGCCAACACAGGGTTACACTGGAAGAAAATGACGCGTAACAGAAGATCTGTAGACAGTAAGGTTGCGTTCAAATAGGATCTTTTTATGTTACATTATGTCTGGTTAATCAAGGCATTATTTGCCTCCTTTACCTCATGCCTCCTTTGATTGGTCATACGTAGGTAACGTAACGTAAGAAGAGTCTGTCTGAATGCAGTTTAAGGGATGAGTAATCATGACACTGAATATAGATCTATAATAAATAATTTAATTTTACATAAACGTTTTTATAAGTACATAACGAAATAAACTCTTAAAACTGCTTCAAATTAATGGAGAAGAATCACAATTCTTAAATAATTGGGCTACAATTTGAAAAAAAAATTTAGATGTATAAATTTCCACTGGTATCCGACTGTTTGTCCTTCCTTAATCCCCTGAACAGAGTTAGATAGATGAAAGTCGAGACCAGATGTGAAAAGCTCTGGAGCAGGAAGCTCCAATTAACTATATACCAACTTCCAGTTTAGACCAAAAGTCACGTTGTTTAAAATTTTAAATTTTTCTCCTAAATGGAGTAATTTCATTTTTGTATAAAGTTTGTGTAAAGTATTCAGATGAACGGCACGACTCTGTTGTTGACAGGAAAAGTATGATGTACAGGCGCAAGACACTACTAAAATTGAGAGCATTGTGACGAAAAATTGCAGCCTGGTATTGTAATGATGCCATAAATAATAGTTCGTTTAAAGTATTTAAATGATATTTTTCAGTATTTAGTTAGTATATGTAGTGACGATTTCGCGAAATTTTTATAAATTAATCAACTCATAATCAAGATCTATAAGAAACGTATTAGTCTATTTATCAATTCAATCTTTGCTCTAAATTATTGTATATCTTTTAATTTATTCTGAATATTTAATAAAAATTCCCTCCTACACAAAATATTCTAGTCATTCAAACAAATATATTATATAGTGTATATTACTGTATAAAAATGAAATTAGATACATGAGTTATACTGTACTTTATAAAAATTTCAATCTGTGTAAAAGAACATTGTTTAAAATGATTTTAAATTATGAAACTTTAATCTTATTTATCAAAATGAATTATTTTAAGTATTTTTAGAACTGTTTTTAAAATAATTAACTAATTATTTTTCTTTATTTCTGTATCTATGCATCTTCTTAATTATTAAAACTTTTACTTTTTTAATTCATACAATGTTATAAAAATAATCTCTTGTTAATGATAAAATTTTAATTATATAAGTTTTCAAAGGGATTACAAAATACATTTTCCAATATTTATATTAATTATTAATTATTATTATTATTATATAATATTTATGCAAAAATGAATAATTTAATTACATTTTTCTAAAATAAGAATTTAATTTATTTATTTAAAATTATGGTAATTAATAAACACAAAATTAATTTATAATAAATATTCAAATTTTTTAATAATCATTTCATGTTCATAATTATCCAGAAAGTAAATGTTAGAATTTATTGAAACATCTGAAAACACATCAAAATAATTAAATTTAAATTTAAATGAAAGACAATATAAATAGTTATAAAAATGTTTTAAAATAAAATAAAATAGTTTTAAAAATGTAATATTTATGTATATATTATGTAATATCGGAAATAATTATTAATTGCTTGTATAATTGTTTTTATAAAAATTTTAATTCAAATTATCTGTGAAAATGTTTATCTTTGATAAACAAACATTGAATTTTTTTTCTAAAGAAAATGGCTATTCCAAGTAAATAAACAAAAATAAATCGACTTGTATTATATAAGAAGAAGAATAATCGAAAAAAATAAAATTATTTTTCAAATATATCTTTTAAAATCTTTCTCATTTTCTTATTCAAGCTATATTCGTTGAGCTGAAATTTGAAAACTCATATGATTTTTTAACCATAACTCTATTTTATAACTACCTTCCATCTTTTTAAATATATCTGTAAACAAAATAATGCTATTTTTTATTCTCAGAATTTTATATACGATAAAATATAATTTTAATTAAATATATAGTGATGTTCTATATACATTAACATGTCAGGATTAGGGTTTCTCAAACGGGATTCCAGGATCCCGGGATCCCGGGATCCTGGTCGTTTTTTTAACCCGGGAAATATCCCGGGAAATTTTTCTTATTCCGGGAAATCCCGCAAATTTTTTAAAAATTTACTTTTTTCTTATTTATGTTAAGGTTGAGGAAATTTTGCAAATAGAAAGTATCATTAACTCATAAACTGTCAGAATACATTTCTATTTATTAATTTTAAACCTACTTATTAGTTTTTTTAACTTTTGTTCGTTATGGCAGGTCACAAATGGTCAATAATCAATACGTAGCTTATTTGTAGCAGAACTCTCAAAATTCTTTACCAGTAATATCTGGAATAATTGTGCTTATGCTGTCTTAATTTTTAACCATGCTTAGTAGCTTCAATAACTGCGTAACGCCAAGTTGTGAAAATTGGGCAAAGATACAAACGAGTACGAAGTCTGCAAGTATGAAGTTTTTCTTCATAACCTGATTATTAAAGACAAACGAACTGCCGAATTACTGGGCTATGATCTTTCTATTAATGCAGCCGAGGTAGACAAATCAAGAATACTAGAGAACAAAAGAAGTATTACAATCTCGAAACGAACTAGAAATCTTTCAGGATACAGGTGAAAACACATAATATTTGTCTTCTCTTAAATGCATTAAACACGATTCCAATCACATCAATTGAATCGGTTAAGGCATTCTCGGTAGCAAGACTTTTCATTACTAAAATAAGAATCAGATTGAGTGATCGGAGTATTGACCATCTTTGCTTTTTAAAATCTTATAAGAATTTACAATATTTTGTATTATATTTTATTTAAAAAAATCAAAAATTACCTTCTAAGTTAGAAGTTTGATCTAAGTTCATTTTTTTTTAATTTTCAACTCAATTGAAAGGCATTTTTGTCGTTGCTGTATGCAGTTTCCAGCAAACTTTAATAAATTTTTTCTATTTGTGAAAATTTCTACGTAATTCAAAGGTAATTTTTAATACATATCTTATACAGCATTATTAATATGATTTTGGAGGATGCAGAACGTATTAACCGGCGT
Source organism: Centruroides vittatus (assembly GCF_030686945.1). Lineage (NCBI taxonomy): Eukaryota > Metazoa > Arthropoda > Arachnida > Scorpiones > Buthidae > Centruroides > Centruroides vittatus. The sequence goes on from NW_027120671.1 coordinate 460,188, forward strand.
AAGGCGCGCGGGAGGATTTAACACGGTGGGGCGTACGGGGTGCACCTGCACCCCATGCGACTAAAGTTGTTACTGAAAAAATCAAAATTTTTTCGCGGTTTTTTTGTTTTTGACGTTAGTGGGATTGTGTTTCTGATGTATTAATCAACAATACTACTTAAAATATACCATTTTTGTTTATTTGTAACGAAAACAAAAAAGCATTACGTTTCAGGAATTTTTCAGGGAAAAAATCGTCAACTTCAAAAGTCTATTTTTCAAACTGTAAACAAGTCTGTTGCTATCTAATCGTTGAATCGTGTTTCCGTATGTGTGTTTTAACTGTCCTAATCATTAAATGCTTTGTCACAAACCCCGGGCCAAAAATATTTCAGTATTTCCAAAAGTACACCCCCCGAAACTCTACAGCAACTAGAGATAAAAAAGCGGATTATTGGCAGATAACATTGATAGTTAACTTCTTTTACACTGTAATTGGTTACTTTCTTTGTCTGTTATTAGATCCACCAGTAAAAACAATTGTCGGTAAAATTCCCGCGAAATGCCATGCCCCACAGACTACTACTTTGACTTATGTAAACAGTCACTATAAAATCGCTTGTTTTAATCGTTTTGTACTTTTAATTTGGTAACGAGAAATTGTTTGACGTTATTTAGACAAATAAGCATGTTTTCAAGACAATTTAGCAATAAATATTTACAGAAAACTCCACTTTTCAAACTTACAATGCTAAGTCTATGAGACACCTTCTTTCCGTGAATTGGCCTTAAAAATCTTATTTATACGCCTTCTATGCGCTTATTCGTCATTTGTATTATGACTGATTTGATATCAGGCAATGACCATTTTTTGAGTACACTAACTTGGCTCCATCCCCTCCAGCGGTCGCGCTAATAAAACTTCCTCCGTTAGGCACGCGGGATGCAGGTGCACCCCATGCATTTTGCTGTGTTTTTTTATGAAAAGTTTTTTCCTGGAATTTTTATTAAATTACTTTAAAAAACAAAAAATAATTAAATCATTTGATTTCATGACATTTTGTATATCTTAAAAATGATTAATTTTGTCCCGGGATTTCCCGGGATCCCGGGAAACAGTTCACTTTTATCCCGGGATTCCAGGACAAGCAAAAGACCGGGAAATGAGAAACCTTAGTCAGGATATTTATCTCTTATTCTCTTTGAAGTATGAAACAGGTGATAAAGTGATAAGCTTATTTGCTTTAAATATGTATTGTATCATTTTTCTATTTATTTTTTTTATTATTTTTATCCATGTCAACTAGTTTATTTGATTGGATTCTAGTGAAAATATAATAATGGGATTAATTCTCTTGAATTAAATACTTATAACATTCTTATTTACTAAATGTCAAACACTTATAGCATAGGAGCAATAATAACGCTTTAGATTATCCTCCTTCTTATAAACAGAACTGCTTATTTATTGTTATGTGTTATGATATAGTTTATAGTTAACAGTTTTCAAGATAAAATAACTGTTAATTATTTTATGTTGTTGAAAAATATCTTTTGCTGTATTATAACTTTCCTAATATCGTTTACATTCCATTAGTTAAAATAAATTTTCTTTTATTAAATTTCAACTAAATGGGTAAAGTTTCTGAGTAGAAATCGATATCAACTGCATTATGATATGTCTTGAGTTTATTATGATAAATAATGTTTAATTTTTAAATGAAGGAATGAATTCATTTTTCTTGCGTTTTTTCTGCCTTAATAAAAAGTAAAAAAATATATTTATTTATTTTTCTTTTATAAACTTCCATTCAACACTTTTCAATGGCACTTTTTTACACTCCAATTGAATAACAATTTTAAAGTATTTCTATTTATATAAATTATATATTTAGTTAAATAAGAGGAGGAATTTTATTATTGTATTGAATTGTAAAACTATAAAATTATTTATTTTTTTAAATCAGTTAAAAAAATTTAAAACAATATACATTCAAAGCTATTTTTATATTAAAAGTAAACTTAGTTGTAAATAAAAGGGGATAATTTATTATAAATTTCTTATTGAAAAGAATGTTTTTTTCTTTTCATCTCTATAATTTCTTTAATTTTTCTATTGCCTACTAATTTTAAATTAAAGTTTATTTATATAAATTACTAAGTTTATTACTACTTACTACTAAGTTTATTTATATAAATTAATCTCTAATATAAGAGATTAAAATATCTAATAATAATAATAATAATAATAATATTTTTTTACTTCTAGTTCTTTACTGTTTTACATTTCTGTGTATATATTATCTACTTGGAACTTGTTTATTAATAGAACTTATTATACTGGTGAAGCTTCTGATTAACAAAGAGAGATCTTTATTGACCTAGTGAAAATAAAGATATTTTGTTTTAACTTTTGACTAATAATAATATTTTGTATAAAAAAATCTAAAAATATTGTGAAAGGTTAGAGTAATGTTCAAAATAACCACTCAGTCGGTTTGACGAAACACAAAGTTTATATTTACAATATAAATGTACAAAATAATACAGATTAGAGTCACAATTAAATATGCACAAACACTAATCCAACGACAACCGACTATTCCTGTACAAATTCGTCGAAAGAACTCCTTACGATCAAACAGACTTGTAATTACCAAAACCTCCGAGTCAGGAACAAGTTCGTACTCAACCACTGGAGATTACTTTATCCAGATTTCCGTAGCGTCCAACGAGGGAGTTAGTTAGCACTTCGATAACGACGATCTCAATCCGATCCGATCCGAACTTCCCGATACGAACTCAGCCGATCCCGATACGAACTCACGATACGAGCTCACGATACGAGCTCCCGTTCCCGCCGAAACTACGGCTTAAATAGTCCCAACGTTCAAATCGTCCGCCAATCAAATTTGAATTCTGCCACAACGGCCGCCAACGGTCATTTTCCGCCGGCCAATCGTCCGTCTGTCGTCGATTTGAAACACAACGGATCTTCTAACGGTCGTTTCCAACGGCCGATCCTAACGGCTTTTCCGTTATAAAAGTTCGTTATAATAAACCAGGGCGGAAATCGCTCGCCTAGCGATTCCAAACCCTACAGTTAGGATCCATATACAAGAAGGGTGAAGGATAATACAAAGTAAATTACATTTTTAATACAAAACTTGATAACCTTAATTACACAATTACAAATATTTTCACCACTATACTGTATATAATGTAATAATATTAGATATTTCACTTTATTTTTTTTAAATTAGGTAAAAATATATTTTTGTAACAGTTACATAATAGACATTCATAAAAGATATGGTACTATATTTCAGATGTTGACTTATTGTTAGGAGTAAAATCTACTGAAAAGTCAAGGATGAAGAAAGGAGGGGATGAGGAGATGAGAAAGAGGAGAGAAGGTTTCAAGAATATAGAAATTAAAACTTTATAAAATTAAACTTGAATATTTCAATTAATTAAATAAAAAACACATTGAAATATGGATTTTTTTCATTTATTTGTAGAAATACATTATACGGAACATTCATTACAATGATTTTAAATAACACAATTTTGTAGCGAATATTTATAACCTAAAATAAACTTTATAAATATTTGATAAATAATTATGTTAATTCTTCTTAATTTTACTTTTTTAATATTCATCAAATATATTTTTTTTTTCAATTTTATAATGAGTTAATGAGGGTGAATGAAGAAATTTCACTTGGAATAATTGGTTATAATTCATTACTTTTTTAAAATAACATATTAAAATAAAAATTTAAAATTATAAAACATGTGAATATTTTATTTTAATAACCGTTTTTAAACAAAATGTATGTCAATAATGTAATTATTTATGAATCAAGAGCATGAACTTTTTATCGTAGCGATTTATCATTCTATCATTAATCCTATACATCACAGTATTAACATTTTTTAAATATTATTATTATGGATACGAAGCAAATTTATTTCTTTTTTTTATAATTTGTATATTTAAGATTATATCTATAAGCCGATTCTTCTTTTACAAAGTGATTTGACAGATTACAGAATATAATATTATGCAATTTATCATATTATATAACAGCATCTTCTTCCATTTATAAAAATAAGAGTTAATAAAGCAATAAACTTGTTTTGTTTTATTATTTTTTAAATAGAACTTTTTAAAATAAAAATATTAAAATTTAAAAAAGTAAATTATGTAACGTTTAATCCGTATTACAATATAAAATTTATAAAATAATTTATTTAATTAAAATTAGTTTGAAAGTTCAGTTATTTGCAAAGTAGTTCTAAATTACTTAACAAGCTTTAGAGCTTGTTGAATTAATCATCAAATTAAATTCAATCCATTATAAACAGAAACAAGTTAAATTTATAATCTTCATATTTAAAGTTTTTAAAATAAATAAATAATATTTTCTAATTATATATATATATATATATATATATATGTTACTTAATTAAATTAAGGTGAATAGAAAGGTATATATGTATATATATATATACATACATCTCGGTTAATTAATTGAATTTTGGCCCAGCTTGTATACTTTTCTAAAAATGAATAAGTAATGAATAAGATGTTTATTTAAAAATTTTTACAAATTGCCATTTATTAACAATGAAAAAAGGTTAAGAGTAAAAAAAAATAAATGAGCCTTAAGGTAATTTATCAGTTATTCTAACTTAATTAATCAAATTTAATATTAATAATATTAAATCATACAGAAATATAATACAAATAATTATAGTTTTTCTTAAAAATTAATTTAATTGTAGATATATCTGAGACATAAAATCAAATTTAAATTGCATGAAAAATTTAATGTAGCTTACTAAAAATATTCTGATCAATAAGGATAGATATTCACTAACTTATATAAGTATGAATAATGTAATTTGGAATTTAAAAAAATTAATAAAATTTAAATGAAAAGTAAAGCCTGATAGCAAGTTTATTATCATATCAGACAGAAATAATTGAATTTCTAACAATTTTTATAACAATCATCCTTATCTTTTTAATACAGTAAGCATAGCTGAAATATAAATTTAGGATATGAAATTCTCTTAGATTAGCCTTATATTATCTGAATAACTATTATGAATTATTAATTATATTATTATAAAAGTTAATCAATTGTAACGTTCTTTAAATATGAATAAATTAATTCATCATTATCATGAACAGTTTATTCTTTATTTTAGCTTAAGGAGTAAATAAATATATTAATTTTTATCCAAATATAATTATTATAAAATTTATTATGAAAATTGAATTATAATAATTTTATTTTTTGAAAAGGGAATTCATTTTATTTGTTTTTTGGATTAATACAAAGGAATCAATTTATTGAATGTTAAGAAAATCCAATTTTCTGATAGTGAAATTTCTGCTTTTTTCTCCTTTTTTTAAAAAAATAAAATATCATTTTTTAAAGTTACTTTATTATTTATAAAACATTTTATTTTATTATTTATGTTCAACAAATAAATAACAACAGAGCTTTAAAAATTTTAATTTTAAAAACATTAAATAATTAAATTAGAAAACTTTTTTCTTTAAAAATCTATTGGAATATTAAGTTTATTTTATCAAAGAAAATAAAAATAATATAATTTTCGCTACCGATTTTAGAAAATTATTTAACTTTTAAACATTTAACGATTAATAATACCTTATCTTAAAGTATAAAACTTTAAAATTAAATTGAATTTTTATATATTTATTCCCAATTATATATTCGTTTAAAATAGAATTTAAATACGTAAATTATTGTTTATTTAAGTAGAATATATCTCCTTTTGATTATTATATAAATATATATTATAACAGGCAAGAAGGATGGAAAAAAATCGAATTTTAATCATGATATTTCCGTTTTAACGATCGATAGCCATATTAATCTAACGTATTAGGACTTATGGTTCAAAACTAACACGATGTCAATTTAGATCCACATCTTGCACATAAATCATCAGAAGAAAGTGACAGCTGCTATCCTTTTCCTTATGTCAATGAAAATCAACCATACGTAGCTGTTTTTTTACTCTTTATTTTATTTTATTTCTTTATCTGCTATCAACCAATACTTATTTTTGAATAATCAAATAAATATAAACATAAATCTAATAAAAGTTTATATAACTTCCTTTATAAAATCATTCCTATGCTATCAATCTGTATTTTTATATTAAATTTATTATTATTATTAAGTAGAATATTAACTTTACCAAGCAAATTTCTTGAATATTTTAATAAGATTACTTCGGCAAATCTTATTGTTTTTGTAGGTTATTTTTTAGGATTATAATTGCACTCGAAATTCTTAATCTATAGTTAATTATCTAAACTAACTACTGCGTTAAAAATTATTATAAAGGGGGGGAAAATTGGTAAAAAATTTAGCAATTAATTTTTAATAATTAATATTTTTAACGAACAAAACTTAATTATGACGATAATAAAGGAAAATTCAAGGGGACGAAAATAGGTGTGGAACTTCAATACTTGCTTAGAATACATGTTGGTGAAATTGCTAATAAATATTGCTCTTTGATGTAGAAATTTTAAGCAATTTTAAATATTTTAATATACAATATAACTGTTCCATTCTTTGCTTTATTATTGAAATTAATTTTTAAATTTATCAGTAATCAATACCTTACTGAGACCTTCTCTCTTCTTTCTTAACTCTTCCTCATCCCTTCATTCTCTTCCTCTCTTCATCCTAGATCCATGAGTATGTTTTACCCCTAATAGTAATAATTTATTATTTACTAGCAATTATATAATCCCTAAATTATAAATTTGGTTACTTACACAACAATTATTAAAGATTATTTTAATTAATCCCTTACACGTAATATTTAATGGTTTAAAATCACATAAAAAATACCGAAAAATTCTTTTATAAAATTTAAAAATTAAAATAAATTTTATATATATATAATATTTTGTGATATTTCCAATATATTTATAAATATTTCCAGAATTTATATATATCTTGAAATATATAACAGCAACATCTATAGCATTTCCCAAAAGAATTGCGTGGAGAATTTCAAAAAGGAGAATTTCGAAACTCTCATTTCAAATGTGAATATATATACATTTTTTTAACTTGTAAAATTGGTTCCTATATATAACATATCAAAGTAAAATTGAAAAGTTGTTTTATTAAAAATCAAACTTAGTTACAAAGGTAGTCAAGTCGTCTAAATGTTATCCTCCCCTTTCAGTTCTAATGGGAAAATGCCTATTGTACTTTTCCAACTCGAGCATTTTTCGTTTACACCTACTATTTAATGGTAATCCCCATTTAGCCCACTGGCCATAAGGATAGATAGGAGTTCTTTGCACCTTTTTAGCTTTATCTAGTTCTAGAATAGGTTCTAGAACAGTTCTAGAACAGAACACGAAAGATTAAGTTCATTTTTTATAGTAATCTTTATGCTGTACATTTGTATTTCATGACATTTCGTGCAATAATAAACGGGCCTATAAAAATACAGTTTTACTTTTTAAACTTAAATTAACATTTTATAAAATTTAATATAATAAATAATATACATTTTAAATAGAATTTACGTAATTATTTACGTTTTTAACGCGAGAGTTTTCATCGTCTCTTAAACAAAAATATTAAAAAAATTTATCACTAAATTAAAATTAATAAAAATATATTTTAAAAATTAAAGTATATAAGAATTAATTCTAATATTTATATATATTATATCACCTTTTAGAAGAAGATGTAATTCGGAAACCACACTCACTCCTCTACTGATCCAATAAGCTACACTTCAGCAATTCTGAATTAAGCTTATATCTCTAAGCTTTAGGCATTTTATATAACATCTCAGAAAAGAATTTCGATTTCTTTATTATATAGTTGATATCATACAGCCTTTCTATTTTATCTACAATTTTTAATTTCAAAAATAAAGAACTTTGTTAATTTTCTTTTTAGTTTGAAAGGCGCTAAATCTTTTTTTTTATTATTAAAAAAAAGAACTACTATTAATATGATAATACTCATAACAAAAAATAAAGATTTAAATTGCAAATATTATTTTTTATGTATTAAAGATTATTCGTATTCAGAAAATAAAAAAAAACAATTTTAATTATTTTTCCTTTTTAATAAATTTCGTTTTTAAATTTTTAACAAACAAAAAGTTTGTTACATTGAAAACAAAATGTTTAAGTTTGTCAAAGAAAAAAGCTGGCGAGGGTCTTCAGCACTCGAATTGAAGGTCAAAGGGTGCAGGAAGTAACTTATAATTTTTAAATTTTACAAAAAAATTAAAGACTTATTTAAAAAAAATAAAGACTTATTTAAAAAAATAAAAGCCTTATTTAGAAACTAGGGTAAGTTAAGTCTGACTCCACTCTAGATATTACCACTACCCCTCTATCCTTTTCTTGGTTTATAATCTCCAAAATGTAGTATCATTAATGCTCCACATATAGAAATATTCCTGCCAAATTTCAATACTTTTGAACCATGGAGATCTTCAAATTTAAAGCAAAATCCAGGCTAACAAATACAGAACTATATGTCAAAAGATCAAACTATTTATAAAGGGAATTATATATATGCATTTCCTTTGAAATTAAAACTATCTAATACAATCAGTTAATCAAAGGAAACCTCCTATCTTCACCGCTTTTAATTTACAGTTTGAGAAATATCCTATTGTAAGGTATTAATAATTAAACGTGGAATTACGCTGACGATCAATTAGCAATTAACTTTATCTATTCTTAAAACGTGGTTTTTCTAATCTGTGATAAGACCGAAACCTCTTTTAAACGGAAATTGGTCGTCTTACGGAGGTTTTTACCGTGTGTTTCATACTAGCTTAAAATTTATATACAGTATTTTGTATATATTTTTAGTATAGAGGTATCTTTGTTTTAAAAAATGTATATATATTTTTGACTAAATTTATATAATATATTTATTAAAATATCACCTTTTAAATGTAAAAGAAATATCTGTTAAATTATATAATATAAATTTATTCAAGATGCTTTTCAAAGCAAGTTTATGTATTAATAAGAGTCTGATAAATTCTGTCTTTATGTTAATATATAGGAACTTATTTTAAATAAATTTATACAGAATATTTTTCAAAATAAACATAATCATTTTATTTTTATTTAAGACACTTTTTTATGTATAAAAACAAAGGAAAATGAATAAAAATAGAAGATTTTACATTAAAAATGTTTAACCAAAATCCACCTTTATGGTGTATTGTAGACTACTTATGAAATATTAATGATTGAATTGCTTAATAATTTACTATGAATGAATATATTAAAGCAACTGAAGTTACAAATAAATTCTTAAGTTATTCCTTTTCATCTTAAAGTTATTTTTTGTAATTATTTAGTAAAATAACAAATAGAAGTGAATGTGAGCTCTGAAGAGACTTCGATAAAGTTTTAACGCTAAAAGTTAATACAATATTCATCATAAAATGTCTAAATATTATACTATTAAGACTCACGTTGTCTGTTTTATAATGCATGTTGGTCAAACTAAGTGCTTTATTTAACTGCACATACATCTTGAATTTCCATGTGTTCTTACGCTTTAATGGAATTTTATATTGGTATATATATTATTATATGATACATACACGGACTAAACATTTTTTAAGTTATAATTTTTTTGTAATAAAATTTAAAAACACTAAAAAAATTGATATATTGAAATTGAAAATGTTCTTATTGACTTTAACTTGTTCTGAATTTTTCTTTTAGAGCTACAAAAACAAACAATAAATATTTTATTACGGCAATAAATATTTTGTGATTCCTCGAAAATTCGCATAAATTTCATTCTAAATTTTATGTTAAACAATTAAAATACAGTCAAACCTCTATAAAACGGCCACTGTAAACATCCGTTGTTCGGAGGTTATTCCATAAAGAAACGTTCCAGAAAAATGTCCGTTGTTGGAGGTTCGAATTTAATAAATAATTTAACTTTATCACTAAACTTTTATGAGTTTATTAAATGTCATATTAACTAATTATATATCTCGCCCCCAACTAGTATTATTTATATGAAAATTGTTTTAAGTAATAATGCAAAATTAGAATACGTTAATGAATATTTTAAATTAGAATATAATTAATAATTGATAACAAACATATAATATACCCAATTGAAATATAATTTAAATTTTAAAAGCTATAAAGGAGTATATTTTTAATCATTACATAGGAATAAATTAATGTAATAAATTGTTGTAATCACTCGATAGGGATTAATTTCGAATTCTATCGATCATTAATTCAACATTCTTATTCTCAACGGTTTCAAGTATGCATTACGATAACGAAGCTGGTGAGAAATAATTCTCTCGAGATAAGAAACAATGAATTATTGAATCGATAAATATTTCATATGTTATTGAATTTAAGTATGTGTTAGCGTTTTATCCAATCGTTTACACTAGAAAGAATTTTCTATTAAAGAACGATATTAATGCTTCAATCTTCTTCCCTCTTTTAAATCGTTACGAGTTGACTAGTTTTATACTTTTTCTGCTGTTAAATAAAAGGGAAAGTATTGTAATCAGTCAAATTTTTGATTTTTCATTTCTCCAGGTTTTAAGTTTCCTCAAAAAAAAAAAAAAAAAAAAAAAAAATTAAAGAAACGTCTACTTTTCTGTTCGTACAGTACGTATGTTGGTCTGTGCTTTATATCTTAGAACCAAATGGACCAAAAATTTGACAATTTGACAGGAACACTTATGTATATGACACTTCTTACATGAACACTTCATGAATACTACATGAACATTTCTGTTTATTTTCTATGTTATTATATTTAAGTTATTATAAGTCAAGGGGAAGGGAGTAAACAAGACTAATAATTATCAAAATTGTCAAACTTTGATCAAAAGTTTATTTATTGCTGGCATTTAAAATTTTTAAACCTCACCTCACCCCAAAATAAGGTTTTTGACTGTTTTCAAGTATAATTTCTAGAATAAAAAAGAATTTAGAAATTATACTTGAAAATTATCTTCTTTTTGATCCTCCTAATCTTCTCTTCAAGTCCTGGAAAATAGTGTAAGAGTCTTTACCAGCTTTTATTGAAAATTGAACATGTTAAAAATGTTTAAGGTAATTTAATATTTACTTTTTTATATTATTCTAGTAAGTGCAGATGTAAGTTAAAGCTTATATGCAAACAATATTAAGAGAGGCTTTGGTGAAATAGGTTATAATTTTATAAAAAACAACTATTAGAATATTACTTTATCTGTATTTTAAGAGTGATAGGCTCCTTACTTGAATGACGGGTATATTATTATATTAAATTATTCTTTTTAAGTTGAAAAGCACATACAGGAAGAGATAAAGTATAAAAGTAATAGAAGAAAATACATTTTTGAAGTTAAAATAAAAATTTTATTGAATGTTAAACTTAGAATTCTATTTATATTATGTAAGAGACTAAAGTGTTATTACTTTTATTGAATTTTTATTTTTATATAATACCAATATAATAATCTATACAGCAATATTGATAATAACTTATCTACGTAAAATTCAACGTAAATAGAAAAGTAATAAAGGAAACGAAAGGAAAGTATTCTAAATATAGGAAATCAATTAAGATTTTATAAATAAAATGAAGAACTATATCAATAAAAGCTATTTATATAAGTCGATTTTAAAATAAATTATCATCTAATCTTTATGAAAAAAAATTACATATGCTAAATGTTATTCAAATAAAGTTGAATTGTTTATTCATATTGTGAGTTTTAGCCTTTAAATATAACCCCAATGCTGGAATATCCGATAGGTACGTGAGGCACACGTGCGTAGATTCTGGGCCTTCTAGGCCTCGAAATTGAAAAATAAATTAAGTAATTTCAGCATTGCAATTGTATATCCTAATTTTATTTATAAATTAGAATATACAAGTGAAGATCCTTATGTAATCCGCTAAGATCTGTACGATATTCCGTCTCGAGTTAGTTCTTACGTCCCGAGAATGCTCTTACGTTGGTTCGTAGAAAGGTACACCTCCACACTCAGTCCAGTGAATATTTACAGTTTATTTACAAAACAAATATTTACAGGATACACAGGTTTGACAACATTACACACACGATGCAACAAAGGTGTGGTATCTCACGTAACAGCTTGTCTGTTGGGGACTATTAGACTCTGGGGAAACTCCGGTCGGTTTGCGGAGTTGGCTCAACCGTGTAGCCGTCCGGTCTCTACATTAACCCTTCTCAGAGGAATTCCTAAGAGGAGAAAACTCTCTCTACACCTCACGGGCTTCCTAAGTGTCAGAGACTACCACGTATCCGGTCTCTCGCCCTTCTCCCCGTTCCTCTCGCCACTCTTACAATTTAAAGAGTTCCACGGCGACAACTTGCGACCAATCAGGTCCTTCTTTTCCCCTGGGAGCTTCCAAAGACTTCCGCCCTCCTCCCGACGACGCAGCTTACAGTCGCGTCCGTTCCTTGTTTACATTTTTCAAGCCGACCAACACGTGACAAACACATTGACGTGTACCGATGAGTCCCATAAACGGAGACGCTATCCCTTTGTTCTTCCCGGCCGTTTATAGACCCAACGCCAGGTGGGACCAATTACCCCGGTCGTGTGGCTTTTAGACCTGCTACGCTAAAAGCGGACCTTTACAATACATATGTCATAAAATTATGTAGAGGCCCCCAATCATCTGTGCAGAAGATGGAAGCCTCTACATAATTCTTAATCTACAACTGTTTTTTACATGAAAGAAAATTGAATATTGTTTTCTTTTATTATTATTTTGTAGCTTACAATTTCGATTTTATTTCAATTTTATTTTTCTATAAAGCTTAATTTTGATGTAATCTCCAAGTGAATGTTTCTGTATATATCTGAACTAAAACAATGGCTGTAAATATGCTATACACATGATATATGTGCTATCAATGATAATAAACGATGTTAAAAACAATCTATTTCTTAGTGAATTGATCTGAAAATCAATAAATGTCAACATACAAGCAAGGAGATTGTTTCATTTCAACACCTTATTCCTTCATTAAGCAGTTTTTCAGTTGTCTTATAAAACTGTAAATGATAAACAGCACGCATATCAAAACCTGTGCAAGACGGTTCGACAAAATATTTGCAAACTGAATACATTGATTAATAATAATAGTGATTAAGGTTGCCAAATTTCTACACTGGATAGAAAGACACTTAAAAATGATTAATGCTGTCACTTTCAAACTCACTCCAACCCATTCCATCCCAAAAAAGTAGAATTGAATGACTTTTAGTGCTTAGAATTATGATTATATATGATTTTTAGTGTCCCAGCTATTAGTGCATATCATGTAGTGTCTCTAAGTACAAATATAACAACACGTGTTTGCTTATAATAATACTATAATTATTTTTAATCAATTATTTCTATTGTATTATTTCTTTTATTTCGAACAAAACCAGAAAGAATTGTTATCAATTTTAATTGTTATTTCTTTAGTGTTTATTCTATTCTACAGAAATTTTAATTGTATATTCATCCTTGAAATTTTTATCGTTACACATCTCATCTCTCTTATCCCAAGTTACACAGGTGTGTTGTACTGCCACTTTTATTAAGAACAGAACGATACAGAGTATTTAATACAATATCCTAAACTTGAGTAAGAGTTTTAGTTATAAGAATCCAAGTAGTGGACGAAAAAAAAGCTTTAAGTATTGAGAAGATGCTCGAAAAAATAAAACTTTTTGAGTGTACAGACTCTTGAGTGTTCTGACCTTAACCGCTGTAAAATTATTTTAAGAGTGTTTCCTTTAATAAATTCTGTGTTTCTATTATTAAATTTCCATTTAAAATAATTAATAGATGTATTGAGAAGTAATTGTTTCCTAAAAAAAATTCCCTTAATATTAGAGTAATTTAATTCAGGACAATTTTCTGTTTCATCTGAGAGTTTGGAGAAGAAATTAAACATTAGGATAATGATTTAATTTGGGAATATTCAAAGAAAAAACTATAATAAAACTCTATTAAGGGCAATCAAAGGAGAAAAAAGCATCTAAAAATATGCCCCATAAAATATATTCAGTCAACTTCATTAGCATAATGGAAAATAAGCTGTTAAAAAGATGAGTTTTCATTATTTTCTTAATGAATACGAATATGTTTTATAAAGATAATATTTACTAACATCTTTTTTTATTTATATACAATTTTTTTTCGTGATTTTTCTACGCAATTTTTAATCAAACAAACGCATAGAAAATCTGATCAATAGACTAAATTTTGATGAAAGAGGACAAGAATTATATGAAATTAGCATCGTGTCCGGGTAAATTGATTGCTGAATACTTTAATTATGGAAAAGTTGCTTGCTAAACAATTAATTAATTGTAAATTGATTACTGAAAAATTCATCGCACATAAATTATTCGACAAATAATTAAACAAAGGATATAAAACGGTTTCAAAAAGTTTATTATTGAACTATACGCGAAGAATATGGAGCGGTTCTCTCAAGAAAATTAAATTTTAATTATTCAAGTTTTGTTTATTGAAATCTGAAAAAGTTAACCTTATTAATTTATAATTTTAATTTATTTTTCTTTTCATACTTTTTATTATTTCCTATAAAGAAATTACACAATAGGAAGACTTTGTAAATTACTTTGTTTGTTTTACCTTTATGTAGAAACGATTTGTAAACATAGAGATACAATAAAGAAGAGAATAAATATATTTAAAATTAATTAATTAATATTTGAATTATTTAAAAATATAATTTAATTATTATCATCCTCATCATTTTTTTATTGTCCATTGGGAATTTCTTCCCTATTACAAGGGGGTAACATTTACATTATTTACTTGTTTTTATTTTACAATACTTTGTGATTTTATTAATTTACACCTATTTTCCACAGATACATTCCATACATTTTTAATTTGATTCTTACAATTTTTTTGTCATATTTCATTAATAATGGCACATTTTAATACTTCGTTAGTGTTCGTTTGTTTTGTTATTATAAATGTCGATTATTTTACTAAAATTAATTATAAATTTTATATAGGTCCTTCTTAGTCATTTTATTGAAGTTATTTAACAATTCTATTAGCGACTTGCTTTTACAAGTTCGAGCCATGTCATAGTGCTCACGAATATCGTTTAATTTTGGACATTTTAATATTAAATGATAAGGTGATAAGTCGTCAGCGTTACATAAAAAACATTTTGTTGATAAACTTATATAAGTGTTGTTAACATAAAGCGAGTATTTATTTAAACGGAGTTGTACTAATATAATTTAATTATATGTATAAGTGTTAAGCAAATTAAATACATTTAAATTTATTAATTGTTAATTTATTTCGATATTCGTCAATTAAAGTGATGAAATTCTAGAGGAAGATCGAAATGTAATGTATTTAGATTTTATTAAAAATTTAATATAGTAAAACCTGTTTAAAACGGCACAGGAATACTTGCTAAAATATAAAAAATAATTCGATACCGTGCGATTCCGGTTTACACAGGTTTTACTATAATTGAAAACTAGTGATTTATAATTCAGGATCAAACGATTAATCACAATAAAACCACCAGAATGAATGATAATTTCACATCTACGGCCATTTTTAAGCAACATTCATAATTTCAGTTGGAATTAGCTTTGGTATTGCTGGACATTAGTGAACACTGAACACTTCTCGTTGTCATTAGGAACTAGCGTGGTCCATAATGTATTGGCCATTATCGATGAGAGACGTTAAACAATTTCTATCATGAACTACTCATATTGTTATGAGAGATTCCAATTCAGATCCCACAAAACGATAGATGCGTCTAGAAAATATTATAAAAAATCCGTGCAAAAATAACAGGCAGATGCAAATCGAATGTGGATCGGCATAGAAAAGTAAGTATAAAGTTTGGAAATATTTCCTTGTTTGATCTTCCTCTGTCACACTTGGTTGCAAACTGTGAGATGCGCTTCCTTAGTTGAGAGTGTGATCCTTCGTAGAAATGGGAAGGAAATTGTTAGTGTTATTGTTATTTTTGATATAACTCTTTCAATCTCGCACTTACTGGATATTTTATTCACTAGTTTCAATATAACATGACATTTAAAAACACTCGCAACTTTCGTATTTATTTCATTAACAGTATTACAATATAAATTATCGTGAAATTTTGATGGTGGGTCAATACTACAATTAATCGCATCATCAAAATTTCATTTTATTTAGCGATTGATTAAAACTAGTGAGCAGTTGTAGTTCGTGGAGTTTTTCGGGTTTTCTTCAATGTATAACACCTAAATAGGGTCTACTTACCCATAAAAATCCTTCCGGGAGGCATGTCTGACCTCTTGGCATTTTGCCCACGTGTTGTGTTACGTTGTCCCACCAATCCACTTTCTTTTAACGATAAGCATCTCTAAGTGCTGTGTTACGTTTATTAATCTTATAATGTTTAATTGTAATTTACTATGCACGAAATCGCACACTCTGGGTTTAGATATAATTAAAAGATGTAAACATGAAAGTATAACGAAAGTTTAATCTTTTGACATTGAATCAACTTAATTCAGCTTGTATTATTATTTTCGGTTATATAAATACATTTCTAATCGATCTATTTTCACGATACTATTTCAAATTATCCAATTAATCATCGTCTCTTAATTCAAAGCAACGAGTTGCGTAACTTTCCCGGCAAAACTTTAAGATTGTATATGGCGCCACTATTGCGAGATTTTGTTATATAAAAACTTTTTATGCTATTAATTATCATAAAGTATCAAAAAGCTTAATTTTGAGTGTAGAGATGAGTTTCATAAAAATAAATTGTAAATGCTAATAATAAATAAAGTCGTCATTAAGTACGACCCCTCTCAAGATTTGACATATGACCCTCCTCTATCTCCTCACTCTCTCGACCTTTAACAACCAAAATTTAACATCATTAACGTCCCTAATATACAAATCTCCCTGCAAAATTTCAGAAATTTTCGACAAAAGGCACAAGGGTTATTAAGCTTCAAATTAGATGAAGAAAATCGTATAAATTTTTGACCGATCGCATACTTTCTCTCTATTATATATAACAACCGGAAAGTAAAAAGGTGGGCAATATAAATAATAAAAATTTTAGAATTTTTACGTATTACGTGTTTAACAATAATTCTATAAAGTAAAAATACGTGTGAAAAAATCGAAAATGGTATTTTATAAATTGGACAGTCCCACCATTAACCGAGTAGATAAAACAATAGAACATTAGTCAAGGGTTCACGCAAAGTTTTACGGATTTTCTCACGTGTCTAACACTTAAATAGGGGCCAATTTCGCAAAAAATTCCTCCCAGAAGGCAACCCTCCTTGGGAGAGCTCCCTTGTGTTGCGTTGTATCATCAATTCTATCCAATAAATTGGATAGAAGATAGAACAAACGTATGTCCAATAATAAAATAACACGCCATATTATAAAAATTCGTGAAATACGATGAAAAAAACCACCATTTGTAGGCATCGATTTTTTACAACGTTTAACTTAATCACTAGAACCACATTATAAAAAACATTATAAGTAGACATTTCATTGGAAGGCATCTTTTTTTGTATAAAAAACCCCTATAAATCGATCAGTTAATTGCTAAGAAATTTCACTTTAAACTTTTAAAAAATCTACTCGCTCGATATTAAAGCAAAGTATAATTACCACTTAATTGTACAACCGATAATTGTCAAATGATTTTCCTGAAAAAAAAAGAAATCTATTGTTTAATCCGACATTGTCCGCATCTATAAATAAAATTTAAATAAATATCAAGTAAAATATAAAATTTTATACTTTGAATTAAAATTCTAATTATTTTAATTCAAAGTATATAGTTTTATATTTAATACAATAAAACTTGTCCAGAACGGAATCTGAGTAAAGCGGAAACCTGTTCAAAACGTGAACCTGCAACCGGAAAATATATTCAGTATCGTGCGATTCCGGTTTACACAGGTTTTACTGTATTATTTTTTATAAAATGTTGAAAAGATGTAATATAACTGGATAAATAGAATAAATATACATAAAAATAAAATGTCATCAATGATGATAATTGTATAATTTAAACAAAAAACATCTGTCATGGAAGCTTTATATTTTTTCAATTATTATGAATTTGTTATTTGTTTTTATTTTATCAGTGGAAGAATGCTTTAAAACAAAAGAACCTACTTGGATTCAGTCCAGAAGAAAAAATTCCAAAATTTAGTTTATATTTACTTTATTTTCGTTCATCTAATTTCGTTATATTTTACTTAAAATTAAATATATTTCTATATCTTTTCTACATTAATTTGTTTTTTTTAATTATTTTTCTCGATCTGAATGTGGAAAGTATAATAGAAACTAATTAAAAGGATATTTTATTCATGAAGTAATGAATTGTTAGCTTCTTAATAAATAAATACAACCAAACAAATAAACCTTAATGTATAAGTAATATGTTCGTCAAAAAGAAACTAAGTCCCAGACAAGAAAAAAAAAGAAAAAATAATAATATAATGTCTGCTACTTTCTAAGAAGCAATCTTATGACCTTCAGAGTTTATGTTCAATGCATTTAATAACTTGTATTACAGAAACATTATCCTCTTTCTTCTCGTGAGATCATTTAACTCTATGTCAGGAATTGAATAACATTCCAATGACAAGGATCAGATATAAATACATTTATATCTTCTTTCTTCCAGTATAAACACTGCATCGTGTCTTGGATACTATAAGCTAATAATATATGATAATTATTTAATTTAATTATTGGCTGCAATTTTTAATCATATTTTTAATTTATTTAATTTAAAATATATGCTCTCCATCTCAAATTAGTAGTGTTTGCCCCTGTAAATCATACTTTTCCGTTAGCAACGGAGTCGTGCCGGTCATCAATTAACTGCTTTCAGGGGAAAAGTCTACAATTTTTTCAAATTGCAGCCCAATTATCATAATTAAACTCTATAATATAATTTCATTGTTTGTAATTATTAAAAATTAATTTAAAAGAAATTAAATTATACTATAATATTAATATTTAGTGTATATATTAACTAAATATATATATATATATATATATATATATAATATATATAATATATTATATATATTATTAATATTATATATATATTAATAATAATGCAGTTTTATAATAATATTAATATATTATTAATATTATATAATATATAAACTATATATATATATATATAGTTTCCATCTCTCTTGAATGCTGTCAAATATAAAGTAATTAAGAGTTATCCGTTAATTACTGTACAGTTTATGAGTATTTTTATGTACAGTACTTTATGTCAATCTCCCTTAAAATGTACGTTAATAGACGGCTCCCATGATCTTAAAGGTTGTAAAAATATAAATTTTGGGGCTCTAATTTGAAAATATTGACTTACAAATTCGTGTACACACAGTAATTTGTCTATAAATCTGTAAATATATTACTGCATTTTTATACAAACTTAATGTAGAGACTATACATCTTTTTCATTAGGTACAGTTTAATACTGTAACTTTTATTGCCTAAAGCTTAATTTTATAACGCTTGACGCTTATTAAATATCATAATTATCACTGTAAAATCATATATAAAACAAATCAATATTCTGTAGTAAGCAAGAGAAGAAACCGTTGTTACTTATTATTATAACTGTGATATTAAAGTGCAACGATGATTTGCTTGCTGCGAAAGCAATCAAGTTGCTGCTTTGTAGGGCGCAAACAATCAGGAATTGTTGTCTCAGCAGGTGCATAAGATGACGTATTAGTATGTTACGTAATTTTGGTTTTTATTCTATAAAATATTATTATATTAAATGATATAAAATTTAACACAAAAAGATGCAGCTATAACAAGAAGAAAGTTCACTTTGATTCATTTGCATATTTTAGATTTTGTTTCGCCACTGGCCGAACGGATAAAACACGGAACAGTGGTCATGAGTTCAAGCCTTTTCAACGGGCTGGCCACGTGGAGTTTGCTGGGTTTTCTTTACGTGTCCAATCCATAAATAGGGACCAATGTGTCATATTTTCTTCACGTATGTAACACTTAAATAGGGGACAATTTCTCATAGAAGGTATACTCCTTAGCATATCGCACATTTGTTGTAATGTTTTAGCCCGTCAGTTATTCAATATCTTAGTTATTTAATTAAGATTCGTAGGCTACAAACAAATATATAGGAATGTATCGTAATAATCTGCACAAATTTCAATAGCGTTTTTTTTATTAATTTCGAATAATTGCACACGCGCAGGAGACAGCATACAATCTATCTAGAATGTTCTTGATTCCATTTATCAAAAAGTTTACGTAAATAAAACTTTCCATTTTTAAAATGGAAAAATTAATTGAATTCGATCGAATAAATGTAATTGGCAGATTTTATAAGTTGAAACATTTCTCTGCAGTGGGAGTACCACGGCGTACAGTGTACAGTATCATTTCAAGGGCATAACAAGAGAAACTTGCAGAAGGAAGTGGTCGAAAGAGGAGGAAATCGACTGAAAAGAAAAACGAATTGAAGGAAGAATGCTTGAGAAAAGATTCTGAAAAAATTGGAAAATTGTAAAGTTCAAACTTTTACATAAGCATGTTTGCCGGGTTCTGAAGAAACGTCAAGTGAATTTTTAAGAAGCCAAAGCCTATTCTTTAATATACGACGAAGCAACTTGTTACTCAAAAACACCCTTTCTGCAGAAGCTGCACGATGAAGTCTCAATCTTGATGTGGTTAGGGACGACGAGCCCTATTTCACTTTTGACAGAAGTGAATGGGCTGACAGTGATCCCTACTTCACCAAAGGAAGATAAGTTACTGATCCTGATGTCAAATTCAAACGACATTCCAAGTTTTGCCGCAGCTTCTGATTTGGCTGGCAATCAGACGGGGCAGTCAGCAGAGAACGTTTCTTTGGACAATCAGTCCAAAGGTGCAAGGGTCTTCATTGCCCCGCTCTCCATCACCAAAGAAATGTATCGCAACGAGTGCATTCATAAGAGGCTAGAACCCTTCCTAAACAAATAGTACTCTGATCAAGGATATGTCTTCTGGCTAGAGATGGCCATCGGCCGTTGTCCTCACCACACAGTTGCCAAGTTGGACCATTGCGGAATTCGATTCATCTTGAGTGAAGTCAACGTTCCAAACGTTCAGCAACTGAGATCGATTAAGAAATTTTGATACTATCTGAAGCAAAAGGTTTATGAAAATGGGTGGAAAGTTGGATCCACGGAGTTGGACAGGATAGAGGCAAACTCCACCACTTCCAGAGGTTAATGAAATACAGGCTGAGACTAAAGTTCGAATTGCAATCCTAATCATCTCATCTCAACCCCCGCAAAAAAAACCTTATTTTAAAATACATAATGAATTTTAAGCAATTTTGATAACTGAATGTAAATTAGTGTAATTATCGTTAACAATAGAATTTAAATTTACTTTTGATTTAGTAAACATTAATAATTGTTTGATATGTAAAATGAAAAGTCTTCAGAGACTTTCGATGGCTTGAATAAATTGAAATTTCTCAACAACATTCAGCTTAATTAAAAATATTTTTCATAATTTTACTTTATTGTTCGGACTATTTGATATATATAAAGATATTTAAATAATTTAAACGTATTTTATATAACAATATTTTAAAAAATTCAGCAACGAGTTGCGTAACTTTCCCGGCAAAAAGTTAACGTTGTATGTGGTGCTATCTATTGAGATTTTATTTAAATTTTTTATATTATTGATTATTATCAAATAGAAGAAAGTAAAAACTTCGAATCGTAGAACTAGTAAAATCTTCATAAGTCCGATTTCACTGGAGATATGACACGTATCCTCTTCTATCTCACCACTCCCTTGACTTTTAATAACCAAAATTTAACATCATTAACGGCCCTAATACACAAATCTCCCTGCAAACTATCAGAAATTTTCGACAAAAGGCACAGGAGGTTTTAAGCTTCAAATTGGGCGAACAAAATCGTGCCCCCCACACAATAACACCCATACGTGCAGGAAAAAACCCCCATTTTTTGTATTTATCGACTTTTCAAGGTCCTCTGAGTCCAAAAGCAAAAAATCTTGAAAGGGAGGATATTTGTGACCGATCGTCGTACTTTCCTTCTGTTATATTATATATAACTGCCGGGAAAGTAAAAATAAAGCAGTAAACTTTTTCCATTAGATTTTATGCTATAATAAAGTATGTTAATGCATGCTATGGTACTATATATATATATATATTTGTTTTTAATACATCTAATATTCTTCAGGGATAAGTTCTTATACCAATTTATAATATCAATCCATCAATTTATCGCTTAATACCGACTATCGTAAACATTTGTTCAGAAGAGATACTGCACGTGGGTAGATATCGACTCAAATAAAACAAATTTTAAAAGCTCAAATAGCAAAATAATTTGAACTTTTTTAAAAATATAAATTATATATTTCTTGTATCAGATGTAGAAATAATTAATTTATTAATTTTAATTAAAATTTATTATTTTAAAAATATAATACAAGGCTTAAATATATAAGAAGTTCAATAGAATGAATAATTTGTAGCAATGTGTTGAAGCTTCTGTTAATGTGAGATTGGGGTTGGGTTTCTATGATACGACTTATGTACATAAAAGTATATATTGTTCCCCAATTCTACTGCTATTAATTATTATTTGAATTGATTTTAACACTAAACAACGCAAATTTACTCTAATGCTACTACTACACGTGTGAGCAAGTCGATTATTGATTGTATAATGTTCTTTGTATTTGTAATTAACAATTTAAAACCATTTCATAATAAAATTATGTGTACAATTTGCATTAGAAATTGTATAAATTTAGTTTCCAAAAATATCATAATGCTCTGAATTACATGTCATTACTACATTATAACTATTTTGTATTTTATTGTTTAAGACTGAACTTTCATTCTTCTTAAAATAATTCGAATATTATTCAAAGTTTTAATGTTAAAATTTAATGATTTAATTGGCCATTAGAGAAAAGAAATTCTTAATTATTACATTCATCAACTTAATTTTGTAATTCAAAAAATTGAAAATTTCATGAGTAATCTGGAAATTCTTCTTCCTCTCTCTTAGTATGTATGATGGAAATATTTGCTCTATCACTGAATACGGTCGAGAAAACAGTAGAAATTAATAATAAATTTATATTTAGAATGAATTATTGTTTATCAATTTATTATTTATCTCCTGTTATTCTAAAAATACATCCTATTACAGTACTTCCTATCTATTAAGGTAATCAATAGAGTTAGATAAGGTAAAAGTAATTAAAACTTTTCTCTTAACCAGCATGGAAAATATTCTTATTTATTTCAAAATGTTACGATTATTTAAATGTATCAATCGATTCTATTTTAAGTAGAAGTTACTTAAAAGATCATTAATATAGATACTATTAATTAATAATGTAACATCTTTACAAGTGTACAAATCAATTGTATAAATCACTACTTTTTGAATCTAAATCGTAAGCTAGTAATTGGCTTTGAATGCTTTTATCATTCAAAAGAAATATACATTTTTATTGAACTTGATGAAGAATTTATATTAGGGATTCCCATAGACTCCCCGGAGGTCGAGAGAATTTTGAAAGAGACTGATAGAAAAATTAAATACTTATTCGAGAATTTTAGATAAGTTTTCTAAATTATCTGTAATAACAATCATGTGAAAGGAAATCTATTAACTGATATAATAATTCACTTGATATTTTAGACAAAAAACTTGGGAAACAACATAAAAATTTTAAGGGGTCAATTGTAAAGGGTATTTTTATATGAGAAATTCCCAACTTATACAATGAAAAGGCTGGGAATCTCTGGTTTATTTGTTTTCTAAATCACCATTTCCTCGTCAACTAGCAGATAAATGCATTTTATCTCTTTCCATAAAATAATTATAAACAATTTCTAAAATTATTTATTTATTTTCCTTTTTAAGTATAATTATTCTCTTCTTAATTATTCTTCGAAGTAAGACTTATTTTTGAAAGTTTTTCATAAACCAAGAACCAAGGATCACCAATAAAGAGCACAAAATAATACATTTATTTCATATAAAGTATATATATATATATATATATATATATTACAGAAATTACCATACATACGACTAGGCTATATATAGATTAATTCATAGATATCAGAGATGAATGACGAATAGATAAAGTTAATTGTCCACTTTGGTAATAACGTTATACTTAGAAATTTATGTTAAACTGTAAGTTTAATATAAATTTCATATACATTTAATACTATTTTACATGTACTTATAAGAGATGTAAGGGGGATATATCCCCTTATATCCAGTTATAAAAAAAAATAATCTCCTCGTGTCCTTATATCTTCTTATATTCAGTTATAAAAATAGCAATTTTAAGAACTTTGCATCATTTTTAATTAAAAATTTCATTTCTTTAAAGTAATATAATTCTATCAGATTTAAAAATCATAAAATTTAAATATAATTAATTTTAAAAAATCTCTAAAATATAAAATTTTAAACAAAGAAATAACAGGAAATAACTTATTTGATATTATATGTAAATGATGCAACAAATTAAACTGTTTGTCTGTCCGTATCTTTTAGATAAGAAATAAACCTAACCATATCAAAATTTGGTCAAGGTCCAAGTAGATATTGAAGAGCTAAACATTAATAATTTTTAGTGAAAAAAAATAATAATAATAAACTTATTCAACTAAAATTCAAATAATTATAAAGTTAATCCCTCCATAAAGTTAATCCCTCCAACTATAAATTGCTTAATTTCCGTTAGACTTAAAACTAGTTTATCATAAATTTTAAATAAACATTTTTCTTCTTTGCATAAAATATTAATAAAATTAAATATAATAAAGATTTGGCAATGTTTAGAATGTTTAAAACATTAAGATAACAGTCAATTTAAGTTTGTACAGCAACAATTTTAAACTTTCGATGGCTATAAATTCAAACTTATCTGTTTAATGCAAATCTATGTACATTTTATGCGTATATTATATTGCTACATTTGCAGTCGAACCTCCTAACAACGGCCACCTCTAAATGGCGGCCAATTTTTTAGGAACGTTTCTTTTTCAAATGCATACAAATTGCCGGCCACCCACGGCCATTTTTTTTTATGTACACATGAGTGTCCGTTGTTCACAGGTTTGATTGTATTTAAGGCATGTCATTTGGTTGAGTTAGTGCATACTTCTACGTCAGGCTTTTTAATAATAGTTTGCTTTAAAACTGAAGAGATGACGTTAAAGTATCGCTTCTTGCACGAAACAAACACAGCTGTATAAATAAATAATCACTGTAATTTAAGATTATAAAAGAAATTTATGAAATTTACTTTGAATATTTCAATTTTTTTTCTATTTTAATGGGAGATATATTCGATTTTTTAACAATAAAAGGAGATATCGAAAATGGCGACTCAATAGTGCTCGTGCACGTGTATTAGTTACATGTTAAATTAAAATAACTGTTATTATGTAAATTAAAGGATGAAATCTAACATCAATCATTTCACTATATATTGTATACTTTATTGAAATTTTTATAATCCTGGGAAAATATACACATGATACAACTTATGGTCCTATATATAATATAAAAGGAGATATAGAGTTTTTATTCTATAGATTTTTCGATGTCTCTATAAGAAAAATATATTTTTATTTTGATATATATATATATATATTATATCTGTAGTTTTAGTGAATTTTTGTTTTAAATAACTACTTCCTAATTATTATGTGTCAATTTAAGTTAAACCCGTGAACAACAGCCACTGACGAGAACGTAAAAAACGGCCGTCGTTTGGAGGTGGACGTTGCTTGGAGGTTATTTCGTATGCAGTTTTGTTCAAATGTTCCCGAAAGATTAATTACGTGTATAGTTGAAGGGGGATGGCGAAAAGTACGTCGTTGTACACGTTTGGAAGAGGGTTGAAACATTGCCTACGTGGAATTTTTTTATTGAATCAATGGCATACGAATTTGTTCTTACAAACCCACTTTCTAGTTATGTGAGTAAACTATACAAAAAATATTTTCAGAGCTTTTTAAAGCCATTTCTTAAATGTCAAGGGGGCTATTATACACGTAATTAAAGGGGAGAGGTTGTCCATACGTGAATCATTGTATACAATTAAAAATTATCTCAAAAACTGTATACGTAATTAATGAACTGTTCTCCAAGATACAGTATTACGATAATATTTTAATTAAATTCATTCTCCTTCGATTTAAATACGAATTCTGATGGAATTTCTAAAGTTATATTTAAAATATTTCTATCAAGACGAAATTTTTCCTGATAAATGATCATTAAACTTTAAATAACTCGCTTTCTTTTTTTTATAGATTACTTGATATAATAATCAAAATACCTTTTCTAAAAACACTTTAAACGAAAGAATTCAATTCTTTCTTTGTTAGACACTTTATAAAATAATTTTAAAAAGTTGAAATGTGATATTTCATGAATATTCTTTAAAAATAGTTTATCATTTTGTGTAGAAAATTAATGAAAAATAATGATTTAAAACCGCAAAAAAATCCCTTTTAACACACCAAAACAACAGGATTATTGATAAAACTATTCATCACAACTCTATTGTTTTTTTTTATTTAACATTTGAATAATCACCAAGTTTTTATATTTTTATTATTATTTAATCTCATCTTCTCGGTTTTATTGTTATTTCCTTGCTCCGTATATTGTCTATCATGCGATAATTTTGAAATTAATTCCTTAATTATCTTAAAATATTACGTTGGATGAATATTTAAATTTTTATTATTCGCCTTGTAAAATGTCGTTGACCTCATTTAATAACAGAAATTTTCGTAATTTTAATCAGAAACAGGAGCTAAAAGTAGTAAAATTTTAATATAATGTATATATATATATTCAATTAATGTTCTTAAATTGCTCATAAATTTAAAATTTTTATATAAATTAATGTTGAAGAATTGGATTCTTCTTGATTACAACATTTAATATTTCATGTTACTTATCGAAAATTAAAAAAATAAATGAAATTTCGTAAGATATAACAACAAAACAGAGAACAATTTACTGTTTATTAATGCAGTAAACCTGTGTTAACCGGAATTACACTGTACCGAATTTTTTTCTGTTTAGGCAGGTTTCCGTTATATTAATAAATTGTTTATCTACATAATATATATATTTTTTGTAACATAATATGATTAATTAATTAATTAATTCTTATAATTTCTTTACTATCCTGCAATAGATTTGATTTATTGTTAAGCTTATATTGTTTCAGCTTATTAATGCTTCGATAACATCATCCTATCAGATGTATCTTTAATTACGAAAGAAAAATGCTGATAATAAATTATTTATAATTAATTTTGATACGCTAATAAATTTTTTTAATTGAATAAAATAGTGAAGGGTGAATATTGTTTATATAAGCGTTAATTTTTTAATGAATTTCGAAACTCCGCATGTCTTTTAGAATAAATAAAACCTGAAGAGGTGAAATTTATTTAAAAAAAAAAAAAAATTAGTGCTTATGGAAGCAGTTCTGAGATTCTAAAGACAAAGAAGAACCTCCAATAGCGGCAACCTGTAAACAGCGGCCATCTTTTTTCATTTTTGAAGTGAAATACCTACAAAATTACCTTCTAACAACGTCCATCTTCGAACAACGGACACTTTTTATATTCTGGTCAGTGGCCGTTGTTCACAGGTTTACATTGTAATAAAATTTATGAACGTTTTTAAATTTAGAGCTTTTAATGTTGCGCTTTTTATTTATAACTTTCTTCTTATTAAAAATAATAATAATAATATGTATATTAACTGTTATCGTGTTAAAAATTATGAATTTAATTCCTAAATAATCATTATCACAAGGAAATTTTATATTAAGGATAAACAATTTCAGTTTCTCAATACCACGTAACTTAATTTACTTCGATTCAAACTGATTTACGAATTTTTTAAAGAAGTAAAAAAAGGGGGATTAATAGAAAAAAAAACAAGTACTACATTGTTCATTAATTTAATTTTATTCTTTATTCTCATTTATAAATTTTAATAATTTCTTTATTTTTTTAAATATGTTTAATTTATTCATTTATTAAGGCAACCAGAACTGATTGCATCGTACAGGCTGAGTCTTTAGAAAAACAATAGAAATTCTAGAGAATTTTATCTATTAAATTTTCGTTTATAGAAAAACTAAATAAATAAAAATAAAAGATGACAAAATTTGATAGCACCAGTTCAATCAAGCTTTATTTCAGGATGCCATGCGATTTTGGAAGATCCACGAAGGATAAATTCAACAGGAGGATTGGAAAGAAGTTGAAGTTTTGGGATTGCAATACGAGTTTTCTTTGTTATTTAATTTATTTGAAGTATTCGATAAAGAATTAAGTCGATTTACAATAATAGAATTCACGTAGTAAAGATAATGGCGTTAAATTGAGACTTATCATGGCATGCATGAATATTGCAATACGAGTTGTCTTTGCGCTTTAAAAATATTTATTGATCTCTAGTTAGTAACATTTCAGTAGTTTTGTATTTCTTTACGTTTATATTTTAATAAAAAAAAAATATATATATACACAATGTATTTTGCTATCGATTTTTTAAAACTCGTTTCGAATTCCTAACTTTATTTATCGTTTCTGGATTGCGATCATTCAGCATTATAGGAATATGGCTTGTCGGAATTGACGTCATCATACTTTACCCCGCTTTTTTAAGATAAATATTGTCTCTGTAACATTCTAAAAGAATATTTTTCGTAAGTTCTGTATGCAGTCAATCTTCTGTATGCAGAATTAAGTGATGAAAAAATTCTTCCGGAGTTTTGTACTTTTAAAAGCACCATTAATTACAGGATTAAATTTATGAATTATAAAGTACAAAAAAATAAATAAATAAACCTTTAATAAGCTTAAAACATAATTAAAATTTGTATAATAATCTTCTTTATTATACTAATTGGAATTCCCTCCTCCTCAAGATCTTCCATTAAGTACTTTTAACTAAAATAACTTTGTGTAGATCCGTCTTGTATTCAACTTTATGTACTTAAAAATTAATAGATTGTTTACTAATTAAAATAATTTATTTAATTAATTTAATCCTAATTAATGTATTTATACTGCAGGCTTCTTACATGAATGAATTTTTATTTTGATAGATTAATTTTCTAAAAGAGTAAATATCAATCTCAGTTATGTTATAACTTAATAACAGGAGCGTGTAATGTGTACTTAAAGTGAAAAACATTATTTAATTGTTGCCAGTTCCGAGCTGTATCAAACTCGCTTCAAGTTACGGTTTTACCTATCAAATTATCAAATTTATAGAGTCGAAACACGAGATGAACATTTAAAATATTTAGAGTTTTAACACTTTGATCAGTTTAATTAATTTCTGATCAATAAAAAATTCAATTATGAAAAGGTCATTACTTTTATTGCTGCTTCATACTACCTCAATTATTCTTAGTGGACGCAGGCAACAATCAAAGCCAACGTTTTCGAACTGTACTCGAAGCACGTTTACTGTACATTCAATAGATTAGATGAAGAAGAATAAAGAATATAATTTATTATTAGTCTTTTCATATTTATTTTAATAAATATTTTCGTATTAAATAGTTATTAATGTACCACTTTATGAAATTTCAATACAAAGGATACACTCCTTGGTATTGAAATTTCATAAAATTGTACTGTAAAACCGCTAAATGCTACAGGAAAATGTAAATAATAAACGGGATTTTAAAAGTTTAACTCTCAATTTATGTAACACGAATGAAACCAGAGGCGTAAATAAAGAGGCAAGAGTTGGCACGTACTCCAGAGAGGCTCCAAAATAAGCCCGTAGAATTTTTTTTTATATTAATGTTGAATCAAGGAAAAAAAATAAGAACGAAATGTAACGTCTTCATTAATATTCAAAAATAACTTTTTTTACTTTTCATCATCTCTACTACACCTTAATCCATATTTAAAGAAACGTTTATTAATTTTTCATAAAAGTCACAAAATATGAGGAGGGGATACTGAACAGTTCGCGACTTTACCCAGACACAAGAGAGCAAAAGCCATTTTACAAGATAAATGAGAAGTTATTGCTTAAGCGCATACGCCGTAAGAGTCCGTTACTTGATAATTTGAATTCATGATGGCTGCACCAAGATTAGAATTCAGTAACTTTCAGAAGTCTATGGTGGTGAAGTTTTCGTTTTTGCAGAGGAAAGAAGGTAAGGAGATTCACTCTGAGATGCTTGCGACTCTAGGACTGCCCTTATCTCGCAATGGTTTCAGCTTTAGCACCTCAAGGGGACGAGATTTGTTTCCAATCAGGGAGTCAATGGACTGCAGAGAGACCAACCTAAGTCTTTCCTTTTGCAGAGGTTACAAAAACTGGAGGAACTTTATCATAAGTGTGCATAGTTGAGGGGTGTTGAATAAAGTATATTCATTTATTTAATAATTATCTCAATAGCCAGTTGGTAGAGATATGAGGCGTATTAAACTGCACTGAAACCGAGTAATCAAGATCACATTGAAAAAGACTTTTAATGATGGAATGCATTTCGGTCTTGAATGGACCCTCCTCAGTCATAACAATATTAAATATAGACACCTACAATAGTTGTAAAAACCCATATATATATATATTTATTTCAAATTATTTCCACTTTTTTCACGATTTTGCTCCTACGACACTGTAAGCATCTGATGTCGAGTATATAGAAAGTTTATGCCTTTTCTCGTCTTGAATTCTTGGTGTTGTAACACGAGTTGAGAGTGTTACGTGATAGGAACCCGTTCAGCGAATGATTACAGTTAAAATGTTCGTACTACGTGGTTCCCTCAACTCGCACACGTTGCTACTCCAATAATTCAACTCCAATTGCAAGGGAGATTTTTGTTATTGTATAGTCTCGCTGTGCATCTACCTGGAAATTGTAATGTATAGAATGTTTAAAGTGCATGACAAATAAATGGTATAAGAACAAAAGACTGTTTTCCTCTATTAAAATTATAAAAATACTTCGCACAATACAGATATTCTAATCCGCATTGATGCAGATTATTGTGCTGCAAAAGTAGTAAGTTGTAAATAATGTGCATTGAATCTGTAAAAGTAGTAAGTTTTAATAAACATTACAATGATTGTGTATATAGTAATTAGATAAAATATTTAATTAATTATTAAATAGTTTTAAGTGCGTTAGGTCAACATCTGGAAATATAGCTATAATCACTTATTTTCTAGTACTACATTTCTGTTTATCCTAATCAAGCAGAGTAAAAGGTTATCATAAAGTAATTTAAACAAATTCTATTATTGTCGTCTTTTCTTCACATAAATAAATTATTACATTAAATTAAACTGTAATTGTAATTTGTAATTAAGTTGTATCAACATTTTTAGTTGTTTAATTACAGTTGTGCATATTTAAATAATCAATTAGTAATTCTGCCTAGTTTTTTTTTTTAAATATAAGAAACTAGAATAAATTTATCAGGAACATTAATCTTTTTTACTATTACAGTACACAGGATTTCAATAAAACAGACGGAATCTATTACTTTAATACTTTATAATCAACGTATAATCTCGAGTAAAGTAGGCTCCAAACCTATTTTAAAACATTAAGTAGACTAGAATAATTTGGCATAGCCTTGAAACGTTCAAAACACACTTAAAATTACGTGTATAAATGTGACTAATTAGTTCAACACTTACAACAGACCTTTCTCTGTAGAAACTGCCGGAGCCGGAGTTAGATTTATACTCTTTTTTAAGTACAGTAAACCTCGCTAACGCGGACAATTTTTTTTTGAAACAGTAATTTTAATTTCTTGACAATAGAAAAATTATAATTAACCGATGATTTTGTATCCGGAAGTCTTTGTGATATCGTACTTTTATATTACACTAGTTGGTAAATAATCGAAGACTTGTACTGTATATCTCAATTTATATGGCTGTATAACGTACTGTCATGAAACTTTTCGACTTGAGGGCCAAATTGTGTATAAGTCGTAGATAGATATGCAACAAATATTTTATATATTTCATAAAAATAGGCCTACATTTTATATATATTACTGTATTTATAAGTGAGGTGACGAATCACGATTCTGTTTCAGTTTGGTTGGAAGATTGATGAAATAAGGCAACGCAACACATGAATGATCTTTCTAGAAGTGGCTTTCTAAGGTCACTGTAAGGTATGGAATCGCCAAGGCGCGCGATTCCCACCGGTTTTGTTACAACGAACTTTCATAACGGAAAAGTCGTTAGGATCGGCCGGTAGAAACGACCGTTAGGAACTTCCGTGGGAAGAACCGTTAAGTTTCAAATCGTCGACCATCGGACGATTGGCCGGCGGGAAGTGACCGTTGGCAGCCGTTGCGGGAACATTCAAATATGATTGGAGCAGGGTTCAAACGCCGTCGACTATTTAAGATCAGATCGAAGTTCGTATCGGGATCGGCTGAGTTGGTATCGGGATCGTGTGATCGTTCGGAGGTGATCGGATCGGATCGGATCAAGGGAGATCGTCGTTATCGAGGTGCTAACTAACTCTCTCGTTGGAAGTTACGTGGTTGTGTACGAACTTGTTCCTGACTCGGAGGTTTTGTTAATTACAAGTCTGTTTGTTCGTAAGGAGTTCTTTCGACGAATTTGTACGGGAATAGTCGGTTGTCGTTCAGACTAGTGTTTGTGCATAATTAATTGTAACTCTAATTTGGATTATTTTGTACATTTACTGTAAATATAAAATTTGTGTTTTTTTCGTCAAACCGACTGAGTGGGGTATTTTGAACATTACTGTCACATATAAGCAGACCGCCCATGTGACATGACACTGATAATTCGTGACCGATTACCAATGTCACACCAGTAGTGCCATTAGGGCGGTTGTTTAAGTACAGACGGCCACTGTGGGCCTATTATAGTGTGGAAAAACCACTGATGAGAGCTTCAATCTCGCTATTATTATTGAGCGGCGCACTGTCCTACTGTTGACATTCTAGTCTGAGAATCCATTGAGAGTACAATGAGTACAATCAGAAAGTGCAGTACTCTCATATGTTGTCTTTTATGGCAGCACAAAACTCTTTGCTATGATATTGTAATCATCATCGTCATTACGTTCGCATAAACAATTTTATTCGATTCCAACGCCTTGTTCTTGAAGCCTGTATTTTTTCATTGAAGAGATAAATCTTAATGAAGAGCAAAGAAGAAGTTTAGCTGGCGAACTGTACAAATAACGGTAGGAAATGGATGAAGATTTACAGTTAAGCATTTTGTGAACGTGGAGATGGAAAGGACAGTTTACATTAGTTTACAACATAATAAAAATGCTGAAAAGTGGTAAGACTATTTCTAGATGTCCAGAAAGTGGGTGAAAGAAAATTAAAACGACAGATAACAAAAATGAATCATTGGAGGCGGTCGAAAACGTTGGATAATCACTAAGAAAACTTGGAAGAAGCTTTAAAATATCTCATCAGTATGTTAAAAACATAAAAATCGAGCAAAGTATTGTCCTTCGGAAGTTAGCCACGAAATATGCAAAACACGACTCAAATTGCAAAAGACACTTGCAAAAAATTCGCCAGTGTGATTCCAAAGCTTGAAATGGACTATACGTCGGTGTGGACGATGAGTCGTATTTTACATTTGATGGAAGCGCTGCGCCAGATCGACACGTACTATTGTAAGGATGAGGTCAAAGTTGATCCATAGGTAAAATTTAAACACTATATAAAATTTCCTCAGAAAGTGTTGGTTTTGATAGCAATCATTTCAAAAAGTAGATCTGAAGCATTCATAACACCCCTCGCCTCTACAACAACAAAGAAGCGTATATAAAGGAGTGTATTAAGAAGTGACTGATCCCATTCCTCAAAAAATACCATTCAGATTATCTGTGTGTCTTCTGGTCGGACCTCGCAGCAGTGCAACAGATACATTTTCTGCGCTGGGGAATGTAAAGTTTGTTACATCAGCAAAGAGAACAACGTTGCAAATATTCCTCATCTGGTGTGCCGAAAATGAAGCAGAACTGATCAGAAAATCCACCGACTGAAGACCGGATTTTATAATTTAGAGACAGAAAAAAAACAATTTTTTTAATTTTATGTTTCTTCATAATCGTATTATAAAAATAAAGTTTAATTGATTATTTGTGTATATCGTTTGTTTACATACCCACATAACAAAACTCGAACAATGAATAGTTCACATAGTCAATAATAAACATCCTTACTAAAAAAAAGAATAAAATAATATAAATATAAATCCTATTTAGAATTTAATTAATAATTTACATATTATTTAAAAATATTAATTAAATTATATTAATTAAAATGAAATAATAAAAACTTTTTAACGAATGAAAAGATTTACCTATTTTGCAGCTAATTATATAAATTTTTATTCAGCAATTAAAAACTTTATTACTCGAAGATATTAAAATTATTATATTTATTCAAAGATAATTTACGGCTTTATAATTTTGCAATTAAATCAGAAGTACTTTGTACATAAGTACAGATAATAGTATAATTTTATATCAGTCGTAAAGTTTTAATGGCATCATCTTAACTGTGTTCAACTGATCGTAATTCGCTTTTATTGCTTACAAATGGAGAATAATTGGAAATCTTTGACAAAGTATAAATTAACTACTTTATTTTTCATTGTTAGGTTTATATTGATTTACTATACATCATTAGCATTTTAAGATAATTTTCTAACGCAATTTTTTCATTAATTTTGTATGTTTTTCGCACTACCTTTATATTTAATTTCAATTTAATTTTCGATCTTATACATAATATACAGCATTATTATTGGGCTGCAATTTTCAAATAACAATACCCCGACTGACAATACAGAAACTTCCGATCTGGACCAGGAAGTCACGTGATTTTATTTCAAAATTTTCTCCAGAACGGTGTTAGATAGCTCACTGGCATGACTTTGATTGCTATCAGGAGAAGCACGATTTACAGGAGCAAAGACACTACTAACATCCAGATCAAATATGGAAAGCTTAGGGCTTTTGATCTCTGATTAATCAGGGCCTCTTATGTCAGGAGTAAGAGGCCCCGATTAACTATATACGAACAATTTAATTTTCTAAACCTAAGATGCTTTTATTAAAGTATTTTAAATGGAATATTGTATCATATTATAATTGTATCAGGGAGGATTATGTTGAACTAATGTTAATAGGGATTTATCCTATTAGTTCGAATATATTAATATAATAATAAAATGATGTTATCTTATAATTAATATAACATGATATATAGTTATGGGAGGATATTAGATATAATATAATTACTTATAATATTCCATTTAGTTATATAACTATAACTAACTCATATAACTATAATATGTAACCAAATGGAATATTATAAGTATAAAAGATTTTATTAGCTCTTCTTGAAATATACTTTATGTGTAGGCTTATAAAATAAAAACATTTTAAAAAGGAGGACAAATTATTGAGAAAAACGACATGAGTACTTTAGTTTTACTATAGCCCCAAGCAATAAACTTACTTCCTCCATATTTTAAAAAATTGCCTTAAAAAGATACAATTTATTTATTCTTTTTAAATAGGAAGTATGAATATTTAAAAGTTATGTTTTCTAAATTTTAATTGTAATTTTTAAAGAATTATTTTAGAAATTCCGTACTTGAAATGTATAATATCAAGCATTTGCTTGCTTTGCTGATGCCTAGAAATGAATCTCTGTTTGAATAAATTCGAAGTAAAAGGAAAAATAACTTAAGGAAATCAATCTTTGCAGAGAAAAGAATCTTTTAATAGTGCAGATAATTAAAATGGAGGAAATGCTCTTCATTTTGACTTTAATAAAGTCAAAATGAAGAGCATTTCCTCCATTTTGATTAATATAATAATATTATGTTAATAATAAATTATGGTAAACAATTCTTTTACCATAATTTATTATTAACATAACCTAATTATTATTTTCTATAATGAAATCTCTAAGTAAATTATAGTAAACAATTCTTTAAAGAATTGTTTACTATAATTTACATAATATTATTGGAAAAAAGGGAGATAATAAAATTTATTGTTTTAGCTAAATATAATTACGTTTAATGCAGAAAATTTAATTAAAATTAAATGTCAATCTTTTTCTATTTTTAATTTTTTTTAAATGATTTTTATAAATTTAATAACTCTACATTCATTTCGAATCATATTTATTTTCATACTTTCTATCGGCTCAGCTCCTCTTTCTTATCCTGTTTCTCAACGTCCTCATCCTCTCACTCACTTCCTTTTTTTACAGTAGACCCTCGAGTAGGCACTACCCCTGATAATAAAGTAATTATAATTTTATAACGTAGAAAAAGCTATTTTAAATAAAAAATAAAATGGAAATAAATAAAAAATTGATGTAAAGGAATACAATTAAATTATATTTTTCTACGGGAAAATAACTGATGTAAATGATTTCATTATATTTAATATTTTTACCTTTAAGCTCTTACTTGGAATGAATTAATGTCGAACATTTTTCTATTAAGAAGAAAATCTTATTTAATACATTTAATTTATAAGTATTAGTCACTTCAATTAAATTATAGATTTCCAATTTTATAAGAATCGAAATCGTTCCCGTTTAATTTCGGTTGAATTTTCTGCTTTTCATCAAATTCTATAATCGATAATTATATCAATGTAATTCTTAATTAAATTTATTGATTTTAATTGTAATGTTAATAGAGATACAAACTCGTTCCTAAGCTGCTTGAGGAATCCACGCAAATAGTTTGATAGATAATTCGTTTTAAAATATACAATTATTTATTCTTTTGGCTATTTTATAAATCTCGAGTGAATTTAAATATCAATTTAATGTCTGCGTTAAAGTTTAGCCATGTTTTTAAACAGGAAAAGGAGTCGTTAAAGGGATTTTTTATACATTAACGTGTGTTATTGAGGTGCTTGTAACCCAAGTAAAATACAGTAACTTGGGTTACAAGTACCCTTAGAAGTGAGAGACTTTATATTAATGTTTAAAAATCTATAATTTATTAGCTGTATAATGAAACATTTCTTCAAAAACTCTCATTATTTATCATGCTTCATCTTTAAAACCCACTATTAATTTCATGTCTAGTCTCGTGTTAGTACAGTTTTGGACAGTACTGTTGTTGATAATACAACAGGTACCTAAAGTTAAGCTATAATATACGAGAGAAAATGAGACGATCCTACCCTTTAAATAAAAATGTAAATTTTCCGAAGGTTTAAGAAAACGTCTTAAAATTCAATTGATGTGGTCTACGTAAAAAAAAGAACTAAAAATTATTGGTTTAGAAGTTCCATTGTGAAAAGTAATTCCAGAATAATATATCAAATGATTGACACTTCACATGTTTTGTTATGACTGAATTATTTTCTATAATGAAATCTCTAAGTAAATAAATGGATTGAATTGATATGATAAGACAACGCAACACATATACGATCTACCTAGAAAGGGTATCGAGAGGACTTTCTATGGGAAACTGTTCCCTGTTTAGGTGCTAGATACGTAAGGAAAATCTGGAAAACTCCATGTGGCTAATTCATTAGTGAGGCACGAACCCATATCCCTAAAACTTAAAATTAATTTCATGTCTGTGTACTTTTTAAATTTTATATTTAAGTTTAAAGCCTCACTTTATATATGTTTTTTTCAGTTTAGTTTATAGTAATATATACTGCGAGATGAAAAAAAACTCTTTAATCGGAAATATAAAAATGACCATTTTTAATATCTACAAAATGATTACCCATATACTTTAGATTGCATCTAATTTTTATCGTAATTTTATTGAAAAATTAAAGCAAATCTATAGATGATATACGTGTTATATCAATATTTATAGCTGGTTACGAACTGTTGTTTTAGCTCTTCTCCAACAGGGTGGAACGTAGAGTGTGGCGAGTTTTCTTCACGTGTCTAGCACCTAAATAGGCACTAGTTTCCTGTAGAAAGCCCTCCTGGAAGACAAACCCTTGGCAGAACGCCCAGATGTTGCGTTGCCTTAGTCTAGCAATCTTATAATTTAATCCAATTTCTGTTTTTTTATTTACCTAAATTCTTTATAGACATATTATATGCTTTATGATTATATAAATTATAAAACATATTGCATAAATATGAAGAATGTTTATAAAAATTTTTGAAGATAAATCAGATGACATCAAAATAACAAAAAATAAAAATAAATAAATAGAAAATAAACCAACCGAACACAGTCAGTGTATTACATTCAGAAGGCATGAAAATATTTTTTTAAACTCTGTATGAAAGTATTTAATTTTATATTTTAGAAGCGAATCAACCGTTAAGTGATCTCATAAACAAATTATATAATTAATGAGCTCTTAAATTTTCTCATAGAAGATAAGTAAAATTCAATAGATAAAGTAAGTAGTTTTTAATGTGTATAGGATATTTATGGGTACATCTTCCTATTTTGATTTAGTTTCTTTTAAAAAATTATGTTACTCGTTTTTAATTTATATGTTATTTGCTTATAAATGTAAATTTACAACCATCTCATAATATTCTTATTATAGATAATATAATAATTATTGCTTTATTTAACAATAATCTAAATTACTAGAAATGACTACGGCGTATAACTCAATACGTCGCAGTAGTAATGAAGGACATAATAAGGTCTGTAAAGAAATTATACATACACGTGAAATTTGTGTATAACTTCAGACAATGTTTATTTATACCAAATTAACAATTAATATACTCATTGATAGAAATAATCAATCACAAATATTCATGAATAAAAATATTCAAATTTTTGAGTGATGAATTAATATAAAATTTGCAATCAAATTTGCCGTATAATAATTATACGTACAGTAGTAAATTTTCCCTTTTACAGAAAGGTTTAATAATTATTATAATAAATCTCTTAGGTATTGCTTTTGACAAGTGTTACAATTCATGTAAATTTATTTTATCTCAACAATTATAAACTGCAATTGCCAGTTCATCGGCTGTTGTGTATTGTTTGTTGTTAGCATAAACCATTCGAGAAAGCATTTCCTCCCACATTTTCCATGGGATTTAGGTGGACTACGCAATGGCCAGTCCAATAAATCTACATATATTGTTTAAACCAGTTTTTGGTAGGTTTACATACATGACAGGAATCGTTGTCTTGTTGAAATATCCACTCATTTCCTCTAAGCACTGGTCCAAAGGGAATAAAATGTTCAAATAACATATTTTGATATTTTCTGAAGTCATTCTATGATTAATTTATAATTCCGGTGTAGACCGAAAGTCGAGTGATTTTTTAAATTAAAAGATTACCCGACAATAGCTGTGTTGTATAATTGTATTTTTATTACAGATTTAGAGACTTCTTTACTATTTAATCGTAACAAAGCGATAGTTAATTTAACATTCGAAGCATTGAGTAATTTTAAATAACTCTTAAGATTGTAATTAGAATTAAGCATCATATCTAATTTACTAAAATATTTACTTTGGCTAAGGATCTGTCCTACAACGTTAATGACACGATCGAACCATACAATTTACGCGGGAATTGCGAGAATGGTAATGCATTAAAATTGTTGAAATAATTTAATTATGTACTCTGTTTAATTATAATTTAACGTACTTAATAGTTTCAGTCCGACATTTTAATTTATTTTTTATTCGAAATGCTACTGAGATTTTTCTCTTTTTATACGGGGTGGAGCAGGTGTATGTTTTTGCAGGTAAATATTGTAAATTTTGAACAGTTTTTAAGAAAAAAAGTTGTGTTTGAGAGTTTGATAGAGAGATAGTCGACCTTCAGAGGGGTTTGATTATCTCAAACAAGTATTTCGTACTAGATTTCAGCTCTGGAAGCACAGTTAAGGTGGTATAGAATTGTTCCACATAAAAACCTCGATTTAAACTTCCTAAACTTTGCAATATAGAGGTAAATAAAAATAAAATTTATGTGTCTCTAATGGAGATGCAATAGATTCTTCAGGAGCTTAGCAGAGATGCAATAAAAGGAATTTGAACAGGGTTCAGACCGTATTATTGACTAATTTATGATTGTCTACAGAATTTGATTGTGTCTGAAGGCGAGCATTTTGAAAATTCTGCTTCGTAGTCTATTTACTACTTAATTAATTGAATTCCATTTGTACTTTTTGAATAATTTAATTTTTCCGCCAGGACACGCTTATGTGACGCTATATTTAATTATAATATGAGAGTCCTTCCAAAAATGATCTTTTTATGTTAAGTTTCTCCTGGTGAAACAAATTTTTCTAGCGAGTCTCATACTTTTTAAGTAAATAAATTGCTTTGTTTAAAATTAAAGAATTATTACAGTTTATTTATAAATAATTTAAATTTAAATGTTAACAATTATTTATTGTGACATCATCATAATGCCGGGCTGCAATTTTTAATCATTTATTTAATTTAAAATATATGCTCTCCACCTCAAATTAGTAATGGTTTGACCCCGTACATCATACTTTTCCTTTAACAATAGAATTGTGCCGGTCATTTAACTCCTTTCAGAGGAAAACTTTTCAATTGAAGTAACATGACTTCTCTTCTAACCCAAAAGATTGTATACAGTTAATCGTGCCTTCTTCCTCTAGTATTTTTACATCTAATCTCCTCTTTCATCTATCTAACTCCATTCTCGAGATTAAGGAAAGACAGCCGGACGGATGACAGCGGGCATTTAAAGGTCTACAATTTTTTTAAATTGCAGCCCAAAGAATAGAAGAACACTTTTCTTACAGCTTTAATAAGCTAAATTACTTTATAGATAAGTATATATAGGTTTTTATTTGTTTTTCCCTAAATTCAATAAAATGCATAATCTATATTTTCTATGGACTGGTTGAATCCAATTATTGATGATTAAGATAATTTAATGGATATAAATAAATATCACAATGAAATTAAACGAAGAAATTACGAACAATGTTCTATTTAAGCAAGAAATTCTTGTTTTGTATTATTTTTTTCTGGATTGGAACGACGTTTTCATATCTTTACGCTAACGTTTAAGTAGAATTAACTGATGTGAATCCAATTAAATAAGTATATCTTTAATCTATAATCATTTTAGTATAAAGATTCGAGAGAAAAAGTGAAAGCAAATTACTTAAAATTCAATTATTTATATCAAATTTATTGCATAAATCTATACCTAGAGTAATGATGTTTATTTTAATTTTATGTGCATATATGTACATTATATATGTAATTAAATATGCATATATGTATCTAAGAAATTTGTTTCGACTGGTACAACACAATCATAAGGAAAAGCAATACCTTGTATATTATTAAAGTTCTGTCGTGATAAAAAAAATAAATTATATTATAAATGTTCATTAATATCTCCTTATTATGGGTGCATTGCCTGGTAAAGTGACTTTGATAGAGCTAAATAAGCAAATTAATGATAATGGCCATTTCATTTGAAAGGACTATTACATTGGTTTGCTTATTTAGTTATATTATAGCCATTATACTAGGCAACTAGCCCCGTGATTTATTAAAACATTTACACTATTATGTTCTGTGCTAATATCCAATAGAATTTTTTCCTCACAGTTTCTGTTGAGATGAAAATCATAATGTAATTTTCTACTTGAAAGTACATGACGTCGGTGATATTTGTTGTACTGTACATGTACATACAAAGTTCTTCATATAGTCTCATAGGAAAAAGTTTAATGGTGTTATGTCGTTTAAACAGGGAAGTCACAGCTGTTGTTTTCGCTTGACCAATTAATTCATCGTCCAAGGACACGATGATCCGAGGCTGATCTCAAGAAATGATTCTAGTGAAATAAAGTTCTATCTTGTTGAAATAAATAACCATTAACTGTGAGTCGTAAAGTTGAAACATGGAGAATTACTTCAAGGTGTCAAGGTAGTGAAGGTGTTCATCAAGAAAAGAAAGGATCAATAACACGGTTGTTAGATTAGGTTAGATTATAAAAATCTCCTATTAACTCGACGTGTTATGAAAGACTTTGATGTACTGTACTTACGCATAGCATATCGAATTTTTCGCATTTCCAGGGTGTTTGCAATGAACCTTTCATAAATATGAAATGTTCATTGCAGACATCCTGTGCTTTTATGGTAATGAACAATACATTCTTTAGATTCCTTGGAAATATTATCGATTAGAACAGTTCAGTTGTTTTAGTATACTATATCATAATTTAGACATGTAATAAACCTTTAGAATATCATTATAAACCTAATATAAGTCATTTACCGTAAAATAGTCTGCCTGAATACGTGCAAAGGCAACTTATAACAAAAAACAAATAATAATTATAATTATATAACTAATTAAACAATAACATTTTTATTCAACTGTCGAGTTAAATGATTTCCTGTAGCCTACTGAAGAACATTTGGAAAATTCATTGGCCTGCGGGTGATTGCAACTTCATATATAATCCGAAGAGCGATTTTTGAGCTCTTTTTAAAAACAAAATCTCGTTTTATATGTTATAAAATACAGTACTTTGTATCTATGCGCCCACGTATATCCTTGAATAAATAATATAAAGTAGAAGAAATGTTTAAGAAATCTTTTATTATTAT
Source organism: Centruroides vittatus (assembly GCF_030686945.1). Taxonomy (NCBI): domain Eukaryota; kingdom Metazoa; phylum Arthropoda; class Arachnida; order Scorpiones; family Buthidae; genus Centruroides; species Centruroides vittatus. The sequence continues at coordinate 503,010 of NW_027120671.1, forward strand.
TGCCTTTATCTCCAATTACAGGTTTCCCTTCAGAAAAGGTTTGAATTTAAGATTATGTATATTTTTAGGAATCCTGTATTTATTAGGCTACCATTTAAAAATTGTAATTCACACAATTATTTTAATATTACAGTCAAAACATTAAAGAAAATCTGTATTGAATATTTTAAAGAATATAAAATTCAATATTGTATTGAAAAATAAATATAATATAATCAATCTTAATCGCGTCAATTTTATACTTTTCATATTTTATTACTCACTTAATACATTTTAAAAAGAATTTTTGTTGAAAAGTGTATGAGTAATTAAGTGTATAACGATACAACTTGTAAAATTCATAAAACAGTCAATTAAAATTAGACTTGGAGCGTGTTATATTTAAAATCATTTTAAAGTAATTATTTTAAAATGATTTTAATTAATAATTACGTTTTTAGTTTCCATTAATACTTAATTCCATTTAATTTTTTTAATGAATTATTCAATATTTCTTTTATAAAACGTGTAATATCCATCCATTTACGCCGTAAACCTGTCATATATTCATGAAATGTCAAACATCATTACTGACGAAAGAAAAACATTCCTTCTCAACCTTAATTTCATTTCTGAAAAACTTTTTTTATCTATTCAATATTTTAAAATCTGTTCTAGGAAAGTTTTAAAATATTTACACAATTATTTATTTACTCGAAAATTTAATATAACTTATTTAAAAATTTTACTTTATTAGTAATTTTATTTTGTTTCTGCATTGTAAATTTTATTCGGTTTAGATTTATTTATATAAATTTTTTATTGTATTTTTCCTCCATCTTCACTTTGTAAATAGAGGCTTCATTTAATTTAATTTTTTATTTAATCAAGTATTTCTTTATAGAATTAATAAAGTATTTAATTTGAAAGCATTGAAAATATCATTGTTATACATTTTTCAAAGCAATCCCACACTGTATTATATTCTATAGCAAATTTCTAAGCCTTTAATTATTATTTCTATCCATATGATATTTATCTGTGCAATGTACTGTACTGTAATTCAAGTCATTAAGATGCTCTACATCAGCGATTCTCAATCTTTATTAGCGTATCACCTGAGTTTTCTGTGTATTCTGACAGATCTTTCTTCAATACCTTTACTGGTACGCGTACCATTGGTTGAGAACTGTTGCTCTACAGCAATGATTTTACAACACATCTCAAATATTAGAACAATCTCCTAGAATGTCTCAACATTTTCTAATACTCGATAATAAATTTAAATAAATTGTTGGGTATTAGGTGTGCCATACATATAAATACTAATTGCTTGTTTAGTGTATATGACTGACTTCTAAGAGAAAAAAAAATAACTGAAAAACCATTACTTTATAGAAATAAATACTTTTAAAAATACGTAGATAGCAAATACATACCACCGTAAGTAAATTCCATAAAACTTTTTCCATATTATTATTATTACATTATTCATAACTGCGGCGTTGATATTGTCAGTGTAGTAATGAATAATGAATGAAAGTAATCCAACTGTAAGTTAAAAGTATTGATACAATTATTCCATTAGGCAATTATCCTAATGGTTCCATGCTCGTATAAGTCTTTTCAGTAGTTCTGTGACTACTTCTTTCATCTTTGAATCAGAGACGAACCTGAGAACGTTCGAATGCTTCTTCAACTCACAAACACACGAAAGTCGCATGGTAAAAGGTTCGGACTCTAGGGTGAGTGGCATAGAATTTCCCATTTGAGGTTCTCAAGCTTCTCACGAGTCACATTGGCAGTGTGCGGTCTCGCATTTACCATGCAAAAGGATTACGCCATCTGACAACAGGCACTTCTGGATTGCTGTGCTGAGTTGGGTGCTGCAGGGTTTTCATCATACAGTCAGAATCATTCACTCTGCGGTTTTCACGTGTTTCGTGAATTGAAGGAACGAAACTGTACCTCTGAATCTGAAACGAGTTGCAAAGGTATTGGATGTGGTCACAGCCTTCCTGAAGCAGAAATCAAAAGACATCTAAGAGCACGAGAACACTAGACACTTTACCGAATGGAACAATCTACACAATGCTTCTGGTCATTGGGCTACGATTTGAAAAAACTGTAGACCTATAAATTCCCACAGTCGGCTGTCCGTCCGTCTGTCTTTCCTTAATCTCGAGAAGAAGAGTTAGATAGGTGAACAACGAGACCAGATATGGAAACCTTATGGGGTAAGAGGCCCCATTTAATTAACTATATAAGAACTTCCGATGCAAACCGGAAATCTGTTATTTCAATTCAAAAATTTTTCCCTGAAAGGTGTTAGATAGATGACTGGCACGACTCTAATGTTAAAGGAAAAGTATGATGTAGGAGGGCAAGCCACTACTAATTTGAGATGGAGAGCATATATTTTAAATGAAATAAATTAAAAATATGATTAAAAATTGCAGCATTACCACATTACCACAGCACTGTCCATCACTCAACTTTCGAAGCTACCATTTCATCAGTATCGAAAGTGTGTTTCCCAGAAAGAACTTAACTTTTCAAAAACAACAAATCATCCAATCGTGGACCAGAGTGACATATAACCCTTAAAAGAAACACAACTAATAATAAAATGTTTTAATATTACACAACTATGGCATAACCATAAAAAGAAGTATTAAATAAAATGGTTACTGACACCGCATAAAGAATGAAGAAACTACAAGTATTGGTGGCGGTACTTGACGAATATGTCATTTATGTCAGCTAAACACCTGCATTTCTTTTAATCAGTGTTTCTAAATACCAATAAACAATTTTTTCTTGCGAACAAGCTTGTTGTCACAAGCTTGCCATCAGACACAATACTTTGGCACTGGCATTGTGAAGAACCTACCCACTTAAAAAACTTATTAATAATGTAAATATAGTTCTTAATAAAGATTAATTTTCAAAAGGTACAACGTTGATGCAAACATATTGCAACACGAACAAAATCCATTTCACTTTTTCCATGTCCGGTTGTGGAAACGGTGCATTTTTTGCAACGTGAGTATAGTGACAAAATTTGCCAGTTAACAACAACGTAACAGCCTGATAGAATAATTCTTCAATGCTTAGTCTCAATTGGATTGCTGTAAAACATGATGTCTGAGAATTTTACAAGTGTTTCTTAAAAAAGTTAAGCAATACTCCTGAAATTATGTCTACATGGTTGCCCCTATCTTGCTGAAGTTCACATTGCAGATTCAGTACATGGATACCATTTAGCAATAAGTTTCTTGATGAAATATGCGTAGCGAAATTTAAATCGAACTGTCAGTAGAACTGTCCGCACTTGTGTATATATATAAAGTCAGACTACTAAAATACACAATTTTTTTTAATTTATAAGATTTTACAAACTAAAGAAGTACATATACTTTTTAAATATATGTTGTAAACTTTTACATTTTTTAAATCGATAACATTGAAACTATTGCGAGAAATATAGTTAAAAAAGAGACTTTTTACCAAAAACAAAAAGATAGAAAATAATATGTAATCGAAGAAAAATAATAAATTATGATTCAAATTATCGTAAATAAGAAATCATCTCATTAATTTTTCATAGAAGTTGCAATTTGAAACTAATATATAATTAGAAGAAGAGCCGGATCATTACGTTTCGTATTTAGAACGTATCATTAAAAAGTTCAACGAAGATAAAAGTAATTTATAAGAGAAATCAAATGTATTTTTAAAATATAATTTAAAATATTCGCTTCTATAATTATTCTACTTTAAATGATTATATAACTCTTAAATTGATGGATAATTTGAAATAATATCTCATCAAAAAAGTTGATTAATTAGTAAATTTAAATCTTCTGAAAAATCTATATAAATTCACTTTAATAGAAATATATTTGAATATATCTAAAACTTTATTAGAAAAAAAAATCTAATAAATATTTTACCGATAAATATATGAAAAAATGCAGAATTTTTATGAAAATTCTGCACTTTCTCATCAGCACTTTATGACTTCTATGGAATAAACACCTTAAGCATCTATTAATAAAGAACTGAGATGGACTTAATTCTTAGAAAGGCAGGCCTTAGCTATTAAAAATATGTGTAAAATAACGTGTAAAAATTATTAAAAATTAATTAACAAAGTGTAACTTAAATTCGTAAAAGAAACTGTAGATAAAACAGGAATTAGAACTTAACGCAGCCTAAAGAAAATACTTAAATCAAAAGTTTCTTATACAAAACACTATCCAGAATACACGAAAATCAGGTCAAGGATGATTAAATCTGTAAATTATCTTCAAAGATAAAAATAAATTTTATAGTACTAAGAAGAGGATTACTTTCAAAAATTATGAAAATAGGAATAACATGCATTTTGCTGGTAAAAATGCATTCTTAAATTAAATTAATTATTAAATAAGTTTCGTAATTTATATTATTCTGATTTAATTTTTTAATTAAAAATTCTTGAAATTTAAATCAGTTTTATATGCATTATTAATCAAATACATTTAATATACAAAAGATATTACAGTAAACTTTTCTATATACTTAACTATACCTACTCAAATTTAATAACAAAATTACATATTTTATTTCCATAAAATTCAATAACTTTGGTTTACTTTTTCACATTTCTATATAAATATTTATTTATATTTATTTATTTATTTTTTAAATAATAAATTCGGATTTTATTAATATTACGAAAATCCAACAAATATCTATTTTTATTTAAATTAATATTTAGAAAATTTATTTACTAAATAAATCCTTAAAAATTCTTTATACGAATGTATTTTATATACATTTAAAATATATCAATATCAGAATTTTACATATATAAATCAAATTTTACGAAACTCGATCATTTATAAAAGCTCTTAGATAAAATAGCCTATAACTCTATTGAATTCCGATGTTTTAACATTTTTCAAAGAGAAAAATACATTTTTTCCCTTCTTATAATCAATAACATTTATTCGAAATTTATTTCTTCCAAACTTTTAGTTTATTTCTAAAAGAAAATTTATTAATAAAGTATAACAGTGAAACTAATAAATTATTTAAAACACGTTTTTAAGAGAACGAATTTAAATGTTTAAACAACGTTTTTTTCCTGCCGTTACTGCATTTGAATCTTAAAAAATTTAAGATAAAACCAAAGAATTTTCTCTTTTTTTCATCAGTTTTACTTGTCATTGATATCACTTTCCTTCTCTTTCTTAAAATTCTTAACATTGTGAATTGCATTATAAATTCTAAATCTGTATAAAAATTCAAATTTTTCCTCTCAAAAAACGTGATAAATTATTTAAAAAATATATGTTTTAGCTTCTTTCAATTTAATTCAGATTAATATTATATTTTTAAACTTTTTTTTCTTAAAATTTTAGAATTTTCTTATCTTTAAAAATAATATAGACTCTAATGTAAATTAATACAACTTATTGAATTCCTCCATTTCGTAAGAAAAATATAAAATTATCTTATTAATTGAATGTTTTATAAAAATAATTTACACTTGGGAAAAAGTTTGAAATATATCTTATATAAATGAAAAAAATATAATAATTTTAAACAAATAACGAGCTATTATTTATTGTGATATCGTCACAATATCGGCTTCAGTTTTTAATCATATTTAAATTAAAAACATGCTCTCCACCTCAAATTAGTAGTGTTTTGCCCCTGTACATCATACTTTTCCTGATGACAACAGAGCCATTTTGAATTGAATTCACGTATCTTTCGGTGCCAACCAAACGTTCTTATATACATAATCGGGCTATCTGCACCTAAGCCTCCTATATCTAGTCTCCGCTTTCGTCTATCTAACACCGTTCTCGAGATTAAGGACGGACAGTTAAACAGACAGATGACAGTGGAAATTTATAGATCTACAATTTTTAAAAAATTGCAGACCCAATAATTATGAAATTCATTTTAAACAGATTTATAAACAGCAAATTGGGTTGAAGGTCTGAAAAATTGCTTAAAATGTCCCTGTCTGTGTAAGCTGGAATATACATTTCCAAACGTAATCTTGTTCTTTTTTATTATTATAAACCGTATTATTCTAACGGAAATCTAGTTTATATCCTATGATTAGTTTCCGAATAAAATATTAAAACAATAAATTTTAATACAAGAAATCACACGACAACTGTATTTTATAAGTAGAGAATATTAAATTTTAATGCTAAATTCTTTTCCTCAATTTGCTTTTATTTAAAAAAATATTATTATTTCTTAGTAAAATATTTGTCAGACGTAAGATAGATTTGTGATTAAAAACATTTTTATTTACTAAAACAATGTAATTCAGGATGCCCATAGGTTAGTTAACCGTTGTAAAGACTAAATCTGTGTCTTATTCAAGTACTTCATTAATTAAACAATTTTTAGAAATTGTTCAAAGTTAGATACTTGTTTAATAGATAAATTAGAATTATTCAATAAATTAAACGAGCAAAAATTATCGTGAGGCTGCAATTTTTAATCATTGTTTTAAATTAATTAAATTTAAAACATACGCTCTCGATTTTAGCAGTGTCTTGCCCCTGTACAGTACATCATACTTTTCCTGATAACAATAGAGTCATGCCGGCCGCCTATCTAACTTCTTGGAGAAAATCCTTGCATTGAATCCACGTGACTTCCGGTCCACACTGGAAATTCGTATATAATTAATTGGGACCTCCTGACCCTAAACTTTCCATATCTGGTCTCGATTTTCGTATATCTAGATTAAGGAGGAACGGACAGCCGGATAAATAGACGAATGCCACTAGGAATTTATATCTTTGAAATTTGAAAATTGCAATCCAATTATAACTTTATTTAAAATCCTTTGATAGTTTATTTGAGTGATTCTCACGGTTAAATTATTTTTGGATCACTGGATCACAATGTATGTTAAAAAATAAGTTAATATTGTATACAATTGTTCAGATGTATTGAATATAAATTTAAATATTTTTCCATGTGAATCGTAAAAAGAATTCAAAATAAATTTCACTATTTGAAATTCTTCTAACAAAATTCGTATTAATAGAATCTAAAACCTTATTTGAATGGATATAAATTTTGAAATAAATTGAAATAAATAAATTATTTTATATACATTATCGAAGAATATTATTTTATATAAAATATAAATCATTTGAATAATTTTTTTAAAATATTACATAAGAAAATTGCATTATAATACATTTTCATACCTTTAAAGATTAAAATAAGTACAGTTAGTCCATAAGTTAGTTAACAGATTTATTCAGTTTTTCTCGATGAGGGGGCGCTATATTGTCAAGAGGGGGGCCGAAATTAGATTTAGGTATGAAAAGATGTTTAGAATCGCATTTACTAGAAATAATAATAACAAATGCGTAATTACTTATTGTGACCTCATCATAATGCCGGACTAAATTTTTTAATCAACTTTTAATTTAAAAAAAGTCACGTGATTTTCGGTTCAGATTAGAAATTCGTATATAGTTCTTCGAACTCTAAGCTTTCCATATCGGTTTTTAATTTTAATAGTGCGCCTGTAAATCATACTTCTCCTCATAACAATCGAGTCGTGCTTGTCGTCTATCTAATTTCGTTTTGAAAAAACTACTGAATTGAAATCACGCAACTTCCGGTCTAGACCGGAAGTTCGTGTATAGTTAATTGACCCCTCCGGTTCTTAAGATTTTCGTATCTCACCTCGACTTTTATCTATCCAGCTCCGTTCTGGAGATTAAAGAAGTACTGTACAGGAGGACAACAGTGGGAATATATCGGGTTGCAATTTTCAAATTGCAGCGGAATAAATAAATACTTGATATTCAGTATTATGAACAAATAATAAATATATAAAATATACAATTCATTGAAATTTTGAAAAATAGTCGCTTAAAATTGTCCTTTGGACGAGCAATTTACTAAGGAAAAGTCGAGAAACATTAATTTATAGCCTGCAATACGTGAAAGTATGTCAAATCATTTTAATTTGTGAAGTGGACAAGAAGGAACTCATTTTGAACAATTTTTAAAGTAGTAAAATATATAAATAAGATGTTTATTTAGTTGTGACAATAGTTAATTGACTTTTGGACTACCTCATTGTATTATTTACTGATGAAATAAGAAATAACAAATGATTAATTTTTAGTATCTAAATCTCTAAAATTTAATTATTTAAAGTAAATAATTAATTAATTATTCACTTTAAATAATTACATTTTCAGTTTTATCTGTAAATACTTAAATTTTTACGTGTTAATTATCTATAAAAGTTAAAAATGTGTTAATAGAAGACTCCAGAATGACTTAATCAATTATAATTATAAAATTATTTACAGATAACAGCTAAACACTATGTATATGTATTTTTTTAATTTTTAAATTATAATTATTAATATATTATATTAATGAAGTTTAAGTGATTAGATTGAAAATACTATATATTTAGACAACAAACTTATAGTTTTAAATTAGTAATTAAAATTAATAATGAGTTGGTAAAGATCTCGACTTTCATATATTTAATGATAATTAAGTAGATAAAGATATAATATATTAAAACTCAAATAATAATAGTATAGAATTTCAGTTAAGAGACATAACAGTTAAGTTTATATATAATTAAAACAGTAAAAAATTAATTAACTAAACATGAAGCTCGTTTGAAAATAAAAGGTGAAGAATACGAAACGTATTATATAAGATACAGAATATCAAATTCAAACACAATGGAAATAGTAAATATGAAAATAATATTAGTTGTACGAGACAGTAAATGAAAATATATTTTTAAAAATCTTTCAGATAAATTAAACATTAATATTGTAAGGGAAATAGAATAGTTTTTTCTCGAATGGTACACCGGTAGATAACACCAATGAACTTTGATAATTGGTCGTGGGTTCGAATCTCAACAATGAGCTGGTGATGTGGAGATTCCCGGGTTTTCTTCACGTGTCTAACACCTAAATAGGAGTTAGTTTCTATTGAAAGTCTTTCCGAGAGACATTCCTCTTGGCAAATTGCCTAAGTATTGCGTTGCCTTCCATTAATCCTACAGACTTTTTCTCTCATTATCCATGGTTCTCATTAACATGGTTCTACGTATGAAAATGTAACGATAGTATCATATAAAAATTATTTTAAAGAAAACTTTTAGAGTATTTAGATACTATTTTTTTTATTATTATCAACCCTAACAGGCTTACTTTGGCTTATGCCACATGCTTGATATCTATCAATTAATAACGAGAATTCTAAAATAATTCATTTAAATATATTTACATCAAAAGTTAATAAATATTTAAATTCTGTTTTATTTTATAAGAAGTAACTTGTCTTAAGACTTAAAACTATAATTTCTTAAAATTTTATAAAAGCCTACCAGTATTCGACTGGTGGGTTCGCTCCCGACCAATAGGCTGGTGATGGAGTTTCTAGGCTTTCTTCACGTATCTGACACCTGAACAGGGTTACACCGTGGTGGTTATACCAGTTACCCCATAAAAAGCCCTTTCAGAAGGCACCTTTTTGTTGCAGATTTCACGTGTGTTGCGATGCTTTGTCCCATCAATCCATCAAGACCAGTTTCTAAAATTATTCTAATTGGGCTACAATTTGAAAAAAAATGTAGACCTATAAATTCCCACTGTCGTCCGTCCGTCCACTTAATCTCGAGATAGCAGTCGGATAGATGAAATTCGAGACCAGACATGGAAACCTTATGGGTAGGAGGACCGGATTAATTATATATGAATTTCCTGTTTTCATTAAAAGTCACGTTAATTCAGTTCAAAAATTTTCCCTGAGAGGTGTTAGATAGATGATCAGCACGACTCTATTGTTAAAAGGAAAAGTATGATATGCAGAGGCAAACCGCTACTAATTTGAGGTGGAGAGCATATATTTTAAATTAAATAAATGATTAAAAATTGCAGCCCGGCATTGTGACGATGTCACAATAAATAATTGCTCATTTATTGAAACATATTTTTATATTTTTATTTTAGGTTCTGAGTTAGGGTCTCGTTTAGAATAAAATTTATATTTATAACATCTAAATTAACACAATATATTCAATATTTATTAAGGTTTTGCATTATAAAACCGTTGCTTAATTGTCATTATATTTTGCTATCGAATATAATTATAAAATCAAACATTTTATATTCTTATTATAACAATATTCAAATCAAAAATAAAATTTTGTAGATTAAACTTGAAAGCACTTTTAAATAATAATGCTTACTTGTCTACAACTTTGTGAATTATTAAATTATTTTCTTGAAATTTGAAAGATTACACTTTTACTTTGAACAGTTAATTGATTCATCGTATACGCTGAAATTCTTTTGTATAATTTACATCTGTAAAACCTACACCCACGTGAACACGGCTTCTTAATTCTATCAAATAAATTATTTTATTTCATAAATATATTACTGTTTGTATAGCGTCGAAAGTAACTAAACGAATGTAAAACACAATGGTAACGAAATTAGAGAAAATTGAGAATAAATGTCAGTACAAACTAGCAACTTGGCTATCAAACGAAGAGCCATAGTTGTATGAAAACATCCCGATGAGCCATACTTGTCAACTTCACTGCTAAAAATACAAGTGAATAATACTCCACAGAGCAAGAGCACTTAGTATAACTATTAAGTAGTATACAAATTTTCTACCTTAATTAGAACTTTTCGTACATATTGACCTTTATCGATGTTGGTCTTTATTAGAAAAAAATAAATCAAGTAAATTATTTAAATAAAATAAATTTCTAATTACTAGAAGTACGTAAATCGTAAATTGTTTAATCGAATTTCTTTCGTCCTTATCAGTTGTTCACAATAGAACTTTTCATTTAGACTTTAAATGGAGTGAAATTCTTTCTAGCAACTTTTACATCTATTTTTATTATAAAACGTAATAATATATATAGAAAAAGGGAAGAAAAAGAAGAGAGAGGAGCCTTGTTCTTACAGAACAGAGTTTGTAACATCAAAAACTATCTCAATCTCTTTTATATGCCGAGTTGCAAATGATTACATCAAAAACTATATAATAAGTTTTCTGAAACAATAATACTTCCAACAACTCTATGTAAATCCTCAAATTTCCAAAACATCCAATCTTATTTTGAATAACCCAGTATACAAATATCCCATTCTATTTCTTTTTTTCTATTCTATTCAATTTCTATAAAAAATTATTTAATATTTTTTACTTTACTTTATGTATATTAGAATTTCTACTCGTATTTATATCTCTGGGAGCATTCATTTTCAACATTTCTAATATCATCCCTTCTTAAATATATTCTTATTTATTTACATTGTAAACATGTATCTATTTTGATTACTTTTACATATTTTAAACACTTTACTCGCTTAGTAAGATGCCAGAAGAATTTCATCTTTCTGTCAAATAAAAAGTTCTCTGAATTAATAAAAAGAGTAGGATTAATTTTAATAACTTCGTATAATATTTAAATTATAATCTTTTTACTTTATAAATCTTCATGTATTTTTAATATGATATCTTCTACGTGAGTTCTTCAGAATAAAATTTTAATTAATTAAAAATATTTAAATTCATACTTTTTTACTTTTATTTATAAGCTACTCTCCTACAAAATAAATATTTTATGATGTTCTGTTTTAATTATAAAATTACGAATTAAAACTTTCTAAGTTTTTTCTTTCCTACTTTCTCTACTTTCTTAAGAAATAAACTTCGATTTCATTTAAAGTTTTTAATTTAAATATAAATAATGCAATTTTTACTAGAAATTTCATTTATTTTTTTATTTTCTTGGTTGATTTATTAAAATAAATACATTTTATATAGAAACTTCAAATAGAAAAATGTTTCTTGCAACTTAAAAGAGGGCAAATAAATTTTTATATAAGTACGAATCCCATCTGAGATTCTAAAAACTATTTTATATATAAATATATTAATGTATAATAAATCAATGGAAGAATAGAAGAAAATATTATTAACATTAATTATATTTTTAATAAAAATATTTGATTTAGTTTTAAATCTTTTAAATTTCTTTATACGAGGTACTTCGACTTATCCTTGATCAATAGAAACTATTTAGTTGCTGAAATGTTATATTTATTAATTAATTTAACTACATTATTTTAGCTTCGTGGCATATTTCTCTAATAATTATTATTACTTTTAGAATAATCTGCTAAGATTTTGAGACAATTATTTTCTATGAGAGTATCCTAACTTTCTGTGTTATGATATAACAGTACGATACGAACCACATCTTTCACGAAAATTGTTAAGAGCATCCACATTTAACTTATTTTGTCTGAATATCCATACATTAACCCACATAAGGCAAGTAAATCTTATAAGAGGTTGTTGAGGTATGTGTAAATCGAACTTGGTGTATGCCCTCAGCAATGTATTCGTGGTTGTTGAGGGCACACACAGAGTTTGATTTCATCTAAAACTAAATTTTAACAATCCATCAAGTTAAATAAAATATTCTCAGCTTAAACACGAATCGTTCGAGCTACGAACAATACGTGTTACATTCAAAACACTCGATTTTTATTTCTTACGACAGTTAAAAAATATTTAACTTTGAAAATTTATGTTTAACGTTGTTTTTATATTCGGGCCTGAGTTAAATTTATTCTAAGCTATAACATATAAAAGGTCTTTCCGATAATAGCAGGAATAAATTTAAAAGCTTGAGAATTTATTCTGTGGTCTGTTCAGCTTGTATCCGCTTTGCATGCTTATCATCTTATTAATTTTTACAGAAGTAAATTGTATAAAAATTGTTATATATATAAAGGGAAATACAACAACACACGAAAGCAGTAGGTAAAATTGAATCTTCAGAGACTATGTAAAAATCAATTAAACGTTAAAACTGAGAATAAACATTTAATTTGAGCACTAAACTATAAGGCGATAAAGGTTTTTATAACAAGAGAAATCATAAAACGAAGATTTCTGTATTTGTTTAACGTAACTTAGATAATAAAACGGTAAAAAATGACCTTACAGTGGCAACTAGACAAACATTAAGGAGGACAATACACGTCATATTGCGAATAACACGAGCAGGAACCCTCAAATTCAGTTTATCAGTGTAGAGTACGTAGTGGAAGCATTTGAAAAATAAAACACGGTCCATATAGTCAATACATTTATTTAAAGTGGAGAAAACAGTCTGCATCTGGCAACCACACCATTATCCGTGACTCTTAGATTAGAGAGTTTGTTTATGAGTACATAAATCTTGTTAAGGGCTTAGCTAACCTCTTGTTGGAGATATGGAAAAGCAATAGACCCGAATGGCAGACAATAATCGATAACCGAGTGAAAGTTTGAAAAGAATAATAAAGAAATTTTTGAAAATTTCAAAGCCAATATTCACTGTATTCAAATATGAATTTAAAAAAACGTTAAATTAGTTTACTTTATGATCAGAATAGGATACTGAAAAGTGCAAAACCGCAGAGTAGCTAGTGTATGAAAGAAGCTAGCTTTCAGTATTAAAAAAACTGTAAAAAATATTTAAAATTTGGAACCAGTGTATATCAGAACCAATATCGGTTTCTATATAAATTATACATGGAATAATACATTAGAAACGCGTAAATCATGCATTTTAAATACTTTATTAAATGTCAAACTTACAAAAAGTGTTGTTTTGTATAGTTAGAGTCTACAGAATAATTATATTTAAATTAACTTTCATAAATAGTGAATTAAAACTACATGCGAAAAAAACTTTTGCTCACATATATCAGTTATTATATGATGTTTGTTAAATGTGTTTTTAAAATGTTGTGGTTCTACATTCCGGGCATAAAACTTTAGAAATTAGAAGAAAATCTTATTTATCTATTGGCTAAATAAATTTATTTTTACAGTAAATCAACAATTATTTTTCGTCATAATGTCGGGCTGCAATTTTTCGTCACAATGCTCTCAATTTTAGTAATGTCTTGCCCCTGTAAAGCATACTTTTCCTGTTAACAATGGAGTCATACCGGTCAACTATCTAACACCGTTTAGGAAAGAATTTTTGAATTGAAATAACGTTATATAACAAAATCCTCCTGTTACAATGTTTGAAAATTGCAGCCCAATTAAATAACACAGACTATATTTTAGCACAGCACTACAATTAGTCCAGGGATTAATCCATATTACAAGCTAACAGGATTTCTACGTTATCACCGGATATACGTATATAGATTGAACATTTCATGCATCCCTTATCTAGCTATTACAAAATGTTATCTCATTACAGCATCTTCATTACATATCTCCAAGCAACACTGGATGCTTAGGTTAGTAATAGGCTTACTACAAATAAAAAAAGAGAGATAGACATTTAGAATTGCATCAAAATACTTTTTTATACTTCATCAGTCCTTCTATCGATTGAATCAACTGCAATTGTTGTATTTACTTAGCAACTAGAGCTACAGGACACGAAATCTTTTTTAAATGTAGTCTTCTACTGTTGAGAGAGATGTTTGTTATTACAAATAATCGCTTAACTCGTAAGCACTAGCGATTTTAAATGTAAAAAATAGCATAAATTGTACAATTTATACAGATTTATTCAATGATAACACAGAAAATATTCTTTATCCTATGCAAAAAAGGGCAATTGTCTGGGCTCCTATTAATAGGAGACACCAAAAAATCTTTTATTAGAAAATATTTTCTTCAAAAGAAACCTCTCCTGAAAAAAATATCTGAAATCAACACTGTACTTGGGGCTCCCTAATTCAAATTCGCCTGAGCTCATGAAGCTATAACGCGCCATTGGTCGTTTCAACACTATACGAAAATAGTTTTGTATAGAAAATTTTAAGACAACAAGTAAAATATACTTTTTATTTTCTCAGTACAAAGGGGTAAAATATACTCTGAAGAAAAGCATACCTCAAACTGAAATCTTTCTAACAGAAAGGCACGTTTCGTTTCCATGCTATCACTCGGACGATTGTCATGAGAGAACGTATGCAATAGTAACTTTTTTACGATATCATGGATAGTTTGACATTGTTTTTCACTCTTATCACATTAACTGTCAGTCCTACTGCAAATCCTTTCCTTTAAATGGGTAAAATATAGTTGTGTAATGTCTCGCAAAACAGATTCAAAGTAATCTTATTTTCTAAATTTCTTTTTATTTAGATATAAAACATAAACTTAAGAATGAAGTAACACAACTTTTATGATATTTGTATAAAATGGATTAATTCTGAAGGCAATTCCAGTCAAGCTGTAAGTTATAGAATACCGTAAAACGATACAGCTGTTTATTGCACGACGTGTGATGACAGACATGATTGCTTGTGTTGTGGGTCATATGATATGTTAGATAATTAAATTTCAAACCACATTGGACTCATTAACAAAGCCTCGGCAGTCATAATTTAAGTAATTATTAAATTTGCGTGGAAGGAAATCTAGGAATGTATCTAGTAGATAATAGTTGAGACAATTTCTGCCAACAAGAATTGCACTGTTACAGAAACATAATTCATTTTCAAGACATGCAAGATAATTTATTTTTTCTATAAAAATTTGTAACTCTTTGTCAGGACAAATAGAATTATTACAGCATTGCAGAATGAAGAAGTGTAACATCTTTTTAACTAAATATCATTTAGACTTGATTAAAATAAAAAGAAATAATATAAAAGTTCAAAGAGGAAATACGTAACCATTTCGAATTTAAAAGTAAAAAGAGAGAAAAAGAATGATGTGTTTTTCGAAGTATTGTAAGAAACGGAAAGTCTATAAACTGATAAAGGCATTGAAAAGAATGGAACTGATAAAGACATCGAGAAGAATGAGCTTAAAGATTCTTTCTTTAAGATGGTTTTCTTTCGAGATTTATGAAATTAAATAAAAATTTAACGATTTTATTTCTTACATACACTGCGAAATTAAACAATAGTTTACACTAAATTACAGTAAAGTTGTCTTCATAATTTTTCCTCTTTCACATCTAATATAATCTGAAGAGGGCTACTACTTAGTCGACTTTTATTTTGAAGTTCTCGCCCACCTCAGCAACGAAAAAAACGGTTAAAAATCCTATTGAAGTTTTAATTATATGCCGTCACCGTAAGAATTTTTAACTTTTTTGGTATATTGAGAGGAACGATAACCGAAAAATAAAAGTCGACGTCTCGTAACCTCTCTCAAAATTATCCAATCCCGAAGGTGTAAAAGTGGTCAAATTGTACTGTAATTTAGTATATTTTATTCTAAACTCGTGAATTTTAATTATAAATATTGACTTGTAGTTTTGATGTGTGTGTGTGAGTGTATGTGTAATAAAGGAATATAAATATGTTATATGAAGTTTATTTTAATATGCTTATATTAAAAACTGTTTTATTGTGTTTTCGATGCTATAAAATAGTCCTATAGCGTAAAGAATTTCGAGTAAGTTAATTTTTTTTAAAATTAAATGAGTATGTAAAAGTATTTGCTAAAATTATAGCATAGAAATTTCAAATAACATAAATTTTAATATGTTATTTGAAGTTTCTGTAAATCAATATAAATAACAAAAAAATATAAGAAAAAAGTCTTGATTTTTTACTAATTTTTAATTAAATAAACTCATGTTGGTGATAGAATGTAGGAAAATTTAAGTTCCAAAATTAAATTTTTAAAAAGTTAAAGTTAAAAACAAAATTTTTAACACATTCAACTGATATATAAAACTGAAAAATTGCAACAAAAGTTGAAACGATTTTTACTTTTAAACGAGAACACTTTAATAATAAAATTATATTAAAAATTATACTTTTAATATTTTTTCCTGTTATAATATATTAAACGTCTTGATTATTTTATACATCGTGAATAATTAAATATATGTTTAATAAATTCCATATAACTCAGTAAGTACAACAGAATGTCCTTTGTATTTTTCGTCACTAATACTGATTTAAATATGAGAATAAATCCAAATGGATAAGTGTACAAACATATTACAGAATAAAGTAATATTTTAAAAATTTATATACTAATTTTCAAGTAATAAAATATTAACAATACAGAAGATTAAACTTTATATGGTATGTAATAGGTTTTTCATGTCATTGTATAGAAAATAGATAGATTTTAGGTAGATAAAAAGCTTAAATTATTAAAATCTAGGAAAAAAGCATTTAAAAAGCATATATATTAAAAATGAGTTTTATAAAAAAAAAAACATTGTATATAATATAATAACGAGTAAAATGTTCATTAAGTCCGACCTCACTCGAAATATGGCATGTGACTTCCCCTTTATCTTTCTATCGCTTCGACTTTTAACCATCAAAATTTAACAGCATTAATATCCCTAATAAACATTCCTCCTTGCAAAGTTTCAGAAATTTTCGACAAAAGGCATAGGATTTATTAAGTTTTAAAGTGGATGAACAAACTCCTGCCCCCGAAATACTAAAGGAGATAATATATCGTTTATACTAAAAGACTATACTATACTAAGTTCAAGTCTGAGTTAAGTCTATGAAAAGTCTATACAAAAACATTTTGGTATTATCTTTTTCTTTTCTATTTTACAGAAAAAATATATTAAAAGAAGACGAGTTGTTTGAAGGTTTTCTTAATTACATTTCTGATTACGATATTCTAAAAAAGAAGAAGAAAACGTAAAATGTACATTCATTCTGCTTTTTTAAATGAACGTGAGAAAATAATTAACAATAGACATAACTAATTTATGATTAATTAGGAACGACAGCTTCAATCAGAACAAAATTCGCGCCTTGTACAATCAATCAATTTTTATTTATATTCTGATTCAAACTTATCTATAAGTAAATAGAATAAATTCTTCGATTTCTTAACCAAAGATCTCAAGAGATCTAACAAGGATACATAAACCATATCCAATAAATACTTTCATAAGGTGTGATCTATTAGAAATCATTGGGATATATCGAGTTTGATTGGCAGTTTTATCAAGTATACAGGTGCAGTGTCACCCAGAGGGCAATGGTGCCTGGGACAAAATACATGTTGGTCCCTATAACAGATTAAATTATTGTATAAAGTAAACAAAAAAAATTGTATAGAGACCCCTAATTCTTCAGGATCCAGGGAAATTTGCTCCTTTCTCTCTCCCTATACACGTGATATTTATCCTACAAGAATCTAGGTACAAAATTGTATAGAGACCCCTAATTCTTCAGGATCCAGGGAAATTTGCTCCTTTCTCTCTCCCTATACACGTGATATTTATCCTACAAGAATCTAGGTACAAAATTCACAAAATTATAATTACGTGGAATTAAATATAAAATATATATTGATTTAGAACGTTATTTAAGCATATAACATGTTTTTTGTTTTAAAAATTATAACAATGAATGAGTTAGTAATTAGTAATTTAACAGTACGAAATGTAAAAATTTCAGATATTTTTCTCCGAATAAAATCTTGTAAATTTTCAATTTTGCATATCAAAACATCATAAAATGGTTATTTTAAAGTATAACAAATGTTTATAACTTTACAATTCATAAAAAAAATTAAATTTAATGTATCATTTTTACGATTTTTATGGAGTGTAAACATTTTAAAATTGTGAAAGAAATAGAAAATTTTGTCAAAACCAACATATAATTTTATTCCCTAATTTATATTAATAAATGAGTAACACGAAAAATTACAAAAATAGTTTTATTCTATATAAAATATTCTATTTAAATTATTTTAAAAAGAAAAATATATAATTTATTAACTAGGATTTGAGGAAATTTCATTGAGACAATTGAAAAGTCCACGCTTACGAATATAGATTTAGGATTTGTTTTTTACAATTATGTATTGATTTATTATGTATGAGCGCTATAACGAGGGAAAAATACTTATATTCTAGAAGAATGCCGAACAAAATAAAGTAAGAGAAGAATTTTTAATCTTAAAACTATCAATATAGAATTCTTTATTGTATAAAAGAGAATTTACATATATTTCCAATGAAACTGCTTTAAATATAGAGTATATTCCTATACTAATATCGTGAATCGACAGAGTAAATTCTGGCAAAAATATTTTTATACGTGATAAAGTTGGCATGTTTATTTTTTTTTTTGGAAAGAACTGGAGGTGAAATTTATATTCCTGGCAACTTTTCCATTAATATTGGAATAAATAAATAAATAAACTTTAAATTATTCTACTTAAAGCGAAGTTTTCAAATTAATAAAAAAAAGCATTAAAAATATATTCGGAAAAAGAAATAATTTGCATTTAAACAATTTATTTCTCTTTAACAAGATAACATTTCAATGTTTGGTTTAATCGATCTTCACGCTGTCTTAAACAATACTTATTCAGTTCATTTGTTATGTTTAAAATAGTCTTTCCTTTGTAACTCGAATCATTATAAGAATTTTCATACATTAATTTAAACAGTTTGTTGTATGCTATCAAATTACAGGCATGCCTTCAGCCAATCTATTTGTTTAAATTGTAAACTTTATTGGTCTTTTCTTCGGGCTTTCTACGTAGAATTGGATTGATGGTATAACACATGGACGATCTGCCAGGAAGGAGTGCCTTCCGGGATGACTTCCCATAGAAAAATGGCCTCTATTTAGGTGTTAGACACGCGTTGAAAACCTGAAAAAACTATACGTGACCGGCCCTTTGATCCAACTATCAATGTTTTGTGGTTTTACCGATTCGGCCATTGTCATTCAGAGTGACTGATGGACATCTTTGGCATGTGATTGGCTAAATTATGAAATTGATTTAATTTTTTTCAGAACGTGTTTGCATAGATGAGAGTATAGAATAGTATAGAGCATAGATGAGAGTTTCTTTTTCATTAAGAGTAACCGAGTTCAATTTTCTCTCGGATATATTTCGCTTTGTTCAAGTATTTCTTGTGTAATCTTCGAGAAGAAAAGAATTAAGGAATATGAATGTACTAGCGGATGGGCCCGGCGTTTCTCGGGCAAAAGTAACAATACTGAAGATTAAGATTATTATCTTACCGCTTCTTGCAACAGGGGGACCCAATTCTTGCATTCCGTTTTCACAGAATGCAAGAATTGGGTCCCCCTGTTTCCAGACTAATTAGAGAATTTTTAGATGGATCTAAAAATATGTTTGATTTCCTGCAAAAACGAAAAAAAACTGCATCTGCGTCTTGCACGTCGCTTTCTCTTAACAATTCCATTGTTGAAAATTCCATTGTTACGTAACACTTCTATTGTTGACACTTCCATTGTTACGTAACACTTCCATTGTTGATGGAAGTGTTGAGCCTTAATCCTGTCTCTCTCCCCCGTGAAGAGGAATTTTGAAAAATCCCTTCTTAGTGTGCATTCTCGTGACGTACCCTGTGTACCAAATTTTAACTTTCAACTCCTAACCGTTTTGGCTCTGCGCTGTTTTTTATTATTATCAACTCGTCTCCGTAATGTATTTAGAAGCTTTAATCCTGTTCCTCTCCCCTGTGAGGAGGAATTTCGAAAAATCCCTTCTTAGTGTGCGTTCTCGTGACGTACCCTAACTGTGTATCAAATTTCAACTTTCAACTCCTAACCTTCAACTCCTAACGAGTTGATAGTAATAATAATCAGCGCAGAGCCCAAACGGGCTCTGCGCTGATTGTTATTACTATCAACTCGTCTCGATTATATATATAGATGTACCATTTATATTTTATATAAATTAACTCGTATAAATGTCTTTATAATATTATATAAATTACAATACAGTAAATCTTCGCTAAGTCGAACTGTGTTAATTCAAAGTTTTCTACATGTTTCGGGCACAGTATATAGGGTTTACCATATAAAACGGCCTCGTTAAGTCGAAGCTGTCGATACCTTTAATTCGAACCTATTTTCTCGAGTACCTTCCATCCAGTATGCCCACGAACTTCAATTTTTCTTATGTTCATTGTGAATACATACGATTACGAAAAAAAAAAACACTACGACTCCATGCCAACTCAATACTATGCCATTACAATCTAACGTTGACATTCTTTTACTTACACAATAAGCCTGTCTTTTGGTTTTCCGATTGGAACACAAAGGGATCCAACACCCTAAAAAACGCCATAAAATTTACACAATTTTATAATCATTCTGCGAATAGATGGTATAATAACATGTAATTTATGGCCAGAGAAAAATTAGGTATTAATTAAATGGGTTAACTCGAAACTGTTTAACTCGAAGTCGGGATTTTTTGTACTGTGCTTCTTAAACATAGACTTAACGAGTTTTTATTGTAGTACAAAATTATTATACTATTCGAAGCAATTCTTTAAATGAATTCTCTACATTTTTGAGTAAATTTTATTAATTTAATCGCGATTTATTTGTATCGAAACATTTAATTCTGTCGAATATGTTTAAGAATTTCTATATTATTTAACTACGAATTTTTATTTACTTCTGGAAATTAGTTCATAATCGGATTTTTAAAAGGAAGTGTTATTATTCGTATTGATAATTAGTAATTAATTGAATTTGAATACTGACAAATATTTTAAAGCATAGCGCATCAAATTATTCATTAACATGCGTAACAATATTAATTAAATAAATAGAAATGCTGTAATTTGATTCAACGGAATCAAATATAATAAAATAACATATTTATTAAGCAAATATATTTTTATTCTTATTGAATATTAATTTAATCCTAGCTTCATAATAATTTGTTTCTGACTTTATTCTACGATTAAAGCCTATTCTATCTCCAAAAATAAAATAATAAGATTAACCATTTAATTATTTTCCTCGGATAAATTAAATCAATAGCCAATAAAATTCTCGTAAAAGTTTAATATTATAAATTTAAATTTAAACAATTGACAGCATTAAGTGATATATGAGAAACTTGGGGTTAAGTTAATGAATATGTAATTGTATACCAGAAAATGATTTATTAATTACTTGATTATTTTTCGATTTATGTTATGTAATGCTTATAACAAATAATATACGTTTTTTAAATACATTAATATGAATATATAAGTTAATTACGTGATAAAGTATATTATAACAACTAGATTATTGAACTGCGATTTGAAAAATTTGTAGACCTATAAATTCCCACTGTCGTCCGTCTGTCGTTTCGTAATCTCGAGAAAGAGTTAGATGAAAATCAAGACCAAGTATAGAAAGTTTATTGGCACGAGGCCCCAATTAATTATATAGGAACTTCAGTTGTAAACCTATAAACTTGAAGTCATGTTACTTCAATTCAAAAATTTTCCCTTGAAAGGTTTTAGGTAGATGACCAGCACGACTCTATTGTTAAAGGAAAAGAATGATGTACAGGGGCAAGTCAGTACTAATTCTGTAAATTAATGTTACAATGTGAAAAGTTCTTATGCTGTTAAATCAAAGATAAATTTATGTATATCTATTATATGAAAAATTAAAAAATAAATAAGAACAAGGAAAAAATATACTAAACTACCGTTTATTTTACTACAGAAATGAAGAAAAACTAGAATACAAATAGAATTTCAATGACGAAGAATTCTGTTTCATTATTTAGATTCAATGAATAATCGAAAATATTTTAAATTAATATTTTAAAGTACTATTTATTCTATGGGTAATTTACAATTTATAGCATAAATATACTATAATATTTATGTATGTATTTATAGTATAAAATTTTTTTATGAATATTACTTTTAAAGGATCAATAGAAAGTTTATAAAAAAATTGATATAGAAGAATATAAATCTATTAAAATTTTATTCTTGAAAATAAAAACAAAATGTATTGAAACAATATTTAAAAACGTGTAGCGAGTTGCCTAACATTCCCGGCGAAAAAGTAACAATTTTATGTGGTGCCATCTGTTATGATATTTTATGTTATGTTATGTTATGAAGTTTTTATATTATTAATTATTATTATAAAATGTCAAAAAGCTTAATTTTGAGAGTAGAGATGAGTTTTAAATTAAAAATTATATTTATATTGTAAATGATAATAACAAGTAAAATCTTCTTTAAGTCCAATCCCACTCGAGATGTGATAAGTGACTCTCTTCTATCTCCCCACTCCCTTGACCTTTAACCACCAAAATGTAATAGCATAAATTTCCCTTATACACAATCATCCCTACAAAATTTCTAAAATTTTCGACAAAAAACACAGGAGTAATTAAGCTGAAGTTGGTGAACGAAATTGTACCCACCCACACACTAACATCCATACAAGTAGGAAAAACTCTCCAAGTTTTGTTGCATTTCTGGACGTTTAAAGGTTCCCTGAATTCAAAAATGTAAAAATCGTGAGGGATATTATATCTCTGACCTATTGCCATACTTCCCCTCTTATATATATAACAGCCAAGAATGTAAAAATGAAAATTAAGGAATATTGTTTATTATTATTTAATAAAAATAAAAATATTACAAAAATCAAGTAAATTAACTGACATATAATAATAATTAATTTACTTTTATATAGAATATTAGTTTATAACTTATATATGTCGTTTCAATTAATAATAATAAACTATATTATTAATAAATATATTTGTGTAAGATCAATATATTTAAAATACCATTAAACTTTTAAAGTTTTCAGATGGATAATATCGTTAATTATTGCTGATATTACAGAAAAATCTTTAGTTTCTTATTAAAAATAGATAAATATAATATTAATTAATTATAATATGAAATTATCTTAGAGAATTTTATATTATGTTTCGCACTTTTCCTTTCAGAAGCATATTTTTTAATGATAAATTAATGCTTAAAATAAATTTTATTAAACTAGTTTCAAAGATGAAATAACATTAATTAAAAATAACAAATTAGATAATTTATGAGATTAAAAATGTTATTTTTTATCATTTGCTTTAAATAATTAATTTTAAACGGAGAGATAAAATATATTTACTTCTATTATTGGACTGTAATTTGAAAAGAATGGAGACCTATAAATTCCCACTGTTGTCTGTCTGGCTCCCTGTCCATCCTTAATATTGAGAAAATAGTTAGATATATAAAATTCGTAACAAGATATGTAAAGCTTGGAGGCCCCGATTAATTCGATATGTGAACTTCTAATCTGGACTAAAAGTAACGTGAATTCAATTCAAGATTTCTCCCTTGAATAGATGACCAACACGACTCTGTTGTTATCAGAAAAAGTATGATATACAGGGGCAAGACACTACAAATTTAAGATGGAGAACATATATTTTAAAGTAAATAAATTTTAAAAATATTAAAAATTGCAGCCCGGCATTGTGACACCATCACTCGTTTGTTTTTATATATATTTTTAAATTTTATTTTACATTTAATGAATATTTTTCCGAATAAATTTGTATATTTGGAATATATAAAAGAAAGGAAACTGAAGATTAACATTTTTATTAATTATTAAAAGTATCATTACAATATATTTTTGGTGATATAAATATTATAAGTTAAATCTTATGTAATGTACGTTCTTCAAAACATGATCTGCTCTTTGGTCAGTAAAAGAAAATTTTCCATGGTTCGGACAGGCTTATAATGGAAACTGCCAACTGATAAGGGAGGGACAACTCACAATAAAACAGGATCGAATCGATGGGATAAGGCAATGCAACACGGACGATCTTCCAATTTCTATCTGAAGGACTTCTTTGAAAAAATGGCTCGTATTTAGTGTTAGACACGTATTCGATCAAAGAAACTTTACGCGACGTTGGTGAGTATGAATCAGGGATCAACTGCCATGTTAGTGGTTTTATCCACTCAACCACCGATGGGCTTTCCAATGAAATCACTCGCACATATTTCTGAGAAATTCTAACGTGCGACTATATGCGACAAGATAACTTTACAGTCTCATTCATAAATCCGTCATTTATATTGCTTGTGGTTAATTGCATACTAATACGATTAACGCATTAATTCATTACATGATTAAAACTTTTAATTATGAGATTAGATTTAATCGAGTGCCAGTTAGCTCTGGAATGAAATAAAGTTTTTAAAGACCTCATAAATGCCTTTAACCCTATGCGGAAAATTAATAGTACAGCAGTCATATGTATATTTGTAATTATGATTTTGGAGCATCATTGAAGACGAGAGAGAGAAAAAAAATGAATTGCCATAATTTCAACTATTCGTATCGTATTTCTATTTATTTTTTAAATTTTAAACTGTTGCAATGACGCGAAGAGCGTGTGTAAAAGGATATGACAGTGACGGGAAATAAATGTTAAGCACTTAAAGCTGATCGAATTCCATGAAGAAATTTTGTACTGCAGAAATGTAAGCAAAAAATATCGAGTCCCTTTTTAAGTTTTCACTCGGAAAAGAAATGATGATAAGCCTGAAACAAGAAAATCTGTGTACACATTGTGATTGAACGTTATAAATCTGAGCTTATCATTGAGGAGAAGTGGCACACTTATCCATTACTGTGGTAGATGATACGCCATGTATCACATTCATTTATTGAGAAGCTTAAATTGAAATATTTGACATCATTTACAAGTGTCGTGCCAAGTGAGAAACGGTTTAACTTATTGGATTTGAGCTAAATAAAAAAATATATATATCCTTTACGCTATTTACTCAACGCTATTTACTTGAAACAACTTATCTCTATAACTGACTAATTTATTGAAAAGAATAAATAAATAATTTCATTAAAACTCGAATTTTTAATTTGTTATTAACGTTTATTCAAGAATTATTATTTGGATTGTAAAATTATCACCACTAATCTTATTTGTAAATGCAAATACTTTATATATTCCTTATAATAAGATATATATTCATGTAGCCAGGACACGCATAATGTAAATAAATAAAATCATAGAAAATATTATGTATATTTTTCAAATAGAATTTTAAAATAAAAATTAAAAAAATCTGAAATCAAATTAATAGTAGACAAGCAATTATTTATTGTGACATCGTCACAATGCCGGAGCTGTAATTTTTAATCATTTATTTAATTTAAAATATATGCTCTCCATCTCAAATTAGTAATGGTTTGCCCCTGTACATCATACTTTTCCTTTAACAATAGAGTCGTGCCGGTCATCTATCTAACACCTTTCAGGGAAAATGTTTGAATTGAAATAACGCAAAAAAATTCCGTAATGTCATTTAAATAAAGTTTAAATTAATATAATAACTATAAATTACAATAAGACTATATGCAGGATAATCAGGATATTGCAGATTTGCGGCGGAGCTCAGGACAAGTTATATATGCATATACAGTATGCATCTAGGCATGTGTGTTATTGTGCTTTATGTTATTGCTGTATGTACTGATGATAAATGAAACAACGGTTTTTATCTTTAAGCATAAATTTATTTATATTAGCGTAATAAGTAACTTTTAGTTGGCAATAATTAAAAGTTACAGTGTCCTTAAATCTGGTTTTCGTTCACCAAAATCCAGTCGAAATCCTATTGTAGGACAAACTTCAACTTTTCAGTGTCCGTTGGATCTTCGTGTTTTTACCAATATAAAAACATAGTAGTTATGACGTAGTAGTAGTGACGTTTTATATCATGTTGTATCGAAGAATTGGAATTGTTTTTAGAAGACTATTCTTTTTTCTTCAGAATAGACAAACAATATAAAGATGTCAATATTAATTGGAGACTACGTGCTACAATCGACTTAATTGTACTCGCGATATTCTGTTATTGCGAGAATAGAATTAAACAGAAAATGGAGGAAAACGGAAACTAGATATTTTTCCGTTACCGCTTTCTATTTCCGTTTACTGGTAATATGGAAACCTGCTTTTATTCATTTATCCTGTCTCTGCTCCTCCCCTCCTGTTGCTTACTCAAAAGCATTCAATTAAAAGTTTGTATTTTAACAGAAAAAATGCTATTAACAAATATGGTATTCTGCACATTGTTGTACAATGTATGTTCATAAAACAATATTAAGATATGCAACATTACTGTCCTTCGTATCAGTAAATTTATAAATTCATCTCAAGTTATCTTCATAGTTCTAATCTTCAACTCTGTTTAAAGATTTTATAAATCAAAATAATTATTAATAAATAATATAAAATATTTAAAAATTGACTTTTTATATTATAAATTGTATAAATTAGCATTTTAATTCCTGAAAATTTAATTGGGATTATAAAGTATTTAAAAAAGTTTATAAATAATTTAATTTACATTAACAGCTATTTACTAGTTTAATAAAGTATATAATATTTAAAACTTTATTTTAAAATAATTGGAAAGAGATAAACTTAAAATATATATTTAGAGAAAAGGAAAGAAAATTTTTAGATCAATTCAGGATAGAAAAAAAGTAAAGTCCATTCGTCTTGAAAATTAAAGCAGTTCACAATAAGATGAAGGACTAAAAAAACTTTTCCATCTCTTTTCACTATCACAAAGCTAAGTATCCGTACATTTAACATGAAACCCATTCATTCTGAATAGCGGAACAATTTTGTAAAATAACTTCTTCAAGAAAGATTATCTGCTGTAATGAAACTAGAATATGCCTTTAGAAAGTGAAGCAAGACTTATATTTTACAGTTATGCAATTTATATTAAGGAAATTTTTCA
Source organism: Centruroides vittatus (assembly GCF_030686945.1). Lineage (NCBI taxonomy): Eukaryota > Metazoa > Arthropoda > Arachnida > Scorpiones > Buthidae > Centruroides > Centruroides vittatus. The sequence continues at coordinate 530,614 of NW_027120671.1, forward strand.
TTCCTACTCTATCTAAATTTATATAAATTCGTATTGTGTATCTAAAATATACTTTAAATTTATATTTTATACTTTATTTAATGGATAATGAATTTTTTAAATATATTTTAATAAATTTACTAAATATTAAAACAAGTATTGTTTAGAATCGTGAAAAGAAGTTGAACATTGAAAATATTGAATGTAAAGAAATTGAACACGTTTCTTTGTTCGATAACACAATGTAACACGAGGACGATCTGCCGAGTGTTTCTTGGGAGAACTTTCTATGTAAAACTGGCGCCTGTTTAGGTGTTAAACACGTGGAAAAACCCCGGGAAATTCCACGTGGCCATGCTGTTAGTCAGGCGCAAAACCAAGGAGTAACTACCAGTGTTTCGTGCTTGTATCCAGTTGGCCAGCCACTGGGAGCCGAACTTGAATACGAGAACAAATTGATTTTGTTACATTTCAAGCACTTACTTGTAAGAATTAAAATAAAGTATTAAATTATTTTAAAAATTTTATGGCAAGAAAAATCTAATAAGAAGAATGAATGTTTTTTTCTTACAATGAAACCGTACTTTTACTTTTCCGCCTGTTATGTATACATAAGAAGGAATAGTATTCGAATCGTGTCAAATTTTACCCTCCGAGTTTTTTTGCAAATCTCCACGTTTTGAGACTTCTTGAATCCAAAAAAGTCAAAAAAGGCAAAAATTCCGTGGATATTTGTGTGTAAGTGGGTTTGTTGGCGTCTATTTCGCTTGATATCTCAGGACGGGGTGAAGATAAAGAAACGAAATTTGGCATGTAGCTTGTATATAAGGGGCATTGATGCTATTAAATTTTGATTGTGAAAGGTCAAAAGGATGGACAGATAGAGGGTCATATCGCGTGAAGGGTCAGACTTAACAAAGATTTTACTTGTTAGCATTTACAGTGTTTTATAAAACTCATCTCTATCCTCAAAATTAAGTCATTTACCATTTTATAATAATTAAAAATATATATATAGTTTTTATAATAAAATCTCATAACAGATGGCGCCACATACAATTTTGGTTGTTTATTTTGATTAATAATACAAATGTTATTTTAAAAATAAAATCTCATAAAAGTCGAGAAAGTTATGCAACTCGTCGCTAGATTTTTTCTTTGTTACTTTCTCTTATACACAATGAAGTGATATAATAAGACAATAGACTATCAATACATCCACTTTATTGAATATATTTATTGCCAAGACGCTTTTCGGGTATAAACCCTCTTCTGTTGGCTTGATGTACATTCTTTTTTCCTTTTTAAAAATTACATTAATTTTAATCTTTACAATTTCAGCTTTATAAGCGGTTTAGTAAATTTTAACAAACACGATTATATTACATTGAATCGACACTTCCATACTAAAATATAAATATAAATTTAAATATAATATTTAATAAAGTGAATGTATTGATAATCTGCTGTCTTATTATACCACTTGATTGTGTGTAAAAGAAAGCAAGAAGAATTAATGTTAAATTGAAGATTTTAACAGACAATTATCATTCAAAAATTGAATTATATCACAACAACAAAGTCTGAAAAGTCATCAATCAGCGTAATCTTAATAGCATTTCAATAAAACTGTGAATAGTTTGAATATTATTAAAGATTTTTTAAAAAATTTATTAAACAGAAATCTAAGAAAATATTTTGTTATCCTTTTCCAATTCTTTCTAATCTTTTTGTATAACAGTTAGCTATTATACAAAAGTATCCAGCAACGATTTGCGTAACTTTCACTGCACAAAAGTTAAAATTTTATGTGGTGCCATCTCTTATAAGATTTTATTAAATATTTATATATTATTATTATTATTAGAAAATAGCAAAGTGCTTAATAAGTCCAACGCCATTCGAGGATATTACACATGACTTTCCCTATATCTCCCTATTCTTGACCTTTAATCATCAAAATTTAATACCATCAATCCCACTTCTCTTATTCATGTTTATTATTTTTTTAAACACATGTAGTAAACGTGTAACATTAACTATAATAAAGAATTAAACTTGCAATTACTGTATTCCTGTGCACAATAACAATAATACAGCTCCAAAAAAATCAGTACGGAAGGCGACAGGCCATGTCGTTTATTGCCTTTAGTCCTATACACTTAGTAATCTCGCATTCCTCTGTGCTAGGAATGACCGAATTTGAAAGAGTGTACTCTGTATATAAGAATTTTGTATTTATCTTTATTATTAAATTGTAAGCCTTTACTTTGAATCCTTTAAAATTGTAATGTTACTCTGTTTAAATTAGTTGTTATTCCTTAAGTAATTATTCTAAATCTGACTTCGTAAAATAATTTAATGCTCGTATTCACAACAACGGATCAAGATTTACAAGTGTTAAAAATTCATGTAATAAAAGTAAAGGGTAATTAGTTAACTTATAATTCGAACTCTTGATCCTTTGTTGTGAATACGGTCTTCACTGTAAAGCCTTCATTTGGAAAGTTTGATCTAAAAAATAATATATTTTCGTGATGTCAGATGCAATCGTATTATAATAATTGATATAACTTATCTTCGAATGCAAATATTTTAGATTTGATACATTCTAATCGGTGTATGTTTCATTATATATATCTTATTTTCGGTGATTTATTTTCATTAAGATATATATGAACACACTGTACTATTAATTTTTTAAATATATTTCGCTACAATTAATAAATATTAATTAAACAAATTACTGCGGTGTAAGAAGAATGTTCAAATTAAGATTTAGAAATGAAAACAGACACGATAAAGTTTTGTTTTTAGGCTGAAATTTTTGAAAATTGCAGACATATAAATTTCCACTGGCATCTGTCTGCTTGTCTGTCATTTTTAATATCGAAAACGGAATTAGATATATGAAAGTCGAACCGGATATGGAAAGATTAGGGGTAGGAGGTCCCGATTAACTATTTACGAGCTTTCGAATTTGGACAGGAAGTCATGTTATTTCAATTCAAACATTTTCTCCTGAACGGAGTTAGATATATGATGGGCACGACTCTGTTGTTAACAGGAAAAGTATGATGTACAGGGGCAAGACACTACTAAAATTGAGAGCATTGTGACGATGTTACAATAAATAATAGCTCGTTGTTTTTTATTATAACTTTCATCTACGGAAACACATTTGATAAGTAAAAACCTCTTCCATTCTCCTGGATAAAGTTCGAAAGTTATCTTAAATGTGTTCACATGTAATCAAAAGCTTACTATACGTACTGAAACATTTTTAGTAAACGAGGAAATAAAACTCCTTAGAACTAAGGGCTCATCAGTGCCTGAGTGGATAAAACCTCTTAACATTTGTAAGTGATCGAGGATTCACTCCCCATCAACAGACCAGTCACGTGGGTTTCTCTGTTTTCTTTACTTGTTTAATATCTAGTTTCCCATAGAAACTTCGTCCGAAAAGCACCCTCTTGGCAAATTGCCCATATGTCGCACTGTCTTACAATCCATCGTTAGAACTGAGATTTGAATTATGTATAAAATATGGAACAGTTTTCATACTTACTCATGGGATCTTTCGGTATTGATATGAGCATTGTATCAATATATATATATTGAAAGTATACAAAACATTGTGAATATCTTACAATATGTATACTGTCGATTGTAGATAGGAAATAAAAATCGATGCAAAGTCTCACTTTTTGAAATATAAATGTTATAACTTTGACTTTTCCTTAGAAGTATAGAAATATACTTCCAAAGATATTGTTCTTTTAATAACATTTAATACATTTAGTACTGAACTCGGGTGTTATACGATTTTATTCAGACAGCCTTGGCTCTCTTCAACTCTCTCCAACTAAACACCATTTCTATTTATTTATTTAGATGCAACCGCTAAAGATGTTGAAATCTTTTTAATTATGAAAGATTGTAGAAATGTAGTCTTTCGTGAAGAATATTTCTAACAGCAAGAATTAATTACCCCTTCCGTTAAATGTTGAAAAATATCATTGCAAATAAATAGATTTCAGTAAAATTTACTTGATCTAAAATGCATTTCGTCTCCAAATTGTGCTTGATGTCTTCTGTAGATTTCTTTTAATTGAATTAATTTAAATTGTAATCAAAACTTTTATGATTTCTTAAGGCCAACATCAATAAAATTACTGAACAACGGTAATTGGTTGTGGGTTCGTATTTCGACGTGGGGTTATCTCGCGTTAAATAGGTATCAGTTTCTCATAGAAAGTCTTATCCCCTCTTAGCAGATTGCCCATGTGTTGCGTTGCCGTATATAAACAAATATCTGCGATTTATTATAATCACACGCACATATTCGCAAGCAAGTGGCACGATTTATAATTTAAACTGCGTATATACCCCTTTAAAAACAACAATATGAACCTATTACTGAGTGTAAATATTTAAATGTATTCATACGATTTAGACTCAGATTTTATCATAGTTCGGTTTAGAAAAGTTGGAGTTTTCAATAAAATCATCTAAAGTTAATTTAATTTAATAACATTATTTCTTTCGTTACTTTTAATATTAAATATTACAGAATGTAGAACTAATTTTAGTATGTATGTATTAACTAATAAGAAGATATTTTAAAAAATAATAATCTTTTAAAATCTAATAATAAATTTCATAATTCAAGTAATACTTTAACAATTCTCTAAAAGATTAAATTTCCATTACTACATGTAAAACTGCAAACGGATATTTTAAATAAAAGTTTTAATAGTTAAATTATTTCCATAAATATTCTTTATACACCAATCTTTCAAATAACTTGTTTAAAATTCAAAACAAAATAGTTTATTTTCTAAGGTTTTGAATCATTTTACCTGAATAATGTAGTTTTTTTCTTTAGGAAAATTTTGTAATTAATTTTACATTTAAATTTTAAAATGTCAATTAAATGAATAGTTATATTCTAGAGAGAATTTTTAGCATCGTAATTAAATTTTAAATTGCTAATATTGTTGTATTTTTAGATGATGTCCTACTTGATTTTTTTTCTCTTATTTAATAATGTTCTAATTTGATTATAAATGATCATTTATAAATAATAATAGAATAAATTTCCGATTAAATATCATTTATCCGTCTTTATTATATGAATTTACTCATCAATTATTAAAATTTCACTTCATACAGAATGACTCATTTTAATCTATCCACTGGATTAACTCGAAAAATATTCATCTTGCAAAAATATCGAAAATGTTTGACTTTAAGGAGCCATTTTTTAAACTCTTTCTGCTCTGTAGAATGTGTAAGTGAATTTTTAACTTATAACTTGCATAATAATAATGATACGAAAGGCTATGATAGATAAAAATGAAGCCATGAACGTAATTATTCTTCTTAAATCGGCTATAGTTTACCTGAAATTTCTTTATTTTCTTTCATTTACATAATTTTCTTGTGTAATTTCTCTTTCGGGTATCGTAAAAGCGTAAGAAATATATTATATAAATACCTATATACCAGTACGTGTGGCATAATCGTGGGATAGATAGCTTGTAACTGTGTGCAGGTTTATCGAGCGCTTATATGGAGCATATACGGTAAGGGCCATTTTTTAAACAAATAAAATATGCAGTATGTTTATTTATTAATAAATTGCACCCTTAAAGATTTAATTTGTTATTAGCAAAAATATCATTAATTTATAGGTGTAGGAATTACTACAGGCTCTCAATTTTTCTCCAGGCCGGCAGGAATGACTGTGAGATGGAGGAAAGTTTTTTAGGGAAATAGTGAAAGGAAGTTGACTGGTGAAGCTGAAGTTGAACGGACGGAGTTGGATTCGAAGTTGAAAAATTGTTCGATGCAAAACCCTCTGGGCGATAAATTCACCAAAGAATAAATAGTATTAAAATGTCTTAACTTTTCAGTTTATTTCAATGGACGAAACAAATAAAAATCTCCAGAAACTGTAATAAAAAATAAAAGATTTCAAGTGTTAATTGTTTGATAATTTTAATTATAAATTAAAAAAACGTAAATTGAAATACGGTTTTATTGATATTAAGATTTTATCACACGTTTCAATTAAAATATTAATTAAAATTCTATAGAGATAATTCGTCTAAAATTAATCGGGGAAAAATTGTGGCGAACAGCAGATAACAACTATTATATTATAAAGAGAAATATATCCAAATATTCAGAGATAAAAAAAATTTTAAAATTTAGTAATTTATACTTTAAATAAATTATTAATTACTTCTGTTTTCCAGATATTTTTTTCGGTTATACGAAATAATTTAGTGAATATTCGATGGAATTGTCATAACACATAAAATATTTATAAATTTTAGTAATATAAACAGTTCCAAAATTGAAATTATAATTATATAAATTAAATAAACATAGATTATTAATTAACAAAAACAATATAATACATAACTTTTAATATATTTGGCTATTTATATTAAATTAAATTTATATTCTTTCCAATTTATTGTAGTTATTTATTCATTTAAACTCTCAAATTTCTTAACAGAGTAACAAGTTCTATATAAAAAAATGTATTTTTATTTAAAGTAATGGAATTACAAATACTTTTATTAATTCACAAAGTTTGTATAACAATAAAAATCAGGAGAAATATATTATTCTTATATATTCTTATATTATATATAACAATATATTGTTATATATATTCTTACAAAAGTATTTGTAAGATACAGTAATACAAGCTTTAGAGTCTTCTTTCTCGTATGATTTAGTAGCATAACCAGAGAGAGGCCCGATACATCAGGCTCAACTTACGTTTGTAAATACATAAACAATGAAAAAATCAAATAAGTACAGTACAGAAAATGATGTTAATGTGACTAATGCGCTGTGTATATACAACGTAAGCGTTTACTCTTCATCCACAGCTCTAGTGGTTATATCCATAGTGTTATAGGGGTGAATGTAGGTTTGCATGTTCTAATTTTAACCTCCGCTGTGGTGTAAAAATAAAAAAACTCGGAAATCCAGAGTTTTGTGTTGTCTCCTAGATGAGAATATTTTTCATCCATAAAAATTTTCAAAATATATTAATTATTATTATGCAAAATGTAAATTTGAAACAATTCATTAGTTTTAAATATATTTTCAATTAAATTTAATGCTTCATTGAAAATTCGTTACGGTAAATATGAAGTTTTAAATCATTTTCACATGTTCTAAATCATTTAACTTATATTTTATACTGAAAAAATAAACGATATTTACCATCAAGTTTTGGCGAAATATATATTACACGAAATTTATGTTTTTAATGTTGTGTGAAGTAGTTTTTAAATTGAATCTAAAAAGTTAAAGTCAATTTAGAGGAAAATTATTATATATATTAATACATACCGTGTTGCAATAGAAATGTCATATTATTTTAAATGAATGAAATCAGTTTTCATTCATGTACTGTATATTTATTTATTTAATCGCCAAGAATTTACCCCAAGATGTGAGAATACAAAACAAAAATTAAAATATATAAAACAAATGATAAACTTTAATTAATCGCGATTACATTAAATTCACTTAAACAAAACCATCCATACAGCATTTAACTAATTTTTAGAAAATGCATACCAGACAAAAAGGGGATTCTGTCCTTGAGATAAAATAAAAAATAAGTAGATAGTAAAGACAAAACTTACTTATAAATAATCAAAGAATTAGTTCAAATGAAGTAAACTTCAAACAGAACTTCTCTCAGACAATCCACACTATAAATAACAATTAGCCAAGGCGCCACGCTGATTAAACAAAAACTTAACCAAAAATATTGCACCTGATCTGTATCAAAGAACACAGAACATTATGAGAAATTCTATTATTATAATAGAGTGATAAAAAAAGATACACGCAGTTCTTTATTCTATAAATTATATTTACTATTATTTACATTATAATTAACATTATGTATATATTACCATAGAATGAAATAACTGCTTATATTTAAACAGATTTCTCAACCTGACAACCTACTCATTTAAGAAACTTTATCCATTAACATCCGAGTAATTGATTTATCTAATTCTTCACGAGGCATAAAAGTTCCATTAGACGAGAAAATTACACCTAAATATTTATAAGTATTAATTAACTATTAGAACAATCTCTCCTCCGAACCACCATTTTTGTGCTAGACAATTTACTACCCTGACTCTAAACCTTAATATTTGATTTTTCCATGCTTAATCTCAGAGAATTCTCAGCAAGTACAGTACCTATTCAGAACATTAATCGACTGCTACAAACCAGAACTGAATCTGCAAGTAAAACAATATTATTGTCATATACCATAGTTTTAATCGGTTGTCCGTTTACCTATCTCAAAACCTTCCCAAATTAGATTATTCCAAAAATACTAAGATACAAAATTAAAATAATAACAAAAGCTTAAAAGGAATAATTTGGTTTAATTATGATAAAAATCTATGTAAAAACATATTTAAAATAAAACACTATGACGATAGCTCAATGTTAATTTGTGTGCAGCCATTTGTTACGAGATGTTATTAAAAATAACTTTTATATTATTAATTATTATAAAAGTAGTAAAAATTATTAATTTTGAAAGTAAAAATGAGATTTTAACAGTACTGTAAATGCAAATAACGAGTAAAATTTTCGTTAAGTGCGATCGCTCTCGAGATAAGACACATGACCCTCCTCTTTCCTCTCGCTTCCTTAAGTTCTCTACTTCAAAATTTAATAAAATCAATGCACCTTACATTCAAGTTATTGCCATGCCAAATTTATCTTCTGAATCTATATGTAAATTCCGGCTGTTTTTTTATATTTTGGGTTCAGGGGTATCAAAACGTCCAGATTTGCAAAACACCGGAGGGTCAAATTTGACACGATTACAATACTTTCCCTGTTTTATGCAAACAAGTATTTAAAGCCGAGAAAGTAAAAAAAGAACAACTCCTTCCACATTACACCGGAATTATTATACATTTCTATCAGAATTGTAACAAACCTAGCTTAGAACACAATCAAGCATATTCTCTCACAACAGGTTTCTATAAACTCTATCAAATACTGCCGAAAAGTCAACAAAAGAGGCGTAAACCTTCCTTAGCTTCTTCATTGATGTTTTCTCAATAGCAGAATACAAAATAAATATATTATCTCTCGTAAAGTATCCAGCTCGAAATTCCTCCTGGTTTACTAGTATTATTCGTGTTTAACCAGTGAACTATCTATTATAAAAAATTCTACAAAATATTTCGAAATTGAGTTAATATGCATAACATCTCTACAGTTTACAGATTAGTTCTCAATCCATGTTTAAAAACCGGTAGAACAACTGACTCTTTTCAATCGTCTAAGAAACTGAAATCTACAAAAATCTTATTTAAAAAAACAAAATCCAAAAGAAAACCAAACACTAGTTAAATCTTCTAAAATTCTAAAGGGATTCCTTCCATATCCGGAGCCTTTCCCAATTTCATTTTATCAAGCGCCAAAGAAATCTCCTCTGAAGTGATAGTTTCATCCAATATAGGATAAATTCAACTCATACAACTATTGAACAACGAAAGGCTTGCACAGTATGGAGTACTTGACCCAAATAAGTTGAAAAAGTGTGTATACCAATTGTTCCACAGTAGTAAAAAATTCTTATTCATTTCATTGTTTTCTGATGACGTTTACACATATTCCAAAATACCTTAGTATTTTTTGTGCCACCGATTGAATCCTTAAATGAAGACTTTAACTTGGCAGAGTCACTTAATTCACAATAAAGAATCTACGATTATTATCACCATTCGTTTCCTTAAGAAAACATCAAGCACGCTATAATTCTCATTATTACTACTGCAACACATACGCAGTGTCCATAATCAAATTGCATAAATCCTAAAAACGAGAAGGAATACAGTCAGATTCGTTGATTTTTCCTTATTCCAATTAATTCTTTTAAAAGAAGGATTACGTTCATCCAGAATCACGAAGACTATTCACATCAAAAGATTTGAAACAATCCCAAACTGGGGTAAACAATTGAATATTCTATAAGTGAACCGCCTGCCTGTGATATAAAAGTTAACTCACCTCCTTTATTGCCTAACCATTTAAAACAATTAAATTTCATTCTTTACACAAATCAAAGTCTTATCTCTTTAACCTGCGATCTCCTACTTTCAAAACTTACATCAGTTTACAGCATATTTTAGGAGGGACTACATTATCACAGCTAATCCTAGAATTAAAATCCTCATGAAAATCCAATTTAAATTTTTCTACAATTCTAAATTACTTAAACCTATGACTGTATGTGAGTCATCTAGTAATAAATCTGAAATATTCGTCTATTTCATGCTTAATGTGTAAGATCTGCTAATTGCTAATAATATACTTTTTTATTTTCGTTTTGTCCTTCTTTTCTTAATGTAGGTTTTGAATATATATGAATCAGTACACGTGTATTTATGTATAGTTTACTCATATACTAATACAGAATGTAGGATGTAGATTCTTTAAATATTCATTATATATATTACATGATGTAGGATTTAAGGTAAACAAACACGACAATAAAAGTGAATTGTGACAAACAAGAAAAAATAGAGAAGTACACGTACTGCAAACGTAGTTAAGTAAGTAGGCATCACGTAAACCCCTTAAGTTCTGCTTCTCTGCCAACATCTTCTGTCTTGCAGAAAAGCTGCAATGGAGTGTTATTTATTGTCTCGAATATCGAATGTAGAAACGTTTTGAAAACAATTTGTTAATGCTTTCTCTTATAAATATATAATAAACTACAATTTTTCTACTTGACGATACGTCAGTTTGATTAGGAAAAATAGAAATTTGTAACTATACATCGTTTTTCTGAATTAATATCAACTTGAATAATATAGTAACTGCTCTATATTAAAATTGCCGCTACTATAATAATTTAATAAAAGCTTTTTAAATAAAAGTTATAAATTCTTCTATAAAAATCTGTTTTACAAATAAAAAATTTTAACCAATATTCTAAATTGTATAGGAGCTATTTCATGGAGATATCTGTCATCACATGCAGAAAAAATACATTTATAATCGTTCTAAAGTAGATTATATATTGAAATAATGCATATATATTAATAATTTATTTTAATTCATAATTTTTTTAAATATACAGTAATATTAAAAGTATAAATAATAGCAAAATTAAATAATATTAATCTTTTCGAAAATTCTGTAAAATGTTCGAGGTAGATTATTTATTCAGTAATAAATTAATAAATTTAAAAACATAATAATAATACAATTACATTAACAGCTTATTCGTATTTTTTTATGCGGAAAGGCACAAGCATCTGCTATAAAATAAGATATTTTAAAGTTTATTAATAATTTCTATTTACGCCCGAAGGAATATATTTGAAAAGTTAGTTTTATTTTAAAAGTTAGAAATAATTAATCTTTAGTAAATTAATTAAATCTTTAGAAATAATAAAGTTTGTGCTGCTAATTTTATATAAGTGAAAGAAGTATTACAATAAATAAAGAATGAAATAAGTTCAAAACGGAAAAACATAATTAAATTTTTAAAACTTAATCTTATTAAATATTTTTAGTTAAGGAAAAAGTTTTTTTATCATTTCCTTAAATACGAAAAATTATCTAAGTAAATTTAAATACCATCTTTAAACGCTCTTTTATAATCAGTCTGTTCGTCTGGCCGTCAATAGAGATTTTTATCTTTAAATCAGTCGAAGAATTCTTTAATAATTTATTCTTATAATTAGAACCAACGACAGGTGGGAAGGTGAAGTGCAGGCAGACATTCTTTTACTTTTCTATTTAAATGCAATAATTTGTGTAATTTAAAAGGCATAAATGTGACAAATATCTAAAGAGAGAGGCTTTAGCCTATAGCCTTGACCACAATCTTCATATCTTATATAGTCTTCAATTTTTAAGATCATATAATTAGTAAATTAGCAGAAGATAAATAAAGATTAATAATAACAAATAAAGAAAAGAGGAATAGTAATTGAACGCTTCTCGAAGAAGGAGTGGAGAGAAAATCAGGAAAAGGAAGATCTAGAGCAGAATTATTGTTATTGAATGTATTAAGCAAAAGAGATCTTAAACAATTGGCTGTGAAAAGGAAAATTTTAGCAAAGTAACAAATTTCTTACCAATCCACAAGTTGAAGAAGAAAATATGGAAAAGGGAGAGAGAAAGATAAATTTTAAACAAAGATAATACAGGTGTCCCATAAGTCTAGAAATACAGGAATTATGTTGAAGTTTGTTTAGAGTAAATAGAAACGAATTCAAATTATTTTCAGTGTAAAACCCGCAGTGGGAAGATTACACACTGAAAATAACAAAGCGTTTAACAGGCAGCATATAGATTGTGTGTGTGATTGGTGGGATGTCTAGATGCATAACTCTTATGGTTCCAGGCTTAAGGAACATTCTGTATTATACTATTTCAGTATAGATTCTACTTTAATTTTTCTTGTTTTCAGTTTATGATACGATCATTATGTATCGAGACATCTTTAACGATATTATGAAGTTTAATATAAATTTTATTCATGGAATTTTCATCCATTACTTTATGTATTAAATCAATTCCTTTCAATTCTATCTTAACAGAATCTTATTCAACAAAATTCCTCCAAAGATAAACAGTAAATTTACTTCTTTACCGTTTTTGATGTTAGGAAAACCATCAAAGAACTAAAAACGTTATACAGAATCATGTTATGTATTCATGAAAAGAATATGTTTCTTATATTTACAGAATTTCAATTGATAAAAGTATCCACATTCAATAAACCGAATAGATATTATTTTACTTTAAAAATTTTTCTGTGTAAGTAACAAATTGTGGTGCTTCTAAAGATTTTCCTTTCTTTTCTTTTGGGCAAAATTGCCACCCAAATTGTCGTTTTAAAAAGTTGTAGATCTATAAATTCCCACTGTCTGTTCTTCTTTAATCTCAAGAACGGTATTAGATAGATGAAATTCGAGACCAGATATGGAAAACCTAGGCGCAGGAGGCCATATTAACTATATAAGAACTTCCGGGAGAGACCTGAAGTCACGTGATTTCAATTCAAAAGTTTTGTCCAGAATGAAGTTACATACATGACCCATAACTCTGTTGTTATCAGGAAAAGCATGATGTACAGGGGCAAGCCGCTACTAATTTAAAATTGAGAGCATATATTTTAAATTAAGCAAATTAAAAATATGGTTAAAAATTGCAGTCTGGCATTGTGAAGATGTAATAAATTTTGCTCTTAAATATTGTTATAATTTTTTCGTCTAAATTTTGTCAAAATTTTTTCAATTTGTATGAATATGAATAATAGAAACGGTTGCCATTTTGAGAATATAAAAACATAATTTCATAAAATTCTAATAATTTATAACTAGAGTTTCTTCTGCTGACAGTGAAGTCCTTTGCGATAGATTTTAAAGTCAAAATATCTACGAATAAATAAACAGACAAAATAATAGATTGTCTTTCTGAAAAATATTTTCGAATGATCAATAAAACTTATTATTAATCTTAAGTTTCTAGTTTTTATTAAAATATACTTGCGCAGATAGACAGACGGATAGATTGCTTTTAATCCAATTAAGTTCTAAAGATATTATCTATATTAATCTGGAATGAATGTAAATAACTCTAAAGAAAAGTTTAATGTATTTGCAGTTAACATGAAAAGCATGATAAAATTTTAATTATTTTATTTCTAAAATTAAGCGAGTAAAAATCTGTCTTAGTGTATACAAACAAGAATAATCTTCTCTACCCACGAAAGCCTTAATAAACCTTTGTTGAAACCACACTAGAAAAAAATGTTTTAAGTAACACACTTAATAGTGTTTTGACCTAATAAAATTCAATCGACACTATTGATGTTAAAATTCTGACAGAATAATATTGCATTCTCTCAAAATTATTGGTGTTTCGGTCACTCTCAACAAGATTTCAATAACACAGTACAGTGTTATTGGATAGTATTGAGTAGTGTGTTATTGCAATCTCGTTGAGAGTGACCCGAATACTAGTATTTGTAAGATTGGATTGGATTAGTGGAATATGCCCAAGCAAAACATGGGCCAGTTGCCAACGGGAAGTCTATGAAAAACTGGCACCTATTTAGATGTTATACAAGTGACGAAAACCGAGAAAACTCCACTTGGCTAGCTCGTTGGTGATTTAGAAGAAATGTCTTTGAGGAAGTACAATATTACGATATTTTAACTTCAATAGTATTAATTGAGTTTTCATGGATTAATAAATTGTGTTATTTATAAAGTGATATTGTTTTGCAGGATTTTACAATAGCTTATTACTGGTTCTTTGGGTACAGAGGATTTATCTTGTTCGTATACACTGAAGATGGGAATCTACCAATCTGATGTAGCTTTGGGCAGATTTTAGAGAGATTTGGGTAGAATTTAGAGTATATTTAAGGGTAGATTCCTGAAGATAATGAAGATTATACACTCAGTTCGTTCAAGTAGTTAATAAAAATTATAATAAAGTTATTCTGGTTTTGAATTGTCCAAGACTAATTGGCCCAACGGTGCTTTATTTTCATCTGTAAACGGCCAACTCTCATTATTAAATAAAAATAAGGTTTTTTTAGAAATTATTTTGCATATTTACACGAAATAATTCAATTTATTTATTAATACATCTAAAATTTTATAAAAATTTAATCGTTTTTATAAATCTCCACAAAATTTTGATTTTCGTTACATTTTGATCTCAAATAATATTACTAAATTGATTATTTATTCAATAAATTTCTTTCATAATTTATTCATTTTTACATACTAAAACGATAATGATATGTAAATATAAAAATTTGACATTCTTTTTTTTAGAAGGTATTACGAATTTATTAAATTTCATATACGATATTAAAATTTAAACTGTTCATAGAGCAATAATATATTAATTAATTAATCGAAGCTTAAAATTGTTTTTATATATTACTGGGTTCAGATAAAAAAGGGGAATGTCTTCATGGTTCTATCTATCTAGTTTAAATATTAAGATCTCAATCACAAAGGACTAAATAGTTCTCTGTATTCGGGCGATGGCGCGTTATAACTTCATGAGGCCCAGGAGAATTTAAATTAGGGGCACCCATGTACAGTACTGTCTTTAGACATTTTCCTTTGGGGAATTTTTAGGGAAAATACTTTCTGATAAAAAATTGGTTTGAGACTCCTACTGATGGTTGTCCCAGGCAATTTTCCTTTTTCTCCATAGGATAATGCACCGCTAGGTTAGGGATAAGTTGTATAAAAAGTGAAATTTTAGTCACTTTTGGGATGACTAAAATTAAATCTTTTATAATGAGGACTCCACAGAAGGCCCAAAAATTTACTTTTTGGTGTAAAAAACCCATGTGAAAGCTATGATTATTATAATTAACAAGTATTATTGTTTCATGCATTTTTAAACATTTTTAAACTTCATTGGTAGTAAGTCACGAATTCGACCCGACAAACTAGCTGTCCATCTGCAATTTTTATTGGTTACTTTTCCATAGAAATTCTCCCCACTTAGTAGATTATCCATATGTTGCTTTGCCTTACCACATGAATTCAATCAAATCTAATTAAATTTTTTTATTCAATTCAAATATTTTAAAAATAAATATAGAATAGGATATATTATTGACTTACGTACTTCATTATATAGCGCGCTACCAATAAAATATATTTCAAATAATTTATATACGTAGTTCATTTTAACTCAAAGCAATTTACTAAACATTTACATTTAAATAAACGTAGAAAGAAGTTTATAATAATATAATTAATTTCCTAAAATATAGAATAAAAAATAATAAAAATTATTGAATAATGAAAGAATAAGCTAACTAATCAATTTTTTAAAGAAAAATCATTTTAGCGTAAGATTTTGATTTGAAAATTTCTTTTTTTTAGTAGTAAAAGAAGTTGTAACCATAAAAAAAATTTATAAAAATTGTAATTCCATTGCGAGATTTTTTAAAAACAAGAAAAACTTTGAGGAAAAAACGGTAAATTTTTTATCAAGAATTTTTTTTATTTTGCAAATTTCAAAATTTTATTTGATTTTTTTCGGCTTTCTCTATGAAATCGATAAAGTCGCTCTTAAAAGAATTATGTTGTTGATAAGAGACGGTAAATAGGGGGATTAAATCAGAGTTGTAGCGTGTACAATAGAAGTTTTTAACTGATGGAAATCTCAATCATATAATGAGATCATTTCGATCTCGAGTGGGCATCTTTAAATCGATAACTTCTTCCTACTTTTAAGAGATGCGGCCTATAATTTCTTTATTTTCTGCTCTCAAACCAGTAAGAAACGAGTGATAATTGTAATCCTGCTGTCAGGAGTTTGCATTCACGTGTGTTTGTCCTCTGTTTATATGTTGTTTATTTATCTTATTTTATGTGTTTCTTGGAGGAAGAGGGTAAAGATTACTTATCTACATCAAGAGGGACCCTAAAAAGCTTATACAAAATACAAATTTTCAATAAAACGAGCAATTATTTATTGTAATATTGTCACAATGCTCTCAATTTTAGTAGTGTCTTGCCCCTGTACATCATACTTTTCCTGCTAGCAATAGAGTCATGCTGGTTATATAACATTGTTCTCCAGATTAAGACAGTAACAGTAACCAGACATTTGACAGTGAGAATTTATAGCCTCGTACTTGTTACCTAACTACTAAAAAATTATTTTTTAATTGCAAAGAAAGGAGTAGGAAAAAAGGGTTGTCATTTGGTCTCTCTTCATACTCTCAACATGTAAAGTAGTAAAATAATTTAACATTTACCTAAAAGTTTGATTATTTTTAATAAATTATTCTTCGATTATAATATTTATAAATTGAATCAACTCAAAATTTCCAAAAATATTATTGAAACTGACATTAAAATGTAGGTCATATGGGATCTTTTTAAGGAAAGTTGTCATGATATGAGTCACGTGGAAAACTGAAGCTTCCCACTAAAATCTCTGATAAACATTTTGACAGAAATAATTCAAAAGTAATAATAATGAATAATTCAATAAATATCATTTATATTTTATTATGACATTTTCATTTCATTTGGAGTTTTGTCTTTGTCTTCAATGGATTATCAATAATACAAATTAATAATGGAAGATATGGAATTGTATATTTAATTTATTCTCGTAAATAATAAAGAAAAATTATTAATAATTTATAATTAAATTATATTCTATTATAGTTTTGTTAATTATGAATAATAACAAAGAACGAAATTCTTTACGTAATTCTTTATTTACAAAAATCTTCTCTTATAAATTCTTAAGTACTTTTTTATATAAATTTAATTTTTAATTTAATCTTTAAATTAATTGCTTAATTTAACTTTATATGTGGAAAATGACAGTAAGCAACAATTATTTATTTCTTTATTACTTCTGTAGAAGTAAAATTATGTTCATTATTGTAAAAGAAGTATAAATCTTTTTAAATAAATACAAAATTTCTAATTATATTTAAATGTAAAAACTTTAAAAGAAATGGTCAGGTCCATATGTATTTTCAGTTTTTTTTCATTTTTTTGAAGAATGTAATGATATTTCTTGTCATAAATTGTAGCTTTATCATTCAGCTTGATTCCCAAACAAATTAAAACTGAAGCTATTTAAAATATTATGAGATTCTGTAAATAATAAAATGGATTTTTTAATAATTTATCTTTTTGAGGCTTACTAACATTTAAAAAACCAGTAGTATTAATTAGATATTTAACGTATTAAAATTATAATTTTATAAAAAATGTATTAAAATAATATATAGAAATTTTTATTACGTTTATATTAAACTTTTGTTTTAAAATGTAAATAACACGTTTTAGCAGATTTATTCTAGATAGAAAGAGATAGCAGGCCATTTTGGATGGGGTTCTAGGCACAAATTTACTCTCCTATGTAAAAAAATTGATATAAAAGTGATATAAATTATATTTTTTTATACAGTGCGTGATAAAAGTGTGTTTCTATATTAATAAAATAATATAGATTATTAAAATGTAATTAAGAACAGATATTTTTACTTATATTATATTATTTTTATTATATATATATAATAAAAAAAACATGTACAACCAAAATATATACATATATATATTTTTTGGCTGTATTTGAAAAAATTGTAGACCTATAAATTTCCACCGTCGTCTGTCTATTTGACTGTTCTTCCTTAACTTCGAGAATGCTGTTAGCTAAATGAAAGTCGAGTCTAGCTGTGAAAAGCGTAGAGACAGGAGACTTCTATTAAGTGTATAGGAAGTCATGTGATTTCAATTCAAAATTTTTCCCAAAACGGAGTTTCATTGATCACCAGCACGACTTCGTTGTTATCAGGAACAGTACGATGTACAGTACGAGGACAAGACCCTATAGTTTGAGATCGAGAGCATATTTTTTTAAATTTAATAAATTTAAAATATTATTAAAACTCGCCCAGGCTGAGATTTTTATCTATATTATTGATTTTACTCATACGGTTTATGTTTTGGGAGAGAGGTAAGAAACCAACGTTTATGATTGTTTGGATCTTATTTAATTAAAAATTAAATTTATAAAGTTATAATTAGAATTTAGCTTTTCTATAATTTTATTTATTTATATAAAGTACTTTTGTTTTGTATAACGTGTGTAAATATTTAATCAATCGTAATGAATAAGTTGCCTTTTTTCTGCAGAATCATTCGAAAATCTAGAATAAAATTAATGTAAGTTGCAACTGTTATGAATCCGGAAGTTACGTGTCATCGAGGAATTCTCCATTAATTACATAAAGCTACTTTTATAACTTTCAAATACGCCCCCATCCTGTAACGCTGTCTCACATACTCACTCCGAAATTACATAACACATATCTTAGATCAACTCAGTAAATTTTACTAAGGAACAATGCGTGGTAAGAGGTACCAAACGTTACATTATTTTGTTAATTACGTGTATAAGGTACAAAGTAGTTACATAAACAACACGGTTTACTATGCAACACTTAGAAACAAAATGGGAAACACCTTTTCATATCTGCGTTACGTTTTCTTGAATTTCAGGGGCTGTCTATGGATGGACAGCCCCTAAAATTCAAATTTTGTTTACAGTATTTTACTTGAAATTTCCTATTTAAACAGTTTGTCTGTAGTAGAGAGGTTAGAATAAGTTCGAACATTCTATAGAACGTTTATGGTCACATATTGATCTTCTTTCATGATGAAAACTATTGACATCCTTGCCCTGCTTTTATGAATTGTTTTAGTTTGTAGAAATTGTGTCTCTTACATCTAAACTTTTCTGAGTGGCATCAAGCGAACTATTTGCTTCTTTTTTTTATTCTGGCTAGATTCCAATCGCCTTACGCTCCTTCTTCGCAATGAGTCATTACTATACATTCACTGTAAAAAAAAGAAACAGCAATTTTATTTTTCTTAATTAACTTTCTTTCTACCAATACTCATTAATAAAATCCAAATATCCAGATAACAACATAATTTTAACAAAAGAATTTGTAAATTTTAAAATAATTCACTAAGTTTGTTCTAATTATTACATTAATGCATACCCAGAGAGAAAATGCCTTCTTTGAGTCTCATTGGGCTGCAATTTTTAAATTGCAGACCTATAAGTTCCAACTATCATTAGTTTGTCTGTCCTTCCTTAATCTCGAGAACGGAGTTAAATAGATGACCGAAATGATTCTATTGTTAATAGGAAAAGTATGATGTACAGGGGCAAGACTATTAAAATTGAGAGCATATATTTTTAATTATATTTAAAAATATAATTAAAAACTGCATTGTAATGTCGTCACAATAAATAGTTGCTAATATTTTTGTTCTATATCCTGCATCTAGATAATGTCTCGGAATTGAATTGGGGGGACTCAAAACTGATTAAAATGGCCCTTTACATAATTCACCCGAAAAACATGCTTTATATCTGTAGAGTAATTGAATGAAATTATCGACAAATACTTAGGAACAGACTATAGATTAATAAATAAGTTAAATTTTTAGATTTGTGAAGCTAAATAATGTATTTTTAGATAGTAAATGGGTAGAAAAGTCATCCAAGGAGAACAATCTGAATCACCCGATTGAGCAAAACAAATGATAAAAACTGATGCTGTTTTTTACGAATATTTACAAAATAAAAGCATAAATATCTGTCATATTAAAAGATTATTTAAAAAATTTATTTATGCACTATTTTTACATTCACTAATCTTAAAATTTCATAATAATTTAATAACTAACGATCAAAAATCATATAAACGTATTTAAAAATCCAATTAAAAGTTTATAACGTCAATTCCAATTTAATTTTAAAATTAGAATATTTATTTTCAGGTTAAGAAAATCGACTTTTCGAGTAAATATTTTAAATTAATTTCACTCCACACGACAATATGCATCTCTTGGTACACAATACAGCGTAACACCTCTTATTTTTCTATTTTAGGATAGAAATATCGATGCCTTTAATAATTTTATTTTATTAAAAAAAGAAATTCTTAAACGTAATTTAATCTGAAAGAGATATTGAAATCTTATCATTGATTTATAGAATTTTTTCTTGGGGATTATTCCAACACTGATAAACATTCAATCTCTTAACATGGAAAGTTTTACTTTAGTTATAAAGTACTTTGATGGAAATTTTTAGTTTAAATTTAATCTATAATGAGAAAAAAGTTGAAGTTGGATAGTTTAATTTTAGAAAAGCAAGGACAATGATTGAAAAAAATCTTAGTAAAAATCCTTTCCTTACGTAACTGAAGGAGAAATAAATAAAGATTTAATGCCTGAATTGTAAGAAAACTTATTTACTTTAATCAAAGAATTATGAATAATTTTTTTCCAAACCACTGTAAGAGATTAATAAATTTGTAAAGATAGATTAAGAGAAAATCAAACTTTGTTTGTAGTAAATGTAAAACTTTAAAAGGAAAACAATAATATATTTTTTTCTTTTTTTCGAAGATGTCTAAAAAATCAATAAAAAGAATAGGAAAAAAGTTGGTAAAGTGAAGAATTTAAAATGAATTTTATAAAGCATCGAATGCAACATCCGAAAATATTCAAAGAAAGAACTGAGTGAAAAACATTTCCGATCAATTGCTTTTTCTATTATTTTAAACTTATTCAGTTAAAGTAGAGTTAAAAGTATGAAATAAAAGTAGCAATTTTTATTTTAAGAATTTTTTAAAATGTATAATATTTAGAAATTTCGCATAGTTTTATATAAAAATATCTATGTATAAAAGTCAAAATATGCATATATTATGTTAAGGTTTCTATATCTTTCAAATATCAGCACTAAATTTGGCGTGAATATTCTTCGATATTTTTAAAAAATTACTGTGGCGATTACCAATCACAAGCACACTTAAATCTCACCCCCCCATTAACTTAAGCAGGAGCAATATTTTGTATTTGCAGTTTCATTATTGTAAATACTCGATTCAATAAACGTACCGGTACATTTTAGTTTTAAGATCATTGTTTTTTCCGGCCTCTTTTAATCCAATCTCACCGATCTCCCACATACTTAAAGCCCGAGCAGGCCGGGCACACATAGCTAATTTTATATACAATTAAATTTCGTATTATGTAAATGAATTATTTAAACGTATATGTGTAAAAAAGGCTACGAGTTATCTGAACACACGAATAAAAATTATTTTAGCACCACTCTAACTAAATTTTAAAGTCTAACTACTGTTCTGATACATAAATTATGTGTATATACCTATATACAACAGATATCAGAGGGATGCACTAATGATGTCTGGTGTTAATGTGTTAACATGAATTTGACGCTACTAGGAGGAATGCATTTATATATAGCCTACATTTAATTACATGGCGCTCACCTAGATCCCCTTTATAGATAATAACACAAACTCTTTGTCTGTGTACTGATATATGTATAAAATGCAAGTATATATTGCAATTATACTTAATATAAAGGGCTGCAGAGACAGATAACATTCTGCTACGCCTCCATTCCTCTGTCTCCTTTCCCTATTATTGGGCTGAAAAAATTGCAGACCTATAAATCCCCAATGTCATCTGTTCGTCTGTCTTTCCTTAATATTGAGAACAGAGTTAGAGAGAAAGTATTCGAGACCAGATATGGAAAGCTTAAGGGCAGGAAGTCCCGAATTAACTATACACAACCTCCGGTTTGAATTGGACGTCACGTTATTGAAATTCAAACATTTTATCCCGAATGGAGTTAGATGACTGGCATGACTTTATTGTTAACAGGAAAAGTATAACGTACAGGAAAAAGACAGTACTAAAATTGAGAGTGTTGTGAGGAAAAATTGCAGTGCGGCATTGTGACGATGTCACAATAAATAACATATAAATAAATTTTGATCATTTGGATAATAAAATTCTAGTATATTTTTAAACATATTTAATAAATTATGAAATTTTCGAAGGTTGCGATAATTTATTATTATTTTTTTATGTATCCTTTATCTCTTTGAGTCAGGTAATTTGTATCTGCTGTTTCCTCCTCTCTCTGGTTGGCCCTGATAAATATATTTGAAAATCTATCAGAATTACATTTAGAATTGAAATATTTGTATTATTTACCGAAGACGTAATAGTCAAATATTAACGACTGGAAGAAAGTAATGAAGCAATAGGGTTTTTCTTTAAAGTGCCCTCTTGCATGATACGGGAAATAAACTAATAAATAAATATTTATTTATCTTTTGTATCACGCAAGAAAATTATTTCGTCATTCTTTTCTTCAAAAAATAGAAGCGATTTCTTTAGAAATAAAGAAAAGTCCTTTGTTAATTGGACCACAATTTTCAAATTGCAATCTGTCTGACTGTCCATCGTTTATGTCTAGAACGGTGTTAGACAGATAAAAATTGAAACCGGATGTGGAAAGCTTAGTTGTCGGGGCATTCGATTAACTATTCGCAGTCTTAGTCTGGGCAGGAAGTCATGTAATTTCAATTCAAACTTTTCTCTTCAAATTAGATACATGATCGAGATGACTCGATTGTTATTAGAAGTATGATGTACAAGAGAAAAATACTAATAAATTGAATCCGGATAATATGGAACGTTTACGGGCCGGAAACCCCAATTAACTATGTCTGGGTCAGAAATTCGTATATATTTAATTGGGATCCAATCTCTGTCTTCCGTATTAAGAAAGGAAGAACAGCTAGTGGAATTTATAGGTCTGCAATTTTAAAATTGCATCCGAAAAATATTTATTCTTGCAAAAAAATGAACGAAAAGAACTAGAAGTAACATTAGATAATTATCAAAATATCGATTAGTTTTTTTAATATAAGTATCTTCACAATCGTCAATGATTAATAACCCTCCCTATCTGAATATTAAAGTTTTATTCAAGTAAATTGCACTCGGTGTTTATTAATATTACTAATGGTCTTAATTTCTTTGAATAATGGCACACTAAAATACTCTTATACTTATAAACGAAAAGTAACGCAGTTTTTCATGTAATAAATTTATATATAAATAATATTAAAAAGTAAAGGAAAATTCGCATTTTAAGGCAGTTTTTAGAAGTTTAGTGATAACCCCTATAAGAACTTCGCAGCGCACTGGTGTGTCACGAACTTTTTTAGGGTGGTTTGAGCAGAGTTGCAAGACATTTCTCATAGTCTTTACGCAGGATTGTAGTGTTTAAGAATTTTTTCATTGGGTTTAAGCAAAGAAACTTCTCATGGGATTTACATAGGATTTCACGATCTTTCCATAGAGTTTCCACAGGGTTAGGCAAACTTCTCATGGGGTTTACGCAGGGTTTCACGAACTACCCACAGGGAAACACCAAAAATAATTTTATATATACATTCATACCTCTGAACAACGGCTACTAACGACAAAAGAAAAATGGCTGTAAGGAGTTGATTATATTAAAATTTAATTTTTTAAAGTGTATTTTTACATAAGCATAATAAAAGCATTTGAATAATTTAATATAATTAAAACAAATAAAATACAGAATAAATTGGCGCATATTCCAAAATAAAATTTTAGAAATTTATATTTTAATTATGAATTAAGATATAAATTTAATCATTTATATTATAATTTCATTATAAAATTTTATATAAAAATAGAATAAAATAAAATTATTTTATAATTAAATTGTTTAATCATCATAATTATGAATTATAGTAAATTTAATTATTAATTGTGAATCATTTTAAATTATTAACAATTATTTAACAATTTTTTTATTATTTTAAATAATTTTCATATTTATTAATATTCCTAATTTATTTAATTTAAAATATATGCTCTCCATCTCAAATTAGTAGTGTCTTGCCCCTATAAATCATACTTCTCCTAATAATAAGTCATGCCAGTCATTTATGTAACTCCTTTCAGGGGAAATTTTTAGAATTGAAATCACGTGATTCCGATCTAAACCGAAAGTTCGTGTATAGTTAATCGGGGCCTCCTGCCTCCAGGCTTTTCATATCTGGTCTGGACTTTCATCTATTTGACTCCGTTTTAGAGATTAAGGAAAAACAGTCAGACAAACAGTTTGTCCTGTTGCGTTATCATGACGTTCAATTACTTAATTCTTTACTTTCTAAAAAGAAATATACGAATAACGTGTCCCTAATTTGTTTCGATTCAAAAAACCTGAAAACTTCTTTAAATCGATTTTTAATTTATTCTCGTAAGATATTCAGACTATTTTTAACGGTAAAATAATACCGATATTTAATTAATTTGAAAACACTAAATGTGACTATAATTTATAATTTAAAATAAATAAAAAGTGATAAATGTTAATAGCATAGCTCCAATTATTTTTACTGTTTTAAACTCTTAAAATTTAGTATAGTATTTAAAATGTCTACTCAGACTTATTTTATTAACAGGACATATCATACCGACGTCTTTGTTCAGCAAAAGTTAAGGAAGCTTATCAGAAAGAGCAAACAGTCTTTACTTTCCACCTGTTGAAATGCAAACGTCCGTAAAGATCCTGAATCTCGGGAGCACGTCCGAGTTGGAACAGATATGAACCAAGAGCATGGAAGCAGTATACCATTTTCGGTATATTTCGCTTATCGTACACGTCAAACGTATCGGGATGGAAATGAAGAGGTAGGCCAACATCCTCCATTGCCTTTAACCAATGGTTAATATTGTCCATGTGTTCAGATTCTTCTTTAAATAAATCTCCTGATTGGAATCATAGATCTTTTTAGTGAGAACTGTATTGGGAGAAATTCTGTGAGCTAATTTAGCCAGGTAAACTCCATTACGGAAATTTTCTTCTAGTTCCGTAACGGATGGCAGTTCTTCTTCGATACACGACTGAATCCATAATCGAGCTTCTTCCAGGTGACAGAGTACTGGTAAGTGATGTTTTCTTGTCTTTTCTCGTCCATTATCTCCTAACTTACTCTTTCCGCTTTGTTCGTGTCGCTTTCCGTATAATTTGGGCAATCCGATCCACGTTCTTAGTTTATATCTGTTCAACTCGGATGTGCTCCCGGGGTTCAGGATCTTTACGGACGTCTGCATTTCAGCAGGTGGAAAATAAAGACTCTTTGTTTTTTCTGATAAGCTTTCTTAACTTTTGCTGAACAAAGACGTCGGTATAATATGTCCTGTTAATAAAATAAGTCTGAGTAGACATTTTAAATACTATACCATAGGATCACAGAAGACACACAGAAGCATATGATTTTCTTAAAATTTAATTTAAGTATTAAGAGTTTAATAATTCCTTCTAACCAATTTTTAATTAATAAACTGTCGGACCATTCGGTTTCCCCAATTGTGGGCCTAAAAAAGTACTTCATAATGCCCACAGGGCGTAAAGAGTAAGAAAAAAATTTTTTTTTTTTTGCAGTAGCTTCTACTGCATTTTGTTTTATTTGGTAATTCACCGAATAAAACAAAATATTAAATATTTTTATTTAAAAGTTTAGTTTGTTTATAAATTCCTTAAAAAAATACCAAAACTTACTGAATTTTTGATTTATAAACATAACCAGTCACAAGTTCTATTTGTTTTTAAATAACGGGGTGGTGGATAACACCGAAAACACGTGTTTTCGGTATTCTCTACCCCTCTGTTTTTACTTGGTTGTTTAAGTGCAGTTTATTAATAAATGTAACTTTCTTTTCTGTTTCCTTTTCCATTCTTTCATTTTTTTCTTCATTGTTGCATTTCCTTTTGACGGAAACAATAGATATTGTTGTAGCTTTTATTTGAAACTTCAAAAATAAAATATAACAATAAAAGATCTTCAGATTTTCATTGTAATTGGATTCAAGATTATTTGTTCTTCCTTCTTTTCGTTAATTCTGTTTTCTTAGAGAAAGTAAGCGGAATTGTTAAGTTTGAGATCGATTTTTGTTTCATTTACTACTTAAAGAGGAACCGATACAACACACAAAAACATAATTATATTTGTTTTTAAGTATTTTACTTATAATCCTTTTTTTTACTTAGATAACGAAAAAACAATAATAGAATGAACGAACGAATTAATTTTAAAAAAGGAAACTTTCAATTCTCATTCGACATTCAGACGAATTTCTTAATGTAAACGTCTTTCCTCTTCATATTAATACTTTGAAAGCTTCTTTCTTAAGGGAATAATCCATTTCTTCCATTAAAAAAACCTCTAATTTACATGCATTCATAAAAAGCTTTTTCTTTATGAAAGTCTTCGTTCAAGTTAACAATTTAATCAAGTTTCAATTTTAGAAACTAAATTTTTATATTAAAAAAATATATATATTTCACCGGTATTGATGAAACCATTGTACACTGACAGTTGGTACCGGATTCGTGCCTCAATAGGGGTCCACGTGGAGTTTTCCGGATTTTATCTGCGTGTCTAACACTTAGTTCCCCTGTAGAAAGTTCTCTCGGGAGGACCCCTCTTCTGCAGATCTCCCAAGTGTCGCATTGCCATATCCTATGAATTCAATTCTACAAAACTAAAAAATAAAAATAGAATTTTAATATTTATTAACTTTGTTATAACTCCATAAGTCATATTTATAATAGAAACATTATAAATTATATTTAAGTGTTCTTCATTAATATAACCTTAATATAGTTTCTACAGCATTACAGCTACTTTTATTATTACTTGTAAAGTATCAAAATTAGACGATAAAATAAGATAAGAAGAATTTATTAACTTATTTTATATTAACATTTTGATAAGATTTTTAAGATTTATTCTTAAGTTAATTGTCTAAGCGGGTTATAATGTATAAAATACATTGTTTTAGTCAGACAAAATGAACAAAATTTCATCAGATAACTCGAATATTTCAAAGAAATATTCAATTAAAAATTTAGAAAGTTAGTTGCAAGGATTATAAAATTCTTTATAAATCTATATAAATATTGTTTCAGTGCAAGTTGCTTTCCTTTGTTTACATTTCTCTAAACTTTCATTCATATTTTAACCTGTTTTTTAAAGGATTTACATCCTCACGAATTTATTCTCAAAAAATTTAGCTCTTTCACTCGCTTTTGTAAATATTTATCTTCAATTTAAATTATTCTTTTTTGAATTATTCTTTACTAAAAATAAATTTTTAACGTCAGTATCAAATAACTTTTCTATCAATCTATATATTTGACTATATCGAAATTATAAAAAGAGATTAATAAATATCTCATTTTAAATATTAATATGATATACAGGGTAGCCCAAAAGTCATGTTAACTGCGTATTTTTCAAGCGAAATGGAAGTGTATTTGATTAGTTTGATGGTATAAGGCCATCTGCCGAGAAATAGTTACTTCCAGATAGGACTTTCTGTAAGAAACTGTCCCCTATTTAGGTGTTAGACACGTGAAGAAAACTCGTAAAACTCCACGTGGTTAGCTCAGGTGAGGCACGAACTCACGACCTAGGTGTTACGCATGTGAAGAAAACCCAGAAAACTTCCGGTGAGGCACAATCCCACGACTTAGATGAGGAAATTTATGTAAGTGTATTAAATCACTGTATAATTTCTGTACTGAACAAGAAAGGTGTCATTTTGAACAACTTTTGTTGAGTTTCTAAAGTGACAAAATCAGATAAATAACAGATTAATATTTGAATAAGATAGCAATTTAGTCTTTGTAAACTTTAGGGCAATCGTTTCTATTATATGTGAGGACCGGGTTTAACCCGGCCCAAAATCTTTTTTTGTTTAAACCCCCTCCTGGAAAATTCTAAAAAAGGTCGAAATTAAAAGGATGTTCAGTCTTCCGCCGCCGGAAAGCACTTCCTTTCTCTCCGGATCCAAACTCTTAGTCACGGAGATCGAATCATCAGCGATTCACCATCTATCGCGATTGGTGATCGAAGATAACGTGACCTGTAGTATATAAGGGGGAAAAGGCGGATAACGGGGTCGCTGAAGGTCCGAATAAGACGCACGTCCCGTCTGATCCGAATCGAGAATCGAGGGCCGAAACCCGAGGACTCCGAAGCCCGCCGACGACGAGCCGCCGCGACCGATCCTCCTGCCAACCTCAACGACCGGAAAACGACCGATCCTCCTGCTTATCCATACGATTACTCCAGCCGATACATCCTAGGAAGAGGTATGACCACGAAATTTGTAAACTCTCTCTCTCCCCCGCGGTTAGGAACCGGACGCGCTAGAGTAGAGCGATTCTCTGTATTTTGTTTGTCTGTCTAAATAAATCGTTGTTTGTTTTCACCATGGTTCCGTTTATTCGAATATCGCCTTAACCTTATCGACGAACCCACACGCTTCCTCCACTCCACCTGACCAATACGTACCCAATCCCGACAAGTCGGGATATCATTAAATTTTAGCCATCCGCGACAGTGGGGTGGGTCTTGCCTACCTTTTCGCCGAAAAAAAAGGAAGTACGACTTCGTTCCCGCTCCCGGCGTTCCCATATATATATATATTATTATCTTAATATTGTTTTATTTAAGAGTTTTAATAAAGTTTTTACTTTGTTTAGCATCCTTTAGTGCTGTTAAGAGGGATATTATGTCAATATATATCAAGAGAAGAGAGAGAGAGAGGAGAAAGAAAAAGAAAAAAACGTAGAATTATTTGAATTTCGAAGTTGAGAATTTAACGAAATTCTCATTTAATACTAAAAGTTTTAGAAGTTTCGAATTCTAGAATATAAATTTCCTTAGCTGCAAACTCATTTGTATCAATTTAAGTATAAAATTTAATAAGGTTTCGAAGTGTGGAAAAAAATTCTTGAAACTGTTTTATATTATTAGCATTATTAAATAATGTTATTATTTTACACAGAATTTTCTTTAATAGACCTTCTTATTATTATTTTCAAAATTAATTGTAATTACATTATTATTTATTTTTAAAATATAAATTAATATTTTGTACATTTGCAAATTCAAGTCTCGTGGATTTTTTTTTAATCTTAAATTTTTAAATATTTTCTAAAGAATTAACATAAGAAATTTAAATTTTAAATTATTATATTTTAATTATTTAAATAAATTAATACGAAGAAATTGTGAACAGATAGAGATTGCTAAAGGGGTGGTTCAGTTTAATTTGCGAACGTCTGTGTCGAAATTCGAATGTGTTAAAAGTCTATAAATAAATAATAATATTTATATAAGTTATTTAAATTTATATATATTGTATAAATTAAATTAAGTAGAATGATAGTAAAATCTAATTAAATATACAGAAAGAAATATGAGAAATTCGATAAAAATAAATTATTAAATTTAATTTTAAAAAATTGTAAAACGTAACTTATATCAAGTTAAAAATTTTAATAATAATAGTAATAATAAATTTTAAACGTATTTTAATTAAAATGCTGGAGAATGTTATTAATATAAGATAAATTCTAAGTATTATTTCAAAAATTCAAAAATATAAAAAGTTAATAATAAAAATCGAGGAGGACGGAGGGAAAAATAGAGATTTTCCTTTGGATGTTTACAGTTATATCAGTTTCATTTATTATCGCTCTGAGGGAGATCCTTGACAAATTCGAAAGTCTTTTCAGTGATTTCCTGTTTCTAATAAGATTTACTTTCTCGAGTCGAAAATCTTTCCTTCTGATAGAACTTTCCTTCATAACATTCAACTGAAAACATCATTCGTTTCTTACAAATAAATATATTTTGTTTGCAAAATATATATATATTTTGCAAAAAAAAAAAAAAAAAAAAAACTTAACATTAAAACTCAATTTTTAATTAATTAACTTAATAACGTTTTAATTTTTATAAATTTTTATATAAAAATTCGATTGTAATTTTATATATTTACCTTAAAAACTTAATGCTACATTACTGTTTTTATTAAATATTAATGAACAGGGTGGTCCAAAAGTCGGTCTTTAGAATGTTTAACTAACTTTTGTGCTAATTTAAGTAAAATATTTTATTATATGAATTATTATAGTTTTAATAATATAGGTTATATATATATATATATGACATTTATGTAATTTTGAAAAAATTATTTTCGAGCCATTTGAAGAATTATTATGTTATAAACATGCTTTTATTTTATTATAAAAATAATAAATTTATAAAATAAATTAAAGAATTCTTAAAGTGTTCAGATATTAAATAATTTTATTTATTTTAGAAATAATTTATCTTAGAATATATAAAGAAAGATTGGAAACTTTATATGAGTTATCATATTTAATTTTCCAACAAGAGGGAGTAAGCTATAAAAGTGATGTTATCCTTTCTATCAGAATTCCAAATTAATATTGATGTCAGAAATTCATTTTCTACTCGTTTAATATTTCAAAAATCTTGAAATTTTATACGCAAACTTCAGATTTTATCGGTTTATAAGACTTGCAAATGGAACTAAAAGGAGCTATCTAATTGATCTACAAGGGTCTGTAGTTTAATTATAGAAACCTGCTTAAACAGGTGGAAAAAAGTTAGAAATATGCTTAAAATTCATTTAAAATGAATTAAGCTGGTGATTTTATATTATGTTAATTCATTCAAGTAAATACATTTCTGTTATTTAAAAAACAAATTAATTTTTAATAGAAATATAAACAAGTGTATGGTTAATTATTACATATTGATTTTATCGATTTTCTCTTACAAATTTAATTAATAGTGATATAATTACATAGCAATTTAATAATAATATTCTGGTCAGTATGAAATAATTAATTAAAAGAAAATATTAGTCTAACTTTTATATAATAATTGTATATATTAATATACAGGAGAAAGCACTTCCTTTTAACTTTTTTATAGTGTAATATTTAAAAATTTTACTTATATTTTGAAATTAATAATTATCATTAAAGAAGAGTGAGAGTGAGAGGATTCTATCCCTCTTACCCTCTTACACTTTCTTCTCTCTCTCTTACTCTCTCACTTCTCATTCTTACTTCTTACTCTCCCTTTTACTCTCTTACTCTTACACTCGTTTTCTTTCTTTTATTCTCTCACTTACTTTGTCACTTCTCATTCTTCTTACTCTTCCTCTTACTCTCTTAGTAATTACCTCTTACAGTCTCATTCTCTCTCTCACTCTAATTCTGTGTCTCTCACTCTCTCACTTCTCATTCTTACTTCTTACTCTCCCTTTTATAAGCTCTCTTATTCTTACTCTCTTATAGAGTGAGAAAGAAACTTCCATTTATTTATTTATTAAATATTTACTTTCTAATAATTAAAAATAGCGGAGATTAGATTTGGTTAATTAGAATAAAACTCTGGTATAAAATTAAACTTTTTTACACATTAAAATTAGTTAAATATTAAAATTTATATCATTAAAGAACTACATTTCAATGCCAATTTATTCACGTATTTTTAAGATATACGCAAACTAATTACGTAAAATATCGTTTAAAGCTGCTGTTTTTAACAGTTAAAAATAATTAATTATATTCAACGATTTAAATATTTAGTTTCAATTAAGAACGATTTGAATAATCGATTTTTAATAGTCAAAAAACCGTAAAAGACGTAATATTAATTAGCGTGGGGAAAAAAAGATCTATTAAAATTACAATTTATAACGTTTTAGAATTAATTTAAATATTAAAATTTAAATACAAAACGTGGGGACATTTAACATATATTGAATATTATATACTGTACTTATAAATAATAGATCAAAGAATAAGAGATATGTTTGTAAAAAAATCGATAAGACGATTAACTTGTGATGTGTCGGTGATCTTCCTGACGATAAATACCAATTTGTATGTAACATTCGTAAGATTATTGATTCTACATCCATAATTCTTCCTTTTCAGTTAAAGGTATATAGATGATATATTTGCTGTCTTATCTTAGATGCTTCTGACTTTTATAAGTTTTTATCATTTATAATAGTTTAAGACTTTCATCCATTACTCCATTGAACCCAAGTAGACCATTCATCATCTTGGATGTTTGGTGTTCCAATGTCGTGATTCATCATCATTTTTCCCCTCTGTTTATCGAAAAAATTGTACATTTAACAATTTACCTTTTAAATATCGTACTTTGATATAAAAATTCGAATATAAACAATGAAATATTGGAAATTTTATATTTGTTTATCTGAAAAAAGTAAATAAATTCTTCGTTAGAGTAAAGGTCAAGTTGCCTTATTCATCAGATTTAAATTATATATTTTTGTAATTCTTTGCAAAAAAAAAAAAAAAAATAATAATAATAATAATTTTTATTTCTTTTTGTCGTGAAATTCTTTTTCGTGTGT
The DNA here is from genome assembly GCF_030686945.1 of Centruroides vittatus. Lineage (NCBI taxonomy): Eukaryota > Metazoa > Arthropoda > Arachnida > Scorpiones > Buthidae > Centruroides > Centruroides vittatus. The sequence goes on from NW_027120671.1 coordinate 563,373, forward strand.
GATTTATTATTTTTAAAATTGTTTGGATACTTAAAGAAAAATGGAATAAGATTCGCTTAAAATGTGTGAATTTAATGATAAAGAATGTATAATATCGATGTTCTTTTATAGTTTAGAATGACAAGAATTTTAATTAATATTTAATAATTAATTTTGTAAAATTAAAAAATTAAAAGAATTTAAATTATAATATATAATAAACTGTTACTTAGCTAAGAGAAATATGAATTATTATTAGATAGACAGAGTGTATGGTCTAGATTTTCGTATAAGCTAAACAAGCCACAGACTATAACGAAGGACCTCATTATATTCTCAAAGACATGTTATACATTTAAAAAATATACATTTTAAATGTTTACGTAAACAGCTTATACATATTATCCATTTTTATCTGGAGAAGGAGAGAGGAAGGGCCTTTTTTGTATGTTGTAGCATGGGGGCTATATAAGTCTAAATCCAACTCTATAGTCTGCTTTCATCTCAAAATTTGAATTTATAAACAACTTTTAATGGAATTCTCTTTGTAATATAAATATTTACATATTTAAAATTGGATAAAATTAAGAAAATAAATTTAAAAACAATTTTTCATTATTATTCTATTGAATTAATGGAAATAGTAGCAATATATTTGTTATTATTGTTTGTATATATTTGTTGAATATTATTGTTATATATATATATTTGTTGAATATTATTGTTATATATATTTGTTTTTCAATATTTTAATATTGGAAAACAAATATATTATAATAATATTAAGTAGTTTTTCATAATAATATTAAAAATAATAAGAATATCGTGATCCTAAAAGTAGTGAGAACCGTACATATTGCAAATGACAATTACGTAACTCTATAAAATAGCCTTATGTAATTTATCATCCCATCCTCTGTAACGTTCAGTGGCGTTGTGGCACATATACACCGTAAAAGTTACATAACGCGTATACAAGTACTCTATCAAGGCAGTTAATTGCACTAAGGAATACTACACAGCAAGGGTGTATCGAACATTACATTATTTTATTACTTAAATGTATAATGTATACAAAGCAGTCGCATAAATATACGTAACAAATCATTCTGTTACCAAGAGTTAACGTAACATAACCCAAGATTCTGAGAGGTAACGTCTTTGTAAACACCTCACCCTTATAGCACATTGTAACGATTACCTGCATACCCATCTGCGTTACGTAATTTATGAACATTCCCCGAATTAAAGAACTAATTACACGAAATATTAATATAATTCTTTAATTATATTCAATAAAAGTTGTAATATTAGTAGCAGTTTGCAAATTGCCTATAAAATATGCGAATTACTTATAAACAATAGTAATTAACTCGTATAATTTTATTGGCAATTTGCAAATTACCACTGCAATTAAAAGCAGTAGATATTTATGTAAAGTAACGTAATATTATTCATTATAAATTGTAAATTGTAATTTCCTCGAACAACTGTTTATTTAATACTATATCTTTACTATATATTTTCTAGTTGATTTACTGAATAGATAATTATTCATTCTGTCAGTAACGTATGTTATTTGAAAAAATGGGGCTTACTACTGTAGAAAACTAAAAATTCGAAAAAAATTATTTCATATTTTATTTAATTGAGAGCAAAAGAAGTCCTAGGATTGAAAATTATTTTCAAATCCTAGATAACCCTTTATCTCTTACCATTTTAAATTCTGATGCTGATTATCTACGATTAAGAAGGATTTTCAATCCTAAGATTCCGCTTTCTTCTCAATCCTGAGACTCTACTTACTTCTCAATTCCAGTGAAGATAATATAGCAGCAAATTATTACAAGTCAAATATAAATCAACATAGCGCCTACTCAGCACTAACTAGATATTTCAATTAATTTAAAAAACTATTTTTTGTCTTATTTAATACCGAAATCACAGATAATATTTTGTTATTAATTCTAAAAATAAATAAAAAGGAATTTAGAATATTTCACTGCTAAAAAAAAAAAAAACATTACTTTTAAGTAGAATCTATCCCTTGGTAGTAATTTCGAATTAATTCTAACTTACTAGAATTTTTTTACTTTTGCTTTATCAAGAAGTTTATATATATATAAAGAAAATTCTTTTGAGAAGCTTTACGCGATTCACATAAAATCACTATAACAATACAAAGGAAAAAAAAACAAGATCCAAAGAAAAAAAAGGAAAAGTCAAAAGATTGGAAAATAGTAAATTTAAAAATCTGAAAGAAAAGTTAAAAGCAAAAAAACGTCAATGGGTTGAGAGTTACAAAATAAAATAAAAAATAAAAAACAGCATCAATGGAAAAAGTAAAAGTAAAAATATATTAATCGAAAGTTATTTAAAAACATTAAAAAAATTCATTTAAAACAACATAAATAGCATCTCATGCACTGTACTCAGTATATTTTTACTAATTGTATTTAAATTGTAGTAATAATAATAATTCAATGTGAATTAATAAACGTTAAAATAATTTAAATTTAATTAATTTGAATAAACTATAAACCGAATAAACTATTAACCTTTAATTATAAAACTTATTATTATTTATGAATTATTTAATAATTTGTTTAATTATCATTTGTAAATTATTTTTTATGTGTTTAATTGTTATTTTAAATTAACGTAATCTTAGAAACTCATATATAAAGTCTGTTTTAACATGTTTTATCTTTTTGCCCGTTCGTGTGGCTGTCTGTACGGCCACACAAACGGGATTTTATGTTTTCTACAGATTAAGATCTCAATAAAGAGTTTTTAGTATGTATTTATTCATTTTATTATTTTATTATTTCAAGATATATTTTTAAATGTCTATACACATTTAAAAATTACTAATATCTAAGATACTGTTGAGTTTTCAATGTGTTTACTAAAGGTTTTATGTCTAGTATAAAACCTAGGTATAAAACTATCTACTATATAAATGCTGAATATCTAAATATACACATATTATGTAATATTAATGATTTTACAATTATTTTATGTAATTATAAAATATAAAAATATAATATAGTTATCGTTCTACACAGTAAGATAAAAATTTTCAATTAAAATCACATGACTTCCGGTCCAAACCGGAAGTTCCTATATAGTTAATTCGGGGCTCCTGCCCCTAAGATTTTCATGTCTGGTCTCGATTTTCATCTATCTCTAAACTATTTATTTATATATTTATTTATATCCTTCGTTCTTAAGTTTAAAAAAGGACGGACAGACAGACAGTCGATAATTTGAATGTATGGGTCTAAAATTTGGAAACTGTAGCCTAATAAGTAAAAATTAATAGTAAAATAATTTAACGAAGACAATTATTAATGCTAATTAACTATTAATGTTTAGATTTGTATACAATTGAGAACCAGCATCAGAAATTTCCGTAAAAAATTTAAAATAATAAAACGTTTCATTTGATGGATTTACGACCAAAATACTTAAAAATAAACACATATGGATTGTCTCCATTTCTATAACATTATTCTTCATTTTATATGTTATTTATCAATAATAATTTTATAGAAAGTTTTATATTAAGTAAAGATGAATGGATTATATACCTTGTCTGGAGCAAAGTTTTGTATTTAAAAATAATACCGAATATACTTAATCAGGTCCTCCTCCTAAGCTTTTCACATCTGGAGATTTTTAGGTCTACAATTTTTTAAAATTGCAGCCTAATAAATATTACGAACTTGAATTATAAGTGTTATGTACTTATATCTTAATCCATCGTTAGTAGTTACGTCCTTAATTTGACCTTATTTTTCAGTGTTACAAATGGGGAAAAAAATTACTGTTTTTCGAATTTATTCTCGTTTATTAACCAGTACTTCAGACTATAAAAAAAATTTTAATTATAAAAACACATTGCACACTTAAAATTAAGTAATTAAATTCTTAATGTCAAGTATAAGTAGAATATTCTGTAATTATTTTTCGCATCTTCCCCCTAAGGCAACTGTTTTATTTAATTGCTATCACTTCCTAAACTAAATAACTGTTAGACCTTAAACGTTATGTATGAAATTTTAACTCATATAATAATAAAATCTTATCTCTTGATAACAACAATAAGAATTCTGGTTTTTTTCCTTTTTTTAGAATTCTTGTGAAATATCAGATGCTTTCTAAAGTGATTTCGTGTAATACTTTTTCTCTGTTATCTGAAATTTGGCGCAGTTTAGCCTGTTTGGCTCCTGTGCCAAAGAAAATAAATGAATAAATAAAATAAGTTACTAATTAGTTAACACTTCTTAATGATAATTTTCAATATTTTTTCTAATTATAGAACTCTGACAGATTCATATTTAAGTAGATAATCAACGAGTTTTTGCAAATGACAATTTTAGATTGTATTGGATAAGACAACTACCATAGGCGATTTACCAATTGGGGTTACCTTTCGAGAGGACATTCTATGGGAAATTTATCTTTATTCTGGTGTTAGACATGTGTAGAAAACCCGGAAATTGCACGAGGTTTAAGGGAAACTTCATGAAAAACTTGCCCCCAGTTACGTGTTTGAAGGATTACATTTCGGAAAGGCATTCTACCGGGAACTTATTCCAATTTATGTGTTAGGCACGCGAAAAAAATCCGGAAAACTACACGTTGGTCAGGTGCGGACCCACGACCAACTTTACAAGTATGCGGTTGTTTTTATCCACTCGGTAACTGGTGGCCAATTTTATAAAAGGAAATAATATGCCGCATTAGGTCAACATTTTACGGATTAGATTAGTCTATTTATTTAGATTTTGGCTTAGAAAAAATTATTATAAGAGATTTACGATGTTTTTTCATTAACTAAAGTACTTCTATATAAATTTAAAACAAAATCACTCAGTGTGACACATTTCACAGATATAAAAAAAACAAGTAAATAATATCATTACACAGGTTGCCTATAACAGAAAATAAAGTTATTTCGTTTAATGGCCAGAGAAAAATATCATTTAAAAAATGTGTTCAATGGCCTGCAGTTCAACTCCTAATTACGAAAATAGCAAATAATACTTACAGTAAGACAATCTCTTATTTATTTTATTGAATTGGTATTCCAGAAGAAAATAGGTCATTTCCTAATCTCAACATCTGTTTCTTTCGCTAATGTTTTCTCAGCTAAAGAGATATTGAGATTTATAATTACGGCACACTCCCGATTATCCGTATGCGGATTATACGTGCTCCATTAGCCCGGATAGTCGTGTGTATACTCTACTTATGCTGCTTTTTTTTGGTGTTTTTTAACGTACTTAAGGCATTTACTAAGCTTTAAATATGTTAGAATAGAAGTAGATTAAACAGATAGCCTTAAGACTTATCTGCTTAATCTACTTCTTGATCTTCTAAAATATATAAACACAATAAATATATTACAAAACTTTTAGTCGAATTTATGTCGAACTAACTATCTTCTGGTATCATAACTTGATGATAATTGACTAAAGGAAAGATAATATTAAAGCAGATTTATCCTATTCAATGGTATTAGATTGGAGAAATTAATTTCCTCCGTTATTTAAATCGAAAAATAATGTACTTAAATATTCATAATGCTTATTAAACTAATACAATATGTTATTATCAGATAATAATAAATTAGTATACGTGTAACGTATGATAATACCTATCATTCAGATTTTCCATTCAATTCCTGTAATTTAATCATATATCCGTTCCATTTCTGCTTTATCTATATTATATTATCCTTATATATTTATAAAATTATTTATTGTAAATATGTAAATATATATTATTGTATATAATATAATAATATCAATAATTACTCTATTCAGACGCAAAGAATCCCTATCGAATGTAATAATAAGGCAATTGAATTTATAATTATAATTTATGATAAAGTAGAATATTATATAGAATATATTCTATATATATTTAAATTTTAATAATATATTTCAAAAATAAATAAAAAATTATTTTAAGGAAATTCTATGGGCATTAAGAGGGCATTTTTTCAAGCTTATCGTGGATTTGGCCAGGCTCACTATGAGATAGAAGCTTGCTGAGGGACGGGTCCACCATATTTGGGCTAACCCCCCTAAAATTCCTGAAGTTTTTTGACTCTAGGATTCGATTCTGGTTCCTCCAGAGCGCTAAGTTGACGTCATAATCACGAAATTTGTGAACACACGACCAATTTTCCAGAAATTTGAGTATTTAGCGAATGAAAACAATTGGTAGCACGGTTTATCCATCTATCAATCCATAGAAAATGCTTTTTCTTGTTTCATATACTTAAAATTTGATATTTTAATTATTATAACATTGTATAAGTAAATATACACAATGATAATGTATGTAGATAAAAGGACGAAACACCCCGAAAAGGCAAGATGGAGAAACAAGGACAGTCGTACATCATCAGTTCCGATTTTAGAAAATACTTTATTTTTAATTGGAAACTTTTTTGTGCTTTAATAAGGACTTTTTAGCTTTTTCGACAGCTCGTAGCCTAAAAAGAAAGGTCGGTCGCCGAGAATGTATCGTCTGGAACACAAACTAATGGATGGTGATCCCTACTTGGGCGAATTTGTCTGTAAATATTTAAAAATGATAATGTAGTTAAGTATAGTCCAAGTAGTATGTATAGTAAAGTACTAGTATAAGTGAATGTGAATGCGCTACGTCTATTGTTGGTTTCGAAAACATTATCAAAATATAAATAAAAAAATAATTAAAACTATAGTCACAAGAAAATTCTATCCATTTGACTACACTTATATAATGCTGAAATGCTTAAAAATTAAGCACCTTATATTGTTTTAACGCTTAAGATCAATACACATATACAAATATAAACATATGTTTAAGATATTTTTATTTTTGGAACAGTTGAATCAAACGATGTTTCTAAGTGTTTAGCAAAGTAATCTAACTAATGGCACACTCCGTTTCATATCAAACGAAGTTTGCCATTTGTTTGCTTACTTAGTAGCACTCATAATTTTAGTCGCGTTAGGTTGCAGCACTAATGTTCTTTAGAGTTCCTTAATGTGCACTAACTGCACCGAAATGAAACTCGATGCTCTTCAGGAGGAGTCAAGTTGAATGTGTATCAGTTTTGGAATTGCCAACATGCACACAAGAGTGCACTAGTGCTCCAAACTGACCGCGACTCATCTTTTCTATGCAACTGTAATTTGATTAATTTCAATTCTTTTCCATAAAAAATATAGCATTTAAACATTAATTTCTATGAAGATATGGCCTTCTGAATACTATCTATATTTATGGATCTGTTTGATCTAAAACAAATACAGTAGAGCATCGATTATCCGACCCCCGATTAACCGACTTATCGGTTAACCGACCGCGTTCTAGTCGGCAAATTCAAATGTCCGCTAGTGATGTGGAGCTACATTTGGTTATGTCTTGGTTACTTTAATATTATTTTTGTTAAATTTTTGCATGCTTTAGCTGGCAGCACTGGCTCGACCATGAAAGGGAGGCTAGTATTTAAACAGGCCTAATACACTATACTAATAATGTATTTTTTCATACTTTTCGGTTATCCGACTTTTCAGTTATCCGACCAACCCCAGTCCTTAATTGAGTAGGATAATCGATGCTCTACTGTATTGGCCTTTGTATCATTATAAATAAATAAATAAAGATATAAAACATTTAATATCTTTATTTATTTATTTATGAAAAAATGTAATAGTTTCTTATTAATTTTTTTTAATCAAAATCAAATTTCAATCTTAATTTGTCTTGTTCCTATTTAAGCAAACTGGGAAAAAAACTATGAAACTTCGCAAATTAAGCCGTAAATTTGCACTGAAATAAAAGTAGATTAAAACTACTTCAATTAATCTGAATTACGATTAAATGAAGTGGAAATAAGCGTAGTTTAGACTCAGTTTATTTTTTAACCAATCTTCGTCGAGATAACCATAACTCAACCAATGGACTGTAAAATTGTATAAATTCTATCCTGCTGCAGTTTTTTTTTCTGTCGCGGTTATAAGACGACATACTTTTTAAAGAATATTTTCAATTTATTCTGATTATTATCCCTATAAAAATATCATTTTAATACAGTAAAACTCGTGTAAATCGGAACCGCATGAGACTTAATATTTTTCCAATTTGTCAGGTTTCTGTTTTATTCAGATTCCGTTTTGGACAGGTTTTACTGAATAAAAAGTATTCGTTTAAAAATACTAAATAATTTAATACCATATAAAACAAAGTGTTAATGAGTTAAAGTGTACATCCATTCCTCAAAGCTTCTTTATAAATTAAATAAACTTACTTTTAAGCTTAAATTATTTTATTTATAAAACAGCATTAAAAATTAACAAACTAATACATTTTGTAAATAAGAAATGTAAATAAGATTTTCATATACAAATTTAATTAATAAATACATAAAACTGATCATTTAAGTCTCTTAATTTAGTTTAGTAAGAAAATTTGAAGAAATTACGAGACAAAAAAAAAATACTGTGCTTAAAAACCTTTAATAACGACCACCTCCCCATAACCGCCACCCCGATCGACGGCCATTTTCTACGTTCCTGTCCGTTATTTAGAGATTTCACTGTATTCGATTTAAGCAGCAATATAAAAACAACTTTCTACATAAACTTGTTCAATATTTATTCCAAAAAAAAATAATAAATAAGCTTATAAAACTTCGAGAAAGACAAATTTAAGTTTAATTAAGCGAAATAAATCAAGAATATTATTAAATTTAAATACGAAATCTATAAAAATTCTTATGTAATATCGGTTATATAATTTAAGTATAACTTAAGATTATTTTTAAAATATTAAATTATATATTAAATATATTATAATGTAGACTATAAAATGTTTGTTAAGAGCATTTAATAACAATTATTGATATTGTCGGTCTACAGCTCTGTGGAATGCTGGTTCGAGTCCGGGCAGTCGAAAACCCCATGAATGTTTCAGGGTGTAGTCTGTTCTGGATAATTGCGCCCCACCTCTTACAACCCCCTGTTGTCGGCCTGGTCGAATGGGGATGGGGAGGACACCACGTTAGGCTCAATAAAAGAAAAAGTAAAAAGAATTATTTACATATAAATGCATGCATAAATTGAAATAAAATAACTTAAAACATTTTTACAAGAAATTCTTTTCTTAAATAACATAGAGGAAATAAAATAATATTGGGAGCATTCCATGTATTATATTCATTGTGATAACAATAACAAGCAGGAAAAATAAGATATTTAAGTATGAAATCTGCTTGTATTTTGATTAAAAACTAAAGAATTGTCTTAAATTTAATTACATATTAAATTTAAGTAAGTTGATATGCTTGTTTCTTTTATTTTTTATCGTTTTTAACGGGAGTTCATTTTCATTCTGTTCACTGTTCTCTGCTTTTTTTACTTCGTTACTTTTATCCCCAAATAAAAAGTTCAGTGTAGTAGATCACATTATATATACATGTATACGTAATGAACAGAATAAAAATAAACCCATTAAACGTAGTAAAACATAAGAGAAACAATTTTATCATCTTATATAAGAATAAAGAAACTAGAGCTAAATTTAAACAGCACATATATATAGATGTGTCACGTATGTTTTCGTCAACTTATATGACACTACTAATCTCATATTTTATATAATTGTGAAGACGTAAATTTTTACTTTACCATTATAATTTAATAATTTTGAATTTAACCATTATATAAACTCGAATATTGATTTTAAAAAAGAATACTTAAATAAAGCAGTTAGATAACTGACCTGCACGATCTATTGTTAACAGGAAAAGTATGATGTACAGGGGCAAAACACTACTAAAATTGAGAGCATTGTGACGAAAAATTACAGTCCAGAATTGTGAATATGTCACAATAAGTAATAACTCGTTATATTTATATTATCAGAATAAAAGTATAATGTACAGAAACAGAAAAATACACAAATTATTACTATTATTGTTGGGGTCTTTCCAGGATGAAGAAAAGAAGTTAGTTAGATGAGAAAGAGAACAGGAGTCTGGTGGATAGTGTACAAATAAAGCAGGTTTCTAAAGTGATCGATATCGTCAAGGAATTTTCGGGGGTTGAAAATTAGTTGATTAGGGTCGATTGAAAACGGTTCATCAAAAATATTAGTACGATGGGTTAGGTATATGACAGTTCAGGATAAATTTGTGCGCTGTGAGTAGATCTCTTATATAAAAACTGTGTGTGAATTAATACTAGATAAATAGATTTATTTATAATAATTAATTATCATTAACTGTATTAACATAAAAAGGAAGAAAGGGTTGATGAAATGTCGTGTAATGCTTGAAGGAGTCGACAAAAAAATTCGGATACCTCTGAGATATGATAAGAAAGTATAAAAATAAATTGTTATAGAATATTGAAAAAAAATTATATAAAATATATTAATTTTAAAAATATAAGCTCCATTAAAATGATTAATAGTAAGTCTTAGATGTACTGTACGTAAATAAATAACAGATATTTGAAAAAATAAAAATATAATGGTATAACTTAGAATAAATAATAAATAAAAATTATTATTAAAAATATTAAATTGAAAAATCTATTGCATTAATAATTAAAACTTTATATATACATAAATTTAAATATTTAAACCACTGATCAACAGTCATTGAGGAAAACATAAAAAATGTCCGTTGTTTGGAAGTTATTTTATATGCAATTCAAAAAAACCTTCCTGAAAAAATGGCTCTCATTGGGAGGTTGCCGTTGTTAGGAGGTTGCAATTACTGGCGATTTTAATTAATATAAACATAATAATTCTGATGTTTTTGAAAAATTCTACTTTATTTTGATGAAACGTAATTTATATTTTATATACAGAACTCTTGTGTTTAGAATATTATTTACAATACATAAGATGGCCCAAAAACCAATTAACAGTTTTTAAAACGTTACTTAATGCGTAAAGTGCGCTGTAATTTGTGTACTAAAGAAGTAATTAAGTGTATAATAATGAAAGAAATTTAGTCCTAGAATGGTTAACTGAGTTTTGGTTTTTCTTTTATATATATACACTACCCTACAAAAATGGATTGGACAGCAAGATGTGATGTCATAAGGTAAAGAATACATGTTTTAATAGGAGGAGGGTCCTCCACGTGCTGCAATTACACTAGCAACCCTTCTGGGCATACTTTCAACAAGGTTTTGATATACAGCTATGGGCATTTTTGTCTATTCCTGCTTCAAGAATGTCGCCAGCTCAGCTGTAGATTTCGGTCATGGTTCCCTGCTCCCTAAGCATCGCTCTAACTCGTCCCACAAGTGTTCTATTGGGTTTAGGTCGGGACTCTGAGCAGACCAGGGAAGACGGTTGACATCCGTATCTTGATATCACTGCTTGACAGAGGTTGCAACATGAGATGGCGCATTGCCATCTTGGAAGTAACATTCGTCCATTCTATAAAATTGCTAGAGCATAGGAAAAACCTGATTGTCTAAAATGTTCATGTAGGCATAAGCGTTCAATTTATCAGGAACAACATGCAAAGGTCCCAGGCCATACCACGAAAAACACCCTCAAACAAGAACACCACCACCGCTGGTGTCCGGTCCATTATTGTAGGGTAGTCCATCTTTACATATTTTTTTTTTTTTTTTGCTGAATTGTCTTTAACAGTTTAAAGAATTGAGATTTATGGTGTAAAAATTTTAAAACATTTTTATGATCAATAGTAACTTTTTATGGAAGAATGTGATTGTAAGAATACCGCAAATTTGAGGAAGAAAATAAAACATCCTCAAGGAATTTAAACTTTAAAAAACAAATTATATATAAGAAAAATCTTTATTAAATAATTAAAAATTTAACTGTAATTACTTATAATTAATTGTTAACATTTTTACAAATATGAAATAAAATTTTTAATCCTATCAAAAACCCATAATCTATTATTAATTATGAAAAGAAGAAAACTTTTCAACAATTTTGTTATTTGTTCTTTTTACCTTCTTTTTCAATTTAAACAAAAGAAGGAAAATTTTTATGTTTAAATTGTTAAAGTCAAAACTTCTTTCTTTGTATTTTCTGCAATTTAATTGTTAATCCAACAAATTTAAATGAAATCCCTTCACGCTATTAGTATTTTAATTACTTCTACTGGCTAACAGCAGTTACTTCCAATTCTAATTTTGTGTTGCTGATTTGTCATTATCTTCCTTTTTTCCCCTATCTTTAATACCTCGAATATTTTTCTCCAAATTAATGGTTATTAAAAGTCATCTAACAATGTTAATTTTTTTATAATTTTATTGTAAATAAAATATATAGATACATTTTCACTATTTTCTAAGAAAACAAAAATGCATGAAGTTTATTTTGTATCTACATTTGTTCTATTGAAAAAAGTTCTTGAAAAACTTCCATTTTACACCTTATTTATACGCTCAACCTCTCTAGAACGGACACTGTCGAAAAATGGCCGCCATTTACAGGTGACCGCTTTTGAGAGGTGGCCGTTTCTTTTATTTATTTAAACGAAAATTTTAAAATTATTTTAAAAATAAACTTAATTCATTTAATTGAAAAATTTTAATGTCGTTGATAAATAATTGTTTTATTTTAAAACTTATATTATTTTTATTTGTAAACAATTTTTAATTAATTTGCTATATTTTTAATAATAAAATAAATTTATTTATTAAAATTATTTTTATTCAAATAATAAACAAAATTTATTTTTTTTAAATTGAGAAAATTAAGCAGAGTTTAAGCTATACTCATTTATATTTTTTTAAATTATTTATTTTAAATAATTTTATTTTTTATTTATGTATTTGTTTGACATATCACGATTTTATATAAACATGGCGCCATCTGATGTTTTAAAATTGAAATAATTTTAAAAGTTTTAATTTTTATAATTTTCTTTAATATATACTTAAAACATATTTTAAAGTATGTTTATAATATTTTTAAAATTAAAAATATATATATTAATTTCTTATGTAAAATGTTTTTAAAAAATTAGTTAAATTATAATTAATTCTTATATATTTTGAATATATAATTATTTATTTCAATTGAATTTAATGAATTTTTATAATGTTTACATAAATAGTGAAATATTTTAAAATGTCCGTTATTTGAGGGTTATTTTGCACTTATTTTTGTTCAAACGAAAATTTCTTGAAAACAAAAATGTGGCCGCTGTTTACAGTTTGACCGTTGTTTGGGGGTTATTTTATATGCATTTTTCTCCTAATAAATTTCCCGAAAATTGGCCACTGTTTGATATTTAAGCTTTATTAATTTTTTAAGCTGTAAAATAAATTTATTGCAATTTATTTATATACACAGTAATTGTGTTTGGACTATTATTTATAATATACAAGGTGGCCCAAAAGTTATTTAATCTATTAAAGGGTTGTAATTTATGTTTTGAATAAGTAAGAAATTAGTTTAAACATGGAGGAAGTTTATTCTTACGGCGGTTAACTGACGTTTGCTCTATCCCTGTGCGTATGGATGTAAAACTGTTTTCAGAATTTAAAAAAATTATAGTGTAAGGATTGGATTTAATTAAAAGTAGCGGACATACAGTACTTTAAAACATGTATATGTAGTACATTTTATATAATAGGAAGAAATTTCTCTTAATCAAATAGGACTTATATACGAATTTATGTATATATAATTGTGTTTGATAGCGTTATAAACTAAATCACTTGTAAATCTAGTTAATTAATTATAATTGATAAGCCAATTTCGGTAGTTTGGCTGTAGAATATCGAAAAGGATATCCCGAATATTGACACTTTTACTGAGTTATTATACAGTAAAATCTGTATAAACCGAAATTGTACCGAACAATTTATCCGGTGTGGCAGGTTTTTGTTTTTAACAGTTGTTTTTTAACATAGGAAATCGCTCCATTCAGAAGAATTTTTTTCTGTTTAGGCAGGTTCCATTTTAGACAGGTTTTTCTGTATAATTTTCCTATATCGGATATTGCATAGATGATATTTTTGTACGAATCGGTGCCATAAGATAAATCTCAGGAGCAATTGTAGCAACTGTCACAAACATCAAGATAAACACACAAGCACCCAACGGTGACGGAGGCTTGATTGGACAGCTGCTTCTTACACTGCAGACGTGTATTTTACCGGATTTTCATCATTAGTAATACTTAAAATGATGTAAATAAATCCCGTCGGTTAAATTGTTTACTGCATTTCTCCATGAGGTTTGTTACGTAATCTTGCTGGCTTGTGTTTATCGTTGTTGTTTTGTCGTTTTTTTCGTTTTTCTAAGCTGGAAGGCATCCAATAGAATGTTTCGACAGCACAAATCCAATCTATCCCATTAGTAATCCAATAACTAAATTTCCTGGAGTTTCAGTGGGATCGATGCATTTGTTTGTAAACGTTTTCTTCGTTTCCTAACAGATGGAAGCACCATCCTATGGTTCGATGAAACTACAGTAAAACCTGTACTTTGCGACCACCAATGGTTTCAAGTAAAAGTAAGCTTTATGAGGGGTGGTCTCTTAGATTTGGGTTTCACTGTAATTGAAATCTTTTATTTAAAAAATTCAATGCATTTTTCAACTATGAAAACTTTTTTGGACAATGCCTTCTTGTGTAACCTATCAAATATAAAAGAAATACGTTTAAATTTCACTTCCTTGCCAGCTGTTAAATCCATAAAAATAAGAAAAAAACCGAGAAATTATATCTGGGCAATATTTCGTCACAATGCTCTCAATTTTAGTAGCGCCTTGCCCCTGTACATCATACTTTTCCTGTTAACAACGGAGTCATGCCAGTCATTCTATATAATACCGTTCAGGAGAAAATGTTTGAATTGAACTCAACGTCACTTCCGATTCAAACTGGAAGTTCGTATATAGTTGGTCGGGGGTGTCCTGGCCCTAATCCTTCTATATTTTGTCTCGACTTTCATATATTTAACTCTATTCTCGAGATAAAAGAAGGAAAGACCTATGGATGGACGGACACCAGTAAAAATTACAAGTTTCCAATGGCATCTACAATTTTCAGATCTGTAATTTTTGAAAATTGCAGCCCAATATAAAAATACCAGAAGAATTAAAACGCATTTGTCTATCTACAAATTATATGTTTTTAGTTTATTTTGAAATAATTACATCTAATTTTAACGAAAACATTTAAATGTAATAAAGTTAAATCAAGAGAAAATGTTATCCTGAAGTCACGGTACAGGGTGGCTCAAAAGCCAATCAACCAAATATGTAACTTAATAGTACTTGTCGATTAACTAAAATTTGGGCTACCTTATATGAAATTACTAATCTTTGAAATAATTTCGACAAATTCTGAAGAATTCGCTCAAATTTTAAATTAAAATGATTAAATTTTAGTGCGATAAACGGGTTTAATCTTCTAATTAAATATTTTAAATTTTAATTAAATAAAGTTTTAATTTATTTTATAAACTTATTCTTTAATCAACGGTACTTTAGAAGAGAGATATTTTGTCATAAATAAAAGTTGTTTGAAAACTGGAATTTTCAACCTTTTAATCCACAGATAAATTAAAATAAAGTTTAAATTAAATTTATATGTATATTTAGTAATTTTATTAATAAATAATAAAAGCAAATTCAGTTTATGAAATTAATTCCGTGTCACTTCACAACAACGAAAACAGTCGAACCTCCAATAACGTCCACCTGTAAACGGCGGCCTTTCTTCTCAGGAACGTTTATTTTATGGAGTCCTACAAAATAACCTACTAAAGACGGCCACCTTCAAAAAACGGACATTTTTTATGTTTCGTATGTTATGTGAAGGGAATGTTAATTAATAGTCTGAGAGATCAGAATTCTAGTATGGCTGGAATCTTCATAATAGAGTATTCAGCCCCATTTTAATTAAAAATGTTGCTGAATTTTTATTTTTTACCCACACTGATAAACCTATTAACAATTAAATTTTCTCGCAATTGTTAAAATTTAAAGGTTTGCAATGCGATTTAATACTAAAATCTAAAAAAGAAAATTCATTTCAAAGGATGCTGATTGGGTGCGATACTTGATCATTAAGTAAATAATTATCTTCTTAGAAGCCTACGTCATCTAAATTAGGGATAAAATAGCATTTTTTATATTTTATATTAGAAAACCTATAAAAATATGTTAATAATAAGGACGAGGGATGAAAATATTTTACTAGGATGGATGATAATTGTGAAGGATGGTAGAAAGAAAGCTTAATCAGTATTATTATTTATTATTAAAGAATAGAATAATATATATACTGATATAAAATGAGAAATTTGGATAGACATTTAGGTACCAACACTACAATTATTGTTGGTGATGAGATGTGGCAGTCGATTCTCGAAATACTTTCGCATCAACAGATAACCTAATTAGTTCTTGACAGCATTAGAGAGTTGGCAATGATGTAGCTGTATGACTCACAGAATTCTAATATTTATAACATGAAAACTTTCTATGTTCACTTTCTGGTTTATTGTGTCTGATAAGATAAGAAAAAGTTAACGTCACTGTTCTATAATTAGTAAAATTTCATTTTAACCTTACATTCGTGATTTTATTCACATTATTCTTTTACTTTCCCGTCTGTTATAGAGCCCATAACTGAGAGAAAGTAAAAATTACCCCCTAAAATTCTGCATTTTTGAATTTAGGTGATTTTAAAACGTCGAGATATGTAAAAAATTGGCGATATTTTGCTGTACTTATCGATGTTAGTGTGGTGGGCACGATTTTGTTCACCCAATTTGAAGCTTAATAACTCCTGTACCTTTCAACCAAAGTTTATGAAATTTTGCAAGGAGATTTGTGTATTAGTGTCTTTGATGCTGTTAAATTTTGGTTATTAAAGGTCAAGGGAGTGGGGAAGTAGAGGGGCACGTTTCACGTCTTGAGTGGAGTCAGACTTAATGAAAATTTTCCTCGTTATTAGCATTTATAATTTTTCATATAAAATTTATCTCTATCCTAAAAATTAAGTTTTTTGGCATTTTATAATAATTAATATCAATAATATGAAAAAGTTTTAAAAATAAAATTATTATAACAGACGGCGCCGCACACAATTTTAAATTCTTTTGCCGGAAAAGTTATGCAACTCGTTGTTGGATTTTTTTTTGTAATGGAATGTTTAATGTGAAAGGAGAGGGTAGATTTATAAGAATTTTTACCATTATTTAAATTATGATTTCCTTCCTTTATTTACATGTCATTAGAATTTTCTAAGGAAGAGAAGAGCTTGGAGTTTTCAGAGTTTTCTTCAAGAGTTTTCTCAAGTGTCGTTTTGATTTTTTTTATCAATCCAATTTATGGTTAGAAAAGATAATATTCCATAAAACCAACACACAAATTAAATAAAACCAGAGTTTTAGATTGCTTATTTAGTTCCTACTCCTCTTTAGTTAAAGTTAAAATGCTAATACTGTGAAAAAAACCAAATACAATAGGTAATTTACTACTACTTTACCTTACAACCGCCTCAATAAAACGCATTTTATCCTCCTACATTGGAACCAAAACACTTGTCGAAACTTTCAACAGAAAACATTTAGATTGACGCATTACATTTAACCAGAAAGAATTGACAAATAAAGTAATAATGGACACAACAAAATATTTAAAAGCTTCGAGAAATATCACCAGAAAATAAATGAAAGAAAATTGTCAAAGAATTTTTAAAAGAAAGAAAATATTTTCTAGAAAACTTCATCTTTTATCTGTAAAATGAAGTACTTTTTCTTGCGTAAAAAGAAAAGGGAAACTGAAAATGTATTATGCATTGAAAGTGTTGGAGAACAATTCTTGAACACACAAAGTATTATTATTGGATTTATGAAATGTGCTGTTAGTTGAAGAAGTTTGCAATTATTTTCTGTGATTTCTGTTAAGTTTCTTCCTTCCTAAAAATTAGAAAAACTTTACTCAATTCTTTAAATTGTTTACATTTAAAAGAAATCCACTGAAAACTTGAAATGAAATTGAATGTAAAAGGAAAAAGTTCTTACAGATTTTTCAGAAATTTTTATTTTCTTTTACTTCCAATTTTTTTATCTTCTTAACTTTTTGCTTATTTTCTATCAATTTAAATGATTATTTTGTCTCATTCGTACGATAAAATACAGTTATTTGAATTACAGTATTAATAAAATAATTCCGTATGGACGACTAAAATAATGTTCTCATTCCCTCTAATATACACAGTCAACAACGGCCACTGACGGGAATATAGAAAAATGGCCGTTGTTTGGAGGTTATTTTGTATGCATTTCGAAATGAAACTTTCTTCGTTTAGAAATGACCTTTTTCTTGAAGGTTCGACAGTATATATCTAGAATGGTCCAGAAATTAGTTAATCAAATTTTGTATATAGTGCAATTATTTTATTATTATAATGATTTTGGCATTTATGGTAAGTCAGTGAAGACAAACATGACGATTTCAAGCATTAAAAATCACTAATTATGAACCTCTGATAGAAATATATACGAAATTTCTTATGAAAGTAAAGTTTGTAAGAATTTTTGGAGTTATTAAATTTCGAATTTAATTTTGATTCACCTTCAGAAAAAGGTTGTGGCCATTGCTGGTGTAGACTGTTACTTGCAGACACAATTACGTTACATTATATTTAATTTATGTATCTATTCTTTTAGATTTTATGCTTTAAAATTTTATTTATTTAATAATACTTTCAATTTCTAAAATTTTCAAAAAATTGCATTTGTTTTTCTGAATTTCAATTTTCTATTTTATAGAAATTGTATATATGTATATATATACACAAAGATATTTTTAGAAACAATTTCACTTTTTAGGACGACAGAAATTTAATTTTTAAATCAAATAGAAGAAGATTTTTTTACGAAATAAATGTTAATATTGAAGTCATTGTTTACATTTCACATTTTACAATCTTCTGCAATAAAATATTATTGCAGGAGATGCAGGAAAAAATAAAAAATGAAGTGTTATTAATTATTAAAAATTACGTGAAAATCTTTAAAAATCATGTTTAAAATTTATTTTTGTTAAACATTAAAATTAGACAAATACATCAATACGGAATTATTAATAGAATTTTATTATAACATTGTATTTACTTGCTTCAAATTGATCAATGCTGTTCTATATTTTATATAATGCACATCTAATTCAGTTATTATTTAATTTGTATTCAAATTTTAAAAAATTACATAAATGAAAAATTAACAAAATTATCCTAAAAAGCAGAAGATATACTATAGAAGTATTAAACTGCACTAACACTAACAGCACTATAAACTGAATAACACTATTACAAACTGAACTAACGCTACTACAAACTGAACTAACAGCAGTATAAATTGTATTGGCACTTGTATAAACTGAACTGATACTACTATAAACTGAATTAACTACTATAAATTGATGTAATACTACTATAAACTGAACTAACACCTGTTTAAACTGAACTGATACTATTATAAACTGAACTGATATTACTATAAACTGAATTAACTACTATAAATTGATATAATACTATTATAAACTGAACTGACACTACTATAAACTGAACTAACACCTGTTTAAACTGAACTGATACTACTATAAACTGAACTGACACTACTAAAAAACTAAATTAACACTACTGTAAACTGAACAAGTGCTACTGTAAACTAAACCAAAAGCACTACAAACTAAACTAACAGCAGTTTACGCTAAACTAAAACCCTAACAACACTATAAACTGTACTAGATTCCATGGTATCTTATGGGATTGCACTAGAAAAACGAATGATGCTATTGAAAGACAGGTTTTTACCCACTACGGGAAGAAGAAAGAGTATCGAATTGAGTAATACAAAACAAACTTATAAACGTAAATTTAACTTATTTCATTATTATCTAAAAACTGATAGGAAAATAAGAAAGTATAATAAGAAGAACAAAAAATTACTTAACAGATTTATGATCTATCGATTTCAAAGGATAGATATTAATCAAAACGTTAGTCAGGGAGATAGAAATGATAAATGTTGCACAGCATGAAAGCTTCTAATTATCCAGAAAGTTATTTATGAAGTCGAAGAGATTTTGAAATAAGAAACTTTCTGATCTAATAAAGAAAGAAAAAAATCTTAATAAATAAAGGGAAAAAAACAAAATTGAAATGAAAGATGATCTGTCAAGTAGTCTTTCCATGGGAAACTGTATTTAGGTGTTTTGGCACATGGAAACTACCCCGAAAATTCTACTTGCCAGCCCGGATGTTAACCCGCGATTACCAGCGTTCAATTGTTTTATCCACTTGGCCACTGGGGAGCCAATTTGGGTTAATGTTACGTATGGTTCCAAAATGGCGGCTCGTCTCTGATTCCAGCAAATAGAAGAAAGGAAATAGTGGGGACGCACGTTCTAACCTAATCTAACCTATTCTAATAATTTTGTTGGTAATAATTATGGTAATTTATTAGAATAGGTTAGGTTAGAACGTGCGTCCCCACTATTTCCTTTCTTCTATTTGCTGGAATCAGAGACGAGTCGTCATTTTGGAACCATTGGTAACATTAACCCCAATTTGATATTAATTAATACGCTAAAATTGTGTATGACGCCATGTACATTGAATTGTTGCAGTTTGGTGGAAGTGTCCACCAGTGGCCAAGTGGATAAAAACACTGAACACGTGATCGGTGAGTTTACTCCTTGCTGGCCACGGACTGACCACGTGGAGTTTTCCGGATTTTATTCACGTTTTAAATTCTTAAATAGGGGCAAGTTTCCCATAAAAGGCCTACCGAATGGCATCCCCTCGGCAGATCGCTCATGTCTCGCCTTACCATACACGAATAAAACCAAACAAAATCTGTGGAGGTGTGCCATAATTCTTAGCAATTGCAGAATGTTACTTGTCCCAAAATTTTTCTAGAGACCTAACCATTAAAATTTATCTATCTAGACATGATATCAGTCTTAGAAATGTATTTTTAATGCACTGAAAGAGGGTGAGACCACACATTTGTAACTGACCTAGGATACATCTCATCTTTCTCAAGCTTTATATAGAATAAAATTTAATTAAATACAGGAAATTTTTAAAAAATTATTTACACAAATATTAATTTTACATAAAAATAAAACTTTCAATTCTATTGAAGTACAGAGCATTTTATGTATATTTAGTAAACAAACAGGAATTATAATGAAGATATCATTCATATTAATATACAGACTCGTAACGATCGTTAGTGTTGTACCGTATTGAAGACCATGCCAAACACCGGTCCTGTTTTTTAGGATCCATTGCTCTATCCTGTCTGTGAAGTTTTTTTATAAACAGAATAAGCAAAAGTACCGTCAACTCACTCCGTACTTAAGACAGAAATATTTCTGATTTCACATGCGGAAAAAGACCATATGGGGAAAAAGACATTAATTAAAGTGTTGCCACAAGAGAGAAGGGGGTTAATATTATGCTATGATCACACGAACTCTCATATTTTATCATTTAAGACTATCCAATATGAATTCGTTTGAAAGTTTTTTTAAATATTGGCGTTTTTCTGAAGTGGCCGAGTGGATAAAACCACTCGGCCACTGAGTTGGTAGTTTTATCATCAAACACTAGAAAACTAGTGTTTGGTGATAAAACTACCAACAGGCATGGTGTTATACGAGTTTTTTTCGTACGTCTACACCCAAATAAGGCACAGTTTCTTATAGAAAGTTCTCCTAAGAGATGTCTTCTTAGTCCACGTGTTGCATTGCCTTATCCAATCCAATCTTTCATCTTATTATGATTATGAGGGCAAATTTCATATTTTATCATTTTTCTTTATAAACTTTTATTTAAGAAAAGAATAAAAGACACGCTATGTAATGTTGTTTATTGGATAATGTAGATTAATTACAATTTTGAAATAAAGTTACTGCCGTTATAACAGCATCTACATATTATTGAAGATAAATTTATAATGTAATCAATATCAATTTGTTTGGCGAATTTATTACAAGATTATAAAATTTATATGTCAAATTAAATGTTAATAAATATTTGAAGTATCACCCGAGCTAAATACATCATCTTTAATTTAATTTTCTTGCATCAGGTGACTGATTAAACATAAGACACAGGAGATATTTTGAAGGAAAATAGTCAAAAATGAATTAGGAAAAAAATAATTTAATTTCTTTTTAATTTGAAAGAGAAAAACTTATGTATTTATGGTCCAATTTCAATGGTCGCGCACATAAATAAGCCTGAATAATGAATTTAACGAGCCCGAGTAAGGGTCATTATGAGTTCTTAATGCACTTATTGTTAGCATTAATAAGTTTTTCAGCGTAAATAATATAACGACAATAAAAACAAACATTTAGCTTTAATTTTAAACGAAACAGACATTTTACACCTTGACTGCCATTACTGATTGGCGCCACATGGGGGAAAAAGACATTAATTGAAGTGTTGCCACAAGAGAGAGGGGGATTAATATTATGCTATGATCACACGAGCTCTCATATTTTATCATTTAAGACCATCCAATATGAATTCGTTTGAAAGTTTTTTTTAAATATTGGCGTTTTTCTGAAGAAACGAAAATATTCGCTAAGTTCGAGTAGGATTCTTTGGACCACAGGAAGTGATGCCATGAATCGGACATAATAATTATACGAGCAAATGTTATAGTAATGTTTGAGTTGCCATTAACCATGTTAGCAAAAAAAACTTTGGGGTGTCATCCATAATTTGAAGTCTGGAACGTTAGATCATCTTTATTAAACTGGTTGTCTTCATTGCTACTACTCTGTACGAGGTATCTAATATCTATTTTGCGTTATGATGTCCAAACTAACGTGAAATTTTTTATATATAGCAGAAGTAATCTGGTTTTATATTTGATTGGAAACTTAATTGGTTAAATCAATGAATGAAATCACCAAAAAATCAAACAGGAAATTACAATAGATAACACATTAAATCTAGTCCATATAGTGATGTTTAGTTTACGTAAAGTATACATGTTGCATGATATCAACTTCATGTAAATAAAAATTTTTCACGGACATGCGGTACATATTCCATATGTATCATACGTTATTACCTGTTGTGGTGCCTTCGGTGCCTTCATCCACTGATGGTGCACATGCAATGTGGGAAATCCATATCGCGTGTACTTAAACTGGTTACTTGATGGAATAAGGCAACGCAACATTTGGGAGATCCGCTATGGAACCCTCCCAACAAGATTTTCTGTAAGAAATTGCCCTATTTAGGTGTTAGATACGTGAAGAAAACTGAAAACGCCACGTAGCCAGCCCATTGGTGAGGCACAAACCATCGACCAACTACCAGTGTCTAGCGGTTTTATTCACTCGGCCACTGGAGTATTTTAACTGTTCCTTAGATGGAATACATTAAAATTAGGGTCTTAATAGTAGATTCAAACTAAATCTTGCTATATAGAAGTTAATTTATTTAAAAAAAAGGAATTATTTTTATTGTTTCCTTTCATTGTTTAGAAAGTAAACGTCATTAATGAAGTGCATTTTTCTTTCATTAAAACTTCTTAAATTTTTATTGGGAACAATTTCATATATCTTTAAAATTAATACAATATTTATAAAATATCTACAGTGTTCTAAGAACAAATATATATTATTTAAAATTGTTTAAAATATCGATCTTTAAATAAATAAAGATAAAATGCAAGTAACTTTCTGAAATTGCTATCAGACGTCAATTTGGGAATTTCTTGTATCAAACACACATTACTATCATAATCCTTTTTCCAATTATCTGACAAAATTAATTTAAAAATATGTAGAATTAAATCAAGATTTTAATTTTTCATTCAATATTAAACTCTTTATTAAAAGATTAAGTTTAATATGTTGAAAAATTTATTTAGGAAAGATATAAAGTAAATGTAGACTTTCTCAAATTGTTATTCTCAAGACATTTCAATTAGCTTCTATATATCAAGTATCATATAGGCTAATGTAATCTTTCAAAATTTGTAAAATACTTACTGCTGTGGACATTACGAGGACCTTTTTCCATAACCATCGGCAAGGCCCACAAGACAACAGTGTGGTGAGAGAGGGAACCCAACATATTTAGAACAGAAAAATTTCTAGAAATTTACACCCTCCCGAATTCAATTCCGGATTCCCCAGAGCAGTACGTTGTCAAGTGTCAACATACAGCTCGGAATTGAATCGCTTCGTCCATCCGGCCGTTATGCTGTGGTTTATTTATTTATATGTACTTTAAAGCCCATTCTTAATAAGATTTTTTTTATTTAATACTTTCATTTTATTTATATTTCACAGGAAAAAAATCATAATATTCTACGCAATTTTTCTACAATAAAAATTATTTTGGACGTTACTTGTATTAATTAAAATTAAAAAAAAAATTACTTTTGCGTATAAGTATAAAGCATATTAATATAAAAATAATTCAATTTTTATTGATCTAATTTCCTTATAACTGATCAAACAGGAATTTATATTAAAATAATGTTTCCTGAGTACAAAATTTTGCCGCTAAATTAACTGAAAACACTTTAATGAATAAATTTCTCCGTAATAATATATAAATAAAATATAGTATAACAAAAGAAAACAAGAGAAGGAGGAAGCAAAGGAGCTGAAAATAGAGAGGAAAAGAAAGTGGAGAAGAATAGAAGAGAATGAGGGGGATGAAGAGAAGAAATATGAAACGTCAGAAACAAGCACAAAATGAGATTATAGAAGTAAGGGCTATTTGTGTATAAAGATTATACGAGAAACTAGCATCTCCTCCCGAGAATTGAGTTAGCGATTAGGCATTTCATTCTTTTTCTGTAACTGTTAGAGAGTAACACTTAAGCTGACAATTTGAACAGTGTTTATTTACTAAATTATTTCCACGTTGATTTAGATACTAATTTATCTAATAATACTATATTATAGATATAACGATAAATTGGTGTAGAATTTTTTTTCAAATTAATGGAGAACTTTCACTTTATTATTAATAAATTTATAATCACTTTGATGAAAATACTTACAGTTAAAGACGTATAAATCCTTCTTATTCCTCAATTTCTTCAATTATACAATTAAAACAATCATTTTTATTAAATTGTTCTGATTTTTACAACTTTCTAAACTTAAGTTTTATACATAGTTCTATTAAAGAAGTAATTTAGATGACTAACAGACACCACTTAACACACTTGTATTGATTTAAACTACTCTGTTATGGAACAAACTGCATCATCATCACCTTCTCTCATTAATTCTCAGTTAGTCACATTTATTAATTTATTCTTTGTTATAAATTGTAAGTCAACTTACTGCTGAGTTCATTTATCTTTTCCACGTTTTACAATTTATCATGACGTCAAAAATTTGATTTCCTCTCTTTACAATAATATATTGCAATCTTATGGTTTTGTAACTGTCTAAGAAATTGAATTTTAATGAAAACATTCCATGTGAGGAATCCGGATTGGATTGATCTGGATTCTCATAATTTTTTAATGGATCCAGTCAATTTAAGTTAAGACATTGTTTACCATCTTTTACTTCTGCTGATTGACTCTACGGCTGTTTTATGTTGATTATAATGGAAAAAACTTGAGGCCTGCTACATAACTCACTGTAGGCCTATGATAGAAAATTAAAATATGACTAAAAAATTATTTGATGTTTCAAAAATTTAACATATTATCAAGATTTTTGCATATTTTAATGGAAACTTTTATTATTTGTAACATAAATTCGACTTACCAGTAGCTGAGTGAATAAAACTACTGAAGACTGGTCGTGGGTTCGCGCTTCACCACCACACCAACAAGCTGACCATGTGAAGATTTTCTCGTTTTCTTCACGTGTCTAACATCTAAATTGAGGCCAATTTCTCATATTTTCTTCACGTGTTAACACTTAAATAGGGGCCAGTTTTTCATAGAAAGTCCTTCGAGAAGCATCTCCATTGGCAGAACGTTCATGTGTTGCATTGCATTATCCCATCAGTCCACTGTAATTTAACACAAATTTTAAAATATAATAAAAATGATTCGTGTTTAAAGACTTATATTGCGAGATCTTTTTATATCTGAATTTAAGTTAATACTGTAAATGGATTATAAATGTATTTTTAATATATATTTTCCCATATTACAGTATAGTTTTGTGATTTATTAAATGTAGTAGCTACCATTAAATACAGCATTTTGTATTCTAAATTTCGACGTGTTTTGCGTCATCAAGAAAAAAGATGAGAACATTATTGAAAGCATTGAGAAATATGGGAGTAAATTTAAAAAATGAAAGAGTATTTGTAATCTGAAGAGATCGACGACGAACAGTTCAGGTTATTGATTGAGAAGATAGATGACATTCTGATCTTACTAAAAAAAAACCTTAAAAATGAAAATAGTCGAATGTCAGATAATCTAAACGGAGGAAAGATAGTATAAAGAATGCTTCTACTGAATAATAAAATAGACATTTTGTTATTTTGATAGCTTCTATTGTATGCAGTTATTTATAAAAATCGTAAACTTGTTTGTGCCCACCAATGGCCACATTTTCTTCACGTGTCTAACTCCTAAATAGAGCCAGTCTTTCATAGGTCTTCTGGGAGCACCTCGTTTGTAGATAATCTACGTGAGCGTTACTTTATCCTATCAATTTAATTTAATTTCCTTTTCAATAGTGTTAGAATTTGTGTAAGATTTCACTCAAAATGACTAGTTTATAAAACTGTTATTGATATTTTAGACGGATTTAATTCTATATAGAAACTCATCCTATTATTTCAACGACAATTTACTTCACTCTACAAATCTTTAGACTATTGGATTAATCTGTACGAACCCAGGAAGACTTTCTGTGGAAAACTGACTCCCTATTTAGGTTGTTTGACAGGTGAAAACCCCGAAAAACTCTACGTAGCCAGCCTATTGATCAGGTACGAACCCACGACCAACTATACTATAAAATTCTATAAACTATAAAATTCTCTGAAATATAGGAACTTTTTTCATAAAAGAAAATAATAACTTTTATGTAATATTTTCTAATTTATAAAGACCTTCATAGCGCCTACCAGTGGCCAAATAGATAAAAATCACTGAACACTGGCAGTTATCTCGTGGTAGTTCAATGGTAGGTCGTGGGTTCGCGCCTGGCTGACAGGATGGCCAAGTAGAATTTTTCGGTCACAATTGATTTATATTTCTAATTAAGATATTCTTAATAATAAAAATAGTATTGTAGAATTAGTTCTGCAGGAAATTTAATATGCTAAAATTTTGTTTAAAAGAGAAGTTTTAAATATGGCAAAAATGTGTTAAATTTCATTACACATTACTGAGCTAGAATCTGGATTTTTTTAACCCTCCTGAGGTTAAACGTCCATCGGAATTGCCATCACAATTAATTTATATAACAGGAAAAACTTGTAAAATTATCTCTTTATTACATTCTTTTAATTTTTTAAAACTATTTTACAAGTTTTACTCTTTATGTAAATTAATTCTGACGGCGATTCCTATGATAGTTTAGCAACAGGGAGGATTGAAAAAAACTTGAGACTCGAGTACTACCTCATAGAAATAAATATCTGTTATAAATTTAATGATTTTTTTTGTCAAATTTTAAATCTATTTTTTATAAAACGTTGGTATATTAAATTATTAGGTAATAACGAGCAATTATTAATTGTGACATCTTTAGAATGCTGGGATGCAATTTTTTGTCGCAATGTTTTCAATTTTAATAGTGTATTTCCCCTGTAAATCATACTTTTCTTGCTGACAATAAAGTCATGTAAGTCACCTAACTCTATTCCAGTTAAATTTTTGAATTTAAATAACGTTATTTCCAGTTCAAATCGGCAGTTTGTAGTTAATTGGGACCTCCTTTCCTGAATCCTTCCATATTTGGTCTCGACTTTCATCTGTCTAATTCCCTTCTCGAGATTAATGAAGGACAGGCAGACAGACGACTGTGGAAATGTATGTGTCTGCAATTTGAAAGACTTATACATTTCTACTATCGTCTGTTTGTCTGTCCTTTGTTAATCTCGAGAATGGAGCTGGTTAAATAAAAATCGACACCAGATATGGCAACCTTGATGACTAGAGGTCCGGATTATCTATATACAAACATCCGACCAAAACTGATAGTCGCGTGAGTTTTTTAAACTGAAAGATGATTAAAAATTACAGCCCGACATTGTGATAAACAATTGCTCGTTTATATACTCATCAATTTGTATATGCAGTATATAAGTTTAAACCGATTGTAAATAAACTGTAATAGTTACGCTACTGTCGCCCACAAAAAGTGAAATAAATGTAGATAAAACGTATATTTTATAAGTATGATGTAACTTATAAATATTAGAATAGGTATTTTTTAATATCGTTCGTTTAAATTTAAATATTTTATTACATTTTTTATTTTCTCTTCGTTATATCCCGTTATATCCTTTATATATAAGTCTGTATATAATACTTTCCCTCCGTTATATGGCGATCGTTCAAAAAATATCTCCCCAAAATTTTTCCATTTTTTGGACTCAGGACATCTTGAAATGATGAAAAATTTGAAAATATTCGGGGTATTTTTCTGTATGTATGGATGTTGGTGTGCGGAGGAGACACGATTTTGTTCACCCACTTTGACACTTAATATCTATCTCCTATGTCTTCTATTGAAAATTTCAGAAATTTTGTAGAGTAGTTTGTGTACTAGAAGCAGCATTGATGCTATGAAATTTTGGGGGGTCAAAGATCGAGGGGATGAAGGGAGAAGGGGTCACGTGTCATATGTCCAGTGAGGTCGGACTTAATGAAGATTTTACTCGTTATTAGCGTTAAGAAATTTGTTTTTTTTCCTTATAAAACTCATCTCTACCCTCAAAATGATTTTTTTGACATTTTATAATAATTAATAATATAAAGAGCATTTTTAATAAAATCAGTTATAAAATTAATAATTTTATAACTGATTACATTTACTAAACTTTTATGATCCTATTCGATATTACAGTACGGTGAATAAGACTGTGAAAGTTTATTGTTAAATTTAAAACAGAATTCTATTATTTTCTTCATAAACCAGGACTATGGAGTAGCCTATATGTTAGAATAGAGATTAATTACTTGTAATTTTGGGTTTGCTATCGCCCTTATTCATTTTGAGGCATTGTAAAAGAGAAAATTTTAGACTCTGCCTGACACATTAGTTGAAGACATCCTATCTATCAGGAATTCGTTTAAAAAATTTCCAATCGTTAACATAGAAGATAAACAGTACAACGTGTAAAAAAAAATAAAAATTTGAGAGGAGAGCATATAGATAACTTGTATTCTGTGGCAATTTCCAGTGCACAATATGCGTTAAGAATTTTTCTAAACAAATCTTGGAAAATTTCTAAAAACATTCTTTAGAAATAATGCCTTTTATTATATATTATTTTAATTTTAATTGACAAAATGTTTTTAGTATATTTACCTAAATTTATTTATAGTAAATGTTTATGATTCAATCAATATTTTTGTATTTCAGGATGAACATAAGAAAAATAAATGCAGCTGTCGTAAATAAAGAATTTTATCTCTATTTCACAAACGTCTCCTTTCTTGACTCCTGTCGTCGTGACCAGACTGCTTATACTGTACTTACATGTTTATTCTTTCGTTTTGGAATTCCCACCTCCATCACGATACCTTCCAAATAACGGCTGCATGACCGAGGAAGTTAAGGTGTCACCCCACCGCTCTAGTGGATTCGGGATCGAGTCCGAGGGAGCTGCCACAAGAATCTTTTATGGCCGATAAGTCCTGAAACGATAACTTCCATTGTTATCCTGCCTGAACCCGCGATAGGTATGGAAAAAAGGCTTGTTTAGTTTACAGAGGGCATAAAAAGCTAAAAATGAAAAAAAATTCTTCTTAACAAGTTTACTTTTTTGCCTCTATTCGGCAGTCCTTGCCAGAATCCTACACTCAACAAAGAAAAAAGAATTAAGTTATAGTTTCTTACGTTGCTCTACTTAGAAAACCCTAATAGATGTGCTGTAGGATTACTGTAGGAGGCCCCTTCTACGGGAATCTTTCAACACTTTGATACAAAAATCGACAGTGCAAGTGAAGCTTTGCTTATCGGATAATACGTTCTACGTGATTACCATCCTGTTGCATAAAGATTCATATGGATGATCTAATCATTTCACACATCTTGCAAGATGTCGAGATCATGGCCATCAGATGGGTAAGTAACATGATGTTCTATTCATAAAAGAGAGCCTTCTGCAGGCTACTCCAGTGATATAAGGTTGGAACTAAGTAAGAAACATTCCACAGACTTGCTTGAAAAAACCATTACATTACAGTTCGTCTACGGTGCATGACTTATACTGTACTGTAATAAGTCGAACAAACCTTACGTTATAATCGTTATACAAATCATTTTCTGTAGGAAAAAATCTAATATCAATTTATTCATCTAAATTAAAAATAAGATTTTACAGTAAAATATTATTATAATAGTTTTTTTTTTTTAAATTATTTAGAAAAATATAATTTTCAAAAGCATTTTAATTTGTTTATCTCCTGCAGAAGATGAATGAGACTTTAACAATTTCTTTATATTTTTTACGTGATACAAATTTCGTTGAATTTCTTTCACTTGTTTATTTTATGAAGTTCGTATCTGATTTATGCCACGCATTTTCCAATACGTTTTTTTTATTTTGTACTTTATTTTACTATATAAATCAAGTTAAATTGAGAACTTCCTTCCGAAATGCTTATTGAAGGAAATTTTATCTTCTTGGACATTCTTCTTCGGATTTTTCCTTTCCAATAAAGGAGCTTCTTGTGTCTTTGTTTTTCACTCCTTCCACACCCTTACCACTTTTATCGCTTATAAAAAGAATATATTTCTTTCATATTCTTGAATTTTTATTTACATATAATTACTAATCATCAATTTGACATTTATTTTCCTTCTGTTTATAAATTTAGAAACTTCGATCAAAAATTTATAAAATTAAATATTAACGATGATAATTTTATAATTTGAAGCTCGTAAATCAGTTATGTAATACCTGAACATTAATAATTAAAATTGATGAATACTTTAATTACAAAATATAATAATAATTTGGTTTATGTTACCTTAGGTGCCAAGATGGCGGCTCGTCTCTGATTCCAGCAAGGAAACAGTAAAACGCACGTTCTAACCTAACCTAACCTATTCTAATAATTTGGTTGCTAATAATTATGGTAATTTATTAGAATAGGTTAGGTTAGGTTAGAACGTGCGTCCCACTGTTTCCTTGTTGGAATCTGAGATGAGCCGCCATTTTGCTACCTAAGGTAACATTAACCAATAATTTTAACTTAATAACATTTAAAAGATTTAATTATAGAGATAGTTAATTTTGTTTTTTTTTTACCCTAGAGTTTTGTTTCAAGAATGTTCCTAGGTGTTAAAATGTGCCGAATATGTGGTATGAATATGATTAAAAATGATAATTGTTGTTCCTGATTGAATTTCATTTCAAAACCATTATCGTAAAACCATTATCGTAAATTGAACCATTAAGAAGAGGCATTTCTAACAAGTGTATAAAAAATATTATTTTTATCAGCTATTTTCATCTTAATATTAAAATAATACGTTTCTTCTTTGATTATTTTTTAATTCGATCGATACAATTTACTAAATAAAGTACAATTGAAAATTATTCTTCGCTTTCACACGGCAATATCTTGTTCATTTCTCTTCAGAAGTTGACAGATGCTTAGAAGAAACTGTCAAATTTATAGAATCTTTGGTAAATTTCTTAAATAATTGCCATTTCTTAGCGATTTTTAATAGGCATTATAACAATTTATCTTTGTAAAAAACCAATTTTTCTCCGGCCTATTAACTCTTTTTTATTATTTTAACTAGAAAATTGCATACCTATAAGAATTGGTAGATTCTTTTGAGAACGATATTCTACACAAACATTTTGTTTCTAGTAAAATATTTAATAAAACAGAAACTTTAACAACTAGTTATTATTTTAGTTTTATTTTTTATTATTGTGTATAATGAATCAAATGTGATTTTTCCAGGTTTTAAGTTCGTAGAAGTTTTACGAATGGTGAAAGACTCTACAACAAAGGAATAAATTGTTATTTCACGTACAAATTACACTGATAATACTCTTTGTCTTTACAAAA
Organism: Centruroides vittatus; assembly: GCF_030686945.1. NCBI lineage: Eukaryota > Metazoa > Arthropoda > Arachnida > Scorpiones > Buthidae > Centruroides > Centruroides vittatus. Next base: position 595,623 of record NW_027120671.1, read on the forward strand.
ATGTTTTTTTAAAAAAAAAATATGAAATTATCAATATTTAAGATATTTATCCATGAAGAAACAAATATTAGAATTTAAAAAGAGTTTGATATATTACATTGAAATATTGGCAGAGAATTTGATAAAGAGAGAAAGTAGGCAATAATGGATAGAGAAAGGAAGAAAAGGAGTAAGACGAGTACAAGATTTATTGATCAAATTATCTGAACTCCTGCCTTGAATCTTCAATGGAAATGCTACGGTAGACAAATAACGCAATATTTTATTGACGAGATCACTAATCTTCTGTCTGAAGAATCTGTTGATACTGAATTGTTGAAGGAATAATTTTGTCATTAAAGATGATACAAATGTTACTTCCATAATTAAGAAACTGTTATTTATATTATCTGTATCGATCTATTATACACGCTGTATTAATGATAAATTAAAGAAAAAAAATTAAATTATAGATTATAAATTAAATATATATATAAAGCAAATATATATATTTAAATTAAATAAATTAAGAATATGATCAATAATAATTGCTCGTTGATAATATATTACATTTGTACTATATTATTTATTGTTTTTATAGTATAAATAATAAGAGATTAAAATAATGATTGTTTATTATCTTTAAAATATTTTAAACTTACATTTTCAATTCACTTCCAATGTAATTTTATCTAAAAGTATTAAAATGGAGTGAGGAAAATGTGAGATGTGTGTGAGGTTTTATGGATCAAAATGGATAAATTTCAAATCATCAAATTAGGACAGTTATCTTGATCATTCAGGACTTGAAGGATTATCCTGTAAGAGAAATAAATGTTTCGTTGGATGCCGAGCTTAAAGGATACCACATAAAAATAATTGGATGTTGAATCCATTTATAAATATTAAGGTTTCTGTTAGCGGTTGTTGTGTTGAACTTCCGAATTGGTGGTTGTTGTGTTGAACTATAGAATAACAATTGTGCCAAAAAGCAAAGGATCCTGTAATAGATGGCAATACTAACTGTGGAAACATAAAATATATCTGGATTTTGAAATGTATAGAAGTTATCCTAAAAAGAGAATTAATGTAATATTTTATTTATAAAAGATTACCTCAATTTTAGTTTGTTTCCATTCGAAAAATTGTTATATTAGTGACATATGTGTTTTCAAGACCATGTATATATAATATACTAATTGAGCTTGATTAATTTATTAATACGGAGTATCAACATTATGTTTATTATTCATGCACATACTTAGAAAAGGCAACCTCTACATAATATGATTAAACAATAATTGATAACATATACTTCAGCATCAGAGTTTAAGTAAGATGGCGGCCAGACTTCAAAATATGAAGCTCTCCTTCTTCAGAAGCCTTAAAAATAGAATAAAACCTCGATTTGTGGCCATCTCAGTTATGTAGCAATTTCTGAAATTTTTCTGTAAAACAGCTAATATTTATATAAATCAAAGTTCATCTTATTGGCCGCTGCTCACGTCACTTATGTGGCCAAGATAGAAGTGTTCTAAAGTGGTATTTATTTCCGTTTAAGTGGCCAACCGAATCTGTATTAATTTTTTAGTAGGATTCAAGTACGGTACTCCAATTATATCAATTTTTTTATAACCCCATCAAGATGGCCACATAAGTAAGGTTTCACTGTACATCAATAAAATCAATAAAACAAATAAAAATATATTTTTTTACAACTTATCAAAAGAAATTTCAATTTATATTATTTTCAATTCTTTGTTTTTTTTAAATTACTTACTGAAAATAAATGGAGTTTATATATTATTATTATTACTATTATTATTATTAATGGGGTAAAATCTATTCAAAGGTTTAGACTGTAGAAAGGATGAGAGTAGGGATAATAAAGAGGAGAGGTCTCCGTAGGATACTGAGTAGATAGGGCGATAAAAAAAGATAATATATATTTATATTCTTATACACTAAAAATGATAATAATTTAAATTATTTAGCTACATATATAAATATATTTTACATTTATTCGAAGACTACTGAGTCAGAAAATTGATAACAATGAGAAGCATTCATGAAAAAATATATATACTAAAGAAAGAAAATTAAAAGAGTGTTACACAGAGAAGTAGAAAATATTTTATCGTTAGAGCTATCAAAATTTTATATCTAACAGACAATTTTAGCGTAATTTTCGAAGTTGAGAGCAACATCAAAAAGGAGTTAAACGCAAAGAAATGAAAAGTTTTCTGTAATTCACATATAAAAATAAATGGTTTGAAAAACTATAAAAACGTATGAAACAATTGTAAGAATAAAAATGCGATTTAAGAATTACTCTTGTTATCCAGCAAGGGTAATTCTTAAATAGCCTTTTTATTCTTTATATTTACTGACAAAAATTATAAATTATTAAAAAATATATATTGAATTTATAAAATAAAAATTTATTTCATGAATATAAACATTGTTTTTGTTTATGAAAAATAATTTTAATATAATATTTGCTATTTATTACTATATTAAACTAGCTATTATTATTATGACATTGTCACAATTTTGAGCTGCAATTTTTCATCACAATGCCCTCAATTTTAATAGTGTTTGCCCCTGTACATCACACTTTTCCTATTAACAATGGAGTCATGCTGGTCATCTATCTAACTACGTTCAGGAGAAAATTTTATAATTATTTTACTTAATATAAAAAGTATACAAAATAAATTATATTAATTGTCGAAAATAAGAAATTTAAGTGTAGCGTGGACCAAATGTATATATTTTAAGAATAATTAAAAGATTTGGAACAGTTTCGTGATTTAATCATTTCCCATAAAGTAAATGAATCGAATAATATCATGCAGCTGTTCTAAATTGATTATAATAATCACATGTTAAAATATATCTCAGTTAACTGACTTTTCGATCGTTCTACATATTCTGATATAATTGATCAAATTCGTGTAACTTACGAAATAATGATAATATATTTCGATATCTCCAAAAATTTGAATTTACATTACGCAAATCGATAGAATAGTTAACTGATGGAAATGGAGGATGAAGATGAAAGCTGGGTGGCTGGGATAAGGCAATGCATAGGCCTATGCATTGCCTTATCCAAACATTTCTATTGCCTTGCCTTTGTGTTGGGGGAAAGTGATATTACATTATTGTTTTATAGTATCGTATTATATTACTACTGTATATACACTATCAAAATAATTCTAAAATTAAACTATCAATAAAATAATTTTATAAATATATATTGTGTACAGTATGTAATTGTAAAATTATACAGTACTAAATTAAACAGAATGGAAATATAGAAATGGAAATTTCTTGACGTCCATGTTTAAGATTAAGTTAAACAAATTATTTTAATATTTATATTGTTAAATATCTTAATCCTTTATCCATGCTTGTGAATCCATTACAAGTTACACACATCCCGTAATGGATCTTCGTGTTAATCAACCATGCAATTGTTAAGATATTCTAATAAAACTTAACATTTATAACAATATTTTCGGTTATAAGAATTAATATTGAGATGGATATTAAGAAAACTATTCATATTTGATTTATTTTATATACCATTAATCTACCTTTTAAACAAAATATTTTTCAAATGATTTAATGGAAAAATATATCATTAAATATACAGTCATGAAAGTTTAAAGATTAGTCTATTTTAAAAACCCATTATGGGAAAATAGTAAAAGAATATCAAATGTTTTCAAAACTATTTGATCGAAAGAACTGCAAAATTTTCAACTTTAGTAACGATTTTCTACAAAGAATAATGGTTTGCAGCTATAAAATTGAATCTATAAAATAAAACAATGCTTCGAAATTGCAACGTAAAATACGAATTACCTTTTATGTTTGGCCAGAACTTTGCAACGAAAGTATAGAAAAAGTTATAAGAATGACAGTTTAATTAATAAAAAAAAGAAATGATAATTTAAATAAGCAAGTTTTCTTACAAAAATTATTTTAATCATGTTTATTAATTGATCAAAATTCGTTTAACAATTTGATAAACTTACGAAATAATGACAATATATTTCGATATCCCCCAAAATTTGAATTTACATTACACAAATCGATAGAATAGTTAACTGATGGAAATGGAGGATAAAGATAAAAGCTGGGTAGCTGGGATAAGGCAATGCATAGGCCTTGCATTGCCTTATCCCAACATTGCTATTGCCTTGACTTTGTGTTGAGGGAAAGTGATATTACATTATTGTTTTATTGTATCGTATTATATTACTATTGTATATACACTATCAAAATAATTCTAAAACTTAAACTATCCATAAAATAATTTTATAAATATATATCGTGTGCAGTATGTAATTGTAAAATTATACATCTCAATTGCTTCTTGAGTTCAAGAAGCAATTGAGAGAAATCTATCTTATGCTTTTTTATGTAAAAATTTTTCTTTTAACCTGATTAAGCAATTAAATATATTTTTGCTGTTAATTATTTCGAATAATGTTTTAAATTTTTAAAAAATTTTATAAAGATTAAAAATATATAGATGTACCTATACAGTTTTGCTTTAACGTTTACCTCGTTGAAATGTTTAGTTATAATGTTATTAATGTTTAGGACGTCATTCTTATCTCTCACCGCTATTGAGAGATTCCATTGTAAGCTAAGCTCCTCTATATTTATTGTTACACCGTAATAAGTAAAGATATTAAGGCGTTAATTGGGTTGCAATTTTCAAAATTTCAGACCTAAAAATCTCCACCGGAAAGTCACGTTATTTCAATTCAAAAAATTTTCTCCTGAACGAAGTTAGATGACTGGCATGGTTCTATTGTTAACAGGAAAAGTATGATGTACAGGGGCAAAACACTACTAAAATTGAGAGCATTGTGACGAAAAATTTCAACCCGACATTGTGTGACAATATCGCAATAAATAATCGTTTGTTAATTATAAAAATAAAATGTAATTTTCTATTTATTATATTGATATTGTAGTTTAGTTAAGACATATACTTATATTCTATTGAAATAAGCAATTATAAATTTATTACCGATATATTGATTGAAAATGAGAGGAGCTATCATTCTCTAGCGAAAATGTTCAAATTTTGTTCTAATTTATTACTTAATATTTATAAAAATTCTGTTATTTTGAGTTTATTTTTTTAGTTTATCGCAATAAATTAAAAAACTGGGGAAAAAACTAAAAATTTATTGTCAAGTCTTAAAAAGAATGAAAAATTTTCTTTGGCTTCCGAAACCTCAGTTTGGTAATTGTAAGAAAATATAAAAGATAGTAAATGATTTTTTCGGAGAAAATTGAAGATGTAATGAGAATTAATTATTTTTCAAAAAATAATCAATGAACCAAGATTAATTGGGTAAGAAAATAAAAACGAAACATAAAAAAATGTGTTGAATAACATTCAATACATTGATTAACTGCTTTTTAAATATAAATTTGAAAAAATATTAATGGAAATGTAAATTCACAATTATTATTTTATGTATATTTTTCTAATTTTTTTATTTGATAAATAAAACAAAAGTATAGTATTATATTTTATTAATCTAACAATCAGTTGTGACTTAATAGAAATGTTTTAATAGAAATTCACCGTCAAGTAGTACTAAAATTACATTTATCATCATTTAAATCAACTTGTCACTTATTCTAAATTAAAGTTTCACTTCTTAACATTTTCTAGTCATTTAATCGTGTAAAAGAATAACAAATTGGTAATCATTCTCATTACCTCTATATCAAATTTTTGCCGAAAGTTGTAGGTCATAGACTGTTATTATTGCATTTATAGGATACTTTGTAAGTAACGAACAAGTATTCTGCATCTGTTTTGTGTACTGTACAGAGAATTTGTATAGAAGTTCTGTCTATTGTTTGCAAATTCTGCTTCTAAGACATTGCCTTCTGGGTGTTATGCACTCTTGACATAAAACATCGTCTCAAACCCTGTCCTAGGCAAACTGATAATTGTTCATTCACAGATCTAATGAGGGATGCCCTTTTTGCGGAAATGTTGCCTTTTGTTTGATAAGCTTAAACATACCCTGTGCATAGCCTGTATATATAAGTGTGTATGCGTTTGTACAGTAAATATATATAGTATAGAGCATTTTAAGCTTTGTTTGTGAATCTATTCCTTTTGTTTGCATTTATTCCAGGTTAACAATATCCTGTCATTACACACAAAAAAGAACGAATTTTTTAAAATGATAGTTTAGATGAGACTTATAATAAATACTAAGATAAAGGTTTAATTAAATATTGATTATGTATTGATTTAAATAAATTATCACAAAAATACATTAAAAAACTAAAAAATATCTATATTTTAAAGCAATTTTGAAATATGGTAGTGAGTTATGAATCCTAAATAGCCTTTTTTCAGACCTGTTCTGGAAGTTACATCGCTGAACCATCAAAAAACAATGCTATAAGAGAAAGGTTAAAGGTCAGAGATGCAGGAATAACATTATAAGTGGCTACAACACGTTAATAGAATGGCAGAAAGTGGATTACCCGAAAAAGCTGAGAGCAGGACCACTTGAGTTTTAAGAGGATAGGTCTAAAATTTATTTTTATACAAGTAACTATTACTATTTTAAATTCTAAAAATTAATAATTATAATTAAACAAGATAATTGTTTCTTAATATTTAAACAACATCTAATAAAAAAATAATTGGTTCTTTTCTAATATAGATTCAAATAAAGACGGATTTAATAAACTTGATTATATTTACTCTTAAAATTAATTTATTAAAACTAAATTAATAGTTTATTTAGCGTTAACAATATTGTAATTTCATAGTTAATGAAACAGTGATGGATACTGGTTTAAACAGTGATGGAAGCATTAATTTAAGAGGCATTCAATTCGATGCTATGTAATATAAAGTGTAATTTCCTTATTTATCATAATAGTTGTATATACTTATTTTCTGGTTGGACGTTTGACAAATCGCATAGTTAGTTGCAAACATCTTCGCATATCTAAATTATTAATACATAACGTTAACAGTGACAAATTTCGAAATGATCCCTGTAATCGCAAGTTCTAAAATGATGTATGACGTAAAGTATCGAAGAATTAAATCGAGTATAATTAAATTCATAAACGAATAACCTAAAATTCGTTGAGAAATTTGTCACAAATGGTATTAATTTTATTTATTCTTTTAAATTATCTTCCATAAATTGAAGTAAGAACCTCTGAAAATAAGTTAATATACTCTCTCATTAATGAACACTAAGTTCTTACTTGATGAAGAAAATTTTTAATTTAATAATAAAAAAAGAAACAATTTTGCCTATATGTTTATACGTAACATAAACGTAAATAGACACGTATTAACATATATAACAACGTATTTTGTAGTATATACACTTAATTTACCTAATTTCTTTATTCATTCTTTAATTGAAAGCCATTTAAAAATTTTTGAATTTGAATATTTCATTTTTAATTGGAGTTTGTACAGTGGCTAAGCTACGCTACTGTATTGTGTATTGTACTCAATACACAATACAATATCGAAAACAATACACAAGCGCTCACTGGTATATTGTTTTCTCTAATACGTGAAAGCTCACGTTTCGTGTATATTGCCTTAGACTTTTCAGGTTTTTAAATACTTAATACTTTATAAAAAAGCGTACTCGTTTATGGACACTATAAAAATCTTTCACTTTTAAATAATTTAATAACGTTTAAACGAATAAATTTCAATATATATTAATTCGAAAACAAGCTATTACAACTGATTTATTTGTTAATCATAATAATACAATATACAGTATAATAAAAAAAATATTTATTCACTAAAATTTTAAAAAGCGAAAAGTGTATTTTAAAACAAAAGACAATAAGTTATGATTTTTTAAAAATGTTTTTCTTTAAGTTTAAAGACATGAATGAGGTCAACTGCTCTTCATTCCTGACAGATTCTATTGTACTTTTTGATGTTAGATCTATCAAATGACTTCATCCTCTTCTACTTCACTCATTTTTTATCTTTTCATCTTACTTTATTAATAATAAAAAAAGTATAGGATTTTTGTAAGTTCTTATCGTATATAAAAGAAGATTGTGTTCAGAATACAGAAGTTTTTTAAGTTTGTTCTCAAAATTAAAAATTAAAAAATATGTTTATTCATTATTAAAACTTCTTACGATATTGTCAAGCCATAAGCTGTAGACTTAAATGCAAGGCCCTAAGGTGCAGCTGATGAGCAAATACGTCCCTGATTTTAGTCACAAGCAAACTATCTTCTGCTAAAGTTCTATGCTTTTAAAGCCTCAGACACACGTGCCCCTGTACATCATACTTTTCCTTTAACAATTAGAGTCGCGCCGATCTAATAGCTTTCAGGTAAAAATGTTTGAATTGAAATAACGTGATTTCCGGTTGGTATCGGAAGTTGATATATAGTTAATTGGGGCCTCCTGCTCTTAGTCTTTTTATATCTCAATTTCCATCTATCTAACTCCATTCTCGAAATTAAGGAAGGACAAACAAACAGACAACAGAACACAGTAAGAATTTATAGGTCTCGAATTTTTTAAAATTGCAGCCAAAAAATAAGCCGTAGAGTCATTTCGTACATGGCGTATGAACAACATGGGCATATTCGTATACTACCAAATGAAGGTAGATGCACCCATATTGGAGTCTTCTATATTGGCAAATTTAAGTTCTTTCGCGCGCTTAGAGCATTTTACTCTAACTCTGAATAAGCAGCAAAAGATAAATCTTCGCTTTTATTTTTGAATTATAAAAACTATGTAATAGGCTGAGTGAATTATTAATATTACTACTTAGCTATAACTTTATTTATAAGAAATACGATTATCTTGATCTTCCCAAATGTTACACTATGAGTTTGGTAGTCGAGTGTCCGGCACTATTTTATGTCTAGCTGTTTCATCTTATCCTCTCTGTTTAGAACAAGACGTGCAATATTTGTTTGCCAAAAATGGGAATACAAGGTAGAAATGAAAGTTTCCTCTTTAACTTTCGTCCCCTCAAGCCGATTTATTAAGTAAGCACGGCTCAAAATGCAGGTTCATTGGAAAATACACCTTTACACTCAAGTCAATTCTATATGTACAATTTATTTACAGGAAATGTACACAGCTTACAACGTCACTACAATATACGTGTGACACCCGAACGATCCGGGACGGACTGGAACAATCGGGAATCGGTTCTCTCCTTGAGAATTATGTCTGATTTCAGACCTCACCCATGCCTGAGCATCCTTTCCGCAGGAATATAACTCTCTCTATTCTCAGAGAAGTTGCCATGTATCTGAAATCCTAGTGCTATCAGCTCCGAGTCTTACCTTCCACTTGTCTCTGCGACCCTCTCCCCAATTTCAATGTATTTTGGAGTCAACTTCTGATTAATCAGAAAGCTTTTTGGTCACTGGAAGGAACTTACTTTTACGTCTACCTAACCCGAATGTGGGTGCTCATCCTATCATTTGTTTACTTGTTCACTTGTTTTGATGTTTTTCTACACCTGGAACATTCTTCAATATTAATATTAGTATAATATTTAACTTCTCGCTAACAAATAATATTTAAATCATTTATTATCTGTTAAGGAAGTTCGTAGAGCCTAAAGTCATGCAAGTATGTTTTCCTCTGTTTTTCCTAAGCTATATTGATTAACGTACTTTTAAACATGTTATATTATTTTACAAATTGCACATTATCGTATACGATATTATTACGATCGAAACATCATTAAAATTACTCAGAATACTGAATTAATTAATTGTAATTTGCAGAGCATTAATCAATAATAATATATGAATTTCTTCATTTACTATTATTAAATGAGGAAAGAATCTGTAATATATTTTAAATTATTCCTTCACTTAATGTAAACATTACATATGAGAAGAAAAAAGATATTCTCTTATATTATTAATAAATATTTTCATTTTCAAATAATAGAGTAAGGATGCATTTAACAAAAGAGACAACAATAAGTGCTTGCATATACCTTTATAAATTAATTAATGACCATTAATTTAAGTATTTTTTGAAATTTTATGTAATGTTATGTAATCATAAAAGGAGTTGCAGCAATATATTCATACATTATTATGAATATAAATCTTTATACATGCAGTTACTGTAATTTTAATTAAACACGAGTATTGCTTTCCTTTATATTACATTATCATATTTATATTTATTTATATTTAAAACTAAGTTTTAAAATAGTAAGCAGCTTTGAAAAGAAACTGAATTTCACTTTTATTGCATTTTATTCCTCAATACACATTTAAAATGATACTACGTATTTGTTTACTAAATACAGCTACAAACCAGCTAAAAGATGGATTTTATTTTGACAAATTCCCAATAAATTTTATTTAATTTTGAATAAATTAATTCATTTTAATCCATTTTAATTTGGTCTTTTCATTATAATATTATATAATCTGACATTTTTATATTCAGTGAGCATCGAAACGTCGAAAAATGCAAAAAATTGGGGGGTGGGAGTTGTATGTATGGATGTTAGTGTGTGTGGGGCACGATTTCCTCCACCCCGTTTGAAGCTTAACTCTTTCAACCCTCTTTTAACTTATTTCGACTTGAAAAAATCCTAAGATTTGTTCACGTTAATCTAATCAGTTACGGACGATTTCTATTGTAAAATATAATTATTACTAAATGTAATCGTAGGTTAATAGAGTGTGGAGATTGGAATAATGTTTCGTGGGAAGGGCATTTATGATGAATAGATTGGACGAGACATTTGGACGAAGAGAGACAGCCACTGACTCCTTCACAATGAATATTAGAGATAATGAGAAGAGAAAATCGACTGCTTCTTGGTTTCTTTATAAGAAACAAGATTCGGCAGAAGATTGATGAGACTTTACTAAAGAACTTCGACAGATCAGAATATAAGGCACTGATTGAGAACTTTGTGATTGAAAAGATCCGCGGAAAAAAGCCGAAAAATTTCTTTAGAAACACGCTAATAGTTTATTCTTATATCAAATAAAAATTTGGCAAAGTCACTCTCGTGGACACTTTATAACGTTTATTTGCTTTTTATTCAAATAGGGTACGTTAGATTTATTTAAAGATTATATACATAAGAAAAGTTAGTAAATTTATGTATTATTCCACTAAAAAAATAAAGTTTTTCTAGTTAAGATTTTAAATACCTGTGTTAATTCAGGTTAAAATATAAATCTGATATTAATTTCGTTAACAAATCAACACTCTCTCTATATATATATATATTTTAAGTCTTCCTTCATTGTAGATAGTAAGGTCTTTTTCACACCCATAATGAGTTTACTCAGATTAACAATCGCCAAAATTATTTACATTTTTTAACTCGTAGCAGAAATATATAAAAGACAGTGGAGTGCCAAATCGTTTCCTAATTTCTCTACTGTTAATTAAAACTATACTTACTTTTAGTGGTCTTTACTATATAAATTTGGCTAATTATCGTGGTTTTGTAATAAAAATGTATTATTTTAAGGGATTTTTTCAGCCATTTAAAAATATAGTTAATCAAAATTTTAAACGGTTTTTGACTATTTACTCAAATAATAAATGATAGTATAATTTATTTAAATATAAAATACCTGTTTAAATGAGTTCTTATATAAATAAAACTTAAATTATTGTATGTATAAATTTTCTCGAGATTTTCTCACATATTATTATTCAACTTTTACGTTCATAAATTTCATTGAAAAACCTCAAAAAATTTGAAATGCTACACGTCTTTCTTACATAAATTTCGTTAGATTATAAGCTAACTTAAAGATATAAAAAATAATTAAATAGAAACTTGGAAACGTAATTTGTCAAAAGGAGAATAATCACCAAATATTTATAAGTGTTTTCACGTAATAAATTTCTAAATATTAAGTTTAATACTTCTGGAAGAATTTAAAAGGTCGACTAGTAACGATATGAATAAAACCCTACACACACGTGGGTTTGAATCGACCTCACCAACAGGCGTGTTCTCTTTACGTATCTAACACCTTAAATAGAAAGAGATTCCCATAGAAAATCTACCCGAGAAGCACTTCCTTACTATGCAATCGTGTTGTTTCCTTATCCTATTAAATCATCACTATCATATATATAAAATTTTAAAAATCTCAGTAGAGTATAGACGTTTTCATTTTACATATTCACTGTAACCATTAAAAAACAGTAGTTAAATTTATCATATATCTAATCTACACATAAAAATATTACATAGTAGGCTACAATACAGTAAACTCATGTAGTATAAACGTAATTAAAAATAAAATTTTGTTATTATTGCAATTTTTTTTGGCTTAAACGTTAGGTTTGTAATCATTCCATAATTGTATTGTTTCTTTATACGTAAGTGCTTAAGTTTTCCTTATACACAACTGCATAAGTTTTTCTCATACATAACTGCATAAGAAAACAATACTTCACATTTCTCTGGAGAAGACATGACAAATTAGTAAACATTATCTTCATATGAATTAGTAAATAAACAGGAAAAACACGCATTTTAATAGTTATAAAACTATATGTAAATTTTCTATATATTTATTTTAATAAATAAAACATGAAGACAAGAAAGATTTCTTCTATAAATTTCTTATATAGAGTTGTATATGAAAAGTGTTTTATTGTGTTTGTGACAACCGTAAGACATTGAAGAAGACACTTGAATTTTGTCATTTTTCACGTGGCTCTTGTTTATTTCAAGTTATTTACGTTAAAAAAAATATAACTATAATTCTAATAAAATTTAAAGAATTAAAATATATTTATGAGTTAAGAAATGATTATTTTTTTATGTAATAAAATAGTTTAATTGCGGATATAAAATTTCTCAGGAAAAAATTCTAAGAATTTATATAATTATTAAATATTCTAGCACATAAAATAATAAAAACATGAGATTAAAATTTAATTTATATTTATACTAATTTACATTTTAATATTAAGTATTTAATTAACTAATTAATTTTATAAGAATATTATGAAATGTAATCATAATAAATCTTAAAAATAAAATTAAAAAGATTTTATGAGTTAATTCATCTTTAAAAATAATAAGGTAATATGAAAATATTTTTATAAATTTATTAAATATATAAATTTTTAAACATATATTTACAAAAATAGCTTAATGATTTTTATTAATATAAAACTTCTTTAATGAAATGAATATTATGCAATATATTTTCTAAAACAAATAAATATTTAAATTAACATTTAATATATAAAATCAAATATTTATCATATTTCAGAAACAGAAAATGATACCGTGAAAAAATGGAACCGAAATGAATTTATAGATTTTCAATTCTAATCTTAAATCCAGATTTTCTTATATATTCTCTCACAACTGTCAAAAATACCTGTTTAAATCTTTAGATTTTGTAAAAAGAACTCTTTATACCAAATAACAATTTAAAAGGACAGATATAGATATATATTCTATAATAAAACTATCAACTCTTGTAGCTTTTTTCGGCCTCACGCACCGCTTCCATCACTCTATACCTGACTATTGATTTAGAAATATTAAACTTATATGATACCGTTCTCTGCCTTCTTCTCTTTCCAATCCTCATAAAACCAAGAAAAAATACATTTAACATTATATTTTTTCTCTTCTATTATTATTTCTAAGAATAAAAAACGAAGAAAATTAATGAAATTAACCATCCGAGCGATTAATTATCACGAAGAGTAGTAATTCTACGTCGTACTTTTCTATCATTTAAACTGAATATATCTTTGATACAACGATGTTAAACTATATCGGAAGATATCGGAATTGATTTTATTATATTTTCTTCTAAAGACATTCGCAATTTCCTCGGAGAGAAGCGGAATTCTTTCAAACCCTAGGGAAACATAGAGACGGGGCGATATCCGAAGACACATCTAAAAATTCTACAATTCTATGAGGAGTTTTGAATAGAATAAATTATTTTTTCCTCCGTATTATTGTTTTTACTTTCCCGGCTCGGAAAGTATGGCGATCGGTCGAAAAATGACCCCCAAAATTTTTACACTTTTGAACTCAGGGGACCTCAAAACGTCGAGAAATGCAAAAATTTCGGGGTTTTCCTCTCTGTGTGTATGGATGTTAGCGTGCGGGGGGGATGATTTTGTTCACCTCTTTGAAGCTTAACTCCTATGTTTTTTGTCGAAAATTTTTGAAATTCTGCAGGAATGTTTGTGCAGGAATTTGGGAGATTGATGCTGTTAAATTTAGATAGTTAAAGGTCGAGGGAATCGTGTATCATATATGCAGTGGGGTCAAACTTAATGAATATTTTACTCGTTATTAGCATTTATAGTGTTTATAAACCCCATCCCTTCCCACAAAATTAAACTTTTAGCCTTTTTATAATTATTAAAAATATAAAAAGCTTTTAAAATAAAATATCATAACAGATGGAGACACACATTCAGTTTTAAACGCTACCAGGAAAGTTTAGCAACCCGTCGCTGGATTTTTTCTTTGTGAGATAATATAGATACTAGAGGGATTTCTCCCTCGCTGGCTACGCTCTACGAGCTTCGTTACCTTTATTTCCCATATAGAATATTCGTAACAAAAATCCATCGATTCTCGGTTCTACCATTTTCCCCGTAATGATTTTATATATATATATATATATATATATGTAGAATAGATAAATGCGAGAGAGAATATAAAACGTATGTGAAAAGTTTAAGTTTTCTCTTATATAGTTAAATTTACTCATATTTCCTTTACAGCAAATTTCGTACATATTGAATTTCAACTTGGCACAATGTTGATTATCTTTAATTTTCAATTCCTAATAATATATTGAATATAATTATATTGAAAATAAATTAATTCCTAATAATATATATTTCAGAATTAGTATTTGAAGATAATTATAAACTTACTTTACAATTCGAATTAAAATAGAGATAATAAATGCAAAATTTAATTTAGAATTTATACTTTTGTATTAAAATATTTTATATTTTTATCATTATCACTAATCTTATTTAAAATAAGTTATATCTAAAATTATAATTCTATAATAGACTTTAGACAGTTATTAAGCTTGTTGAATATTTATTAGTGTGTTTATCTTCTTATAAATTCTAGAAAATTATTTTTATAAATATAAAACGTGTATATTTTTTATTATTACAAACTACTAATGCCGATTATCTATATATAGCATTAATTTCAGACTTATATATATAGGTACGATATTTTATAAAGGAGAAGACTTTATAACCTCCTTATATAAAGACCTATTTTATTAATTAAACAACGATTAATACATATACAATAAGCAGATTTTATCAAAATGTAAGGTGTGATAGAAAGATTTTGTTGATCTGGCGATCTTAGTGGTCAAAATGGTAATGAACCCTGTATATTTTTATTTACTTGTATACGAAACAATATAGAATACAACTGCAAATAGTGGGAGGATTTATCAACTCCAGGTATAAGACAAAGGTAACAAATTCTATTTTCAAGTATAAAAACATAAATAAACGTGTTTTTGAAATATATTGTAAGCTATTGACACGTCTACATTGAAGTTAATTCCTTATATTAAGTAAAATAACAAAGAATAAAAATTTATAAATTTACTGATATTTAAACATATATAAAATTCAAAACATAAATTCATTGCTCTGTGTATCGATATTATGTATAATAACTTACATTTCAGTCAACTGCAACCATTAGCACAAGTAAATCGTTTACTCAGGCAAAGTGAAAATCGTTATAAACATGTGGAACAATGATTAATAAACTGAAAACCATTAAACCGTCTTCAAAAATATCTAATGAAATTTTCTCTGTAAATAATAATAAATATATCATCCTAGAATATTTATTATAATATTTACTATATTTTATTTCCATAATTGCACTCTAAAATAAATCTTATAACTCGATATTCTTTCAGGAAAATTCGCGCTCGTTTTATTTTGAATACTTTCTATTCAGGTTTTTTAAAAATAAATTAAAAGTATTAAAATTTTGTATTAATGTTAACAAATGTAAATGTTTGTTCTTTTAATGTAAAAAGTCTCATTAAAATGAATAACTCAATCGATCGGAATTGATCGAAAAAGTTAATCTAAATAAATGCATTATTACATTTCATTATCCTACGTCATATCTGGTTCACGAATTTCGATACGAAAGAAGAAATAAAATTAAATCAATCCTGTTCTATTTTATAATTAAGAAATGATGGATTATTTTTTAGGGGAAGCGGTTTCTTGTTTCTTCAGAGCCATCTTGTTCAGTCCTTGATATTTTCTGCACGGGTTATTCAAGATATTCTTCCTCTTCTAGTACACTTAATCTTCTCATCATTTAATTTATTCATTTGATAATGAACGATGTTAAAATTTAATTACTTTATTTGAAAGGCCACCAAATCAAATTATTGAAATTAATTCAGATAATATACGTTTCACTTTCTTACGTGCATTCGAATCATCCTCACTATACGGCCATATTGAATTCTCGTTTGAATCCATGGAGGAACATAAAAAAGTGGAAGTATTATATGGTATCTACAATACTTTACTTGGGATAGTGCTCATAATTGTAAGCTAATGTAATTAATCTATTTTGATAGTTTTTAAAAACAATATATATGAATTTAATTAAGAACATTAATATTCAATAGATCCCGAATTTACGACCTGATTGATTTTTGAAAAATCGTCGTAAAGAGAACCGTATTTTTCCTATAAACTCATTTCATAAATTGAGATTACGTTCTTAGACTGTTTTAAACGTATAACATCGTACATAGATGACTGTCAAAAATCATGGCACTTAAATATGTCATAATAGAAATGTAGAATACAATACACTAGTCGTGAAAACAACAGGGTAAAGTTAAATCAAGAAACGTTTAAGCAGATTTTCAATGCATTTAATATGAAGAAAGCAATATATACTTAATTCCATTTTATTATTAGAATTTAGAAAATATGGTAAGAACTGTAAACTTTTATTACAAAAAACAAAGTGGCAAGAGGATTGCCACTTTAAGGATTATTGAGAGGATGATCCTTAACCCTTTCCCTCCTTTTGCACTATAATAAAAAAATTTTTCGTCAACCCACCCCTTATTTTTATTGAAAAATATTATTTATTTCAATTGAAAAAGTTTTTTTTTTATTTTTTTCAATTTTCCCAAATTGGTTCCTAAATGGCACCTTTCCTTCTGGATAACCAACTTTAAAGGGGCCTACAGGGGCAACAGGTGGCTTCTCTGCATGAGTCGGTATTGTGCTGGAAAGCTGCCATTTGTAGGTTAGCTTTAAACAGAATTTAAGAAACTTGAAAAACTCGAAATTTAAAAGAGGGAGAAAAGTTACAAAAACAAATTTAATACTTCGCTTTTTACAATACGTCTATAAATATTATACTGTATTTTAAATATATTGCAGTCTTGGCTTACTTTCCTAGCTGTTATGTATACATAACAAGGGAAGGTATTGGAATAGTGTCAAATTTGTCCTGCTGAGATTTTTGCAAATCTCCACGTTTTGAGACCTGAACTAAAAAAGTAAAAAAAGGAATAAAAATTCCGTAGATGGGTGTGTGTCGGCAGGTATTTTGTTTAGTATCTCAGGATGATATAATCGTTAGAAACAAAATTTGGCATGGTAGTCTGTGTATAAGAGACATTGATGCTGTTAAATTTTAGTAGTTAAAGCTGGAGGTGGTGGAAAGATAGAAGTGCTCATGTATCATATCTCGAGTGGGATCGGACTTAATGAAGATTTTACTCGTTATTAGCATTTACAATATTTTATGAAACTTGTCACTACCCTCAAAATTAAGCGTGTTGCCATTCGCTAATAATTAAAAATATAAAAAATATTCATAACAAAATCTCATAACAGATGGAGCCACAAACAATTTTATTTATTATAATTAAACATATATTATAAAAATTACTTTTAACAGCCGGAAAAGTTACGCAACTGATTTTTTACAATATCTGAAATTGAATCTGTTTCGTAAATATACAAAAAATAATGAAACAAGATAATTGTAACTACTTAAATTATTTACAAAGAAAAGCTTTTTTGACAAGTTTAACCTCTTTTTGCATATCTCTATGATCAATGGTAAACTTTATTATTTTAAGTATTTCTATGCTAAAAACTTAGTTTTCATTTTTATTTTTTATAATTTAGCTACGAGTTGTATTTTCGTTGTTTTACATTATGTGAATAATATCCTTTTTTTAAAATGGATTATGTCAATGAATTATAACACATTCAACTGTGTTATAATTGTATAAGTCAACTAATTTCTGATTAGATAATCATGTTAAATAACTGCCATTTTCTTATAAAAAGAATTATTTTCTTAAATGAACACATCAGTTTCTCATTTTCTACTAATGTAACTTTCAAATAAATTAGGCAGAATTATTTAACGAGAGAATAATAAACATATTCTATTGCTTCAAAGAACTCTGACTATATCGACTGTTTAACTATCTTCATTATTTTTATATCAAAGTTCTTTATTACCAAGAACTTCAATTTATTTTAATGTGATCTTAAAGAAAAATTACCAACATGACAAAAAATTTATGTTTAAAAATACAATGTTAGGTTTATATCTGTTATTATTTTCTGGTTATTATTAATGTAAATGCCCACTCTTCCTCTTTCCGTTAATTCCACGATAACTTGAAACTAACCACAAACGTACTGTATATCAATGTTCTATACACTTGATATTGACTCTTGACTAACGTGGTTAGTTCGAGCATTAGTGTTATACACTAATAGACTGTTGAAACTACCTGTAGTAAATGTTAAATAAGACTTCTGTGGTTAGTATTGGCGTCGTTATTCTGTATTCCTGAATGTTCGTACCAATTCTTTCTTCGTTGTGTAATCCTGTTTGCTTGTAGCGTGTGTCAAGGGTTTCCACAGGGAAAAAGCAGGAAGGAAATTGCTTCTCCTGAGATTTGTTTTATTCTTTGTTTTTCTTTCTTTTTTTCTTTGAATTGCAATTTAACAAAACAATGATTTTAAGGATAAGCTTATTTTCGTACTTGTTTCGCTGAAGTAATTATAATCTATGTACGACAAGATAATCATTCTAATTTTTCTCATGCAGAAGTCGTTCTATTTGGAATATTACACATTTTTTAAGATAGAATGTTGGCTTACTTTTAATTTATGTTTATTACTTATTCTCACGAAGAGAGGAAGTAAAGTAAGTAGAAACCAACCTGTGTAAGGAGTCTGATAACAGATCAATAGGTTGGTTAGTTCATATAAATTGCTTGTGTTTAGCTCCTGCTGAGATGAAATCCTGCTTCTATGGACTTCTTGGCTTTGCAAAGGATTTTGGCTTCATTTTCTATCAGATAACATTAACTCAGTGCTTCGAACTTTGAAGCCCCAATAGGTTGTTCTCTTTCTCGATACTCTAAAATATAAAACATTTTAAAACGATTGGACAAAAATTGCAGGAGTTATAAGGAATTCACCCACACACAGAGAGACAACAGCTTTTATATTATTGTGACTGCTTTAATTATTAGGCAGTTACAATAAGCAATAATAGACAAAAATTTTCTTTTTATTGACGAATTTTATAGTGTTTGATTTATTATGGGTGATTCCATCTCACAATGGATTAATTGATCTTAATTATGCTACAAATTAGTCTAGTCCACAATAGTCAGTATAATGTGGAAGAAAATCGACATACTCTCAACAACTACTGTTGTTTGTGAAGTGTTGAACTGTTTACAAGAAAAGCTCACCAGTTAGTTGGCCACATAAAGTTTTCCGGGTTTTCTTCACGTGCCTAACACCTAAATAGGGCCCAGTTTTCCGTAGAAAGTCCTTCAGGGAGGTACTTCCCTTGACAGATTTCTTATGTGTTGTCTTCCATCAAATGAATTTAATCTTCACGAAAAACAGGATATAGAAAAGATTTGAACTCGGTTTCACACAACAATAGAATAATTATATACAGTAACTAATAGACCTTGATTTTGAATAGGTTTTTAAGCGAAAATTAAGTGGTCTTAAGAGAAATATTCATTTATGTAGATCCACCGTAGAAAACCAAATAGATAGTTCTTTGTTCTTGAGTTCTGCGCGAAATCGCAGATTCATCATGACCACACTTATGGTAAGAGATTAAAAGAGAATAATTATCTCAAAATTACCCTAAAGGAAAATAATTATCTAAGATTTAGTTGTCGTACAAATGCAAATAAACCTTATATGATGACTCCGTTACATGCTGAAGACGTTTTCGTAAAAAAACAATTAGTATCAAGCAGTGGCGTAGCGAACATAACTGGCGCCCGGGGCATAACTAGCGCCTGACACATTATTGGCGCCCCCTCCCTCTCTCTCTCCAGAAACACATAGTTTGTCTTGGAGACCATTTGGGCGCCCCTCTGCGAGAGACGCCCGGTGCATGATACACCCCCTTGCACCCTCCCTCGCTACGCCACTGGTATCAAGCTTCACACATGACATTAGTATCAAAATTTGGTGCTGCAAGCAAAAATTTTATTTATACAAGACAATCATGCTATATAGAGAGACCTTAGTTATGCAGAGGATATTGCTCAATGTGGACTCCATTCTAAAAATGTAAACTTAAAGATAATTAACAGTATTCAACGGCCGATCGTGATTAATCCTCTGTGATGCTTTTTATGTGCGTTGACATGGTATTTCATAGTGCCAAATTTGAAAAATCCTCGACAAATCACACGCCAAACTCGCGACCATTAAGATTCAAAGCGCCATAAATGCCACAGCGGTGATTTCGTGGAAGACATTTCCGGAAATTTTCATTTCCGGAAATGTCTTCCACGTGTCCTAAAATGTCACCATTCTAGATTTGGTTGTACTTTGTACTTCGAAATATCTCTCTAGACAGCTTGAATGGGTTAGTTTAATTACGATCACCTGGTATAATAAGTTTTTTTTTTTTCAAAAAGTTTAATTTTTCAATTTTAATATTAAATTTAAAATGGAAAAATCAGTAAAATTAAATTCTTTCAATTTTTACGTATGAGAGAGAAAGTAAGTAAATTTCTTATTTTCTATATTTCGCTTCTATCTGCGATATTAATAAATGTGTTTTGGCATAGCTTCTAAGTAATTTCGTAATTAAATTACTCTCGAATTTTAAAAATTGAATGTACTTTTTTAAAATAATTTATTGAGTTAATATTAAATTAGCAAATAGTCCAATTCATCGATTTGTTTACATCATAAAATTAAGTTATAAGAAGTTTGTTAAATTATAAAAACAAATGTTTTAATGAACTTTGCACTTTTGATAGATTATATCGCTGATATATTATAGTTAAGTAGATATAATCCTTTTCAATTGACTCAGAATTGTATTCACGTATTAATGAAAGATTATTCATGATAACGTCATAACTTAAATTCCTTGTAAATCATGTTATTAATTAACTGATGCTTAGAATTGATAACTATATTAATAAATTCTTAAATTTTACTAAACTAATTATAAAATATGTTAAGAAGGAATGTTTTTATGAGAAAGATCGTTTATAAATTACGTAACGCTGTTTTTATACATTTCAACTATTTTTCCACACCTTGTAACGCCCCGTAACACTGTCGCACATACCAAAATCGCGTAACGCAAGTCATGGATTGTACCGAACGTTACACTATTTATTAATTGCATGTGTGACGTACAATGTGGTGTATAAACGGTACAATTCGCTATACGACACTTCAGAAACAAAAATTATTCATTCTGTTTTACTCAGGGGTTGACACCCTGAGACGTAACGTTTTTTTAAACATCCCCACTCCCTATAATGCATCGTAACGATTACCTTCATACCCACCCATCATTATATGAGATAAATTTATTGAAAGATAAATAATATTATTACATAATTTTCTATATTGGATGTTGCATAGATAATATTTTTGTACGAATCGGTCCATAAGATAAATCGCAGGAGCGATTGTAGCAACTGTCACAAACATCAAGATAAACACACAAGCACCCAACGGTGACGGAGGCTTGATTGGACAGCTGCTTCTTACAGTGCAGACGTGTATTTTACCGGATTTTCATCATTAGTAATACTTAAAATAATGTAAATAAATGCCCGTCGGTTAAGTTGTTTACTGCATTTCTCCATGAGGTTTGTTACGTAATCTTGCTGGCTTGTGTTTATCGTTGTTGTTTTGTCGTTTTTTTCGTTTTTCTAAGCTGGAAGGCATCCAATAGAATGTTTCGACAGCACAAATCCAATCTATCCCATTAGTAATCCAATAACTAAATGTCTCCTGGAGTTTCGGTGGGATCGATGCACTTGTTTGTAAACGTTTTCTTCGTTTCCTAACAGATGGAAGCACCATGTTTAACTTTCAGAAATTCAATGGAAATTTTAAAAGAACAATTATAAATTTATATACAACAAAATGTCATAAGATTAGAAGGATTTTTTAATATATGAAAGTTTATTTCAATAAGAAATTTTCTCATAAATAATAATCTAATAATTTTAAATATTTCTAAAAAATACTGAAGGATATTCTTCATTTCTTTCGTGATGAGAAATTTTACGGAATTCCAGGACTTTTCTGGGAGTGGTCTGTCCTGAATACGTCGGGCCTCGTCTCTCACCATTCGACTACCTTATTGTGGGGCTGGTCGAACCCACGATAAGCTTGTGTTACTATATAGCTTCTCAGCTTCTACAATTTACTTATTTGATTTTTTATATTATCTTTTATTATTACAAAATATGCTTTGTGACGTAATACGTCTATGTTAAAGGATACACTAGAAAGATTGTGTGACAGAAGCGAGTTATACTTTACGAAAGTTTATTTTATGTCACAGCCAATTAGAACCAGAGTTTCATCTATGACACATGATCTATATTCTATCAGTCACACAAGTATTCGTCTCCAGCAAACCGGATGTGTCGTCTTTATTTATCTCTCGCTTCGAAGACATAATTGACGATTTCAAATACTTATAACGCATTTTGATTTCAAAGTTAGTCGTAATCTGCATATATTTCGGTGGTATTTACGTATTTATTAAATACTTTCCTAATTTTTGACGTAAATTCTTTGACAGGCTTAAAGGATCGCATTACATTAAACGTGCGAAACATCATTGGAGTGCAATTGTAAACACGCTGTTCATTGCCTTCAAATTTTACACCCGAACAATGGGGCACACATCGAGCGAAATATAGTGCCAAGCAGCAACTCAACACTTCTTACATGTACCGGTTCAGTACTACTAAAAGTAAGAAAAACGTAATAACTATAATGATAAAAAGGAAGGAGTGACACAAGAAAAAATTACTAGATTGCGAGTGTCACTATTAGAAAAAGTTGAAAAACACTGCCATGGATCTAGAGATATTACGTATGAAATATATTACAAATCACGAGCTTTCAAAATCTGCAATTGGATTTTATGTAGGGCACAAGGTTTGTAAATTACAGGCATATAATTTGCCATATAATGGCATTTGTCGTACTGTGTTTCCTATCAATCATTGTTGAATCATTTGGTTACTTATTCTACTAAATTTACTGAACTCTTTACAATTATGACACAAGAAGATCGTGATACTATTCCCATAACTTTAGCAGGGGACTTTAACATGGACTTAAAGAAAACAGAAGACAAACTTTATAATTTTATGAAAGATACGTTTGACATAAAATTAACGTCTAATCCACAACTCGGTACTGCCAGATCAGAATCTTTCGTAGATATGGTGTGTGGGAGAAATGTTTAAACCTTAATAACCAGTAATCAAACTGATACTTGAAAATCCATGCATCATATGTTAAATATAATATAAAGAGAATGTACGAGCCAGAATTACAATTTTTAATTATATTTTTTAATTTATTTAAATTAAAATATATTTCTTCCATCTCAATTTAATGGAATCTTGCCCCTGTACATCATACATTCCTGTAAACAATGGAGTCATGCCGGTCATCTATCTAAAGCTGTTTAGGAGAAAAATTTGAATTAAACTCACGTGACTTTCGTTTTCGACCGGAAGTTTGTTTATAGTTAATCTGAGTCTCCTGTCTATAATTATCCATATCTTGTCCCGACTTTCATCTATCTAACACCATTTTTGAGATTAAGGAAGGACAGACATACAGATGGACGACAGCGGGAATTTATAGGTCAACAAATTGCAGCCCAAATACTAGCACAATAATGTATAAAAACATTTGATTGTCATTTGAAGATGAATGGTTCCACTCACTTTTTTTGATAAAAATATTCACATTATTTTCAAACATATCGCGATTTTGTCACAAACATCAGAAAACCCTTCCGGAAAAAATAAATAAATAATTCAGATCTAGTCTTAGTTTAGTATAGAGTAATAAACTTTGATTAATCATGAAAAACTTCTTAATATATAATGACGGAAGAATGGACGGACAGACGAACGGACGACAGTGGGAATTTACATATCTACAATTACTTCTTGATTTTCTGGAACATCAGTATACTGAGATAGTACAAGTTATTAAGTACAATTTACTAAATAAATTTTAATCACTGCTTAATTTATATTTCATGAAACAATAACACTACATCATAAATATTTTACAATATGTATTGTTTGTAATTCTTACAAATATTACAGGTAGAATTATCAGTAGAATAGTAAAAGTATCAGATTCTGAAATATTAAATGATATTCCTAATCTGCCAATCAAATTTATAATAATTCATGAATATTGTAACGCTCCTATATTAACTTATGTAAGATATTCTAAAATATTTTAATTTAAAAAAAAAATCACGTCACTTCCAGTCCAGAACGGAAGTTCGTATACAAGTGTTTCCATATTTGGTCTCGATTTTCAATTATATAACTTCATTCTCGAGATTAACGGAGGACAGACAGAGGGTCTACAATTTCAAAATTACAGTCCAATAATTAAATAATTATCTTGAGTTATTATAAAAGAAAATTTGCCAAACTTTACTGTGTTAATTAAATTTAAATTGAAAAAATAATAAACAAATACTGTATTATAAACGGTATTCTGATCAATCACTGTATAATACATATCTCCCCATAATTTAATACGTACACACCTTCATTACTGTAGGAATAACATTTTATTCATTACAATATAATATATGTATAATTACATGATTACTTATTTACTCATCCAACCAATCAATGGAAAGAAGTGCATTGTCTATAAAGGTTCTTTTAATTAATGCACCAATTGGTTCCCATTTGGAAGCCATCTTGCATCCGTTCATCTTGCAAAAGATTTAAAGAAATTTATATTGTAAAATTTACATAATCCTGTAAACAATATTCATTAGATACGTAAATCTTGTGTAAATATTTTAGAAAAGTTTAATATTAAACAAAAATAGAAGAATTCGAGAACGTATAACAAAGAGTCGAGCAGTTCTCTCTTTAATTATTAGCATTCATCTTAATTAATCGTAAAGACCAGCGTGTTCAATTCACTATTGATTTTTAAATGAGGATGTTAATTTATCTTATATACAATATATAGGAAAAATTTATTTGCATCTATTCCAGTAAATTAATTTATCTTTTCTAAATATCAATGATATTTCTCTTCAAAAGTCTGTTCTGGTTCAGTAACTGGACAAATGTAAATTTACAAATAAATACACGTTGGCCAAAAACTACTTAAACACTGGAAATGTTAACTTTAATTAATTAACCAAATTAACTACAAAAAAATTACAATTAATTCAATTCTAACTGGTAAATTTAAATCTAATTCTTCAGAACAAACACGCAATTTTTTTCTGACCTTTTCTATCTTGTGGGTTCTAACAAGCGATTAATTATTAATTAATGCGTTTTACTAATTGAAAAACATGTTATTATTTTAAGCAGCTTTCAAAAATATTTAAATTTACAAAAGTTTATAACTATAAAAAAGTACTCCACACTGAAAACAATATTCGAATTCAATAGTTATATATAAGGTTCTACATGCCATTACGTTTTTCTACGTTGAACATACGATTAAGTGGTGATCCTAGATCCAAAATTATAACTAATATAATATCTAAATATCTTTTGAGTCTCTAAGAATGCTAAAGGAATCTAGGAACAGCTTCTCCTGCAAGAAACTTCCCGTCTATTCGTTTACGATACAATGCATTAAAAATAATTCTTATTGTTATTAATATGTAACACAATGCCATATTTGAAAATGCATTGCTACGATTTTTTCATTCATAACGACAAAACATCTCGCATGATACTTTAATGCATTATCTAACATACGATGCATAAAGCTGTAATGCATAAAGCTGTAACGTAGATTTACGAATGCGCTGAAAACATCACGTATTTTTGGTTTCTTTATAAAAATGCTATACAATATTCGCTTGGCAGGTTTTATTACTTCTACTTCCTCTATTGTTGCGTGAAATCTGTCGAAACAGTGTTTTACACTGACCATTCGTTCGCAAAATCTCGAAGTTATTGACTGTTAAACTAATAATAACAAATTTAGGAAGGGCTATCCAATCATCTTTTAAGTATTTTCTATCATAATCAGCGCAAAATTATATTTTATACAATTTAATATATATATATAAGCCTACCTTTTTTATTATTTGTTAAAACATTTACAGATGATCAAATGGCATTAAAAAACAAAATAGTTTGTTGGAATGGACTCTACCAAAAGGCATGTTGGATGCTATCAAGCACGATTCTTCGTATATACTCCGTCTATCAGTGAGGCATTGGATAAAACCACTGAACACAAATTTGCACCTGGCCACGTAAAGTTTATTCGGATTTCTTTACCTGTCTAATAATTAGACAGGTAAAGAAATCCAGGGGAGCTTCAAATCTTTATCTAAACAGAACCAGTTTCCCATAGAAAGTCCTCCACGGAGGAACTTTCTATGGAAAACTGGTTCTGTTTTTCAACTGGTCAACGTAACACATGACATTTGCTAAGTTTGACTTAGCAAATGTCACGTGTTACGTTGCCTTATTCCATAAAATCAGTCAATCGTAGACATCCTTTAAGCCAATGTTCTTTGATTTCTTCTTTAATTATTATTATCTTTATTCAAATATATTATTTACGCATTCATTGAACAAAAATTGCATTATTTTCAGTATTAAAATAGAAAAATATTACATTTTTTAACTTTTTTTTAATAGAAACATAAAAGAATCTTTTAAAAAATAGTATAATTATTATTATTATCATAGTTATTTTTTTATTATTAATACATCTTTAAAAATAAATATATAGCCTAATAAAAACATAACTTTCTATTTAACCATTTCTTTGAATTTTTCATATTCAAATAAAATTATTTGTTGATAAATGTCAAAGTTGATACTTAAATGTCAAATTACTTCTCACACTTGCTAAGATACGTTGAAACATACGTTTAAAAATGTTATAGAATTTAATTTTTTTGGCAATTTTTTGTAAAATCGTATAAATTACAGCAAAATAATACCTTTAATTTACTCTAATCTTTAATAAACTGACGTTGAAAAAAAATGTACATTCTCAGCAAAAATCTTCTTCGGATCACCATCCGGAATTCGAAAAATTCAAATATAAAATTGTTCTCTCGCCAACAAATCGTTCAAGAATCTTCTCGTACGTTTTAATTGCCGTTGCGACCTGCCATAAATAACTTTTATAATCATAAAGCATCATCTTGTTCGGTCTCACAAGTCAGTAGTAAATTTTGTTATAAGCGGAAGAGGATCTCGACTCGTTAGGAACTGTAAAGGTATTACCACAAATTATCCACAAATGTTGTTACACTTAAGTCCATTTACTATTGAGATCTTAATGAACAATTAGCGTTTTATTCATTAACATACTTCTTTTTACAATATGAATTCTAGTGTTTAATTATTACAAAAAAAAAACACCATCCCTCTCTGCTTCACAATAATAATTGTTATTGGTAACTATCAATTATATACAACAATTTCTATAGAAAATATGAGTGTATTATAATAGGTATCATTATAATCATTATCTATAATATTCCACTTGTACCCTTTTACCTCCCTATTCTCTTGACATTTAACTATAAAAATTTTAAAGCATCAATCCCTCTAGTACACAAATCTCTCTGCAAAATTTCAGAAATTTTTGACAGGAGTTATTAAGGTTCAAATTGGGTGAACAAAATCGTGCCCCCCACACACATTAAAAACCTCACATACTGAAAATTCTCCCAAATATTTTTGTATTTTTCGACATTTCGAAACCCCCCAAGTCCAAAAATGGGGAGGTCATCTTTTGTTTGATCGCCATACTTTCCTTCTATTATATATAACAGCCGGGAAGTAAGTTGTCTTTACAAGAAATATCATTTATTATTTTCTACATTTAGAATTATCAGTGAAATATTATTAAATATCATTTTTAGTATATATAGTATTATAAAAACGTCTACACGGTGAAATTTTCTTCCTTTATTGTACGCTCTTGCAACATCTTACTCTATTATTACTCCTCATAAATCCTTCCTGACTCTTGTTTCCATAAGAGCTATGATACAAGATAACCCTCGAAATTGATAATTTAATATACAATTTGATCTCAATCATATAATTAACACGATCGATCTCTTTATCCTTGATCAACTTTTGTTTGAATAATTTAAAACGACTCGATTCATATCTTATAATCCTTCATATTAGGAAATTGGACTTCGCATCTTAAGCTATTTTATATTTATTCATCTCTTCTCTATTTTTACATAATATATATTATCTCACCCGTCTGGCTGTCTGTTCTTCCTTAAACTTCAGAACGGTGTTAGATAGATGAAAATCGAGACCAGATATGGAAAGATTAAGAGCAGGAGGTCCCGAATAACTATATACGAGCTTCCGATCTAGACCGGAAGTTACGTGAATTTATTAGGTATTTATTTTATTAGAAAAACTTAAATTAAATTTCTTAAAGAACAGAAAAGATTTTTAAAGATTATCATTTATAATTAGATCATCAAAACAACTGAACAGATCTTATTAAAAATTTACTTAGAAAAATAAGAATGGTAAATCAATATTTTTATTATTTATTCATCTAATAAAAATTTCCTTCTGACCACATATTCATTAATTTTAATGTCTAACTTCCTTACAGTCTAATATAATATTTAAAAAAGCCTTTGTAGAATATAGAAAGAAATTTATTGCTATCTTTACTAAATTTTAAATTGCTTAATTTCTCCATTCATCACTTACCACGTCTTATAATTTGTGTAAGATATTTAAATTTCAATTTACGATATATTTTTTTCAACTAAAAAATAGGAAAAAAAAAAGTTAGAAGCTCATAAAAGTCACATATAAAATTCTCTATTATTATTATCAATTAGCACTCAACAATAACTGTAAAATTAAATAATTCATGCTTTAAAATATATTTTAAAAATTTAATTTATTTAACGTGAATAAATATAATTATATTTACTATTTTCGCTATCTCGTAGCGTGTCATCCCGTTTTTAATTATAAAAATTTAATCTAGTTTTTTTTAATTAATTTAAAAATAATTTGTAATTAGCTTTGTTTACGAAAATTATATTAATTTTTAATGCAACATGTCTATTTTTTCAACAAGTAAATTCTTTATATTTACACTTAAAATTAATAATCTTCTGATATCTTAATTTCTGATACTGTAAAAATTCGTTGAAAAAACTTTAGTGTGTAATTAATTTGCGATTAATCTTGACACGACTATTAATAATTTCATCAATTTTAACGTTCATTATTCATTATGTTTATACTTAATAAAACAAAGAAATAAAAATAATGTGAAGACAATCATTCATGTCATCATTTTTTTTATACTTCATTTTGTAGAAGTCAAATCTTCTTCGTGTATGACAGAATCTATTGCGGTTCTTGATGTCAGATCCATCAAATAATTTCATCATTTTTTACTGTACTCATCTATTATCTTCTGAAAAAATATATATATATTTTTTCATTTTTAATCTTCTTGAACGGTATTTTTATTTTATATTTAATTTCATTGAATACGTGCTATAAACGTTAACATTTAACGCGTGTGAATAAAGAATTCCGTAGAGGAATTCCTGGTGAAATTCTTAAACCTACTAGCTTAGGATTGTAGAATAATACTTTATAAGTGTCTATGTATGAAATTATAATTAAATTGTAAGAAATATAAAGGGCGGTTCGTTAATTAAATGTACAGTTTAATGGGGAGAGGTAGAGCAAATTATATCATTGTACACAATGGAAGAAAGGGGGATCGATGAGGTGGATATTTTGGCATGATAATTTGTTCTTGTACGCGTTATGTAAATAAATTATTAGTTTAAAAAATTTGCAAAGCTTTTTAAGTCATTTCTGCAATGTGTTCATCAGTGTGCGAGCGGATAATACTACTGAATACAGGTCGTGGGTTCGAGCCTCACCAATGGGCTAATCAAGTGAAGTTTTCTGGGTTTTCTTCACGTGTGTAACATCTAAACATTGTCCAATTTCCATAGAAACACTTCCATGTGTCTCTCGTAAAACCATTTCTTCAATGTTATAGTGTTCTCATGAACTACCGTACACGCAGTTAAAGGGGGCAATTTGACAAATGTACTGTAGATAATTTTATAAAACATGAAACTGTAAACACGTAATTAACGGACGGCTCCTAATTACAATTTCACATATTTTTATATGGCTTCAGAAAGGGAGGGAATCAAAGTGTATAAATTGCCAAGGTTCTATCTCAATTCCCACAGGTATCGAGAAGCTTATATGTGTAGGTCTATTTAAATTCTTACAGAATGTTACATAAAGATTAAATAAATTTTAAAATTCTGATATTATTTAAACTTTAATAAATTCCTTATTACATGCTTTTTAATTATATTATTAATTAAGATAAGAGAATAGAAGTCGATAAAAATAATTTAAATTTTTATTGATTTAAAAATCTATTTCAAATAATTAAATTATTCCATAATAAAAGACAAGTAATCTTCTCTTAATGAAGTTTGATCGATTGTGAAAAATCATTTTTATTGTTTATTGCGAAAAATAAATTATGTGTTACGTAAAATTAATTTTCAGATAAAAAATAATAATATCTTTTATTTAAAAATATTTAAATACCATTAATCGATTAGTTACATAAAAAACAAAAATCTTACAAATTAAAAATCTCTGTTTATAAACAGAAATGTAAAAATTCATTTAACATAATAAAACACCTGAATTTCACACACAGGTGAAATGAGGTTGGATCAGATTTATTTTACAGGGAAGAATCAAAAATTTACTCACTTACATAAATGTCATATATAAAATTAATGTGTAGATAAGTGAATAAACACTTTTTTTGACCTGCCCGATCTCAAGATTTGTCATCCATCAAGCATTTTTGGGACCAGATGAGATGATAACATCAGCCATTTTACGAGTATGAGAAATCTGTGACTACTCTTCAATTCTTCGCACTTCTACAATCGTTGTCAGAAGGCCAGAGCACTCGATGTATAACGTCACAAATTTAAAATATTCAGATCTTTGTAACATAGGTAATTGCCCATTTGTAACGATTGTCGTCACATTAGCACTTATAAAGTTTCATTCGATTCCACGCCTAACTATTTTATCAATAAGCATAAAGATGGCAAAGAGGTTTATGGAGAAGGACGTGGCTATTACTAATTTCTCTATATCTTTCTTATGCTCCTATATCTTAATATATGTAATATTTAAAAAAAGGAGAGAATTATTAAAAATCTTAAAGCATGTTTTTTTTTAAAAAAAGCAATTAAATGTGTAATGAAATTATCGATAATTATTTCATTTAATTGATTTACAATTAACGTAAACTTTGAAATATCATAAAAGTTTTCTATATTTTAGGATTAGGGTGACAGAGTTGCACTGCTAATATTGTTTTTGAACAAAGAACAGTGCAACTCTGTCACCCTAACCCCACTCCTGACACCAATATGTGAACCACCGGGAGGTCCGACTCCCTCTTATCTCCCGGCGGTTCACATTTTTATTTGTAGAAATACTAAAAGAAATTTCGTATATAAGAAACAAAATGAAATTAAAATAAATTGATAAAAATATCTGATATTTTTCGATTAAAACACCTTAAAAATTTCAATTGTTAATCTGAAAATTAATACTGTATTTTGTTCGTCTTTATAACTTTTAACATTGTTAAGAAATTAATGTAAAAAATAAGTTCTTATATCCTTTTTTCGATAAATCTGTTGTTATTCTGAAAGCGATAGAATTCAGCAAAATAAAAAAGAAAAAATCCTTTAAGAACCTCTGATCAAAGAAAGAAAATAAAAATGTTGAAAGTGCAAGAAAATGTTTTCAGTTGACGTATCGTATTTTCTTCCTTGTGGATTTTTGAAATCAGTTTAATATTTTAAGGTTTTAAAAATTTATCCTGTAAGCAAAAATCGAATTATATATTTATTATATATATATATATATATATATATATATATATTATGTATATAGTAAACACAATGAATTAATTAGAGTATTTCTATGCTTTCAATATGTTATTGAAAATATTTCTTCGATAACTTTATGTAATCTTTATCGATGAATAAAAGATTTCTTTATACTTTTTTTTATATTCGTTTAGTCCGATTTCTTGTTGTTTTTATTGATTGACACCAATTATAGATTTTCATGACTCAGCCAGATTTTTCAAAATCCAATATCGGATCGTGGAATTTCCATTTCATTCTTCTAAAAATCAATAAATATCACAGATAAATCTTTCGCTATTATCTAAACAATAAGAAATTTACGAAAATAGCCATCATTTTCACATCATATATAATCCAAAATAAGAAAAATAGATATTTTATTCAAGGTTGTGTGTTTCTTATATTAAAATCTATGAAATATATTCCCGAATTGATAAAAGTAATTGTTTATATTTCTTATTTTTATGTATGAGATTAATTAATTTGGAAGCTTGGATTATCTTTCAAGATGGTAAGATGAGTTGTATATGAAAACGTATGGTTATCCTCAATTTTATTTATTGCAGAGAATAATAAACTATGTGAATAACTAAGGATTATAAATTGAAACCTATATTTCAAATATTTATAAAAGAAAAAAAATTGGAATAGTCCGGATCGAATTCGAACTCGTATCTCTGAAGAGACATAAGGGAAATCTTTTGCCGGTATCAATATTAAGTTATGATGGATTAATAATGATATATTGCTTATATTACATATATTTTGTGGAAAAAATATAAATTTTGAGAATTTGATATCTTATATCGATATTTAAAATAGCATTTAGGTTTTCATAGCAAGATTGATAACGTAATAGAAGATTTTGACAAGGTGATATTTCTATCACCATATCAAAATCTTCTTCAATCTAGTGCAGCAATTTCCAACCTTTTAAGAGCTGATTCTTAACAGTTTTTCAACCAAGAAACGTTAGAAATTGAAATATTGGAATCCTCGAAATATTATATTTAACTTTATACTTTTTATAACATTATAGATATAACGAAAATTACTTTTGTGCAGATAAGTTGTATGAAAGATCCATCTGCAACTGTACTGTAAGGTTTAGCCTTTTAAATTTTATTGTAGTTAAACAACACTCAGCTACACTAAATATGCGTAAACATTATAATACATAACATTATCAATTCTATTATTAACAACGCTTTATCGGTCATTATGACTATACTATATTTGGTATGCTTCAATCTATGAGTTGATATATATCAATTTATAGCTATGTTCTAAGAAATGTGAACGTATTAAAATTATTTTTACATGTTAAATATATGCAATGTTATATAAGTACCTTTGTTATAATAGTATAATATAAATAATTATATTTCTCTATTAAATCAATTGAAATTAGAATTTATGGAAACAAAGCTTTGACAGATAGTTTCGTATATAACTTATGACCTCAAGAGGTAGGCCTACCAAATCAAGTTAGAAATTTCTGATTTAAAAAATATAAATTTAAATTTTTTTTATATTTTAACTTTTTAATATTTTTATTTTTAATTAATTTCTTTTCGAACATAACGGAAATCCATATCCATTCGGCTTTTATTTTACTCTCATTGTAAACATGTGTAGATTTGTCTTATAAACTTGAATTAAAACTATTATAATGAATTTTTTATGGCTGATATGGTTGAGATAATTAAGGAGTCAGCCTACTGCTCTGGGGATTCCTCAATCGAATCCCAGCCAGTCTTAAACTTTTTATAGATGGTGAGGCGCACAATGACTCGAATATGTCAGGCCATTGTAGACCTGGATGAACCCTCGATGAGCTTGAAAAGTCTTCTTAGAATTCTCGATGCCCTCTTAGAGTGCATCAAGAATTGAAAGAACGAAAAAAATCTATTGGCATAGTAATGTTCAAAATATAACCACTTAGTCGGTGTAACGTAACACAAAGTTTATATTTACAATATAAATGTACAAAATAATACAAATTACGGTCACAATTAAATATGCACAAACACTAATCCAACGACAACCGACTATTCCCGTAGACGTTCGTCGAAAGAAACTCCTTACGACCTCCACAAACAGACTTGTAATTAACACCACCTCCGAGTCAGGAACAAGTTCGTACTCAACCACTGGAGTATACTTTCCCCAGATTTCCTCCAACGAGAGAGACAGTTAGCACTTCGATAACGACGATCCTAATCCGATCCGATCCTCCCGATACGAACTCAGCCGATCCCGATACGAACTCACGATACCAGCTCACGATACGAACTCCCGTTCCCGCCGAAACCACGGCTTAAATAGTCCCAACGTTCGAATCGTCCGCCAATCAAATTTGAATTCTTCCACAACGGCCGCCAACGGTCACTTCCCGCCGGCCAATCGTCGGTCTGTCGTCGACTTGAAACTCAACGGTTCTTCTAACGGTCGTTTCTAACGGCCGATCCTAACGGCTTTTCCGTTATGAAAGTTCGTTATAATAAACCAGGGCGGAAATCGCTCGCCTAGCGATTCCAAACCCTACAGGCATCTTAACTTTTGGGAAAATTATCGATTTTCTATAGTTCTGATTTGTCAGTGTTTCTTGTAAATCTTTTCGATTATTTCATTATATAATAAAGTGGTTAGATTTACCTTAGGTAGCCAAAAGGGCGGCTTGTCTCTGATTCCAGCAAAACAGAAGGGAAACTGTGGGGACGCACGTTCTAACCTAACCTAACCTAACCTATTCTAATAAATTAGCATAATTATTACCAACCAAATTAT
Source organism: Centruroides vittatus (assembly GCF_030686945.1). Classification (NCBI taxonomy): domain Eukaryota; kingdom Metazoa; phylum Arthropoda; class Arachnida; order Scorpiones; family Buthidae; genus Centruroides; species Centruroides vittatus. The sequence goes on from NW_027120671.1 coordinate 631,006, forward strand.
TAGAATAGGTTAGGTTAGGTTAGGTTAGAACGTGCGTCCCACTGTTTCCCTTCTGTTTGCTGGAATCAGAGCCGCCATTTTGAATACCTAAGGTACATTTAACCAATAAATTTAAAAAGAAAAATAAAATTGTTGAATAAAATATATTAATAATATATCCAGATGATATAATATATTCGCTATAAACAATCCAAACGATATAAATTTTTAATCTGTCTACGACACATTTCATTAGTTTACTACTTGTTTTTATATTAAAATAGCGACAATAAATTTTCAAAATTCGTATTGTTTTAGTCAATCTAAAATGTGATTTTGAAATCATCATTTTATGTGGAAGTTTTCTTTAATATTTAAATTTAAACATTACTTTCAGTATTTAAAAAAACAGAGCAATTGAATTAATTTTCCGTCTTTCATTAGTAATATACTGTACAGTACAATGCCAGTTAGGCCTGGCTTTCGTAATAAATCTTGAGATAATCTTTAATTACTAATTTAATCCAAAATGTGAACCAGTTATTAATAATATAATTGCTAAAGTGATTATAGTTTAAGGTTTTAAAGTTATGAATTAATTAGTTTACGTTAAATAAGATAACATATTCATATTATTCTGTATTTCACTAAAATACTTATTGGATTTTCACTGTTCTGAAATCTTCTTTTGGTGATTTTACATTGGTTGGACTAAGTAAAGAAATTCAACATTTGGAGGTACCTCTTAAGAGAACAACAGATTTTTTAGGCATTAGATACGTGAAGAAAACCGGAAATTTCACATGGCCAGCATGTTGGTGAGGCCCGAACCCGCTATAAATTACGTGTTCTGTAGTTTTATCCACTCAGACATCGTGATTTTATATGAAAAAATGCTTGCAAATACTATATTCACAATCTTGTTAATATATCTACAAGTATATAATCATTTAAAGTGTATTATTTAATATCTCGTCATTTTTTTCAATGATTTCATTTACCTGTATTTTCTTAAATGATAGATAAACGATTACTTTATTTCACGTGATAAATCTTCTTCGTAGTTGGAAACATTAAATAAATACTTCTGTTTTATCGTGTAATTTTTTTTTTAATGTTAGTAAATAAAAATTCGCATCCAAAGTATAAACTCTTCAGATAAATTACCAAAATTTTGGTTTCAGAATTTCATATTTCCTGATGTAATGATCCGAACAAGTCAATGAATTTCCGACGAAAAATTCTGCTCTTACAAAGAAATATTTTAACATGTATACACCTTCGAATTGTATTTGTACAGAAGTATATTTAATACATCATTACTTAGTCAAATTTACTAATTTATTCTTTGTCTCAGATTGTAAATCGACTTACTGAAGAGGTCATTCATCTTTTTGACATTTTACAATTTATCATAAAGTCACCCATTTCATTTTATGTCTTAACAGTAATTTATTACTTTGTGTCTTCTATTTTTTTTTTTTTTTTTTTTTTTTTTTTTTGTAAAAGACAAAAGTCGGTTAATGCTCTTAACAGACAACTCCATTAGAAAACATCAGATATAGTAATAAATTAAATTTATAAATTTATTACTATTTTTTATAATATATGTTACACTTTTTAACATCAAAGAATATTGATGTTTCTATTTATTAAATTGGCATATTTTATTTTAAAAAATAAATGCTGTATTATATAATTTTTGAGTAAAATTATTGGTGTAAAATTCACTATGGTTTCTAGTCTAAAAACATCACCGAACAGTTCAAATGATGCCATATCACAGGAATTAAATTGGAATAGCGGGGTAATGCAGCGCAATATTCGGGCAATCTACCAAGAAGGGGGCCTCCTAGGAGGAATTTCTACGAAAAACACGTGAAGAAAATCCAGAAAAGGCACGAACCCATGACAATTACTAGTGTTTAGTTGCATTATCACTCCGCCAGTGGTGGGAATCTCATTACAGACAGTGCCACCATTTGACTCGGGGCTTCTTAGCCGACCCATCAGTTGCCAAGCGGATCCGTTCATTAAACACTGGAGTTTGGTCGCCTCTCCAAGATGGGCTGGCACTTGGAGTTTTCTGGATTTTCTCCACGTCTGTAACGTCTGAATATGAATAAGGGCCGGTTTCCCTTAAAAAGACCTCCCGAACGGCATTCTCTTAGGCAGATCGTCCCAAGTGTTGCGTTGTCATAACTTAAAAACAAAACAATCTTGTAAGTCTTAAAACATTAGTTCTTGTGATATAAAAGAGTTTTAAAATTTGATAAAATTGAAAAATGATACATTTAAGACAATTTAATTAATCTAGTGGAAATTTAGGAAATCTCTTGTGTTGTACTGCAGTAGAATATTTTAATTAAAGTATTATTATTTTCTTTTTAAATTGTCAAATTTTCTTCTTAATTAATCGAATAATATCGGAATTTGTAAAGTTTAAATAGGAATTATCGGTTTGCAAATAGTAATCGATATTTTAGACAGATTAAATTCGCAATTGAATTTGATCCATCACTACGAACGGAATTCACATTACAGAATTTACAATATTGACCTAGTTTAATAATTAAAATGCAAGATTACGAAGTATTCATCTCCATTTCTCATGAAAAGAGCAATATATCACTGTTATATATCGATTAATAATGGCATGGCATTCAATATAAACATTCTTGTTCATTGAAACGGAATCGCATGAAAGAGAAATGATTTTCTTTACAATTCGATATTGAAGCTATGGAACTATTCCAGTAATGTTAGAAAAAACTTCAGAAATCCACAATAAAATGAGAATATTTTATTCATTTCTTTACAGATAAGATTTTTCTAATATATATATATATTTAATAACCTTAAAAATAGCTGTAATGATAATAATAATAATTTTAAGAAAAAAATACTCTACTTTTCATAATATAAACAAAATTTTATTCTTTAAATTTCTCTCAAAAAAATTATATAAAAATTAATTTTGTTTTATTATTATTTTAATTTACATATAATTAAGTATTGATATTTTAATTCTATTTTTAACGAGCAATTATTGGGCTTTTCAAATTGCAGACTGTAAATTCTTACTGTTGTCTCGCTGTCTGTCCTTCCTTAATCTAATGAACGAAGTTAGATAGATAAAATTCGGGACCATGTATGGGAAGCTTAGGAACAGGAGGCCCTGATTAATTATACAAGAACTTCCTTTTTGGATCGGAAGTTACGTAATTTTAATTTAAAAATTAATTTTTTCCTGAAAAAAGTTAGATAGATGGCAAGCAAAACTCCATTGTAGCAGGAAAAGTATGATATACAGGGGCAAGGTATTACTAATTTCAGATCAAGAGCATATACTGTATTTTTAATTTATTTAACTTAAAATATATCCCTTGATTTTAGAAGTGTCTTGCCCCTATACATCATACTTTTTCTTTTAACAATAGGGTCATGCCAGTCATCTATCTAACTCTATTTAGAGGAAAATTTTTGAATTGAAATCACGTGGCTTTCGATGCAAATCGGAAGTTCGTATGTAGTTAATCGGAGCCTCCTGCCCCTAAGCTTTTCATATATGGTCCCGACATTCATCTAACTTCGTTTACAAGATTAAGGAAGGACAAACAGACAGAGAAACGACAGAGGAAATTTATAGGTCTGAAATTTTTTGAAATTGCAGCCAAATAATACTTTATAGGTTATATAATACTAATAAATAAATAATAAATAACAGGTTATTTATATTTGAAATAGAATATTTTACGTATTTATTTCACAATAATACCGAAACAGAAGAAAAAAACATCTGTATTTTTTTATTTGATATGTGAAATAAACACGTATTTTATTAAGAATGCATTATTTTTTCTATTAAAGTTTAAAAGTGTTTTTACTTATAACTTAATTATTTAACTATTTACTTACTTATTTAGAATTAAACAAACTTTTACTCATTTTTACTGCTTATCATTTATTAAATCATATAAAAACAATGATAAAACGAGTAGTCATTTATTATGCCATCGTCACAATGTCGGGTTGCAATTTTTAATCATATTTTTAATTTATTTAATTTAAAATGTGGGCATTAATTTTAGTAATCTCTTGTCCCCGCACATCATGCTCTTCCTGTTAACAATAGAGTCAGTTATCTATCTAACTCTGTTTAGGGGAAAAGTTTTGAATTGAAATAACGTGACTTTCAGTGCAAACCGAAAGTTCGTATATTGGGGTTTTCTGCCCCTAAGCTTTCCACATCTGGTATCGACTTTTATCTTTCCAATTCCGTTCAGATTAAGGAAGGACAGACAGACTGATGCCAGTGGTTATTTATAGGTCAGCAATTTCAAAATTGCTGCCAAATTATTTCTATTCATTTTTTATTATTGCTTGAATCTTGCCTCCTACATGAACATCTGTAAAAAAATTTTCATTTTTTAGAGCGATTATTTGATAAAATGTAATAAATATTAATTTTATTTTTATGTCAATATTCTGTGCAAACAAATTACATAATTTTAAAATTTCTTATAATATAAAATCGATATTTCTCTAGTCTTTTCAATGATGAAGGATTACTTGTTTCTCTTCTAAGGTTGTCTTCAAATTTTATATCAAAATGTTCCTTCCTTAATTTTATTGAACAGAAAATAAAATTATTTTTTAAGTCTTGTAAATTATTTTGAATCTATATTTTTCACCAAAATTTGTATTAAAAAATCTGCTTTAATGAAATAATTGGACAATCATCGAAGATAAATAAAGATCCAAAAATTTCATTAAATGTATTTTTAAGAACAATATGGGAAACTTTTTAAAAATAATGTGCAATGTCTGACAATAAGAAACTTTCCAAACAACACATTCACGTGCTGTTGCTCTATCACTTCAAAAATAGTCACAGACAGATTTGCTACAATTGGTTTAAGGAATTCAAGGATGGATATTTCTCGCTTGAAGACGAACACCATGCAGGCAACTGATAGACGATAATCCAGTATTGACCATCTGCGTATTAGTGCAACAACTTGAGTGTTCCCGTACACTCCAAAAGTTAACAAAGTCCGATACCACCACGACAACACGCCAGCACATAGAGCAAAGAAACTGGTCGTCTGTGCTGGAGGTTTTGCCTCATTCACCTTACAGCCCCAGATTTGGGCCCAACTGGCTGCCCTACAAAACCATATTGCCAATAAACAATTCAATGACAATACAAAAATCCCGCTCGTTCTATCTTCGAAGGATTGAAAGTTTGCAGCAAAGGTGGCAAGATGTAATTGATATTGACAATGATTACCTAAAAGACTAAACTGTAATCGATGTTCAGTCAATTGTCAATAAAGATTTTTTCTTTTCAAAATATCTAAATTCAAGTTTATAACCTGGTATATGATAGGAGATCGCCCACCTCTTCCACCATCCTTCCTATACCAATCTCGGAAATATGACCAATAAAAACGTTTTTCTTATTTTTTAAAAATATATTAAAATTATTTTATGTTACCGTCATTTATAGGTTTGGCTGTATAATATTTTTGTTGATTTTATTCGTTGGAAAATAAATAAATAAAAATATATTAGAAGATTCTTCAAAAGTATGTGTCTAATATAATAAAAAATTCTTCTCGTAATGAAATACATTTTCAATGGAAATCGTAAAGATGTGGACGTTGTTATATTACTAGAGCATGGCTATTCAAAAGTATACGATGTGGAGTAGAATATCCAAGAAATCTATTATTAGACTGTATCTTTCGAAATAACTAAAGCAAATTAGCATATATTTTTATTCGAGTAAGGAGAGTTGAGAAGAATCTTGCTTACATACCATAATAATAAAAAAATACACTTAGAAGCATAAACATCCGCAGAAATATTTTCAGGACGGGGTAAAGTTTGAAGTCACTTAATAACATCAATAAATTTTTATTTAATTGTTTAATTTTGGGGGTTTTTAAGAGGTTTTTTAACAGGGTGCAAGGTTACATATCTCAATTGCTTTTACGATAATTTATGTAATTTTTACTCGATCCCAGGGAGGGACAAGTGCCCTGTTTGCCCCCTTCTACACACGCCCATGCTTAAAAAGAATATATTTGAATAAATATAGTTCATAATATCGATGAAAATAGATAATAAATAATTAGAAACTTTGTATTTTCTAAATGACTAATTTACTTGTTAAAAGGATGTATCGTGTATCATGAAAGGTCGTGATTGTTAAAGTATATTTTATAATAGGATATAAAAAGAAAAGAGTTTGTTCATCGGAAATAAATCTAAATATAGAATTATTTTTAAAAAATAATAGGTACTGTTTACATCAGTATTATTTTATAAATATAATTATTAAATAACGAATATTTAATAACAATTTAAATTATAACATAAATACTTTAATATATTGATTTTTTACACATTAAAGTATAATAAAATGTTATTTATAAAACTTTTAAGTATTAAAATTAACTATTTTCTTCTAATACATAAATATTTAAATTTAATTATTTAATTTAAATAATGTAATTAAGAAATTTCATATTACAATCGAACCTTCATAAGCGGTCACATGTCTTGCCTCTGTACATCATACTTTACCTCATGACAGTAGAGTCGTGCAGTAATCTATCTAACTCCGTTCAGGAGAAAATTTTTGAATTGAAATAACGTGACTTTCTGCCCAACCGGAAGTACGTATATCACCATTCTCGAGATTAAGGAAAGACAGACAGACAGTGATACGGACGACAGTGAGAATTTACAGTTCTACAATATTTTTCAAATTGCAAGCCAATTATACATTTTTTAAATATTCCAACAAATTTTATATCAATATATTCAATTTTTAATTACTTATCATTACATTCATATTTAGTACAAAAATAATTTTTAAAATAAACTCAGAAGATTTTTAGATTTATTTTAACAATATTTTAATAATTATGCTTGAATATTATGTAAAGTTTTTAAACTTTATTAACAGTTGTGTACAGTGTAATTATTTTAATGTGCTAATAATTTAATTATAAATTTAATAGAAATACTATTGTTACTTGTTTGTGACTGATCTGATGTCAATGGTTAATTTAAAAAAATAAAAAAAACAGGTGCGAAAGATGCCATTGTATATAATTTTGAGAGAAAACGTAACTCATCTCTGGACTATTCGGTGCTAAACAACTCACCTCTGGGCAACTTGGCACTACGACAACACGCCACCAAACAACTCGGCATCGAAAAATCTAGCCCTGTATCAACAGCGAAGCTGTTCCTTATTCATTTGTCTTTCTATCCATATAATTTCCGTTTTGATTATATTACTTTGTTACATAGTAAACAACTTTATATAAACAAAGTATTTTATATCCGTTTGTTTTCTAAAATTTTTTATAGCTAAACCAATTGTTAAAATTATAATTTCCTTTGAGACCAAAACCGCTTTCATTCTTACTCCAGTAGACATTTCTAAATTATTTAACAGAAAACAATGATAAATGACACTCGAAGAAACTCTTTGTTTCCAAATAGATTTATGGGAAATAGGGAGGATGACGGTTGTTAAAGCTTAATCTAAATCCTACTTTTCTTGTTAGCAATAGAGTCATGTCGGTCATCTTTCTAAATTCATTCTCGGAGAAAAATTTTCCGATAGAAATAACGTGATTCCGGATCAAACCGGAAGTTCGTATATACAGTTAATCGAGGGCTCCTACTCTTAAGCTTTCCATATCTGGTCTCGACTTCCATCTATCTAACTCCATTATTTTAAAAATGAGGTAGGACCTTGTCGAGTTGTCACAATTCGCGTTATCGCGTAACGAGAGAAATGCAAATGATATTGTGCTTATGAACTGTAACGGTGTGAGAAGACTGCAGTGACCTTTGGCACGTGTGTTGAAGTTGTTTCCTGAAAAGGAAAACGTTGGAAGAGTTGCCAAATTACCTGTCGCCAATAGTGAAATAAGATTTGAGTTTATAAAAGCCCAAATTACAGCATGACATAGGAAGTGCAAAAGTTCACAGGACGACTTTAGAAAGCGTTTCACAAGAATGCGTAAGGGGCGTCAGTTCAAACCCCTTAAAGGATTAAATTTGTGATTCATTTTACTTTTTACTCCTTTATTGTGGATCTGTGTTCATTGGTTTGCCCGCTGGGCAACAGGGGAGAGGATGTTGTGACTGATGTCAATGGATAATTTAAGGTTAATTAAGGTTAATTAATTTAAGTAAATTTTTTTAAAAAAGGCCTGAAAGTGGATATCTGTATGTAGATTTAAGTCGGTTTTTTTCAAATGCTGTCTGTAACTAGCTTTTTAGAATTAAAACGTAGTAAAACGCCCACTCCCATGTAAAAAGTGTCTTGGTGATTTTAAGCTTATATATACATAGAAGAGAGGGAGAAGGGGAGTTAAATTTCTCTTAAGAAATGAATTTATTCTTTTTTTTTATTTAAAGAATTCAAGATAATTTCGTATAAAGTTTTTTTTTATTTAATAAATTTATATCTGACTTATGCTAACTTAACACAATACCTGAACGATCTTCCAAGAGAATGCCTCCCTAAAAGACTTTCTATCGGAAACTGTTCTCTATTTAGAGGTTAGACACGTGAAGAAGACCTAGAAAACTTCACGTGATTAGTCCATTGGTGAGGCGCGAACCCGAGACCATTATTCAGTGGTTTTATACTAGTGGGCAATTGTACATTTGTGGGCATAGGCAGCAAGGATCTTATAGTATCGTGTTCCCGCAGTTAGTACAGCAAATTTTATTTGTATTTACTCTTCAATTTTTATTATTATTAAGGATACTTTTGTATCTCTGTATCTCAGTTTACTAATTTATAAATCATATTAAATTCAGAATTAGTTTCGTTAGAGATGGTTAAAAAAAGTTTTATTTCTACAACATCTCTTCGAATTTTATTGGTTTTATTTAATAAGAAAGTTTCTATATTTATTGTTCTGTCTTTACATCAATACAATTGTTAATTATTTATATAATTTAACAGATTTTATTAACTGTATTCATAAATTTATACGTAACGATTAATGATAAGTTTATCTCGCCTCCACTAATAAATTCTGAAGCCCTTTTTCAGATTGATGACTTCTTGTTATAAACTCTGAAAGGAAAAAAAAGTATTAATCGAAACTTATTAATAAACTTATAAATAGAATATTGATTAATTTCTTATATTAATTAAAATAAAAAAATTAATGAGTTTTATAGTAAATTACTAGTTATCTCCATAATTTTAAGCTTGATAAATAAAGTCTCTAACTAAACTAATGCAGTTAAATTAATGAAAAGTATTGATTTATCAATAACTTTATTTTTAAAACAAAACATTTTTAAATTAATAAGTGTATATTAGTAACACATATTAAAACAATTAAATTTTTAAATAAATAAAATATTTGTTTCTTTCTCAAGCAATAAATTTTATAAATAAATCATGGACAAAGTTTCTTGTCTTTCAACATTTGAAACCTTTCTAACTTCATACTTATAAATTATTAAAGTCGTTAAATGGTATAGTCTGAATGCAATTAAAAGAATTAAGGTGTTATGTACAGGAAGTTTCTTTGATCATCACTCAAACTACAAGTGCTGGTAGATCGATGTCGTGCTCTTATATTTTATAATTCATGTTCTATCTACTATCGATTCCTTAAATTTTTATTAGTCTATTTTGAAGATTTATCTTAAAACAAAACAAAGAAATCGTATTTATTTATTTTAAGTAAATATTATTTCTTTTATTTGCTCTTTTTTCCTCGTGTATATTTTTTTCCTCCTATGTATATCAATATATTTTTTAAAGTTATAAAATTTTATACATATATAAATGAGGATGTTTGTTTGTTCGTTCGTTATGCACTCCTAGGCCGTTCTAATAATCGTTACGAAACTCGGAAGTTACGTTTTCATACTTCAAACCTAGATAATGTCTTAATCTTACCCCAAAATATCAATTAATTTTTGTCTACATTAGTATGCTGGCCCTACATCTATTGGCAAAAAGCTTAAGAAAATAATAAACTAAATATAATTCTTATTTAAACAAGGATATAATTTTAAAAATATGTATATATTATAGTGCGAAATGCATATTATACAATGATGTAGCGCAAAATACACACGCTATTACGCGCCATTACTAAAACAGGAAGCCTGCAGAGTGGAGTTTGCCCCTGTACATCATACTTTTCCTGTTAGCAATAGAGTCGTGCCGGTTATCCATCTAACTCCGTTCAGTAGAAAATATTTGAATTGAAATAACGTGACTTCCGGATTAAACTGGAAGTTCGTATATAGTTAATCTGGGCCTCTTGCTCTTAGTCTTTCCATATCTTGTCTCGGCTTTATCTAACATTCAGCCAAATTAATGTACGTGCGAAATGTTAAGGCATAAAGTATAGCTCGAAGTTTTTTTCTGTGTTGATGTTTATTTTTCCTATTTATTATCATGATGACATTGCATTATTTAAAACTTCCTGTAGTTGTAGTCTGTGTAATGTACACTTTATTCAAATGTTGAATTTTAGTGTCAAATTTTCTTCCATTATTTTTATGCCACAATTTTCAAAAGTTTCCTTTACTTAGATTTTTTTGCTGAGCTTTAAATTTTCATCCTGTTTTACCAGTTTTTTAGGATTACATAAAAGCAATTATTTTCGAATTTCTACAAGATTACTACAAGATCATATAAACAAGTCTTGTATGAATTCTTTCGGACGTTAAGGTTATACATGCGAAGCCATCATAACCTATTTAACACGGACCACTTTTCAAATATTAACAGTATACCAGTATTAATTAGCAGTTGTTGAGCATCTTCTCTTTCGGGAGGAGGTAAACTATTACTCTTGGTCGAATTAACTTCAATCTCCTTCCGCAAAGGTCCTTTCTGTCTATCGAACCATCGGTACGGTAGCATTCAAATATGAAAATTGAATAATATATGATTACTGGCAAGCACAAAATATGTTTTAAGTGGTTTTAGAGAGTGCCGAGTTTAAATATTTGGTCTATTTTTCGCGAAATTTAATTGGTTGCAGATTACCATTTGATATTCGGCTGCGAATGGAACAATTTGTTAGAGCTAATATTAAAAAAATACTGTCTACTTGACTAATGAAATGGTGCCATTTCGTACAATCCGAGTATCGTGATAAACGTGAGAATGGTAGGATGAACTAACTAAACTCTATATAGTCTTAATGTTTGTTATATTATAGTATTTGATTTATAAAAGTAAAAAGGTTATCTTACGTAAGGGTTTATCATACCGAGTGATCAATCTAACACATTTTAAATTAAAATTTCTTTATTCCTCTTCTGTACACAATTTAAATGTTTTTAAAATGCGTTAGATTGTTCACTTGGTGTGATAAACCCTTACGTAAGATAATCTTTGTAGTTATATACATCAAATACTATAATATAATACAACAGAAGAGTTAGAATTACGAAATAAGCTGATAATCTTACAGTTATTACATGTTTGTTCTTATATTTTGCCAGGGCAACGCCGGTCTTACTTTCTAGTATATATTATATTTTAAAACTAGTAGACTGTTACCTTCATATTCACTATATACACTGGCATCTATACTGTATATAGTGTACAGTATATATGTACTGTAAATTAAACAATGTAACGTAATAAATCAATCTGTATTATATTGTTATATGAGTATCTGTAACGGGGAACTTGCTCCCGGAATCAAGTAAAAATTTCCAAAATTATAGTCGTAAAAATGATTGAGATGTGTAATCATACACCCTCCATCGGGGCACTCTTCGTCTGTCTTTTTGTATTAATGTAATGCTGTATCTTCTATAGCCAACTTGTGAAAAAAATCCCCAAAATTAAATAATTACATAAAAATTTATTTTTGATGTAATTATTTGTCTCCAAGCTTTGCCTCCATGAAATTTTTTGCGAACTTCCATATATAGTTACATAAATAAATATAACAGTATCTGAAGATAATTGTAGTTAGAGAGGTAAAAATGTTAATTCTGTAAATAATTCAAATTTCACTTTACAGCAACCATATAAATTACAAAATTTTAATAAATTATGCTGAAAAATATTGGCAGAGAATTTGATAAAGAGAGAAAGTAGGCAATAATGGATAGGAAAGGAAAGAAAAGGAGTAAGACGAGTACAAGATTTATTGATCAAATTATCTGAACTCCTGCCTTGAATCTTCAATGGGAATACAGGGATAGACAAATAAGGCAATATTTTATTGAAGAGATCACTAATCTTGAGTTTGAAGAGTCTGTTGATATACAGTTATTAAATCAGAGTTATTAGCGGCGTATTTCTTTGAGGAAAATAAAGAAAATAATCCTTTGTAGTTGATTCTTTCTTATGATAATTAGTTTTAAACATGAAATTTATTAGAAATTCTATTATGTTTCAGATAAATAAATTTAAAACTCAAATTGTCATTTCGATTAAAAATAGAAGAGGAAGAAATGTACATTTTAATTGGTACAATTTATTTATACAAACGAATTTTTTTAACTTTTGTTTATTTTGTTTAAGTATTAATTCATTCTAAATTAGTAATATGTTAAGATATTCAACAAATAAATCCAGGTATCTCTCGGGTTTACAATCGATTTTTATTTGAAAATTTAATTGAATTCCCATAAAAACAAGTGGAATTATTTTATCTGATAAACAACAAAAAACAGGATTTTTTCGAATGTGAATTGTGAATTAATATAAATAAAGGAATACATGCATTAAATATTTATAGCTATCAATTATTCCGACTTAAAAAAATGCCAAAACTCATATTTTATTTTATTAAATAATAATTCTTTTCATTATTTTCTTATCTGAAAAACTAGGATATAAGATATAAAAATAGAATAAATTTAATGTGCTTTTTTATTATATAAATTTGCTGCAATAATATTTGAGTTTTTAAATTTAAATGATCATAAATATTAATATAAATTTCCACATTAAATGGTATTTTTATGTTCGAATAATATAAAAACCTTTTATTGCTATCAGTCATTATTAGTGTATACGAAATTTTATTTTGTTATTCTACAATTTTTTATGTTTCTTTAAGTAAAAATAGAAAATAATTATATTTTTATCTCTGAAAATTATAAAGTTTCTTCTCCTTTACATGGGAAACTTCTTAAACTATTTTAAATTATTTAATATATAAATGTATAAAAAAAACAAGTAATCATTTATTATGACATCGTCACAATGCTCTCAATTTTAGTAGTGTCTTGCTCCTGTACATCATACTTTTTCTTTAAACAATGGAGTCATGCTGGTCATTTATCTAACTCTGTTCGGGAGAATATGTTAAGATATTGCAGCTCAATAAACTATATATACTATTTATAACTATTCACTAAATAAAGTAGTTAACTACTTCTTTTAAAAATGGTTATAACAATCTTGTTGTTTAACCGATTTTTAATGTTTTAAATAATTGTTTAATTTCTTTTTATTGGAGAAATATTTAATGTTTTTATTAAAATTATTATTGTTATTATAATTTCTTCGACTTTAACAGTGAAAAAAATTAATATCATTCATTATTTATCTAATATTTTTTTCAGTTTTCACTGTAAACAACGAATGAAAGAGAAAATATATTAATAAAAACAAATACTTTTTTTTAGTTTAGAATTTTTAAATACTTAATTGCTATTTTTTGTATAAATTACTTTTTACTATCGTACTTCAAATTACAGCTTTTAAAAATTTCTATTTTGCGATTAACGTTATTATAACATTTAAAAATGATGCAAACTGAAATTTTCGATGTAATTTTTACATAAAAATTTTATTTATTTTTTCTATTTAATCATTTCTTTCAGATTAATCTTAAATCTTATATGTAAATTTTCGATAAATTACTTTTAAAATAATTTATTAAATTTCTTAAATTATTACACGATATCATCGAAGTGGTTTCTAATTAATGAGTTGTTCTTGTCTTTCTTACTATTAGAGTTAATGAAACTTCCTTTCCATATTGTATTGCTTTATCCAAATTCTGATCCCCTCTTTGAACCCTCCTTTCAATTTCGACCCCCCTTATTTTCCATAATTGAAAAGCACAGAGGGATCCCATAAAATTTAGTTAATCGTTCATTGGAAGCAACCGAATCACGAGAAACAGCATACACAATCGATTTTAACAGTATTTAAAATATATCTCAGTTAATCGATTTTTTGAAATCCTGTGTTTCAGATATTTCTTTTACTTATTTAATATTTCTTTCTAAATATATATGTTTTTTCCTATTAATTTAATAATTTTAGTTAATTTACTATCCAATATACCTCTAGTTAAAAGATGAAAGAAATGAATATTCTTGTCAAAAATTTAAATACTCTTGCTTAAAAGGGCTTGTTAAGTGTAATTTAATATTGGAAATTTAACGAAATTACATTAGATAAATATTTTAAGTAATTTTATTAAGTTATTTTTCTGCTTATTAGATTAAAATGAATTTTAAATAATATGTTTTGTAATACTTCAAGTAATTCTACTTCAAAGGTGTTCTTAAATACATAATTGATCACTTAAAACAATGCTTTTATTCGTTTTTACCTTTTGATGTAATCAGAGAATGTTTCTTCTGGTTTTCTAACTTAAAAAAGCAAAATTTTAAATTATACACCTCTAACTAATTAGGTGGGCGGATAGCCAAGACAATTAAAATGTTAACCTACTGCTCTGAAGAATCCGGAATCGAATCCAGGCTCTTAAAAATTTCCAGGATTTTTTTGAGGTGTGGTCCGTTTTTAGCCCCTCTTCCTCACCATCAGGCCACGAGACTGAATGGATTCAGAAGGTAGAGATAGCAAAAATCCAAGAAAAAATTTTTTGGAAATATCCAGGAAAATTTTTTAGGGAAGATAGGGAAAAACTAGGGAATAATTTTAGAAGAGATAGGGAAAATCAAGGGAAATTTTTAGGGAAGATAGGGAAATCAGGAACATTTTCATAAAAGATAGGGAAATTTTTCCTATCTTTCCTGAATTTTCCCTATCTTCCCTAAAAATATTTTGCTAAAGCATGCTTTCAAAGAATATGTAGTAGTTTTTAAATTTATTTCTATATAAAATGAGCAAGGTAGGTATCAGCTCAGTTTTTGGATTGGTTTAAGGGATGAAGCATGTTAACGGTACAGCTTTCTATAATAATTATAAAATATATTTAACAGATCCCATAAACTTGATATCAGTAGCGTAACTACAACTGATATTAGGGGATGCCCTAATTAGAATGTTCAAGTCTACCCCTGTACCACTGTGGACGTAGCCATTAACGCTGTGAATAAAGAGTTGTATATACATGTGTCACATTTAAATATTTTCCTGCAATTATTTGATTTATTCTTTATTTATTTATTTGCAGAAGAAGGAGGCTACGCTGCTAGTCGGTATAGGAAGTCTTCAGGAACAGTGGCACGTTATCCTATGAGAAAAAAGGGCAATTGCCTAGAGCCATTAACAACGAAAGACCCCAAACCAATCTTTTATAAGAAAATATTCTCCTCAAACTATTAATTACTTCGAAGAAAAATATCTGAAGTCAACACTTTACATAGGCCTCCTAATTCAAATTCACCTGGGCTTCATGAAGCTGTAACGCTTCAACGTTCAGGAAAGAAGCTCTATGTAATTTCTCTTCAAACATGTTGAAATTAGTACAGATTTATTTTTAAAAAATTGAAATTTTGGACTACTTTTCGGTTAATTTCTCTACTTTTTTTCGCTCTTGAGAATCGCTTCAATTAAAAATTTTCACTGTAAAATTTACTCCTGGATTCACTCCTGATGTAATGCAAAGTATCGGAAAAAAGACATTAAAAAAAGTAAAAGTGTACAACTTAAAACAACAATTTTCATTATTAAACCTTTCAAAATTTTACAAGATGTTTGTAATGTTTTGTAAGATATCTTTTAAGTTTTCAATGGATAACAACATCAGAAAAGAGTTAAGCAAAAAGTGCTTTCTGTAATCCAAATATAAAAGTAAATCGATTGAAAGACTAGAGAAACATAAAACAATTGTAGTAAATAAAAATAAAAAATGTGATTTAAAGAGTATTCGAAAACGAAATTTGATTTTTACTGAGTGTTCTCTGATATAAATTTAAAGAATTGGAAAAATACCAAGTGGGTTAAACGGAAGTTAATTCGATAAACGTTGTTTTTATTATACACGAAAAATCATCTTGAATTGATCTTTACAATAATAAATCCATTCTTTTGTACGTCTCCTTATACTAACTTCCATCATTTTCTTAATTCCATGTATCGTGTTTTATATATTTTATGTACTTAATATAAATTTTTATTGGTTATAGTTGAAGAAAATAAAATATTGATTATACAATCCTGTTATAAATAAAAAAGTTTTTTACTTATAAGTAAAAGAATATAACTTCATGAATATAAATGTTATTTTCTTCCTTTATTTTTGAATTTTTTATAGTAGCAAGCCAAGTAAAACTAAATTTATAAAATAAGTTTTAATAATATTCATCAAAATTTATTTCAGAAATTTAGACGAATAAAAAATAAAATAATAAAAAGATTAAAAGTCTGTATAAAATATTTTTCTTAATACATTCGAGTAATATTTTAGGAATTATTTAGAATATTCACTTATTAAAATAATATGTAGGTTTGTATACTATTGTATTAAATGAAATAATTATAAGGTTTACAAATCAATATCAAATGTGAAATATAGTATTATTGAAATTATAATTAATACAGAATGGTCCTACATTCAGTTAACCGCTATTTGTGTGTTCCTGATATAACTGTGGATAAGGACCATAAACTCAGTTTATAATTTGTCTCCGCAGTGTATCTAGAACGTACAGTACACTAAAAAAAATACGGTTAACGGAATTTAGGAGCACCATCCGTATATATTACCACTCTTCTTCACGATCATCATTTGTAACTCTAACTTGTATTATATAAATAATACATTTCATAATTCTTCCATTAAATATGCCAGGCGATCAATCAATGGAGCAGGAGCATAAGAGTTGGGAGCGGGGTACTGTCCATCCAAATTCAAGTAAAACAGTGTAGAAAATTTGGAAAAAGCAAGAACAAAAAATCTGACAGAAAAAGGAAAAAGGCTAACAAATTATTAGCGATGGCAAATTAAAACCAACCCCCTTAAGCAAAGTGTTCCCATAAGCCCATGACCGATAGTACGCAAAAAAACACGGTTAGCTGACTTTAGGGCCACTTGTATAACATTTTTTGACCAAATTGTTCAAGTTCTATCTATAAAATTGATGTAGTTAGAAAGCAGGTGTTCGTGAAAAGCGCTCTTCCGTTCGGGGATTAGCCGTATTTTACACTATTATGTCACATGTCACGATTACATTACGATTAGCATCATCACGACGTCACACAAATACCTTGCAATTAATGACATCGCCTATCACATCGTTGATTGCAATGTATTTGCATGTAACGTTATGATACATGTTTGGTCTCTAATGAGAAACACGTATCAGAATACTATAAGGGCCTATATTGAAATTTGATTGGCCATTTGAGAGGGAATGCTAACGTTTCCCGCGCGTATTACGCGGAAATGGGCATCTAGATGTATTCTTTAAATGACATTATAACACATAAATTATTTTTGACATAATTACATAGTTAATATCGATAAATCTGCCGATGTTAGCAAAATTATGTCTTTAGAAGATGCGTATTTATTCTCTAGTTGTAATCGTAATTGTATAAATAATAATAAAATAAAAATATATATATATTATTTTCAATGGTATTCGGAATAAAACCTAGACTTATACATAAGAATTTAGGAACAAATCAACCAACTCTGCAAGAAATTTCCATGAGCGACCTGTTCCAGATATGTCGGGCCCCGTTCTGTCAGTATCCAGGCCCCTTTGTGGGCCTGCCGAAACCTCGATGCATATAAAAAAAGGCCTTCTTAATGCAAAAAGAGTTAAACATTAAAAAAATTATAGTCAGTAAAATATTTATTTTATTGGGATTTGTTATTGTTCGTTGTATAGGAAGTATGCCAATTATTATTCTAGCGGCACGGTCTGTGTATAAATAAATAAATATTCATATAAACAAATTATATATTATATTTAATTGTTTGCTTTTGTAATTATATTAATATTTTCTTATTTAAAACAATATTTATTTTTAAAAATTCAAACATAAACACCTATTTCTATACACGAATACTTTAAACTATACACATCTAGCGATTTCAAGAACAAATTATGAGAAAATACGGAAAGAAATCGAACGTTTTCAATTCAATTCCGTTGGAAGAAATTGTAGAAATTTTAGTTTTCGTAACGATTTCCTACAACGAATAATAGTTTTCGGCTATAAAAATGAATAAGCATAGTTTGAAATTGCAATCTAAAACATGATTTACGTTTGTATTTATATCAAAACTTTGAAAACAAAAATGATACCAGGATAAAGCCAACTCTATAAAACGTTGTAAATAAGAAAAAGTACTTTAAGAATATGACAAAAACTGACTTAATTTAATCTTTCTTCTGACACATTTATTAAATATTGAGAAATGAAGCGAATGACAGTAAACATATGAAAATTATTTTTTCTTTTTCGATTAAAACTGTGCTTCCATTTGTCGTGAAGTAATGACGAAAAAAATAATAATTATAATTGATCACTTTACTATTATAATAATTAGAAGAATAATTTCCTCTTTGAATTTAAAAATCTGTAAAAACTCGAGTACATAATAGACACGGAAGCCATTTTTTATAAGCCTTCAAGAAGTGATTATGTGCTTAATATGCCAGAATTGTTCTACATTTGTGAATATAATTAAGTTAATGAACTTCATTACTCGTCACTATTCATTTTAATTCGGTATTTTTTTAATATTTCTATTATAAATCATAAAATTAATTGCTAGCATATTAATCGAATCTAATTTTTTTCCATTACTTAAATAATTAAATTGTAATAAATCAAATTTAATAGAAAAGGTAAGGTACAGAAAACAAACATTACGTTCTCTAAGTGAATTATTTTTATTTTTACTTTAAACATGTTAGGAAGTAGTGAATGTGACCTTTACCCTTGAAATCGTCGCGCCTTCTCTTCTGCTATGCGAAAAGGGTATGGGAAGTGCTACTCCGGTCCTCACTACAGTTTGAACGTGTGTTATGCTCCGACGTACTGTACATACTTTTTTAGTCCTCTCATTCTTTGTCTTACCTCGACACCACCCTTTATCATATCTACATTCTGACAAAACAAAAATCTCTCGCCTCAAAATTCTAATATCGAATTCCAAACCGAAAATTCCGTTTAAAATATTCATAAGTATAATAATATTGACGAATTTTCCCCGTTTTATTAATAAATTTTCAATATAAAAGGGTGGCCGGAGATATATTTTTTAAGATGAATATAACAACGTGTTCGTGATTTAGTCGCTTTCAGTTTGTCTGTTAACTGATCTTTGGGCTTTCTTTTATGTAAAAACGCTTCGAAAATTGATTTTTAAAAAAGTCTCTAACTATACATTTTGTATTCTAATTCATACAATAAAAATATCTTAAATACGAATAATAAATTTATATTACAACGAAGATTTTCATTACACAGTCAAACCTCTAAACAACGTACACTGGCGGGAATATATTTTAAAAAATGGCCGTTGTTTGGAGGTTATTTCGCATGAGTATTTGTTTTAAAAAATGTCCTGAAAAAATGGGAGATTAACGAAGGAAAGACAGACAGACGGATTACAATGGAAATGTATAGATCTGCAATTTTGAAAACCGCAGCTGATAACTATATATTGTTTAATTATATAGAATAAAAATAATTAAATAAAGTATAATTATAATATGTATTTATTAATTTTCTTCCTTTTCATTGTGAAGTTTTATAAATTGACATTAATAATTATACAGTTCTAATTATTTTATATATATAATTTAAACAATTAAGTAAATATTAATTAAATTATAACATAACGCAATAATAGTTATATAATTCCTAATTATTAATTTATATTAATTATTATAAAGTTGTTACTAACAATTTTCGTATTAATATTTAATATTCTAGTATTATAAACTGTGTAATATTAGTTTTATTAATATTGTTGACACTAAAAATATTCTCTATTTTCAGTGTTTTTTTATTTTTTTTTAATGTTCCTAATATAGAACAAGCACTTTTTGGGCTGCAATTTTTAATCATATTTTTAATTTATTTAATTTAAAATATATGCTTTCAATTTTAGTAGTGACTTTCCCCTGTACATCATACTTTTCCTGATAACAACAGAGCCATACCGGTTATCTAACTAATTTCGTTCTGGATAAAATTTTTGAATTGAAATCACGTGACTTCCGGTCCAGACCGGAGATTCGTTTACAGTTAATCGGGGTCTTTCGCCCCTAATCTTTCTGGTCACGGCTTTCAACTATCGAACTCCCTTCTTAAGATTACATAAGAACAGACAGGCGGAGAACTGTAGGATTTTATAAGTCTGCGATTTGAAAATTACAGCTAATTATATTAATTAATTAATGTAATTAAGGTTTAGTTTAGATTTTTTATGGAGCTAAAATATGAGAGGCCTTCTAATTTCAAGTGTAAGGACCTAATTGTAGCATAAGACCACGTACTGTAAGTTTTTAAGCTTAACTTTAAACGAAATTCTTGTGTAAAATTCTTCTATTAGAATTTATAAATAAAAAGAAAATATTTGGAAACATTATATAATTTTTAATCATATATTTTCCTGTATTATTCTATACAAAATGTTATGAAATTATTAAATTACTTAGTTAAGTCCACCTTATGAAACTATTTAAGTTATTAACGAATAAAGAATTATATTGTAGAATTAGCACACAGTCGACACTTACTACCATTATAAATAAGCATTATCACAGTAATGCTTATTTATGTTTATGCCATTAGAATGCACGAACAAGCTTTTTGTACAGATATTAATTACTTTATCACTTCATTAAGGTAACATAAATTACGTGATTATTAAATATGACTAATCTGTAACATTTAGTGTAATTTTTAATATATTTCAGAGCTTTTAAATGTCTTTAATCGTTTAAACACTTCCACAATAATCATAGTTACCTCCTATTTTACTATTCAATGGATTTTCCGTGGATCTAGGCTATTGTTTAGCCTATTTAGTAGACTAAATCCAATAAAGAACTCGATAGTTCTTTGATTCGATTTCAGATAACGAGGAGCATTTTTGTTATTTACCTTTATGCCAAATAATTAATTGCAATTTTATTCAATTATCTGAACAAGAAAATTAATCTTTTATTATTTGATATACAAATCCTATTGGTTTTCTTTTAATAAATACGTTATTAATTTTTATATCAAGCAGTCTTTGAGATGTAATAAATTGAATAATCCAATAAGAAGAATGAAAATAAAACAATATCATTTTCTATTTATAAAGCAATTTTAAATATATTCTTTCCTGTGATTCGTTGTGACATATCTCATGGCTAGTTGCAAGTACTGTCACAAACACCGACGTTAATACATAGAACGAACAGCAACAAAGCTTGATATGACAGCTGCTCCTTACAGACAAACACTTTTGTTTCCAGCTGGCTTTTGATGTAAAATCCCATCAAGAAAGATAAAAAATGTATAAAATGACTTTCAAAATCTTCCATATTTTTATTCAAAATCTTCTTTAAATTTATTGAAATTTTATGATCAGTTATTTCATTTCGCTTTATCTATCTCTCTAGAAGAATTGAATATAGTTGGACTAAAGCCTGTTTAAGTCAACAGACACAGACATTTTCGATTTTGTAGAACAGACTTTTTAAGAAAAGAAGAAGGACATTTATAGAATAAGCGCTGATAAAATATCATTAAAAAGTTAAAATTCGTTTAAATCTGACAATTAAAATTTTAAACCATCAATAGAACAAAACTTTTTCTGTTGTAAAAAATTAAATTTTCTCGCTTCTAAATCATTACTATAATATTAAAACATTTTAAATCTATTATTTAGAACAAATGATAATTAATCAATCAGATAAATTGATAATGGAAGAAAATACAGTAAAACCTCGATTATCCGGAATAAAAGGGGGAAGCTGCTCCGGATAATCCTGAAAAATCGGTGTAAAAAGTACAAAGAAACATGTATTGTACATTGAAAAATACGTTTACTGTAAAATCAAATCACACGTATAAATTACACAATCAATATCTCTGTACTTTGGAGATAATTCTGTTTCGTACATTCCAAAACATTTTGGTCCATCGACTGTATTGATCCGGTAACATTAGGGGATAAAAATATCGCATAAATGCCACCATTTTTCCAAAAACCTCGTAATGTAATGGAG
This sequence comes from Centruroides vittatus, assembly GCF_030686945.1. Classification (NCBI taxonomy): domain Eukaryota; kingdom Metazoa; phylum Arthropoda; class Arachnida; order Scorpiones; family Buthidae; genus Centruroides; species Centruroides vittatus. The sequence goes on from NW_027120671.1 coordinate 653,422, forward strand.
CATTGCGTATTAATAAAGTGGCTTTTCTAGGTAAATTTAAAATAATTTTAAAAAAAAATAAATACTATCGTACAATTAAATACAGAAATAGAATTTTTTAATACACTACGGTTAACCCGGATCACGGTTAATCGGAGTTCTACCTATTCCCATTATCAACCCATTGCTACTTCTAGAATAATCATATTCTTGATTTTCTAATCAATCTTTTCTATATTTTTTTTTTATTTAAAAAATAATACGGAATAAATAAAATATTTTCCATCATCGAATAATTTAAAAAAACAACACAAAAATCCTAAAAACATTATTCAAAACAAATGCTTACGTAGACACAAAAATTCCCAAGATGTAGTAAATGTAATTTCTCTGACAACAATGTTTTCTTCTCATGTAAATAATGTAATCAAAGAAAATTCAAAGAATTAATTTTAAACAGTTAATTTATTTTCCAATTGAAAATAACGTAGATTCATTAATTTGAATTAACATTTGTAAGGAGGGAAAATTTCGTTTAAAAAAAAATGGAATCAAAAATTTATTCAATAAAATAGAATTTTTTTTAAACAAAAAAGAAGTGAAAAGTGTGTTTAAAAACAGAAACAATAACTCATGATTTTTTAAAAATGTTTTTTCTTTAAGTTTAACGACATGAATGAGGTCAACTGCTCTTCATTTCTGACAGATTCTATTGTACTTTTTGATGTTAGATCTATCAAATAATTTCATCCTCTTCTACTTCACTCATTTTTTTATCTTTTCATCTTACTTTATTAATAATAAAAATCATTAAAATAAATCTTTTTAAATATATATATATATATATATATATATTTTTTAATGTCATTAATTTGATCTTATATCAAAAAATATTTAAATCAAATGACAGAAAAATTCTTTAAAATACTTTTTCCCCCTCCTTGATACATCTGAATTAAGCAAACGATTTTTTAAACTTTTTAATACTTCAGTAAAAATTTTTATACTTAATTATATATTTAAAATGAATATTAATTGATTGTAGACCTATAAATTCCCACTGTCTTCCCTTTCTTGATATCGAGAACTGCGTTTAGATGAATGAAAATCAAGACCAGATATGAAAAGCTAAGGGGGAAGAGGCCTCGAATGAATAGATACGAACTTCCGGTATGGACCGGAAGTCACATGATTTCAATTTAAAAATTTTTCTCTTGAACGGAGTTATACAGATGACCAACATGGCTCTACTGTTATCAGGAAAAGTATGATTTACAGGGGCATGCCACTACTAATTTGAAATTGAGAGCATATATTTTTTAATTAAATAAATTAAAAACATGATTAAAAATAATTGCAGCAAATTTTTTTTCTCGTATTAAATTTTATTATATTTTAGCTCTGTTTTTAGTACATAATATAATTAATAAACAAAATTAGACTTAATAATTGTTTTTGAATATAAATTGTAACAAATAAATAAATAATTGCTACTTTAATTTAATATTAGTAATTAGGAAAACATGTATAATATTTATATTATTATTATTATTATTATTATTATTATTATTATTATTATTAGGGGGTAGAGTCTACTCAAAGGTCTACGCTGAAGAAAGGAAGAGAGGGAAGGAATAAAAATGGATGCTAAGAAAGAGGAAAGGTCTCAGTAGCTTACGGAGCTGATAGGATGAATGAGAAAGTATGAAAAACAAATACTACATTTGTTATTTATAGAAGGGAAGATTATGTGAATAAAAAAAAATCATAAATTACTTTAATTCGTATATAACGCATTAGATGGCGCCACATTTGTTGGTTTCGAAAGCTACATTTATACCAGTAAATCCATAAATAAATTTTGACATTTTTTAAAATATAGACACACATCAAAAAACCTCATAAATTGCTTATTAATATTAATTAAAATTATAGATATTTATATCATTTATTTATTATTTTAAACCATTTTCTGAATAAACTATAAAGAATAAATAAATAAATAACATTTTTAGACACGCAGAGAGGCTGGAAAAAATCCTAAAATCTTAAATAAATTTTTCAAAAATAAATTAACTGTTATTAGGATTAAATTTCTCAGAAACGCTTCTTTAATGATTGCTCTACGGAGAATAAATTACATTATAAAGGTCTTATCAAAAGTAATTAAGGTAAAATCTCTTTAGTTAATAAATTGATAAAACTTCATATAAATTAAAACTTTATCCATCCTTAATCATTAAAAATCGATACAAGTACAAAGTAAAAATGACCAAAACAAGCGTCATTCATGTCATCAATTTTGTCAAAGGTTTTTTTTCTATCACTTCCAATACATGTTAAGGGTTTATAGTACTTTCTATCTGACAGTTTCTATTGTGATTCTTGATGTTAGATCTATCAAATAAATTCGCCATTCTTTATTTTACTTATTTATTTTATAATTTTATTAGTTTTTATAACGAAAAATTCATTGTAAATTATCATAAATTTCCTTCGTTTATCGAGAATTATTTAATATTTTAAAGATTTTTCTTCGTGTTTCTTTACATTACCCTTATAAAATAAAATGTAACCATTCTATCTATATAATAAAAAATTTTAATATACGTATGTATATATATTATTCTTTTTTAAGATAGAAAATAGTTTTATGCCCGAAGGTCGATTTTTAAAAGATTCGGGAATATATATATATTTAGAAACTTGGAAGAAAATAAAATGAAAAATAATGGAAAATTCAGAAAACGGAATGAAATTTCTTTCAGAATTTCCTGTATAAATATGAAATGTTTACTTTCTATCGTTTCCTTTATAAAAATACAATAAACTGTGTTTATTGTAGACTTAATTATTATTACTTTTTAGTCGTATTTTACTTGTTTACCGTGTGAAATGTCATATTAGTAGCTTTAGACACTTCTCAAACAACAATGTGATCATCAATACCCGAAGGGAGATTCGAAATTACGAACTAAAGACAACACATTCTGACGCTACGTTTTCTTTAAATTTGTTACCATTATACACTTTCAATTTAGTTTTAATATATTCAAATAAAATTATTTTTAATCTTGGAATGAATTTTAAATTTATTTAAAAATAACTTTTACTCGACTAAAATTTAATAACCGTGATATAATAAAAATTCGCTTTTATTTATCTTAATTGCACCCTTTGGTAAATATGAATAATCTTTTAATATTTTAATATTTTAATGGTTTTATGGTAATCTCCTTATAATAAAATCAGAAATAATCGATCTTAATAATGAAGAAGATAATTACGTAAATAATTTTTAGCTTAATTAAACTCTTTTAACATATCTCGTCTTGAAAAAATCCAAAGATTTGTTCACGTTAATCAAATCAGTTACGGACAATTTCTATTGTAAAATATAAATATTATTGAATTTAATTGTAGATTAATAGTGTGTGGAGATTGGAATAAAGTTTCGTGGGAAGGGAATTTATGATGAATAGATTGGAAGAGACATTTGGACGAAGAGAGACAGCCACTGACTCCTTCACAATGAATATTAGAGATAATGAGAAGAGAAAATCGACTGCTGCTTGGTTTCTTTATAAGAAACAAGATTCGGCAGAAGATTGATGAGACTTTACTAAAGAACTTCGACAGATCAGAATATAAGGCACTGATTGAGAACTTTGTGATTGAAAAGATCCGCGGAAAAAAGCCGAAAAATTTCTTTAGGAACACGCTAATAGTTTATTCTTATATCAAATAAAAATTTGGCAAAGTCACTCTCGTGGATACTTTATTATATTTATTTTAGACATTAATTTCACTTGGATTATTCTTAATACATCGAAATTACTTGAAAAGATTGGTAATGATAAATATGTAATATTGCTTTTATATGTTTTCTAGTTTTATCTACTTTCTTTTATTTTATTTTTTAAATATTATCATGTTATTAGTTACGTAAATATTTATTTTGATTTTGATTTTTTTCGTAAATTTAGTGTTATGTTAATTAAAAAGCAAATATTTAACATAAATTTTTCTTATTTTATTTAAATTGTTTTTAACAAATTTTTTCATCTCCATTAACTACTATTTAATTTGTAAAAAATACATGTTACATATAATAAACGTAAGATGAAACAATTAAAAAAATCACAAAATTTTAAAGATTATCTTTAAATTTCATTTAAGATTTTATGCAAATTCTTTACAGTATTAAAAAAAAGGCCCGCCAGTGGTTAAGTGGGTAAAACGATTAAAACACTGATATTTAGTCGCGTGTTCGCGCCTGACTAACGAGCTGGCCACGTGGATTTTCTGGGTTTTCTTCAAGTATATAACACCTAACAAGTGTATAAAGTCCTTTCGAGAGGCAGATCGCGCATCCTCCACCCAATTGTCCTCCAGAATCCTCCAGGATCCCCACCTAACCTAAAGTCTTTCCGGGAGACATACCCCTCTGAAAATAGTAGGTCTTTCGCCCATTTATTATCCACCCAATTGTCAGGATCCTTACCTAAATAAATGCCTGTTTGACTGTACAATAGAAAATGCCCCTTTTGCAGATTGCCCACATCTTGTGTTGCCCAATTCTACTAAACCAAATCAAACCAGTATAAATAAATTTATAAAGTAAATTTAACATTGTTTACTATTAAATTCTTTTCAAATGAATTAAATCTTCAAAATTAAAAAAAAAATAAAATTATTAATTGGTTACTGATTTGTTTGTAAGCTAAATAAATAAACTTTTAAACTTTAATATTTATTTTTATTTTTTTTTTTTACTGGAATTGCAGTTAATTTTTAAAAATTTTCTCGTAAATAAAAAAATTAATTATTATTATTATTTTTTTTAATAATTTCTAGAATATCAATCAATATATTAATTCCTGTAAGGGTTAGAACGGAGGAAAATACATTCAACTTCTATAATATATTTTATTAAAAGTTAATCAAAGTTTATTTATTTTAAAACATATTTTCTAACGATTTCTATATATTAATTTTTTATTTCTTGCAATAATTCAGCAGTTATATTTATTTATAGAAGATATAATCATAATGCATTAATTTACTCTAATATAATAATCATAAAAGCATAAATAGATACTATTTAGGTGCATTCATTTTGTCCGAATAATGTACAGTACACTTGTACATAAATTTGACGTCATTCTTATAATTTTCTTGTGAAAAACTGTGAAAATGACGTCAATTTGACGTAAAAATATACTCTATTTAGACAAAACGAAGACACTGTAATAAAGTATACTGTACTTTTATCAATAAAAGTACAGTAAGTGTACTGTACTTTTATCAATAAAACGTCTGAAATTTTGCAGAATGGTTTGTTTATTAGGGGAATGATGCTATTCAATTTTGGTGGTTAAAGGTCAATGGAGTCATTTATCATATTTGAAGTGAGATCTGACTAAATGATTTTACTCGTTACCATTTACAATTTTTTTTTTTTTTTTTTATTGTAAAAAGCTCATCTCTACTCTCAAAATTAAGCTTTTACAACTTTAAAATAATTAATAATATAATACGTTTTTAAATAAAATCTCAAAACAGATGGCGCCACACACAATTTTAACTTTTTTGCCGGGAAAGTTACGTAACTTGTCACGTTGTTTTTTCTTATTAATTTGCATATTGTAAGTATATAATACAGTATAGATTTATATTTATATCAGAATCTATACTGCAATACGTCTGTAGATTTGAAAATGAAAAGCCCAAATAATCAATAAAATAATTATGTTAAAAAGTTATATAGTTCAGAATATTGATTAAAATATTTAATTATTGTCATAAAATATGTCTTTATCTGTAAGCGTTAATTAATTTATTAAATTTTCTTGCAAGTAAAGCATTTTAAATTAAATAAAAATAAAACACTTTTCCTGTTTCCTCTATAAAATTTTTAAGTAAACAACACTTTAACTAATTACATTTTTTTTAATATTAAAATTAATTATATATTCTTGTTTTGAATGCAATTAAAAATAATGTAAATTAACTTTTTAATTCACAAAATAAGAATTAAATATTGCAAAAAAAAGAGCAAAATGTGAAATATAACTTTGTACAAAATATAATATTCATGAAATTAATTAGTAGAAACTGTAGAGAGATAAGTGAAATTCAATTAGAATTTATCAGCGGAAAATCTCTATTATAACTATAATAATTAACAGTATATTTGGAAATAGATATTTGTAAAATTTTGCTATTCTAGATTGTTGAATAAAATGCAAATGTGTAATAAATAAATGTAGCGACGAGTTGCGTAACTTTCCCGGAAAAAAAAAAAATCTTAAAATTGTGTTTGGCTGATCGGTTGTAAGATTTTATTTTAAAACATTTTTATATTATTAATTATTTTAAATTGAGAAAAAAGAAGCTTAATTTTAAAAATAGAGATGAGTTTTTTATGGAAAAATAATTATAAATGCTAATAACGAGTAAAATCATTGTGTCCGACCCTACTTGAGATATTAGACGTGATCTCCTTTATCTCTCCATCCCCTCGACCTTTAATCACAAAAATTTAATGACATTAATGTCTCTAGTGTGGAAACGAACCAGCAAAATTTCAAAAAATTTTGACAAAATGCCCAGGTGTTATTAAGATTCAAATTTGGAGAACAAAATCGTGCCTCCACATACTAACATTTATACTATATACAAATACCCCACAACATTTCAACATTTTTGCATCTCTAGATGTTTCAGGGTCTCCCGAATTCAAAAATGTAAAAATTTTGGGGATCATTTTTTGACCGATTGTCATACTTTCCCTCTGTTATATATATAGGATCAAGGATCAACAACTTCAATGCAACGAAAACATAAGCAATTTACGAAAGAAATATGAGTTTTTTTTATATTCTAACGTCATTTATCATTAACATTATTTGTACGTATATATAGAAAACACAAGGTATCGTAGGAAACATAAAATCGACATACAGTATTCTCTGATGTACTGTACATATTGTACTGTACTGTGTTTAAAAAATAAAATTAACTCTTGATTTCTACAATTTTAACATTTTCAAATAAACCCGTGTAAAAAATGAATGGCGTAAAAAAAGGATTAGTTATTTCAAAATTGAGTAAAATGGACCGCATAAGAAGAGGGATAGATATACAGTACTGTACTCCTTACAATAAAGGCTAAGTGTACCCCAGAGCAGCCATTAATATTTTGTTGTTTACTCCAGGAAATTGAATTCCTCATAAGTCAGTACTTCGGTTTATACTTGTACGAGTATGATGTACAGTACACAAAAGAATTCCAAGATCTACAGTCCCGCTAATGGGTTTTTTGGATACTTTTTCAGTACGTAAAGATAGGGATGGAGAAGAAATCGTTGTGAAGAGATGAAACGGTGTATTTATTGAAAGTTTTTTCAAATTTTACAAATGCCAGTACAAACAAGTACACGTATATACAAACTGTAGCTCATTTTAAACATCACCGATAATCCAAGTTGATTAACAAACAAAAGTACTGTACAGTCAAACCTGTTTTGTGCGGTCTTTTTCTGTGCGATTTGTTTTGTGCGATTTTTTTGTGCGGTATATGAAAATTTCAATCAAGTTGGAACATAATTGACTCCTGTAAAATTTTTAAAAACTCTATTGGTTGTTTTCTATGACATCAGCAGGTTTTTTCATTTTTTATTCAGTAAAATTTTTTTCTCATACGTTTATTTCGGTCCCCTCTTATTTTAATAGCATAAAAACCATAAATATTATGTTATATTTGAACAGATGCGGTAAGTTAGCTCCCCTCCAGCTTTAGACTGCAGGTGTGAAATTTCACGCCTTGTTAAATGAAATAACACTTCCTGCAGCTATATTTATCAAATAAAATCATTATTTAACGATTATTTTTAACTATTTAATGTTAGATTCGTATTTAAGTGGAAATAATTAATTAATATAAAAATTAAAATTCTTAGAGGATTTTTCCCCATTAGGTGTTGCAGAAAAAGGCCCAAGGAGTTAAAAAAGCAATTCCTAGTTATTTCGTACGGTTTCGAGTTATTTTCTACGTGAGACTTTTTTTATGTGGTCCCTATTCACCGCATAAAAAAAATATTTTTTTAATTGTGTTGCGAAAACTATTTTTTATAGCCACTCGTGAAGTTTCGAGCGATATTTTTTATGCATTTTCTTTTATGCGGTCCCTATCCCCCGCACAAAAACAGGTTTGACTGTATAATGTTTAAATATTTATTTGTAAATAGTAATCAGAACTCTAAGCACATATAGATTCTGGAAATGAAATTTGACGTAAACATTTATTAATTTTTGGTCATTAATAAGTTTAACTTAACCGAAAACAGTGTTTCGGGAGGATGCCCAAACCGATACCAGATCCGATACCGGAGGAAAAGTATCGATACCGATATCGGTATCGTCAGTATCGGGACGTTCCTATATATATATATATATATATATATATATATATATATACAGCAGGGAAAGTAACAAACATTAAGTAATATATACAGTAAAAGTGAGAAAATATTATGTTTAAGAGATGAGGAAGATAATGAGTTCAAGCTTCATCCTTAGTGAATAGATATCAATAGGGATTCAGTTAGAAAGCGTTTAACTTATGACGAAATTTAATATGTGTAATATCTATATTAAATTTTTGTTTTATTATTATCAAAATATGCATTAATATAATTAAGTAATATTACAAATTACTACCCATGTTTTTATATTAAATTTTATATTATTATTCTCTTATTTTAAATTTAATATGATGCGGAGGATAAAGGATGATGAATATACAATTCTGTGTCAAGTAACGTTTTAAAAGTTATTTTATGAATTGATATGAATACATTTAAACATTAATCATGGAAATTAACTTATACTTTGGTATAAATTTACAAGTTTCATGTAAACATTGGTGTAATTAATGAAAGTCGTAAGTTACATTGGATAAGTATTAGCTTGCTATAAATATTTAGACTGATATTCATCAAGCCTTTCTATAATAAACATACTTATTCCTCTTATCTTTCGATAAGTTGAAATATTTTTAAATTTATATTTCTTTCTTCATCTCTATCATAAGTCACAGTTTATTCTCAAGCTTACGTAGAGAAAAAGCTTTGTTATAGTTTACTCTACGTCATAAGCTATATTGAACGAATATATTATTCTTATAATATAGAAAAAATAATTATAATATAAAATATAAATATTGTCAAACCTCTACTGAACGGAACATAAACTTAGCTGAAGTTTCCTTTCTTTGGAGGTTATTTTGTATGCATTTTTGTTCAACGTTCCTGAAAGAATGGTCGTCGTTTAGAGGTGGCCGTTATTGGAGGTTTTACTGTATAAATTATGATTATAATTTCAAATTTAATTTTAAAACAGTATATATTCTTTTATTCTTTCCATATTTCCTGCATTCAAAATTAATATTGATATTAACAATTCCATTTTAAATAAAAAAGTGTTAATAAAGTGAATCCTGACATTATTTTCACATTATATTACGAATTATTCAAAATAATATTTAAAATAAAAATTCTTTTAATCTATTTTTAATAATTAATTTAGACTTTTTTAAATCGCAGTATTATAATAAAATTATAACAAAAACATTAAATAAATTAATGTATATATAAATTTTCTTAATTTTAGAATAATTTTAAATTATTTATATACACACAAGAAAGCATTAAAGAACATTATGAGAAAAATAATATGATTAATATTATAATATAAATTTATAGTAGTTGCTCATGAGCGCTGTGTGTTTCCATCCATTCTTCTTATCTGACCAGGTCATCCCTGTGCTTCCTTATTGCTTTAATCTGTCTTTTGTCCTTCTTCCTTCTCTTCCATTCCAGCCTGAACCTCTGAGTAGGCTTTAGTCTTTCTTCAATATCAATATCAACAAGTAAAAGGAAAATGAGTGCCAGGCATTTTTCCAATTCTATCTTCGAAACGATGAAAAGAATACAGAATGTAATTATATAATATAAAGAAAAATATATTCGTTTTAGACTTTTAAAAATCAAAAATTATATTTCAGAAACAGAAAATGATACCGTGAAAAAATGGAACCGAAACGAATTTATAGATTTTCAATTCTAATCTTAAATCCAGATTTTCTTATATATTCTCGCACAACTGTCAAAAATATCTGTTTAAATCTTTAGATTTTGTAAAAAGAACTCTTTATACCAAATAACAATTTAAAAGGACAGATATAGATATATATTCTATAATAAAACTATCAACTCTTGTAGCTTTTTTCGGCCTCACGCACCGCTTCCATCACTCTATACCTGACTATTGATTTAGAAATATTAAACTTATATGATACCGTTCTCTGCCTTCTTCTACTTCCAATTCTCATAAAAACCAAGAAAAAATACATTTAACATTATATTTTTTCTCTTCTATTATTATTTCTAAGAATAGAAAACGAAGAAAATTAATGAAATTAATCATCCGAGCGATTAATAAATCCAATTATCACGAAGAGTGGTAATTCTACGTCGTACTTTTCTATCATTTAAACTGAATATATCTTTGATACAACGATGTTAAACTATATCGGAAGATATCGGAATTGATTTTATTATATTTTCTTCTAAAGACATTCGCAATTTCCTCGGAGAGAAGCGGAATTCTTCCAAACCCTAGGGAAACATAGAGACGGGGCGATATCCGAAGACACATCTAAAAAGATACAGGAATTCCATACGGAATTTTGGATAGAATAAATCATTTTTCTCTTTGTATTATTGTTTTTTCCCTCTGTATGAGGTAATATAGATATAAACGCTAGCGAGAATATAAAATTTGATTCAATATTTTGAATTTCTTTCGTACATAATTTGGTTAAATTCCAATTCATATCTTCAATACTTTTATAGTTTTTACAATGGTGTAATCGTAAGTGAATAATTTAAATATATTAAATTTTCAATATTATAATCTTATGAAATATTCATCAATATTTAAAAATAAAAAAATTTATTTTATAAATTGCCAAATTTGTTTTTTTCTTTTCTTCTTCTTTTTTTTTTTGAGAATTTAATCTATTCCTGTTTTAAAATTTGAAAAATAAATAAATTTCAAACATATTTATCATATTTTAAAAATCCATTTTGTGGTCAGAAATATTTTATAGCCTTGTTATCTCGAGTTTATTTTAAATAATGTCTCTAGAGAGACCCTATATCTGTAATAGAAGCATAGACAGATATGAGGCCTCTTGGGATATTTGTAAATGTCTGATAAGAAGCGAATCAGCTGTTGATCTTCAATTTTACTTCTTATCGCATCTGTGGGAAAAATTTTCTTTAATAAATATAAACTTGTACTTCAAAATTGTCTATATCAGTTATTATCAATAATACGCAAATTTAAATATAAATATATATACTGTATATATATATTTAAATTTTATTTTAAATAGAATGTTTGTCTACTAAAAAATATATTCAATTAAGTAATTTAATTAAATTTTTATTAAATAAATAAGTTTATAAAGAATTAAAGATAATAAATTGCTATTAAACTTTCATATAAATATGAATTTATAATGTTTCTAATCATCATCATCATCATCGTGAAATTTGCTAACCAGAAATCAATTTTTCTTAATAAATTATTTAAATTAATTTAAACGATTTTAATTTATAATTAATGGAGCGGGAATAATGTTCTCAATTTTATATAAATTAATAAATTGATTCAATATATTTATTTTTTATAACACTTAGAATATAAAGATCTTACTACTAAATATACTACATCAGCCTGACAATAAAGGAAAAGAGATGTTTCCAAGATCATTTCCACACCTGAGATGGTTCCGTATGATAATATAAATATAAACCTTCTATAAAATAACCTCATAGCCTGCTAAAAACAGGTGAAACAGCGGATAAAAAAAAATAAAAAATAAAAATTCGCTCCTTCACTTCTGAAGTTTGGAGTAAACAATTTCCAAACCGAATATTGATTATAAAATTGAAATATTTGAAATTATAAACAGCCAAACAACATTGAAAATATATTATATTTCTGCATTGTAAATTGTTTCCTATCGAAAACCATTTATATACTAAAATAAATAAGAGGGAATAAAATTCAAAAAAGAAAACATTGTCTTTTCATATAGGTATATAAATATAAAGAACTATATATAAGTTATATATATATATATAAATCTAAAAGTCGTTTGTTATTCTATCCTATAGAAATTCATTGTTTCGTGTATTGCTGCTATTTATTATAAGTTGCAAATGCATTTCGGTCAACTGCAACCATTAGCACAAGTAAATCGTTTATTCGGGCAAAGTGAAAATCGTTATAAGCATGTGGAACAATGATTAATAAACTAGAAACCATTAAACCGTCTTCACAAATATCTAATGAAGTTTTCACTATAAATAATAATAAATATATCATCCTAGAATATTTATTATAATATTTACCATATTTTATTTTCACAATTATACATGAAAATGAGTTCTGACGATTCGTTCTTTTACTTTTAAGTGAAAAATCAATTAAATGTTAATTTAATTGTTTTGTTTTGTTTTTTTAAATAAAATTATTTATTTTAATCTTTAATTTCTTTATTTAACTCGCTAATAAATGGGAGTGTTTAAGAGAGTTGTGTATATAAGGTTGTTGATACAGCAACAGTTCGATTCGTAGAAAAAATTTAAAAAATAAAAAAATAAAAATAAAAATAAATACATTCGTTTATTGGAAAAGAGATTAAACTAAATTTTTATTATTTACTTTCATTGAATTCTATATTTACTGCTTTAAAAAAAGAAGAAAATAAAAGAAAAAAGATTGATATGATTCGTAGCTGTCAAGTTTTATGAGATACTTTTATGAGAGTTAAGAAATTTTACGAGGTACTAGGAAAATTACTAAATAAGATAATTTTTTACTCATAAACTTTAACTTAAAACTTTTAAAAAATTCATTTTATGCATATTGATGCATTCGTAATCATTTAAATAAATTTATATCGAATTTTAAAATAAAAGAAAAATTCATTCATTTATTCAACAGATAAAAATTCGTCTTCAATCTTTAATTATTATCCGATGCATATAATTAATGCAATTTTAAATATACGATGAAAAAATATATTATTATTAAGATAAATATAAATTTTGCTTTTCCTCGACAGATGGAGGCACACTTTATATTATTTAGTACTAATAACTGAAGCAATTTTTATCTCCATCATCCTCCTACTGTCACTGCTCTTCACTATGATATATTTAATAAATGTCAAAAATTCTGAATGTAGATTAAATTAAATCAACTTTATAAGTATTATTACATTTAAATCATTTTATATTGCAACGTTTCGTAGAATTGCCACTCTTATTTTCATGGAGTGGACAATACAAACGTAAATCATGTTTTAGGCTGCAATTTCGATCTAGGCTTCATTTTATAGATTCACTTTTATAGCTTTAAACCACTATACGCTATAGAAAGTCGTTACAAAAGGCTGAAAATTCTACAATTTCAAAGAAACGATATTGAATGCATCCGTTATACTTTCAATACTCACTCATAATGTATCGTTTCTTTAAGGAAAGAAATGTATAGTATATATATCACCGTGCTATATAAATATATTTCTCACTTTTATACCAAAATAAAACGAATTTAATTTTCAATTTATAAAGTTTTTTTTCCACTCAAAGTTGAAATAAATTAATAAAATTAAATCCTCAAAACTCCTCATCTGTATCACGTACCGATCTCCAAGATATCGATTTTTTAACTCCCCCCATTTTAAATTTATTTTTGTGTATTTTACAAATAAATTTAAAGTAGTAAATTTTTTATAGTGAAATAAAATAAAATACTTTATTTTCTATACAATTTCTTTTCTCTTTTTTTTAAATATTGTATTCGTTATTTTGAGAGATTATTTTAATAACGTCCAATAAATTTCCTGACTTGACTAGTTCTATCCAACTTATCTAAAACTATCTTAAGGTAGCAATCAAGTAAATTACAGTTTTAAATTACAAGAGGAAAATTAGTTTCCCTATAAACAGCATAAAAAAGGTGCTAATTATTCTTTACACTTAATTATTCTAGATATTGCTAAACACATTTTTTTTTTCTAACTTGCATTGGTGTGTGTGTGTTTGTTACCAGGTTAATTCCGTGGAAAATAATAAATAGTTATTTAAAACATATTTTTATCTAGAAATATTTAGAACGGACATTTTTATTTATTTAATACTCGTACCGGCTTACTTTTATATCGATTTATATTGCTTTATATCAAGAAATTTAGCCAGCAAAACACGGAATTTAATTGCGCTTAAGGATTAATTAGAATTTCTTCCACTTTCGTCCGAATAAAACCGCTGATTTGTAAACTTAATTTGATACATTAAAATATTTAGTACTCCTATCACGAATCAATAATTTACAGTACATAACTGTAATTGCTTGACAACATTATTCGTAGAATACTGTTTAGTATTCGCCTGACATTTATCTCGAACGAGTTGTTTCGTGTTTGAAGTTAATCTTCCAATTAAAATCTCCTCGTCGTCTAAAATTCTTATTATAATCTTCTACTAATGAATATTCATATTCATCTTGAGAAAGCAGAAATCATTAATACGAAATGCGTTAATGCAAAGTGCGATTGAATCAATGACAGGATGAAGATACAAATTTTCAAAATCCAGATAAGTAAGCATTAGCAACGTACCGGACATCGCCATTACTCTGATTAAATTTTGCCTTCTATTTAAAGAATTTATCAGAAATATTACCTGATGCATATATCTTATTGCACACAACCATATTTATATTTCCTTTTTTTTATAAATTATTATTTATTTTCTTACTTAGTTCTTTTATTAAGGAAAGAATCAGGAAGGTACAGGTTGTTGGAAGCAGATTCCTAGATTAGATAGCAGATGCTCAGAAATCTAATAAACCTTTTTGTTGTTATCCATGAAGAATTACTCGCATGCATCCTAAATAAAACTAAGAAAGAATTAAGAATGAAAATGTCATTAGAACTGCAGCAAGTTTTTCGTTTTAAGGATCATTTATTTTATGTACGCGGAAATAAATTATATTTTAAAATTCGTTTTGAAATTCTCTCGATTCATAATAAATTAATTTGATACCGAAATAAATTCTTCTATTTTTTGATAATAACATTTAGAACTGGGGGGTTTCTTTTCCTTTCGTAGTATTATCACATAAATAGAAAGAAATAAGCCCAAATGGATTCTCACAGTTTTTGACTTCTTGGTATCGTTCCAATTTTTCAAATTTGTGTCGTAGAAAATATCTACTGAAAATCAAATTTCGTTTTTTGAATGTTCTTTAAATCACTTTCCTGTTACTACAATTGTTTTATACGTTTCTGCAGTTTTTCAATCGATTTACCTTATATGCGGATTACTGAAAACACTTTCATTTCTCTTTATGTTCCATTCTTTCTGATGTTGCCATCCACCAAACTATACTAAAAAAGAAAGCCTTTAAAAAATTCCTTTAAACTTCTACAAATTTCTATCGATAAGAACAATTGGTATTTTCGAGTTCTTTATCATTTTCTATCTTTATATACATATACATATATTTTAATCTCTTCTCGTAAGAAGAAGAAAAAAAAAGAAAATTTTAATTTCTTTGAAACCTCTTTATTATCAGTCATTTTCTGACTCAGCATTTCTTAGACAGAAAGAAAGTGTAAGAGAGATAAATATGGTTAACGAGTTCAAATTATGCTCAGTTCAGTTCTTACGAATTGGATGAATTTTCTGATCAATAGAAAGAACGAGACATAAATTTAACAGGGCTTTAGCGTGAAACACAATAAAAATATCTCGAAAAAAATGTTGTAAGAACTGAACAGATAAAAGATAATAAATTTTACATATTAGTTAATCGATAATATAGTTATAACCTAGCTAAAAATTATAGGTTTTTTTTTTATTTTTACTTATATGTACCAATAAATATTAAACTTATTCCCTGCTGAATAAATTCATAACATCTTTATCATCGTCACGCAGCTCTTCTGTATGTTAATTTCCATCTTAATCAATAAATAAAACGTTAAAAGTAATCATAAAAAAACACAAGAGAGAGATATTAACTTTTTAAAAAGTGTAAAATTATCTATAAAATAAAAAGGAAATTCTAAATTCCTTACAGAAGATTACTAACTATTAAAAAAGAAACTAAAACGAAATGTTCTAGAATCGGCTTTACTATCAATTAAAAATATAATAGACCGTACCACAGAATCAGCAACAGAAAAAATAATAAAAACTTCACAAAATAAGATTGTTATCAAAGAAAAAAAACATAAAAGAACTATTGCCACAAGTGCTACAATCGAAAATATAATTTTCTAGCTAAAAAATAGAGTGAAAAATCCTTAAAATTCAACATAAAAACTGTAAAAATAATCTATCACAAGTGTTGCAATAACAAAAACAAATTTTAATAACGTTATAATGAATTATTTCATACCTGAGATATTTAAAAAGAAGTTTTTTAATTATTATTTTCGACTAAATTTCATCAATAGTTTCTTATTACTTTCTATAAATAACTCATTCCAATTTTAATTTTAATTTTAATTTATTATTTTTTTCGGTTCTTAATTCTTCTTCATAATTAATCTCATCTAATAAACATAGATAATTATAAAATTTTTAATCATTTTTAAAAATCCCCAGTAAAGTAAAAGAAAAAAAAATGTATAATTAATTTATTTTTAAAGTTTTACTTTCCTTTTTTTTAAAAAAAAAATGGAGGAAGAAGAAGAAGAAGAAGAAGAAATTCGAAAAAGTCTTCTTAAAAAATTTTTTCAATTACCTAAACTAAATTTATTTTTTATACAAGATTAATAACTTTAAATCTCAGTTTGGATGATAGACACTCGTTTTGCTCGATATCCCTTTACAAGTAATCCTCAGTAAATCTTATTTTTTTATTTCTTTTTTATTTATTTTTTCTCTATAAGAAATTCCGTACGATTACAAATTGAATAATATCATCCCATTTATAAAAATAATATTGAAAATGAAAAATCGATTTATTCAATTTATAAAAACTTTCAACCGAATAATCAATATTTAAAAAAACTGGTATTTTCCCTTATCCCCCCTTTTCATTCGCTAGAAATTTTACAAAATGGCAAATCTTTTATACGTATTTTAAAAATTTTCTCAGTTAATTAGATATAAAATATTTAAATTAAAAAAAAATCTTTTATATTTTATATTAAAAGGGATGTTAATAGCTTCTTCTATCTTTAAAATATACTAAGATATTTCAATTGAAGTGTTGTGTATAAAATAAAATTTAATTTTCTTTATTAATTATAAATAATTACGATAAATTAATAAAGTGTGAAGTGTTTTTTTTTTCATATATATATTTAATGGGGGTGAACCAAACTTCAGTTAACCAGTTTTTTTACAAACAATTCAACAGTTTTTGAGTGTGAAGAAAGCTTTGATTGAGTACAATTTTTTGTATATTTTAATCACCTTTATTCAATTTACGTAATTATTTTCTCTCGCTTTTTTTTTATCGATATTCAACTCAATATACTGTATTTTACTATTAAATATTCACTTATAGAATTGTATGAGTAGATATTTTTATCTTTAATCTTAAAGATGTTTATGCATAAAAAGTTTTCAGCCATTTTAAATGGTTTTTTTTTTTCCTTTTTTCCTCCCCTTGTTGAGATATTTTTAGTTTTCTTTTGTTAAATTCAGCTAAGTAAAAAGAAATTTTGACAGCTTGATGTTTAAAGTTGATAAAAGTCGTTTTCTGTTAACGAAGAAATTCGAGCGAAAAACAGAATCTTCTGAAGCGTAGTTGATAACTCTATTGACGTTCAACAAATCTAAAAACAAAAAAAAAATCAAAGGAAAAAAAATGCTGCGGTATTTTGATGTTTTCCAAAAAAACATAATACTAAATTATTACTATTTTTTGTGTGTGTGTGAAACTAAATGAAAACAAACAAACAATTTTTTTAATTATTTATCCCATTTTTTCAAGGCTTATAACATCATCTTAATTAATTTACATTAATTCGTGTATGTTAATTAATGCCATAATTTCGATTTAGTGCATTTCTAAGTTTAAAAAATATTGGTTAATGTTACCTATGATGACAAAATGGCGGCAAGGAAACAGAAGAAAGAAAACAGTGGGGATCACGTTCTAACCTAACCTGACCTATTCTAATAAATTACCATAATTATTACCAACCAAATTATTAGAATAGGTTATGTTAAGGTTAGAACGTGCATCCCCACTGTTTCCTTTCTTCTGTTCCCTTGAATCAGAGACGAGCCGCCATTTTGGCACCATAGGTAACATTAATCAAAATGGTTTATTATTTATAAGAAAAGTAATTGAAATTAATGAGAATTATCCTTCCCGTGAATAAATAATAATTGACATTGACATTAATAATAGCTAATTTCACGACGAGAAACAGTAGAAAATTTATTAATAAATAACTAAAAGTATTATCGCATTAGGACCTCGATTTAACGAATGTTTTTATAATATATATGGATAAAATAATATTATAATATACTGTAGATTGAGTGATTTATAATCCTTTACTCATTTTATCGTGTTCTGTAAGCGAATAAAGAAAAAAATTCACTAAACCGAGGTCCTTTATACCGACATTTTACATCGAAATAGCTTTGTTTGTAACGTTGGTGTATAATAGATTTAGCTCACGTCTCTATAAAGCAAATTAAAGAATTCTTTACATTTAATTTATTAATTTGTCATAAATATTTATGTTGTTTAATAATGAAAAATTTGATTTTATTTTATTTTTATACATTCTCAAATTAAAATTTCATAATAACTTACTTTAAAGAGGGAAACTATTAATATCGTTTAATGTGATCATTTAACATTTAAAAAAAGAAAAAAAAAGATAAATAAAATAAAATATTTAATTAAAATTTTACTCATATCTTGTTAAAGGAAATTTTTCTTTTAACATTTTTGATATTTAATTTATATTAATAATTCTTTAGATGAATGTTTGATAGTTTCATTTGTCTTCTATATATAGCATATATGTGTGTGTGTGTGTGTGTGTGTGGTTTTTTCTAAGATATAAAAAGCATTTAGGGAAAGATTTCTTAACAGGAATTTCAAGAATGACTACCTGACTTGATTTCAGCAGATTCTTTAATTAGAAAATACGATTCTTTGTGCGATATGATGATCATAATGATAAAGAATGTCATACAAATGGTATGAGCTCCCTCCATCTTAGTAGATACGCTGAGATACGTAATTATCATTCTTCGAATGAGTCTTCTTTAATAAAAATGCTTTAAATGTCTTAGCTTTTGATAAATTATTCCATTTATTGAGAGATATTATTAGAAGATACGATAATATTTGCATCATCTATCGCACTTATGATCTACTGTTTTTTTACAACTGTAATATTGCGTATAAATATATTTTAATACAGTCGAACCTCTGTACAAAGACCATTGATGAAAACTTTTAAAAATGACCGTTGTTTGGAGGATATTTTGCTTAAATTTTAAGCAAAATGACCTTCGTACAACAAATATGATAAATAATCTTTAAACGAAAATAACCTTTTAGTCGAACCTCTAAACAGCGACCACTTTTTTCATGAACCCTTCGGGGTTCATGAAAAAGTGGTCGCTGTTTAGAGGTGGCCGTTATTAGAGGTTCGACCGAATATTTTCTGTAACGTTTTAATACATTAAAAGCGATTTTATTATTTAAATTTTGTATTAATTCCTGTTAATATCATATATTTCACTAATTATTAAGAGTATAACTGACTTTAACTCTTATTTTAAGCAAATTTTGATTTTCTTTCATCATATTAAATTACGGTAATTACAATTGTTATTTAATTTGTTTTAATATAGACCTATAAGTCCCTTATTTATTATAAATGTTTAAGAGAAAATTATATATATATATATATATGTATAATTCAAAGATAGAGGAATCTATTTTATATTATTATCATATTTATATAAATTTAATTAATTTCTATAATATTATCTATATTGGAAACTAATCTATGAATTTATCAGACACTTGAAATAATTTATGAAAAGTCTTGGGAATATTTAAAATACTTTTCCCCATTAAATGTTACCATTTATAATATTCGTATGATCAACACTGCTCTAAGGTACGGTTTATTTCCTGTTCAATATTGCTCTAAAGTTTATGCTTTATTCCCTATTTAGAACATTACTATTTCTGCTTCATAAATTCCAATTGATATTCTACTAAAGGAAAATTAAGCATATCCATACCGAAGAAAGCATTAAGAATTCATTTAAAGAATTAAATTATTAGTTTAAACGGTCCCTCACCACCTTAACTGCCCCATTATCGGCTTTACAAAAACAAAAAGGGTCTCACAGTGCCTACAGGGTGTAGTAAAATAAAACTGTAGTGACACAATATAAATGCCTTAATGTTTAAAACATAAAATCACTCCATAATATTATATTGATTGTCATTTATATAGTATTTATATTACTAAAAATGGGTAAAATACAATTATAAAATCATTTTTTCTTTAAACTTTAAGCAGCTATTATTCATTTTTGTAATATGTAAAAAGAGCATGTAACATTTATAATGTCCGAATATTTTTATCTTTTCGGGATTCCATTTTTTAAAGCATAAAGTTTTATAAAAAATAGACAAAGTGTCTCTTGCTTTGCTTCTTTGTATCCTCCATCTTTTTTTTATCAATTGTTTTGGATGGAAAGCGATATCTTTCTGTTTTTCTTTAGCCATTTCATTTTTTTTATTCACAAATTCCGTGTTTCGCTGTAGTTTATATATAAATATATCTTATTTTTCTTGAAAATCCTATGATTTCTCTGACGTTTCTCCATCTATATAGAAAATCTTATCGAGTCCGATTATTAACTGTTAAGCAATAATTCCAGTTATTACAATTAATTTTGCCAGAATGCTTCAACTTTCGCCACATAACAAACCAGCTTTGTTCGAACAATATCATTTAAATTAATTGAGTCATTCGAAATAATTAAATTCATCTTTAAAGGAGATGTATTAAACTATTTCTGAAATTTAACATATATCACAGTTAACTCGTTGCTAGCGTCATATTATAGATGAAGAATGATTTGAAATTTTCAGATATTCTATAGTTAAACGTATTGTTATTTTATCTAATTAAATCTGTTTGAATATATTTATTTATTCCATTCAAACAATCAACATTAGCTGCTACATCATTTGGTTTGTTGTAAGTTCTCATTGAATGTTTCATATCTATTAACATAACGATTTATACAAAGCAAATGACTTAAATCTATATAATTTTACTAATATAATAACGTTTATTTCTATAATATTTTGATTCTTTTCGTCAAAAATACACAGAAATTTGTATATTTATAAGCTGAAACAGCTGCTTTAACTGTAAAAAAAAATCATGGCTTCGTATTGCCCTGTGGTTAAAAGCTACATATATAAGATTAAAGGATGTCGATGTGGATTGTCAGCGAGTATTCTATTTTCAATCCTATTGATTAATAGTGAACTATCTTAGAAACTGGCTAAAGCTCCAGATGTCTTCCAGACTTTTCGAGAATTGTGGACTTCATTCATGCAACCATGATTTACAGTATCCAATTAAATCATTTTTCATTGTTGGCATTCTAGAGATAAAAATAAACAAAAATTATTGTTAAACAGCTCGATTTCTTCATCTCTTATGTATTTTCAGTAGAGACATAATAAAAATTTAGTATAAAAATATTAGTAATCAGTAAAAGGTTTTTACTTATTAGATCAATGTATTCACTTCAATTTGTCTTCTATACAAACATCAATATATACAGTTTACATTATTTTGCTAAAATAATAGCTTGTATAAAATGTAAATAAATTTATATTTGTTTATTATTTTCTAGTACAAAAATAAAAGGTTTAATCAGTCTTGTGATAGGTATGAAAAGCATAAGAAATAACTTTTAAAAATGTATTGAACAACAAATAAATCGTTTTCAATACCTTCCTTGATAAAGAAAATTTATTTTTCTAAGATTTTATCCGGTTTATAAATCAACAGATAACATCTGTCTTCAGTTCTTCAATTTTATGCTGACACCTAGATATTCTGTGGAGGGAAGGGGAAAAAAACAATGCTTTGAAACAGAGTAAACTTGATCTTTTTTTCAACATTCTTTCTGACCATATCAACTTTATCTGCATTAGGATGTGGTTTTTATCCTACAAAACTTTATTTACACATCATACACTTGACAGATTTAAAAGTTTGTTTTTTCCTCAAGGATTTCCTCAAAGTTTTTTTCCTATTGTATACACTTTATGAATTAGAAAATGAAAATACTCCTTCACTAAGAAGTTAATTAGCATACATTGATTTAGTGAAATAAAGTTTAATTTCCCCCCTTTTTTTGTTGTTTCAATATATATATAAAACATATATTAAATTAAATTTAGTATTTAATTTCTTATTTAATTCACGAATTAAATTTAAAGTTTTTGTTTTTTATAATAAAAATTGTAACTGTAGTAAAGAATGTCTGACGACTTTACTTTGACATGCTTTTATCATAGGAAGTTGAGCTTTTGAATTTTATTTTTCAGCAGTCAAAATATTCTTTTCTGATAACTTTACTGCCATGAAATATACAGATCATTCGTGACGTTGGCGAATTATTCTTACAAAACTGAATTTATATATATTATTTATTAATTATATTATGCGGATAAAATAAATAAAACTGATCTAGTTTCATTTATTGAAATGCAAGAATGGAGTTTCTGAATTTAATTTCGTCGGTTTTCTTTATCTTCATACATGCAGTATCACTAAACAATGTCTATTTTATGTATAAGTAATCTAAGCTCTTCCCTAACCTCTAGTACTTTTAGAGGCCACAAATATACTGAAATTCAGTCCTGTAATTGGTGATTTGATCTTAAACCTTGTACAATATCATGTATATCATGATACAAACTTTACATTATATAATTTATATGAAAGAGGTTCGTGCTTGCCTTTCGTAATCCAAATCCTTCACTAGATCTAAGTTTTCAATAGGTACAGTACACTTTATGTGTTTATATAAATGCTTTTGTTTAATATATACATATGTAGATATGTATATATTTAACTTATAAATTTTAATGTTCGATTTAATTTTATGTAATGTAATCTACTCCAATAAATATATACACATATATATTTAAGCCAAAGGATACAGTTTATATCTTGTGATTTAAATTAGACATTAAATTCTGAAGTTTTATAAGCTATTAAAATTTTATTATTAAGGATACTTGTTAAAAATTCTATTTGCTTATTCTTAAAATTCAAATATTTTCTTTCATTGTGTTATTATACATTGATTAATAGATAGAAAGAATATTGAAGCTAAGTCAATACATCTATTTAAACCAGTAGAATCAGTTTCAAGATAGTCTGTAATGTTAAAGCAATGATTAAAATGAAAAAAAAACAATACATAAATTGTCGTACATCATAGAAATAGGTGTTTGAAAGGACTTGCAATCCTTTGAAACACACATTTCAAAGGACTTGCTGTTTGAAAAGGATGGCAAGAATGAATAGAAAGATGAATCACGTTTTCTATAAAGATCATTGTTTTTCCTATTTTTTAATAAATAATATCACAACGAAAGGAAACATTCGAAATTTAAGAATAGAAGAATTTTAATTTCAAAACTAATATAAATATAAAATAGTTAAATGGATTAGATTAGATTAATCGGAGAAGGCAACACAGTGTGCATTCTTGTAGGGAGGACATTTTTATGATTACTGACCTTTATTTAAGTGTTAGACACGTGAAGAAAATCCAGTATACTCCACGTGGTTAGCCCCGTGACCAGGCACGAACCAGTGCTCGGTTGTTTTATCCATTCTGCTAG
Source organism: Centruroides vittatus (assembly GCF_030686945.1). Taxonomy (NCBI): domain Eukaryota; kingdom Metazoa; phylum Arthropoda; class Arachnida; order Scorpiones; family Buthidae; genus Centruroides; species Centruroides vittatus. The sequence continues at coordinate 677,440 of NW_027120671.1, forward strand.
TGGTAAGCAATTGCCAAATGAAGATATAATAAATAAATTAATTAAATAATTCCATTAATTCACATGATAATATATTTCAACTGTCATATTTTAAACATACTGTTAATGATATTATTTATTAAAAGTTTAAAATTTCATAACTCGTATCTGCTACTGATGATAAAGTTTTAAAGTTTTAAATTCCTTATTAATTCTTACACTTTTCACAGAATATTATCGTAGCGCATTACTTTCCTTAATTTTAGAATATCTTCTTTCAATTAATTAAATATCGTGTATAAAAATTATGAAGACAGAAATCGAATTTGAGAACGGAAAAAAAAAATGATTGAGTTAGTGAAAGAAGGAGAATCATCGACTGATTTATTGGTTGACTCTTGGATCATTTTTCAGTTATTTCACTTGACCAATTCGTTTTCTTCAATTTGCTCCGTTAAGAAATCACAGTTTATAACCAATTTTCTTTCTTCTCCAACTAATTTCGACATAAGAGATATTATTTCAATGCAATTTCAGTCATTACAAATGCATTAATTATGAGAAACTATTAAGAATATATTGATGTAAATTTTATATATTGCCTATTAATGATAATGCTATCTTTACAATTATCATAAATCCTTCTTTATTGCTTTTACTCTACAGAATTTTAATGAAGAACGTGACAGATATATTTACTGTACGCCTGTATCGTGACAAATCCATCAATATATCATTTTAATCACGTCTAAGTTAAGAAACACGATAAAATAAAACTTTGACAAACGTTACATAATCTGTATAACGTTATTATTAACAATATTATAATAAATAAAATATATTAAATGAATAATTTTCATATTTTTCTCAGAATATTTCGTGAGGTAACCGAATTGTTAACAGTTAAAAAAATAAATGGTACTAAAATGTAAATACTGTATATCGTAACGTATCAACTGCGTATGTTTATATCTTTATCCAAAACGTTTATTTAAATAAAACATGGCAAAAGGAGCTTGCTGAAGAGCTATAGGATCCCACTAAGGCGCTAAAGGATCCTGCTCAACCTCGGACCCCATACAAGATCTCGATGGTTCTAGTCTGATATAATAAGGAAACACAATACGGTAACGATTTTTCAAGACGGAATTCCTCCAGGAAAACTTTCTATGGAAAAACTGCTTCCTGTTTAGGTGTTAGTCACGTAAAGAAAACCCCCCCCAAAAAACCCCTCGTGGCCAGCCCATTAGACAAGGGGAACAAACCACTTTCTTTCAATAATTTTATCCAATTGCCAATAAAAATCAAGATTACTTCTTCAGTACAGATAAATATAACCTTTAGCCAATTGAAATTTCATCCTCGTGATTATACTCTAAAGAAACACCAAGAGGAATTCCAAGAAACACTTATGGAAATGTATCATTGCCAGAAGATTCCCAATTAGAATTTTCTTGTCTTTATTTTTTGCTCTTGGTAGACGAATCATTGTTCAAAATGAGAAGAGTTTTCACATTAAAAAGCCACGCATACTACAATACCATCATAATATAATATAATATCATTTAGTTTACACCGTAATAAAACTTTTTCTTGGAAAGTATACACTACAGTACATTCACGTATAGTTCCACATCCAAAAGCATTAGCGGTCGAGTAGATAAAACTACAAGGCACTGGTAGTTTGTTGTATGTTTGCGCTTGACCAATGGACTGGCCAATTGGAGTTTACCGGGTTTTCTTTACGTGTCTAGCATCTAAATAAAGGCAACTTTCACGTAGAAAGTCCTCTAGAGAGAACACTCCCCCTTGGCAGATCGCTTGTGTTGGGTTGCTTTATCCTATCAATTTAATCCAATCCGAAAACACCAGTCTTCTGTGACTTTACATCTTATCCAATAGATTCATTTTTTACCAAATTCACAACAGAATTAACAAGTTTGTTAATTCCACAGTTAAAATAAGTGTAAATAATAAAGCTATGAAAAATTTGGATATCTTTTGACAGTTATACACTTCTAGGAATCCATTTATTTCATGTTTCTTCAGAGCATTGCCATACAATTTAACGTATCCTTCATTAAACACAGGACACAGGAATTGCATTCTAGTATTTCAAATATATATACAGTGAAAACTGCTTAGGCGACCACCTGCATTCGACGGGCACCTGTCAAAAAGGGCAAAAATTTCTGGCACGGGATAGTTTATACATACAATCTTCGTATAAGTCACCCGTATTAAACGACCACCTGTGTAACGCGACTGAGTCATCCGATAAGAATAAAATACAATACCAATATAGCTCTATCGTTGAAAAAATTTGCTTAGTAGAAATGGCTGAAAAGTGCGCGAAATACGTACGGAAATACGGTATTACAGCACCACCCGTATTGGACGACCACCTGTCTAAAAGACCACTTTTTGAAGAAACCGTGGGTGGTCGCCATAGACAGGTTTTATTGTATCTCATTTCAAAAGATTTCGTTTTTTTTTTAATTTAGTACTTCACCTCATTCGAGAAAAGGAAAGTCGAAAAATATTTTTGAAGGATCAGATAATTAAAATATTCAAAATTTACTGTAATTATTTGAAGAATTTAGGATTTTTTTAAAAATTTCAATATTAATCTCTCGAAAAGAAAAAGAAATTAAATTAAATCGATTCCTCGTCTATTAAAGAAATAACTTACATATAGACCTAATTAGCGTAATTTTATTATATTTGTAATTTAATTTTTAATTACATTTTTCTTTTATATTAGTTTTTTAATCGTAACGGTTATTAAAAAATGTAATTTAAAAAAAAATAATAATTTTTTTTTCGCTCATACTTTACAAACTTCTACATCCTTTATTTAAACGTGGATAATGGAAAACTACAGAATTTTTCTTTAAACATGCAAGCCCAGAGCTATCTGATCCCCTGTTTGACTTCTCTATTCACCTTCTCTGTAGGCCCTCTATTTTATAATATCTGGACTTTCTGTTTGCTCTCTATCTAGGCCCTTTATTTGTCTAAATATTGGACTAAAAAGGCTTTAAATTTTAATGTTTTATGTAAAAATATAAGTGATATAAATTAAGTAATGAATAAAATGTTTCGTTTGTTGTATTAATTTTTTATTTATATATATATTTATGGCTTTTTGGGAGGAAAAGTCTTTACATCTATGACTAGTTAAGGCTCCATCTCATCTCTCAGGCCTTTAAAACTTTTAGCATTTGACTATTTATATTTATAAATATAATTTTCTACATTCATCTTTCTGTAACGAGCCTATTATAATTATATACTATCTGTTTACAATAAGTCATATGCTAAATTAAAGCCATTCAGATATTTTAAAAAGATAAAAATGGTTATAAAGTAACTTATACAAATTAATAGATATTGAGTAAACGAAAATTATGCACTTAACTTCTATTTTACTGTAATTAAACGATATTTTATAGTGTTTTTTACCCTGTAACTTCTATTATTAACGTTATTTCCATTATTTCCTCATTCCGTCCCTCTTATATGCAAACAGATAATGAAAATACAGTTTAAAGGTTATAATTTACCTGAAAATTTTAAGAAATTATCGTTCAATGACATTATTTTTTTCGTTTGTATTGCTTTCTAACTGATAATATGTTCTTCCTGATTACATAACCTTGCAAATTTCATTCCTTGTGTCTAGACTAAAATATTCACACTTTATGAGGTATTTCGTAAATTATAAGTTAAAGCAAATAATTTATAAAAAGGAAAATAAGACAAAATTTATGTATTTTTCTCCAATTCAAAAAAAAAAAAATGCTTGAATGACGCATCAATAGCCATAACCTGGAAACAGTTTGAACTAGTGTACTGTATTTACAATACTAAAACTTCATATGAATGTTTTTAAGAACGTGTCCTATATATTGGTAAATAAGACAATATAGAAAAGAAATAAAGTAGTATTAAATGACATAAATTGAAAGTACGACATAAATATGAATGAGACGAGACGTCTCCATAATATCTTGTGATCTATACTGTTGTTAGGAATAAAGCGATCAAAACTAGAATAAAACATCGAAAAATTCTGTAGGTCTATTAAATTAAGCTTTCCTTTTCTTCATTGAAATGTTTATGTCTTATATTATATGATATAAAATATTCTAGATATGTTTATCTACAATATCATTCTTTAGAGGTCAGTATTTTCTTTTTATATCAATAATAAATAAGAAGAAGTAAAATTACCACTTATTGCTGAATATCTGAGCTCTCGGTTTCTCTTTTTATACCATAAGGTATTAAGAGAATCGCATTGAAGAATTTCGAATCGGATAAGGAACCTTTTAAGTTTTTCATGAGGAGTTCGGATAAAAGTTTCGAATGTGACAAAACTCTAATCCCTCATCAAAGAAATTATTGTTTTGGAATTGTATCGTCTCTTTCTATAAATTGTATTCATGTTCTTCGTTCTTATTATTCCATCTACATGCAAAACTGCTTTCTGTTATTGAATATCGATCTATCATTCATTCTTTCTGAAAAATATGGAGAGATGCAGAGAGAAATTATAAACGCATTTCTCTCGGAGTAAGTGTAAGAGACGGGAGGAAAAGTTTTTTGAATTTCGTTTTCTCTCCCTGACAAAATTTCTCTTCACTTGTAATGTTTCCAAGCATTCTATATAAATAAATATACAGAGAGAGAGGAAGCGAGGCCACCAAGTGGGAGCAATGGATGCAAATTATTGAGTCTGAAGAAATCTCCAACTACCTCTTCACCCATTCGACCTTTAACCACCGAACTTTAGCCTCAACCTTCTCCTAACACTACAGAATTTTAGACATTGTCGACAAAAGACACGGGAGTTATTAAACTTCAAAGCGGGTGAGCGAAGTCTACGTGGTCCTTTTTAGTGATATTAGTATAATTGGATTTAAAAACGTATTAATTAATAATTTATTTAATTTAAAATATATGCTTTCCATCTCAAATTAGTACTATAGTATCTTGATTCTGTACCGGTGCATCATGCTTTTCCGTCAGCCATCTATCCAACTCCTTTCAGGGAAAAATATTTAAATTGAAATAACCTGACTTCCGATGCGAATCGGTAGTTTATATACAGTTAATCGGTTCCTCCTGCCCGTTAGCTTTCTTTATCTAGTCTTGTCTGTCATCTTTCTAACTCTATTCTCGAGATTAAGAAAGGACAGACAGACGAACGGACGAATGACAGCGGGAATTTATAGGTCTATAATTTTTTTCAAATTGCAGCCCAATAATGTTTTAAATTTACGAAAATATATATTGAAAAAAGTAATAAATTTATTAGTAAAAAAACCTGAGTTAAAATAATGGATATTTATGATTTAATGCAACGAAGTCAACAATTATGACAAACGAGCAGAGATTTTTCGAATTTAATCTCTGACAGAAAGATTGTTTCCAGATTACTTTATGTAAATGTTAGTAGTGCACGAATTTCGCGTTTACTGTTTGTTATATTTTAGGGTTGTCATCTGATTTTCTCTAATTATCTAATTCTACTAAAAAATAAAAAATAAAAATAATTATATTACATTAAAACATATATTTCGCCTTTATTTTTTTCTTATTTGAGATAATTCAACGATTGAAAATAACAAATGTTCAATTTCAAATCGCAGTTTCCTCTGTTCCAACGAAGGAATCGACATAAAAATTTCTTTTTTAGATAGAAAATTTAGATGCGATTCTAATAATTAGCATATTATAATATGAAGTTGTTCCATAGTTTCTGGTTTCTATTATTATTATTTTTATTTTCTGTGTGGAATTATGAATTTATGTGAATTTTCCTTGAAAAATATTCCTCTTTTTTTTTAAGGACAATTGGTTAATTGACTGTTTGATCGGTCTGTATTGTGTTGTAAGGCAAAAATAATGACATTATACTACAGTATCATAAAAAATTAATGATGTAGTTACGTAAATATTTAAACAAATATAAATTCAAAGTGCGAATCAAGTAAATCAAATATTTTTATCATCTTAATTTATTTTTCTATATTTATTTTATATGAAATTTAAAAATCAATTTAAATAAATACCTGCATTTATTTATTTTTTATTTTTTAATTAGAAATATGCATATTAAACACGTTAATTACGCTACGTTATGAACAACTTGTTATTTATAAACACATGATTTTTTAATTAAGTATAACACTAGCAACACTAATGTATTGTTATAAAGAATATATTTTTGATATATGCTGTGAATATACCGGGTGAGTACCTCTATTCAACGGTGTCTGGGGCGCTATTTAGCAGTCCAAATTCAAATAAATTTGGTATGGTACTATTTAAAGACGTTCAGAAATAAGTGCTAAAAGTTGCCGTGGAGGCACTTTTGGCGCTGAAAGCAACAAAATATTTCATTTGTACAAGATATTTATGCTTTACAAAAAAGTTAATGATTCTTGATATACTCCTCGTGTGTGGTATCCGTTCTGAAGGTGATTCTATTGTGTTCAACAACCGATCCTCTATGATGCAGTGTAATAATATTATTTTTGGATTCTGCCAAATTTTAAGTGTCTCCACAACTAAAAATCACACGTATGAAGATCCAAGCGCCGAAATTGCCATAGTGGTAAATTTTGGCACTAATTTCTTCCAGGAAATGTCTTCCGCATATCCTAAAATGTCACCACATCAAATTTGTTTGGATTTGCATCTCTGTACACAGCGTTGAAGAACAATACTTTAATTATTCCCCTTATACTTATGGCCAATAATTTGCAGAAGGTATGAATCATAAAGCGATGATTTAAGACTAATTAATAGGCATTTTTGGCATGTGGATTCAGCAGTTAATGCGATCCCGGATAAACGAATCTATTGTATATACAGTATATTGTTAATAATATAAATTTGAAAAATAATGATTATAACGTGATTTGAATCTATACCGATAACTTAAACTATTGGCATAAACGAATAATTTATAATACATACATTAATTAAAATTAGAAGACTTTCGGATAACTTGAAAATTCGATTAAACCTTTAAAGAAAGAGAAAACTTGCAGAGATTATTATAGAAGACATTCTAAACTTTTCATTTAGTTACGTTTAGTTATTTAAAATAATAATAATTTACTGTAATGTTTTAATTAGTTTGATTATAACATTATACGTCAATTAATTTACAAGATTTTAGTTACTTGCAACTAGTTTAATTCATCTAATTTAAACACGATCGGTTAAACGTAATTAAAGATTTATGCTGCACTATCAGTTATTCATGTCTAAATCTACTATTCTTGTCGTATCATTAACTAAATTTCATTCAATTTTTTATTATTATTACTATGTTCTTAATTAATTTTAAAAATTCTTGTTAAAATTATAATTTTTTAAAAGATATTTTTCTAGTGGGTACTCGACGATACAACTTATTAAAGTCGAACATCCGCCTTTAAACGGCGGCCATTTTTTTTCCCAAGAACGTTTCCATTTTAAATGCGTACAAAATAACCTCCAATCTTTTTTAACGTTTCCTTCGGCGTTCGGAGGTTTAATTGCGTATAAATTTTAAAAAATAATCTTAAAAATTGATTGAAATAATTCTTAAAACGTAACTTGAACTCAATTAAATATCCGATAGGGAATTCGATACGGTAAGAAGGAAATTCTGATGATGTAATCACGTAATAATTGTCCTATATTTCTCAAAATCACATCCCTTTCTGAACTATTAGATTTCTTGAGAATGTTATACAAACAATTTAGCAAATGCTATCATTATTACGCTCGATTTTCTGATTTTGATAAGTGGGTAAATTTCGTTACGTTGACTGATGATTATGATCTTAATTACGGGTGTTATGAGACCTAGGCATTAATCATTGTTGTAAATTAACTTTTATATTTATTGATACGACATTAGTAATCATAACTTGCAGGCAGATACTAGATATTTCTGCCTTCACTTATATCTCACGAATATGTAAATAAATATGCATAAAATTTAATTTTTTACGTTAAAAATACATACAATTATTATTAATATATATATATATATTTTCTGAAATTTATTATTATTTAATGAATTTGTAGAAAACAGCTTCGTATTTTCTCTCATCTTATTAAATTTAAATGCAGATGTGCTGATAAGCAAGTGCTTTAAACATTTCGATACATCCTATCGATCCGTTTAAATTTGAATAAACGAATCGAGATTAAAATAAATTGTTTGCATTTTATTGGATTTTTATGTTAGAAATTTTTAATAAAGTTAGTCTTTTATTATTATTATTATTATTTTTGTTGTTAAAGGAAAATTTAAATAATTGCTATGCTGTTTTCTGATAACATTTGTATAGTTTGAGGGGAAAATTTGACGATAATGATTAAGTCGTAACAGGAGGAGAAAGTGTTTAAATTTCACTGTTTTCTTATAAAAAATTTGTTTTATTTTTCTCAAAAATTTCCCCGTAAATAACTCATTAAAGTACAATTATTGGGAAATCGTAATTAAGTAATTGCTCGAATATACGTAATCATAGTAAAATTATTATCAATAAAACTGATTAATCATCTACAAATATATAACAATTTTACAGCATCAGACCGCTTTTAAGTCATAAAACGTTATCATTTTCACGTGAATTAAAGGCTTTATAATAGCGCACCCCTGTATAGCGCACGAAAAAATACCTCTATAACGCGACTACTCGAGAAGTTTTAAATATGGAAATTATACGCATCGAAGAAATTAATTCAACTAATAAAAATTCTTCAAATTTTACCGAAATTCTATATATAAACCCAACTTTAAAGCAATGCTTTGATGTAATAATGATTATTGTTTTAATCGTTATAATGTTATCAATGGGATGCGCTATATCCATTAAAGAAGTAAGTTTACTGATAATTTTAATATTTAAAAAAGATATTTTGATAATTAATTATAATTTTATTAAATAAGTAAGGTAAATAAGGTAAGATAAAAATGCATTAAAATTAATTATTTAATTAAACGAATCTGTAATCTTTTAGGATTTTCTTATTTGCGAGAGATATAAGAATTAATTTTAAATAAAATTAGTAAATTATTGTATAAAAACAATATATATACTATAATAATAATGATCTGATAAATCCCATTAGCTAAAACTATCATTAAAATGTCTGAGAATTTAATTAAATGTGTTTAATTCGTTTTACAAAATATCATTTTTAAGATTTAAAAATGTTTAAATTTATGAAGAATGTAATAATATTTCTATTTATTCAAGTCAACAAATTACACATAATTTTATAATATAAATTTTAGATTAAATACAGTTGAGTTTTGATCATCTGGATACTTAACACTCCAAAATGTTTGGTAATCCGGCAGAAGCAGGGCGATCCTCCAGTGGTTCTCTTCGGTGGCCGAGTGGTTTTATCCATCTGGCCACTGAAGAGTCGTGGGTTCACGCCTCTTTACGTGTCCAACACCTAAATAGAGACCAGTTTCCCACAGAGGACTCACTTCTTTTTGGCAGATTGCCCTTCTTTTCAAATAAATCCTTAACGGAGAAGAAAGTAAAAGTATTCCAAGTAACTTTCCTCTCTATATTAACTCTAGATTTTTTGATAATCCGACACACTTCCGATTACAAGCTTATCGGATTAGCAAGATTGTATTGTACACAAATATTTAATTTAAAAAGAAAAATTATTTAATTGTGACTGGTGTTATTATGATATAGTTAAATGTTAATGAACAGGAAACACTCTGGGAAATCCTAAATGGTCGATATTGATCAATAGTTTATTATATATTTGGTCCTACAGAGAGTAATTTAGGCCATTTGTATTCATTTACGAAAGTAAAAGAATGTATAAGAAAATTTTCAAACTTTCTATAGTTATTTTTAATGAAAATTTTAACGTATGACAATAATAATCCCTCTGCGTAACATTATACTTTAAATTTAACATTTAAATAGACTGTTCAGACTTTATATTTTTTCAAAAATATTTTTATATTAACTACAAAGGCAACAGTCTTAAATAACTGAAAAATAATTTATTAAATTTATATATCAATGACTTTCAGTCTGGACTGGAAGTTCATATATAGTTAATTGGGACTCCTATCCTTAAGCTTTCCATATCTGGCCTCGACTCTCGTGTATCTAACTACTTTCTGGAGATTAACAAAGGACAGACAAACGAACGGACGACATTGGGCATTTATATGCTTGCAATTTGAACTGCAACCCATTATGCTAGAGCTAATGGATGAGTATTTTCTACATAGACTTTGGATTAAATGGGCTTTTTTGCAGGATTTTTACTAGATTATTGAAAAATTGTAAGTTTTTTTAAGAAAAGGAAAGAATTTTGAAGCTTTATTTATAGAATACTATTTGCAAATAAATTGTAAATTTTGGTTAATGCTGAGCTTATGAGATATAGCGAAACCCATCATGGCATGAAGCCCTATCTTCAAAAGAAAAAGTTATGTATACGGCAAATTAAGTTGCGTGCATAATACACTCACCATTAATATAATTCAAAGGAGAATGTAGGCTTTCTGTATGCCACAATTTAGGGCCACAACTTGTTTTTTAAATCCAGCTTTAATTCGAGTCAGATGCCATAGATTAAAACTAAAATTGAAAAGTTTAGATTAAGAAATTAACAAATATTTATATTAAAATACTAAATTAAGGTATAAAATGTGATTAAAAAAACAAACAATATATTAATAGAAAGATATACACTGCATATCTGAATATATTTTATTTTTTAAAATCGAAGACATATAAAATTGGAAATTTCGAAGATATATGAGAAGATCGAAGTTATTTTATATTAAAAGAAAATTCTGCAAATATATCTTATCTGAAAATAATAAAAAAAATGTAAAAATGAAATTTTTGAAATGATAAACTTTTATAATAAACTAGGACACATCAGAAGCAAAGATGGATGGAAAAAAAATCGTTTGATACAACAAAACTGATTTTTACATTTCATATGGTAATATATTATTCTGTAAAGAATCGATGAAGCGTGTCATTCAATATGTAAGCTTATTACATCAGATTTAATATAGAACTGCATCAAATTTGATTGTTCGGTTCGATATGTTAGAAAAATAGATCAACTCATATTTGGTGATACAATGTATGAAGTCAAGGAATAGTTGTATATGACAACTGCTTTAACTGTCACACTTATCCACTACCAGATTACCTCTTTTGGAATTATAATACACCGTATCACCACGTTTATGTTCACTACATGGTCTGATGACAACGGTGTTCGATATATGGATCAAGCAGAAAATCCAAGAACATAAATCCTATTGATAGCTTGTGCAATGCTATACAAGGATTATAAACACGAAACGTCTTAGAATCAAAGCAAAACTGGTAGAAATAATATGTTATTTATTATCGTATATTGACATCGCAATCAGTTTATTTTGTGTATTATGTAAACTAAATAAATATTAAGATGATAATAATAATTTTAATTTTTTCTAAATATTTCTCACTAAAATACAAAAATAAAGTGTGAACATTATTGGAAACATTAAATCAGAAGTTAGGAATATTATTGGTAATATCTAAATAAATAATATTGGGAACATTATTTGGAACATGTAAATAATAAGTAAGAACATTGCTTGGAACATCTAAATAATAAGAAGGAACATTGCTTGGAACATGTAAATAATAAGAAGGAACATTGCTTGGAACATCTAAATAATAAGAAGGAACATTGCTTGGAACATCTAAATAATAAGAAGGAACATTGCTTGGAACATCTAAATAATAAGAAGGAACATTGCTTGGAACATCTAAATAATAAGAAGGAACATTGCTTGGAACATCTAAATAATAAGTAAGAACATTGCTTGGAACATGTAAATAATAAGAAGGAACATTGCCTGGAACATCTAAATAATAAGAAGGAACATTGCTTGGAACATCTAAATAATAAGTAAGAACATTGCTTGGAACATGTAAATAATAAGAAGGAACATTGCTTGGAACATCTAAATAATAAGTAAGGAACATTGCTTGGAACATGTAAATAATAAGAAGGAACATTGCCTGGAACATGTAAATAATAAGAAGGAACATTGCTTGGAAGATCTAAATAATAAGTAAGAACATTGCTTGGAACATGTAAATAATAAGAAGGAACATTGCTTGGAACATCTAAATAATAAGAAGGAACATTGCTTGGAACATCTAAATAATAAGGAGGAACATTGCTTGGAACATCTAAATAATAAGTAAGGAACATTGCCTTGGAACATCTAAATAATAAGAAGGAACATTGTTGGATCATCTAAATAAAAAATGTTGGTGACATCTAAGTAAATAATATTGGAACATTTTTAACTCTAATTTATTTAATTAAATTGTATAACTTTCTTATAGCTTTTTTAATTTTTATAAATTCTATAAGTTTCTTCAACTCTAATTAAAGTATATTATTACATTAATAAGCTTTAAAATTATTTAATTTTTACTTTTAAATCATGTAAAATGATAACTTACCTTTAAAACGTTTACATTTAATGAATATAAGGAAAAAAGAACTAAAATTAACATTTAATATTCATATAAAATAAAACAGTATGTTTAAATAAGTAGATTTTTATTTAATAATCTACGAGTGTGTGAATTTAACGGAAAAATTTACTTGACAAAAATGGAATTTTGCCAAATTCTTGAATAGCCAAGATTTAATTTTCGAAATTCAATTTAACATTTATTTTTCAAATATTCTACTGATCGAAAAATTTCATTTATCTTGACCTAGTATCTAGAAAATAAAAAGAAATGCATGCGTATTTATATCCGTTTGGAGATATAAAATCCGATATAAATTAGTTTTATAACTCTAAATTATTATTTTTTAAATGTTTTAAATGATTATAAATAAATTCTGGATTAATAAACCTATATTTTATTATCGATAAATGTATTTTAAGCCGAAAACAAAATTTAATTGTAAAAGTTGTTTAAATTCTGTTGTCGATTATTCTTATATGAATGAATGCATAACAAGAATTAAACAATATAAAATGAATTTATAGTATAATAAAGCGAAATTTAAAATGTAAATCTACAATATAAAAGGTATCGACGATAAAATGCGATTAGTTTAACAATAGCAAACAATGAGAGATGATCGATGAATCAAGAATAGAAGTAAATAATACAGTAGAACTGAACGTTTTTAATTCAAATTTCTGATTAATTCGGAGTAATATTTTCTCCAGATCCTTGAATTTTCAATAGAATTAATGTAAAAAAAATTTTCTTTTTAAATCGAACGTATTTTTGGTTAATTCAAATACAATTAGGAGTAGTTTAGGAAAAATCGCCTGTAATATTGAGGGAATAATAATGTGTGTTTTAGCCAATAATGTTCAGTAATGTTGATTTGGAAATTCCAGAGTACAATATTCCGCGTGTTTCTTAGTTTAAACTAACTTAAAAATTTACTTTTTGACTTTAAAACTGTTTGTTGAGGAAGATAAAAATGTGAAGAGGCTCTCAACCCCTTAATAAACTTGAAAAAAAACCTCAACATTAAAAATTTCAAGCTTTTAAAATAAATTGTGATAATAAAAAACAATTTATTACAGTACTTTTATTACATTATTATCCCTTCAACTTCAAATTATCCAAATTCTATTGTATTAACAATAGGAACAAACAATAAGACTTGATAATATTAACAATTCTATAATTATACAACCTGTAATGATTTAGAATGATATCTGTATCATATTGTAATTTTATACAACATTAATCGTTAGAATTTACAACATTACAATTCCTGTGTTGAATTGGCGAATTGTACAACCTCGCAAATACATCGATCACTAAAGAAAACTTTTCCAATAGCCACTCACAAGACTAAGAAGCAAGTTTCTCTTGTTGATCCGATTCAATTTATCTTTGTACATGAAAAACTTAAAAGTATATTTAGAATCCCTTAACATCATACGCAGTGTAAACTGTTATGTTGTTTCCTCTAGTTTCTTTTTTTTAAATAGAAGAATCGTTACAAATGTGAAACATCTGACATTAGAATGTTTTCGTTCCAACATCAGCAAACATTTCTTATCTACTTTTATTTGTATATAAATTTAAAAAAATTCACTTTACACACGACTTAAATGATAAAAGTTAAGAAACGAGCGTTAAAATTTATATAAGACTACAAATGTTTTTGAAATTTATACTTTTATTTTTATTCATTTCTTTTTTTTCATCTCTAATTTCCTTCCTATTCTGTCGTGTTTTATTCATTTATCCATTTATTAGAATTTAAAAAAATATATTATTATTATTATTTAGTATTAAAAATTACTTGACATTAAAAATATTATTTGTTAAAACAATAAAATTAAATTAATTATTGTTTAAAAACTGATTATTTTTTCCAGAAGCGTAACCTCAAAAATCATCTTGATTATTAATCAAACAATGACTTACTGTACCTTTAATGTTTTTTTTATAGAAAATAATAATAAAAAAAGGAAAATAATGAGAATGGGACACAGAAAAAACTAATAAAAACCGACTGATGGAAAGGGATTATAAGAAAAAAGTATATATATATATATATAATCATTTTTTGAAGATATATGTTTTTAAAGAAGATATAGACTTTAACTTTTAGAAAAATAAAAGTTATCCGGCTTACAAAGATTTTTTTTTTCTATATTTATCTGACTTTTAAGACATTACATCTTTAAAATATTAAAACAATATTACTCTAAATTGACCAGTTTATAATAATTAAAACGTTAAAAAAAATTCTAGTTTAAAGTAAAGACTTCATACGCTTTAAAAAATTAAGTAAATTGCTTTTTTTAAGGTATCTTAAAGATAAAATTAAGTTAAATTATCTTATTTTCGATCTTCAATTGGATGTCATAGGATAGAAAAAAATTATTATTATTATTTTTTTCCAATTTTCCATTAACTTAAAGAAAAAAAGTTAAACAATATTTTACTGTAAAATGACTTTTTGTTCTTCATCTAAAAATTAAGAAACAGACGAGTGAAGTCAACGCACCAACGCTTTTCGATTAAAAAAGATTTTTAAAAAAAGAGAAGAAAAAGATTAAATAAAATTCTATCCAAAATAAATTTCTTGGGGAATTTTTATTTATATATGTTGTACTAGATCTTATATAAATGTGAGAATATTTAGATTTTTGAAATGTAAACTTTTCATAGCAAAATATCCTTGGGGAATCTTAAGAATGTGTTTTTTTTTATTTATTTTTTATTTTTATTTTTCCTTTCTTCCTTCCCCTTCCTCTTCTTTCTTTTTCGAAAATATTCGAATGCATTCTTCCAAATGCATTGAATGAAAAAAGGTATCAGATATTTTTATTTTCTTTTCTTTCTTAAAAATTCTACAGTAAACAGTTGAAAAATGTTTAAAAATATTTTAATTTTTTTAAATTAAACTTTATCATTTATAACACTACAAAATTCAAAAACAATTATACATTTTAAAAAACAGATCTTTATGTATATTTAATACTAGTGTTTAACGTGGTATTAAGAGGCACTTTCGCCCCCTTCCACAGTTGGGATGCTTCTGAATTTTAAGCGCTCGTAAGGTTCTAAAATTTATATATGTAATTGCCGGTAGAGTAATAAATATTAAGAAATATTCACAAATTAGAAGAAAGTAAAAATTGTCCTCGTATCTTATCCTTGTCAACACATCATGAACACTGTTGTGTTGACAGGGACAAGATACGAGGACAATTTTTACTTTTTTCTAATTTGTGAATATTCTAAAATTTAGTTTAAAGGGATTCATTAGAGCCTCCTTCTTATTAATTCCCTTTTACTTCTAATTATCTCTCGATATTTTTCCTGAAAACTCCTCTCTAAAAGTTGGGATGCAAGAAGTGTTTCTTGAATTGTCACTCTTTCAGATTCTGTATGTAATTTTTTTTTTTTTTTTGTAGTATTTGCTTATTTATTTTATACTTTTTGTCAGTTATAAAATATATTATTAAAATTTTACTTCTTTAATAATTTTTTAAGCTATATTCATTTCTAATTATCACTCAATATTTATCATAAAAGTCCTCTCGTAGAGGTGGGGTGGTTCTTAAATACGCCGATATTCTTTGTTTATTTTATACTTTATGTTAATTATCTTTTTATATTTAACACATTATTAACCTGTTTGATTTAATAAATTCTTTTTTAACTTAGTTTATTTACTTTAAATTATATTATTTGTTTAATAAAAGCTGTTTTTTAGAGTCGAAGTTTATCTTAAGTTCGAAAAAATGTATAATATTACGTGATGAAACATTTCCAGATAAGGAATGAAAAATAAATTAATATTTACGTCATTTTATTCAATGTTTTTAGTCCAACGAAACTAAAATTATCCAATGATTTTAGTATTAATCTATAAAGTTAGGAAGAAAAGAGAGAGAGAGGGGAAAAAAATTTAATGACTTAAATCCTATTAAGGATAGATTGACAACTCATTAATATGAGAAAAATATGTTTACTTGTTAATTTTGTTGATCTTAACATATAAACTACAGCCATTACTAATCTGTTTTGATAAATTACAAGAGAGCGATAACTAATAAAAATTGTTTAACGACTTTAAAGATGAATTGATAATAATAACGAGCAATTTTAATTTATGGAAAAATTATCCTGTAATAAAGAATTTACGTCCAATTTTCTTAATATATATATATATTTAATTGTGGTTATAGAAACTTATTTTAAATCTTATTTAACGTACTGTACTACGTAACTTCGATTTGTCAATATTCACTTTTACTTAATTAAGTAGGATTTTTTTTAAATAATAAAATACTCAAAAATAATACCGTATATAAGTATAAATATTTCATTAAAGAATCTTCTAAAGTTAATAAATATTCAGGATTTAAAAACTAGATTTATCCTCGAAAGGTTGAAAGTCAAATTTATCCACATACGTTAAAGGTTAATTTGATATTACAGGGAAATTTTCCTGAATTGTGATAATGGTTTTTAAATGATTAAAATTGAAGGCAAGTATATAGAATACTTTATTAAATATTTTACGTAATTTACAGTAAAACCTGTCTAAACCGGACTCGTGCGGTACCGAATATTTTTTCCAGTTATGTCTCCGTTTTATTCAGGTTCCATTTCAAACAGGTTTTACTATACAGCACCGAGTTTCGTATGGAAAGTTTATAGAAGTACAGTACAACTAGAGTCTGAGTAAACAGGAAACGTACTGAAGATCAAATTGTAAAATGACAAACTGAATTAAAGATAAATAATAAAATCACTTATGAGTTATATGAAGTTACAAAGATGAAAATGGAGCATGAAAATGAAATTTTAAAGGAATAAAAAAAAAAAAAAATACTGAGAATTTACTTACTTTATACATGACAAGATATTGTCTAGTATATGGAAGAGCCAAATACAATTCCTGTCATTTTTATGCGTCTATTCTTCGAATTTTTCAGTATTCCATTTGTGTGTTTGCATCTTTGTAGTTTCCACCATTCTTAACACGGCTTTCCACACATTTTTTAATATTTTTTTTATTTTTTTTTATTCAGTTTGACTTTTTAGAAGTTGCCTTTAGACGTGTTTTTATATCCGGAGGCATTTTTGATAAAATTGCCTTCAGACTTTATCCATTTCTACATGTAAAATCACATACCATATTTAGTAAGAGCTTTTTACAATAAACAGAAAAATTTCCTATTACAAGTGACTTAAAACTAAGGAAAAAGTATTTTTGTGTTTTTATTTTTGAATCCTTTATATATATATATATATATATATAAGATGAAATATCAACTATATAAATCATTCTCAATAATAATAATAATAATAATAATACAATAAAACCTGTGTAAGCCGGAATCGTACGATACCGAATATTTTTACACTTTTGACAGGTTTTGGGCAGGTTTTACTGTAATAAAATTTAATTTAATTTTGTTAGCTACTTCAATGTATATGAAAAATAAATAAAATTCGCGAAATAAAATCGAGTTTAAAATACAAAAACATGCAAAGAATTCCTTTATAGTGCAGATTTTCAACACGTTTATTACTTCAATATCTCTGATAACAAAGTAAACATCTTCTAAAGATTAATAAAATTATTATATGATCCTATTTTCAAATAGAAAAATAATAATTTCATGTTGCGAAAATTGCAAAATCTTTTGTTTAAATATAGCATATAATTATACAAAATAATCTGTTGAATTTAAATATTTATTCTTTCTTCTTTCTAATAATAATAATAATAAATGGAATTTTTATTTACTTACATAATAATTGGAAATAGAGATTATCTCGATATTCAAATTGTTTTCACTCCTCGACAATATTAAAATTTTAAATCAGTTGAAAAGAGCTGAAGTAAATTTCATTGCTGCTGTATACTAAAATAATAGAAGTTATGTAACGATTTTGAATAGTTTCTTTGTATTGTTTATAAGAGTTTTAAGTGAGATTTTATATAAAATAAATATATGTAAACAACTATTTATGCCCAACATTCTAACGAGGATACTGCTAGAGTTACAACTTCGAACATGTTTAATGTAAAATCGCTTATATTTAAAATAATTATATTTAAACAATACTTTACTTTTAATATCTTAACAGTTAATACAGAGGTACAAGTGCTATAATTATATAAATTTAGCCATGTTACGTAATCCATCAGTAACTATTAACATTTTAATATATATCTTGTAATATAACGTTTTAATATAATACATAGAATCGAAAACATGATCATAACTAAGAAATTGTATTAAATAAAGATGCTGTATTTAAATACAGTACTTTTTACCTTCAATACCATAATAAACATATTGTTACAGTTACGCAGATGCAACTAGGTTACGCAACTCTCAACTATTTACGATTTTAATTTAAAACATAACAACTAAAACTTGACCATAATTAAGAAATTTATTTAAGATCATAAAAAAATCCCTATTAATTCAATATTATAAACAAACATAAGCGTAATACAGGGAGAGAGTCAAAAATTGCTTAACACCCTTATAAATGGGCAAGGAGAAATTCTGGCATGATAAAAAGATATTATGGCTAGTGGTATAACATGTTACTATGTCAAAATGTTCAATAATATGTTTCCATGCCAAAAAGCCCATTAACAAGTTACTTTACAAACAGGAAAACATTGGTAAAATGTTTTCCTGTTCAACTCAGTTCGATTTTACAAGGATGTTAAGCAGCTTTTGATTCATCCCGTACTTCAATATCCTAACAATAATACTGTCAATGTAGCTATAACTATGTAAAACAGCGTAAAATATAAAATAGGCCTATATACTTTTTTATATTATAATAAGCTATCAAATTTGAAAACTATTCGAAAGATTTGTTACGATTGTAAAGACAACTATTGTTTCCTAGTAGATCAATATTAATTTTACAATGAAATAATAAATGATTTTCGAGATTCTCACTACTGATTGGATGAAATATATCAATGTCAGTCACAGTTCGTTTCTTTGTCAGTCGACGTTCGATATATTATCTGAATAGGTCCTTCAAAAGGGAATTGAAAAATAATTAATTTTGCCACTCTCTCACTCTCTTCAGACATAAATAAATCATAAACTCGTTATTATCTAAGTTATTAATATATGAAAATTATATCATTTTCAATGTAACATAAAGAAAAAAGAAAGGAAAGGAAAGACATTTTAAATATTTATCGAATCAAAATTTTAAATATATTATCTTATCTAAAAGTATAAAATCTTATTTAAAAATATTCACTTCTACCATTTATAAATATCATCCTGATAAAATAATATTTTCATCGGTCAATTCCAAACATAAACAGTTTCCCCCTCCCCTCTTTTTTTCTATATTGTTCTATTGTATTTATTGATTTCTGTATAAACTGTCTAGTTACAGAATTGACAAGATAAATTCGCGAAAATTTTATTTGGAGAATTTCATTAAAGTTTAATTTTTCTAACTGAATAATATAATTTCAAATACAAATCAAATAAATATAGCAATATTTTATTCGATAATTCTTTTTACATAAATCAATGTGTAAAGAGTGTGTTCTTTCGAGCAATAAATAGTTTTATCGCTGCGGTTATGTATTATTTTCCTCCTTTTTTTTATTTTTTTCTCTCCCCTTCCTTCTAGTTGTAGCATTTTCCCTGTTGTATTCATTGATTTACACTAATTACACAACTTTGACGGTTTCGTGTAATGTTTCTATCAGTTTGACCTTTTTTTATTCTTGTTTTCTTCCTTTTTTATAGTATAAAATTTCCGTTCAATTCTCTTTTAAATAAGTCAGGAAATGAAAAAAAAAGAATCAATAGAAAAATTATATGTTAAGCTTTCAAAATCAACTGCTGTAAAGAATGCGTAAGTAGTAACTTTAATCCAATTAAATATATTTACATGGTTGAGTATGTTATTTATTCTTAAATAATTAAAAAAATCTAAATGAATAAAGTGTTTATTTTAATATATTTCAGTAATTTTATTCTTAATAATTAACTAATTTTAAAAAATTCAAAAGAACATAATCAACCATAAAATACTTCAAAGAATTATTATATATTCTAATAATTTTATTAAAATACTTTACTGAAATCTTCATTTTTTTACACTAAATTCACTGAAGTCGGAATTTTTTTTACACTAAATTTACTGAAATCGGCATTTTTTTACGCTAAATTCACTGAAATCGGCATTTTTTTTACACTAAATTCACTGAAATCGGAATTTTTTTTTACGCTAAATTCACTGAAATCGGCATTTTTTTACACTAAATTCACTGAAATCGGAATTTTTTTTACACTAAATTCACTGAAATATATGTTTAACAAGTTTAATAAATGTAACGAAATAAGTATTTAATCAATTTTACTGAAATATATTGAAATTTAATTAAAATTTTTATGTAAAAAAATTATTTTATAATTTTATAGGTATTACTTCACATAAAAAAACCTATAGGAGTGAGTTGTGGTATGATCAGCCAATTTGTTTTGATGCCACTCTCTGGATTTGGATTCAGTCAAGCCTTCAAACTAAGAGCTAGTTATGCTACAGGAGTATTAGTTATTTGCTGCTGCCCGGGAGGGGTACTATCTAATACCTTTACTTATTTTTGTGATGGAGATTTGGCACTTAGGTATTTATTTAGCTCCGTAATAAAGATTAATGATAGATAAAGTAATCTTTATTTCCGTAAGACGATTTTAGAAAAAGAAGAAAAAAAGCTTTTATTGGGTTATAACGTATATATATAAAAAAAAAAAAAAAAAAAAAAAAACACTAGAATTATACACTAGAATTATACTTTAAATGCCAATAATTTATTTTTGTATTAAGATGATTTACCTATTCCTAATTCACAGTTTAAGCTGAATTATTATAATTTATATATGGGCTAGATTGTGTATAATTTCGAGAGAAAAAATAAACGATAATATACTTCTTAAACTAATTAAATTATTTAAAAAATATTTATGCAGGGTGGCCTAACTGTGTTTTCTTTTGTATGTTCCAGGCAAAGCCGGATTTAGACTCGCTGCGAATTTAAGTTATAACACGTAAGAGGAGGCCCTTGCCTTCTACTAAATAATAAAAATGTGAGGCCCTAAACGTATTTTGGTAGCGTGAGACGGTTTGTTTAGCTTGCATATAAATCCCTCCTGCTTCCGAGAACACTTGTGAATATGGATCGTGAACAGAGTTTAGAAAAATGTATTTTTGGTGGAAACGTGACAAATAATATAATTAAGTATTTAAATATTTAAATTTAAAAAAAACCAGCAATTTAATCTTTACTTTTGGGCCACCCTCTTCATTATAATTTTAAAATATTATTATTATTTTTTTTTTTAACTTCGAACTGATTTAATTATTTCAAGTGTTAAAGTTTAAAGTAATATTAATCTAATTAAGAATTATAAAAATTTAATAAATGTTAAAGAATTTAATTTATAATTTATAAAAATCAAACTGATAGTTAATAAGTTTCATGAATAATAATTAAAATTTTTACGAATATTGATGATAATATAGAAAGAGGAAAAATAAATTTTGATATTATTTAATTGCTTCTCGTAACATATTTATGTTAATAATACATAAATTAAACATTAAAACGTCATCTCACCAATTATCTTAATCACTTCTTCACTCGAATTCAATTAAATTGACTAAAAGCATATTACGGATCTACATAATATACGATTCTTTATGCAAATACATTCAATTTTGTGAATGATTTATTCCAATATTCTATAAATTTTGAATAACTAGAGCTTCCTTAATCATATTACATCTGCTAAATACATATCGACTGTCAAATTAATTTTGGATTTAATTCCGATATGTCCACTATCACGATCAGTAACAGTTATTGATCAAAGTACACTCAAGTATAACATTTAACAGTTTATTAACGGTTACACTTAATTCTCTTAGCGATTACACCAACACTTGCAGATTTATTTCGGATTAGTAAATTGCCAATTAAAACACCAAATGTTATGGCAGTAATTAATTAATATGCCGAGAATTGAATATCAGATTTCAAGTTATGGATTTCCCATTAGCTATTAAATTTGAATTTATACAAACTTTATTCAAACTTCATGAAAATGGAAACTTTTCAACTACAATAAATTATAAATATATACGTATATAAACTATACTGTACTTAAGTACATTATCCAAATATAAACTAAACTTATAAGGAAATTGTATATTTACATATATATACTAATATTTAAATTAGCTTATTTTGTATATTAATTAGATTTAAATAGTTTCAATTAAACGGTAAGTTTTTGACAGAGATAATTTTCAATTTGGAAGTTTATATGTCAATCACTTTCTCATAATTTCATTTACATTTCAGTTTACTGTTTGCTGATGACAGTTGCAATTTACTAAAATAATTTAGCATTTACATCGAATATAGATAGAGCTTTAACATGTATAATAATACAATCAAACCTCTGAACAACGGCCACTGGACACACATAAAAATGGCGGCTGTTCGGAAATAGCCTTTGTAAGGAGGTTATTTTTGTAATTTATTTTAACAAAATGGCTGTTATTTAAAGGTTGCCGGTGTTGGGAGGTGTCCGTTGTATGGAGGCTATTTTTGT
Organism: Centruroides vittatus; assembly: GCF_030686945.1. NCBI lineage: Eukaryota > Metazoa > Arthropoda > Arachnida > Scorpiones > Buthidae > Centruroides > Centruroides vittatus. Next base: position 700,640 of record NW_027120671.1, read on the forward strand.
ATGCATTTTTGTTGAGGAAACAAAAACATTCTCTAAGAAACTGTTTACAGGTTAACAATGTTGGCAGATGACTGTAATTTAATTTCCTATAAAATTCTATATAGAATATTAACTCTGTGAGGCAAATAAAATTAATATTTTAAATTTGCATCTTCCTTAACGAATCCTCCTCTTTTTTTTTTTTTTTTTTTTAATCAATAAAGTTAAGCTGGTTTAAGTAAGTTTAATTCTTTCAAATTTATTTTAATTTAACAAAAATATTTATTTTAAAAATTTTAAAACTTTCTAAATCTTAGAAGAATATGTTTAAAGTAGTATTTTCGAAAGTTTTCTATTAAAAAATAATAATAATAATAATAATTTTTTAAAACTTTTGCATGTGGATATTTACATTAGATGTGATGTAGAACAGTACTTTTATATTTCTGAAAATTCTATTTTCTACAGCGTTACGATGACGACAGCGAGTACATTATTAGCTTTAGGTTTTCTACCATTGAATATGTGGATTTATGGCCAAAATTTAGAAACGGATAATTTAATCATCCCCTACGATAAAATTGCACTGTCTCTGGTTTACATTGCATCTCCGGTATTGGTTGGAATGCTGTTACGTTGGAAAGTCCGAAGAATCGCTTATTACGTCACAAAGGTAATAAATGATCCATTAAAAGATTAATATTGTTAATAAATTAGCCGAATTGATTAAAATTTACAATCGATTAATTGTTACTAGTTTCAAGAGATGGCGCCACGAAACAGTTATAACTAATTGATTATTATTAAGATTTATTGTTAATAAATCATTATTTCTCAGTAATTAATTATTATATTCATAAATGAATAGTATAACACATTTTATTTATATTTACTTAATTATCAACTTTAATAATTGTTTAGACATTTTATGTAGAAATAAAAAAGATTAATTTGATTTGTTTCCATGAGTAAATTAAGTCAATTTAACCAAAATTTGAAATTATATATTTAATTTACAATTAGGAAATATCCGTTAAACCTATATAACGTCCCAAACAAACAATATACAAAAAAACAAGCTAAAAATACACATAAAAAGACAAAAATTTATGAATTATAAAGCATAAATTAACACGATTTTATTCATTATTAATTAATAAAATAATATTCTAAATTATATAAAATTTTAACGATTTTTTTCGGTATAAATAAATATGTAATATTTTTAGTAATAAGTTTACTGGTTGAATTTTTAAAATAATTGAAGGAATATTCCAACACGTTTCAATCAAAGTCTCATTCATATGTATAAGAATCATTGCATGATCACACACGTTTTCCTTCTATCAATAATCCTTCAATTTTATCCTGAGGGACCATCATCTTGACTGAAGAGTTCTCCAAATCGAATCTTTCTTTGATTTAGCAACCGTTATAATATGACAAAGGAAACTATTCAATGTCACGTACCGAGTCGTTGTTTGATCAATCAACAATATTATTTGCGGTTAATACACTCATCCGAATTAAATAACTAAAAGGTTTTAATTATTCTACAAAATAAAAGGAAATAGTAAAATAAGTTAATTTATTTAATGTATTTAATTAATTTTCAGAATAATACATTTGATTTATTCGATTTTTCTCTTTTAGTTCGGAAGTTATAGTGGTATAGGTTTAGTTTTTTTCTGCATTATTTTACAAATCGTCATGTTTCCGTCCATGTTCGATTTAGTGCCTTGGAAATTATATCTTGCTGTTGTGTTACTGCCAACATTGGGACTAGGTATCGGTTACGGTTTGGCTGCAATTTTTCGTCAATCTCTACCAGCAAGAAAGACTATAGCCTACGAATGTGGATTACAGAACGTTCCTTTGGCACTTAACATCATTTCCATATCTTTCAAGCATCACGTAAGTTTAAATATTAATTAATTAACAATTATAATAGAATATTCTTTCGTAAGTTTTATTAAACTAGTAACTAAAAATTATCGTGTTAATGTTAGAATATAAAAATAAGCAGGAAGAATTCTGAATGACTCCCTTGGTAATTGTACTTATGGGAGTTTAGCAGGAAAACATTGATACCACGGCTTTATTTTTCAGATCTTTTTTCATTCCTCGAAATATATATATATATATATAGAAGCATCTAAGTAGATAAACAAGAGTGTAAAATTCGCGTAAGATTTCCGTTCTAGTGTATAAGTCTGCACTTTCTTTCCTTTTTTTATTATTAGTGTGGCGTCAACGACGATACATGACTTGACAAATTCAGCAGTTTATTTCCCAGGCCTAAAGGCATTCAGTAGAATGTTTCATCTTGAATGTATTCGATCTGCCGCATTAGCAATTCCGGAAATTGAATGTCCCTTCCGATTTCTCGCAGTCGATCAATTCAGCACTTTCCATAGTTCGTTGGACGTCCGGTAGAGGGAAATAGTACGATTGGTCAAGCAAAGATGCTGACTTGTCAAATCAAAATTAAATTTTTCCTATAATGACTCAATTAATTAAATTTATAATTTAATAAAGTCGACGATACCTCTTTCGTATTACTGATATCTTAATGCTGTTGTAACTTATCGAATCGAGAAACAATTCTTTCGACTAGTACCGCAGATAATTCTAGACAAGAAGACATGATTCATGGTTGCAATATGTTTCCTGCTCTTGTTTATTGCACTAGACACAACCGCCGAGACAATGAAAACATATGAAGGGATCTGTAGGTGGTTAACTTGTCTTCTTGAACAAGTAAAATAATATCTTGATACTTCATGAAAATTTAATTCTTGTGTATTATCTTTATTCGCTCTAATAAATCAATAAATTGTAATTTTATTAATTTATTGATTAACTTAAATATTAAATTTATTAATTAAAATATTAAGTTGTAATATATATTAATAAGTTTAGTAACTTTAAAAATAAATAAATAAAAAAATTCTTAATAAACAAATTATTTTAAAAGTTAAAACATGTTAAGAGCCAAATTACCTTGTACGAAATTTATTTTCCTCTTTATTTATTAGCAACAAGTAGAAATCGTTGTATTTCCATCTCTGTATGGCTTCTCTATGGTGACTTCAGCGAGTATAGCGTGCGTATTTTATCAATGTTACAAAAAATGGATACAGACAAAAAAAGTGGAAGAAAAAGGTAAAAGAAAAAATACTTAAGAGTGTTAAAACATAAAATATAAACGTATAATATAGATACTTACCTAGTTTATTGATAGCTTATTTTATATCCTTTGTTGCATCCATTTCCATTAATCTTTTTTTTTATTGTTTAAATGTTTCACTTGGGGTTCATTCCTCACTCGAATGTGTTGAACTTTTTGCTCGACTAAGAGCCTTTCACTAATCGTTAGCCTTGAATGTAACATTTTGACGTCATCCTGGATATAAGTTAAAAGCTATCACACATGTCTCTGACAAGTAGAGATGCAATGTGTCTGAGAATTTTATCGAAAGGAAAATAGTGATTTCCTTTTACTCTCTCGCATCTCACGTATCTTCCATTATGTTATAAAAAGTAGAAAAAAATGAGAAAAATGCATATTATCAAGCGAAATTCTGAAAGCGTAATCAGGTTTCTTAATCCAACAGAATTTAAAGCAACATATTGTTTACTTAAATATAAATATTCATAATTTAAAGCTCTGCTTTAATTATTCGTTTAAGTTTACGCTTCGGTAAATTTTTTTTAAATCTGCGCGATATTTAATAAATACAAAAATCTTAAATAATTCATAGCTTGAAGTATGACCTGCCAAGTATAAAGTTATTGGAAAGGAAGAAAAATTCCATTAATATGAAGTGAAATTTTATTAGTAAATTAAATAATTGTCGCCTTCGCTTAATAAAGTTATCGGTTGATATAATCTACGTCAAGTTGACAATAGATGAGATGATGTTTCTAGATATGAGAAGGTGTAGATTTAATCTGAGATAAATACACTCATTCGTTTAAGTCGAGGAATTGTAGCCTCAGGACAATCAATATCTTATACTTGATAATTCTATAGACTCACACTAAATACTTTTCAAATATAAGTTTCAAATCGAGTTATCCGTTAATTTAATAATTATCATTAGTAGTAAAGAAATTGTAGAATAATTATACGTTTCACCTTTCTAATATAAGAATCGATCCGATAAAATTATAATAAGTTAGAAAAGTATAAATGAAACAAATTAAAATGATCTTATTAACATAGGTAGTTCGACTAACTGGAGATAAACTAAGATACAACGTCGTATTCGTTTGTGATTTTAATTAACGTGATTGGCTAATAGATTATTTTAAATTAACCAATCAGAGTAATGAAATTTACAATTTGAATTCATATCACAACTCTATATTTTCGATTAGTTTAACTTATTTAATTAAATATCATTTAAATTTAGTGCATGCATGAGGTTAGATTTTAAATATTTAAAAGGATAATAATTTTGTAATAAATATATTTTACTGAATTTAACAATAATAATAAAAAATACAATATACGTACAGATTTTTATTATCTTCCGTTTCATATTTTTGTAAACTTAGTGCAAAATTTATTACTTAATAAATATTCATAGCAACGGTTTGATAATTCAAATTCGATCGTTTTAATTATAGAATTTCAAAACACATCAATGAATAATAATAATTATCTTACATGGAAACGAACACAGCTTTAAACAATTTATTATTACTGCATGCATTGATAAGGATACAAAGATAGCTTTTCGAGTTAGTCTCACTGAATAATTTATAATATTAAAACTACTTAAACCGTAGCTACACTAGTATCATTTATGAAATATCATAACAGTTTCGCTCGCTTTCATAAATTTTCATGACGAAAAAAACAGGATAAAAAGTTTTGCATATTGAGAAGTAAATACAGGAAAGGAAAAACCATTAGCTTTATTGGCTTGATTGATATCTTCAACAGTCCCGAATTTGATCGGTTTGGAAAGTTTTTTAAGAAAGATCTTGAAAACTATTATTGAAAAAACTTTATTTGTTCTACCTTAGTGTGCAGACTGTTATCTCATTTTTACAGAAACGGTTTCGTTTAAACAGCTAAGAATTTATACAGTATCCAACGCTGTCGTAACACATAAAAAATGGTATACGACTTAAAGACTCAACTGTAAAAACTTTAGCAATTGTATCCAAATTTATGTTAAAATTTATATTAGCCCTTTCTTTAAAAAAAAATTCTTTCTTCTGTATTTTTACAAAATATTCGTCATTTAGACTGCAGTAAAAATTTCCTTTCTTATTCGAATGCGTTAAAAATTATTTCTGTATCAATAGAAAAGCTAAAGTTGGAAATTTCGCAGAACATTTTCAACAGAGCGTGAAATTGCGATATGGAGAGGTATCAACAGCATTAAATGTGCAAAGCAGACATTTTAAAGAAAGTTAAAAATTTACAGTTGTTGATTTTAACGCCTAAAAATAATATATATAGATTATTTTCAGCTATAAAAATTTATATGCATATATAAAATCCAAGATTTATAAAATTGCCGAAAGTTATTCTAATTCATCACAGATGAATTACTTCTCTTGTTTCACTTAAAAGAAATTAAATAATTATAAATGGAATAATTATTCTGATTTAAAAAAAGGAACAATTCTTATTAAAATTCCTTAAAAACATCATTAAATTGTTATTTTTTTAAATTAATTATTCTGCTTGTTATTTTAAGCTTATATATTTTAATATTCCCTACACAATTTATAAAACTTAAAAATTGTTTCTAGTAATTCTGCATAGAATAGGAGATTATATATTGATTTATTTATAAGAAAATAATATATAAATATATCTGTATTTTTTTTAAATTAATAAAATTCAATTCCTGTAAAAAGCGTTGAATAAATAAATATATTTAATAATATAAAATTTCAATTTTATATTATTAAAACCTTGTCTAAAAATTGAAAAAAATTAAATATAGTAAATATAAACTACAATAAAATTTTATTTAATATTTAACTTAGGATTTATTTATTGTATAAAAGATAAAATATAAAAAAACTAAAGAATAAATAATGGAAAATAAATTGATTTAATTTTAATTTATTACAATAAAGCGTTCGATAATACATACATAAAAACACGTTTAATATACAGTAAACAATTTTTTAATATATAAATATGTATACTTTTACTTATTTTAATTAAATTTAATAATAATACTTTATATACTAAACCTCTATACTAAATGGTTGAGTTGTAACTTGATACGGAATTATTAATTTATAAAAATAATATCAAGTGAAAATTAAGATAGAATAAATATAGAATATTCATTTTTATAAAGTGAAGTTGGAGTGTGATTTTGACACTTATTAATTTAACGATAATATTGATTTTTAATGATAGCTTATGCGAAACGAATTTATTAACTCGACAAAGTTTCTCCTCACTTATGTGTATAAGAATAACATCAGATTGAAAAATAATGTTTTGAATTAATTTAATTTTAATAATATATTTATTTTGTATATAATAATATTTTTTTATTTACGTGATAAGTAATACAAGTTAAAATTATTAAGGAATTAACAATATTGGTAAATTAATTAAAAGCCTAGTTAATTGTATTTTTGTTAAGTAAAGAGGTTTATAAAAAAAACGTATTTTTTAATATAATAATATTATCAGCATCAACTCCTGTTTAATATCCTTCAGAGAGTTCAGGTTAAAAAAAAAACAAACGAATTACCCAAGATTAATCTCCAATTTGCAATTCTTCTGTAGATTTTTAGGATTGTATGCCATATTAGCTATAATATATACTGTCGAACCTTTAAACAGCGACCATTTTAACAAAATAAATAATAGCCAACACCGAACAACAGCCAATTTTTATGTTCCTGTCCTTTGTTTACAGGTTTGATTGTTTATTAATGTTGATATAACACCATACACTTTAGAAACGCCTTTAATATATTCTCGTATCATTAAAGGATTAAATAATAATACTAAACTAGTTAAAAGCTTAATTAACTATATAATATTATTATAATAATTTCATAGACTTATTCTCATATTCACAATATTTTGATGAATTATCTAGCAACACGTCAGACATCAAAATGAATCAATCTCTCTTAGGATCAGTCATTCAGCTAATCGGATTTATTTATAGCCTTATAACTAAACTCAATTTTTTCTTGTCATTAAAGAGTATAGATTCCTTCAATTATATCTATAAATGAAGAATCACTCCAGTCATTGATACTGGAAACTTATATCGTATCTTAGTAAATACGTTTATAAACGTATAGAAATTAAGATTAACGCGTAGATTTAAGCTGAAAAATAAAATTTAATTAAAGTAATTTTGTATTCATTTACTATATTCAACAATAAACAGTTTCAATTTTCATTTAAAAAAAATAATTCTTTTCTTTTATGTCCTTTTATCTATATTAAACTTTTGCTTATAATTTATTTTCTTTTATATTTTTTGCTTATTTACTAATTTGTAAATATATATACAGTATTGTTTAATAAAATTAAAAGCTCTACATTTACGTGAAATGTTAAAACAATTCTTTACTTCAAACAAATTATTTCTCGTCACAAAAACAACTTAAATATATAATTTTTAAGATAAAAAAAATACCCTGATATATATTTATGAATTACTTAAAGCGTTTTTTATGTTAATTTAATTATCTTTGAAATTTTTCTTTTCTTAAAATTAATAAGGCTTTTTCATTGTTCTTGAGAGATGTAGAATAAAAAAAAAAATTACTACTGTAAAGCATTACTTATACCATTATTAAAATGTCCAGATGATAAATTAATCTTTATAATTGGCATATTTCTTTTTAAGAAAAATGAACTTTTATATAGTTTTTCAGCAAAACACGTTATTATAAATAATCACTTGTTAATAAATTATTAAATTAATATAAGAATTAAGAGCCACTCTTCATACACTGACTCATTTCACATGCATGACTTTAATCATTCTCATTTGTGGTAAAATATCTTTATCATCTAAACTATCATCTAAATTTTACATCAAAATGTAATAAATTTTAAAGATTTGTTCTCACAATCTCAATAATTGAATCCGCTGATTGAAACAACAAAATTTAAATTTAAATTGTTTATTTAAATTATGTTGTTTCTATCATCATTATCGCGTGATTAAATTTACAAAATACGAAAGTTTATAGTTTATACAACAAGATAATTAGAAATTATATTAATTTCTAAATCTATTATTTAAACATAATGTTAATGAAATTTGTTAAATTTATTGTGACAAATTTTTTTTCCCTGTTTTCCTCACGTGATTAGTGATAATGATAATACTTTTTCCTTTAGTTACGATCCTTTTATAAAATATCCTCTTCTTTTATAGTGAAAATAAATCTATAGTAAGTATAAACAACTTAGAATCTTCTATGATCCATACTTTCATAAAAGAGAAATCATTTTATGACTTTTTCAAACCCTCCCCATCTTTTTTTTTTAACAATATCCATTCAAGAAGAGGTTGCGACCCTATGGAAAAAAAGTAGCATATGAATCGAAAATTCATCGATTAGTTTCATATGGTTCTAAAGATAGCTGGCACACCTCACCCTTATTTATTATCCGTGCTTTAAAACTGTTTTAAACAGGAAACTATTCTGAATTTTCTTCTCTAATGTGTCACCTCCGAAACAACGATCCTCTTTTTTCCACTTTACGACATACTTGCGTTTAGAGCTGGACCAGTAGCATCGGCTTTTGGATTATTTACTAGAGTTAATGGTCATAAAACACCTCTAGCTTCTTTCTCTTAAAATTAGTATTAACATTTGTTACGATTTCTATTCCTACATTTATTATAGATAGAATTTTTTCCTGTTTTTTTTTTCTCTAGAACAGAAAACTGGAAACGTCTACCATATAAGAGCTAAATAATAAACATCTTCACAATGCCGGGCTGAAATTTTTAATCATATTCTTAATTTATTTAATTTAAAATATATGCTCTCAATCTCAAATTATTAGTGATTTACCGCTGTATATATCATACTTTTCCTAAGAACAACAGAGTCGTACCGGTCCGGGTTTTTGAATTGCTCGTCCCTAAGCTTTTCTTGACTTTTTATGTATCTAACTCAGTTTTCGAGATTCAGAAAGAACAGACAACCAGACAGACAGACAGAAAGACGATAGTGGGAATTTATAAGTCTACATTTTTTTTTTTTTTTTTTTTCAAATAGAATTCCAATCAATAATATTACGAATTATGTTCGTTTTTATTAATTATTTTTTCTTTGCTTTAATGCTTTTTGCCCCTTTCTTTATTTAGTTTCTAAATGTGTTGGTGTGTATTTTTGTGGTTGTATTGAAATTTTAAATGGGGCAAATTCTAACTGATCTTCTTTCCCTTCACGTTTTTTGTTTGTTTTTTCTAACATTTTGAGATCTGTACTAACATTCCTTTCTTCGTGGAAACTCTTCAAAACTTTTCGATCAATGAACAATGATGTATTGATCTCGAAACAGAGTAAATGCTCGATTCGACTTACTGTATACATGAATATGAAAATACCTATTAGAATTTGTTTGAAGAAATTTATTATTTTTTAAATAATATTTACATAATTACAATATAAATTTAATCAATCAAATTTAAAAATAAAATAAATTTTATTTCTCTTATCAATTTTGATCTCCGAATCCAATTTATAGTGTCATTTATTTATTTTTGATTTCTTATATTTTTATATATAGAAATTTTTATTTTTATTTGTCTTTTCTATACAAAACAAGGTAAATTTTTAGGACGAGAAGATTATAAAATGATCAGTTTTTTAAATAATATTTTTACTTAAAAATAATTATAAATAAAAAATAAATTGATTAGATATTCTAATTAGGTTTCCAGAAAGTAAACTTTATTTTTTTTATTTTGATTATAAAATATATATTTTAATATAATCAATATATTTTAATAAATTAAATTTAATATAGAGTTTTTAATATTTTTTGGCGAATAAAGTATTCTAGCCATACACAATTTTTTAATAAATGATCTAAGATGTTACTTTTTATCAATGGCTTTTTTTTTTTCCTCCTTGCTTAATCTGTAACTGTTCGAGCAAAGATCATTGTTCTATCAGCACACAAAGATGCTTCTATCGATTGTCTTTGCAATTAACGTTTCTGTATAGTTTAATAACGTCACTTGATGCTTTCAGACATTGCAGATGCTGAAGATGTAATTAAGGAGTTTATTCCTAAGACCAAGGAGAATGGAGTGATGTTGGAAACGTCCACACAAATATCTGATCATTCACAATTATATTAAGTGAAGTTTACAAATAAAGTACCTGAAAGTCGAAATATTTCACTAGTTGATAGAATTATTATAATTCTAAATAATTAATGTTGAATGTTCTTAAACGTGTTAGCTCTTTGTAACTTATGTGTTGGATTAAACTAATATTTACTTAAGGAGGATTTCAATGTAAATTAAAATATTTTTATTTTCTCTTATTTGGAATAAATGAATTTTTTTTAAAAAATTGCTTATTTTTCCCTTATTTTCATTTATTAATTCATAAAACTCAGTTTCAGTAAGTTAACATTTATTCCGTGAATAATTAATTCTTAAATAAGAAAAACAAAATACATAAATTCAAATATTTATCTATTAAATTATTAATATATTAAATAAAATTATTTTTATTTAGATAAATAAATAAATAAATAATTTATTAATTTTGAAAATTTAAATGAATTATTTAATGCGATTTTAGTATATGTCTATTATTATATATAATATGTTGAGAAGGGTTCATAAAGTTGTAAATTAAGCCAGGATTTATAGTTGGTAGAATCTGGGCTGGAAACATACCATCTGCTTCATCCTCTAACTGTAAAGGGCTATTTGTCTCTCCAAAATAGTCAGATAAACTATCTCTGCGACCAAAACATAGAAGTTTATACTCTACTAATAACTTTCGTGCTTTTGGTGGAATATAACGGTACTCAGTTTCCTCTTATAATCATAATTCTCGTTAACTCCAACGTTTGAACATGCATTAAAATGCCTGGAAAATATTAAGATAATTTATATATTTATATATATATTTTGATATCCAAAATCAAGAACAATAATTATAAAATCTACATAACAATATAACGAATATTTATTTATTTTTAACCAGATAAGAATTTAAAAAGTTGAAAATTGTGTTTAAGCAGTTATTTTAAGCTATTAATACTCTTTTTCCCCTTTATCGAATTCTTTTCTAAATTCAATAACGTGCTTATTGTGGAAGTATCCCAAACTTTCTTTATTAAATTTTGTATGTGAGACAAAAGCCCATTATTCCAAATAATTTATTTTGTAGACTATTTTTAATACTTCTTTCGTTAAACTTATTTAATAGATATAAATCGATAACAATTTACTATATATATACGAAGAAAAATTTCGATAACAGTAACACAGAATTGATATTGTTGCTACTTTATTTATATTTCTAATATCTTAACTTATATATATATATATATATATTATTTTTACATGTCATATTATGTTTATTATTCATATAAATTTTATATTATCTTCGTTTCCACGTAAAATATAAAAAAAATATATTAATTTAATTTAGTGATACATAACACTTTCTATTCTTTCTTCCTTGTTCTTCAGAATTTTTTAACTTATATCTTATTACTTTTTGTTTATGTTTACGAAAATATAATACATATCAAACTTTAAAAATTTGTAGACAAATGAATATATTTATGAACGTATTTATTAAATTCGCTATCTCTTTTTTTTAACTATAAAAAAGCAATTTTCAACGTGTAATTTATCTTTCTACTTAAAAAAAAACAATTGTTACATTAAAAAAAACAACTCTCAATAAAATTTAATAAAATTAAAATATCATTTCTAAATTAAGTAAATTTTTATATCAAATACTTTTATCATTTATGTATATATATATATATATATTCTATTTTTTCTCTTCCTTATTGTAATTCTAACCGGAAAAAACACTCAAAAGTAAAGCAAAGTGATGCTGCTTATTTAATAAACCAACACGAAAAAATGGAATTTATAATAATAATAATTCTAGTTTCTCTCCGATATATTTTTTTATACTTATTCCTTTATATAAATCGGATTTCATCCTTTTCTAGAGTATTTTTTTCCTTTATAACCGCTTTGTAGTATAAAGAAAAATCTGGATGAGGCTTTCTTCCACCTGAGTAAAACTACTTTCCTTTTCCTACTGTTTTTAAGAATGGAATAATATCATCAATACTTCCTGCGAAAATGGTAGGAATGACTATCATTAACTATCGGCATATTGTCAGAGAACGAGTGCTTCTAAATAAGATTATACACTTGATAGAAAAATTTATTTAAAAAAGAAAAAAAATATAATAATAATAAATAAAATAATAAAGTTTTGCTGATGTTTCAAAAATAATGATAGATTTTCTTTGTTGCATCCCGATACAAAATGATGCAACCCATTTTCAATTTACTCAATTAAATTCTTATCTTGATTCTAATTTTACTTTTATTATGATTTAATGTTGTTTATTTAAAGTAATTTTAATTTCTAATACTTATCCTTAGCGTAATTCATTATTAAATTATATAATTCACCCTCTTGCTCTACCTTCTCTTTATCTTTCACTCTTTCTTCATCCTTGATCCGCTATAAAGCTCTATACTATTCCTTTAAATATATTTATTAATTGTATATAAAGTAATTCATCTTCCTAATATTATAATGAATTACTATTTAAATTATAATTACAGTATTAGAAATTAACATGAAATAAATTTAATTGTTATCAATTTTGCTAATTATATAAGTTGTAAAAAAAGTAAGGAAAGTTTTAATAAATTAAATTTAATTAATAAGCTAAACGTTTTTGTTAATTACAATTTAAAAAATACGAGAATTAATAGTTAATTACGGTTTTATAAGAAGCATTATCATAAACTTAATTATATTCAATTACACTTAATTATAATACCAGAAAAAAAAATGCAAACTTAACGATTAAATAAAAGTTAAAATAAGTATAAAATTAATTATATTTTATATTTCCTCCCCCCGTTTAATTTGCATTATAATAAAGAAATTGATTACAATTATATTTTATTCTAATTACAATAATATAAAAAGATGTTTACTGTAAATTTCTTTTAGTTAAATTTAATCGTAATTCATTTCTTTTAATTATAATTAAAAAAGAAATAAATAAATTGAATTTATTTATTGCTTTTCTTATACATACAAGTTTTATTTAACTCCATTTACAATGCAGATTTGAATTAGCGTAATTTTCTGTAATTTATTTCATGAAATGTGGATCATTTTATTCATTTTTTAATTTAAAAATTGAATAAGAAAGAATGTTATTAAGTAACTTTCCACAAGTAAATATTGCACAAAATAGATTTACTTAGAACCATATATATATATATAGATATATATATATAGGTATGTATATATATATATTTCGAAAAACGGAAATCGATTTAGAAGCAGAAATTCCAATTTTCTTTCTGTGGATGGCGCAAGGTCATTTCATATCCTGATGACGATGGGATTCTTGCATGCCATAATAAACTAACAATAAACAAAAATAGTAACACGATGATACTATAAAATAGTTAGATTTGCTAACGATATTGTAAAATCATTCTATATTGAATCGTATAAATCATTTTTTAAAAAAAACCGTTAAAACGTCAAAAATTCTTCCAAATTAATAATAAATCAAAACGATTTTTTAAATATTTTTCCTCTTATAAACAAAAAACATGCATTGGTTTCGTCACAATACGCCATTACGTCAATTTGACGTCATTTTACACTTCACTGTAATAAAAAATGACGTAAGCTATTCTGGCAAAACGAATGGATCTAAAATCTCGTGTATAATTTTTGTTCCTTTTAAATGAATCTAAACACTTGAGATTTCTAGAATGAACTGCAAATATTGAAAAGTAGGACATACAGACGTTGAAAAAAATAACAGAACAAGATTACATTTTTTACTCAGACGTATTTTTTCGCTTCTATACTTCAGAATATGGTAAATTCAAAGATATTTTTTTCGATTTTCAAAAAAAGGACTATTTGAAAGAGCCATCAGTAGCTCAGATCCACCAAGAATTTAGAGAAGGCTCGATAATTCTATACATGTATCGCGAGCCACAAATTCAATATCTTACGAAGTTTAAATCCGTGTGAAAGAAAAAATCGATAGACCATTTAAGAAATATATTTTTAACAAATAAATTATATATATATGCTATATAATTTTAAAATTATCTATTATTTAAATTTTTAAAAAAAATTAATAATAATAATTTTAATGCGATGTTTTTAGTTTGTTAGTTGTATTATCTGACTTTCGTTTTATACAATTTAAGTAGAAACGAAACGTATTCATTTATTTACAACTAAGTAAATAGCATAAATACTGAATCATAGAAGTAATTCGGAAAAAGAAATTCTTAAATTATATATTTATTTAGAAATTTTCTGATTCTTTGACAGTTTGATACGAACTTTAATATGATTTTTTTTCACATTTAAAATGTCAATGATTGAATTCTGTAAACAAATAACATAAAAACAATTTTTTTATTGTTTACTTTATGAAAAAAATATTTACATGGTTTTTTTTTACTTTTTTGTATAAAAAAAACAAATTTATTCAGATTTTCTGTAAAGATAAATTTAAAAATAAAAGAGTAATCAACAAATTGCATCTAACCAACTTAAACATAACTGTTCTAGCTCTAAGTAATAGATAGTAATTGGCATTTTAATAAGGTTTTTCTATGCTATCTTTTAATTTATCACAAAAATAACCAAGAGAAAAAAAGATTTTTATGGTTCTTTTCTTAATGTGTCATATAATTACAACAAAGTAAAGTTTTTCTTACGTCCCTCTGAGAATTGTTCACATTCGATTAAACAGTAAGAATGTAATTTTTCTCTTAATTTTAATTTGCTGATTACGAAATTTTTTAACCATTTAATGTATTATTATTCAATTTATGAAAATATTTAACAGAAAAAGCCATTATATATATATTCTTTTACACTCGAGATCAAATACAATTTGACTAATTTGTTTTTTATCCATACAAAAATGTATTTTTGATAAGAATTTTTTAAAAATATTATACTCATTATTATATGTCAGTTGTAGGGGATTATATTAATAAATATCGAGTAAATTAATTTGCAATGTAATTAATTACAATGCTTTTAAAGAATTATTTCATTATAATTATGATTAAAATGAAATTAATTATATATCGTTTATAATTGTAAATATCACGATAGTGATTTATTTACTTACTTAACATATTCTGACTTATCTGTTTGTATATGAAAATAAGAATTCCTGCCACTAACAGAGTTTTATGAGTTAATCTATGTCGTAATAACAGACATTAAAAGTCATTTACATTATTTTAAAAAAATTTAAAAACAAAGTGTAATATTAAGCACTTGTTAATGGCTAACAATAATAGAAACAATAGATGCATGGGATTAAATTAAAGAAATTTTCAAATTTAATTTAAAATTCTCTTATTTTATCACATTTATTAGAAATAAAATGGATAAATTATCATAAAGCTAAAAAGATAGCTTCTAGAAATACATTTACAATGATTAAATCATTTTGATAAAGGCTTTACAGCAATATTTGATGGTGTTAATGCCATTTTTATAATTAATCTATCTTATGTAATATATACATCAAGGATTAATTACGAAAATAATTGAATATTCTTATTAAGTTACAGACAGACACAGAATTAAAGTTTTAAATTTACGATATATAAAGACCTTTTAATAGAAAATTAATTTTAAATTATATAAATATTGTATTAATTAAATGAATATAATAATTTTGGAAGATAACAGAAGAGATAAATTTAAATAATATATGCAATTTTATGGTCTAAACGTGATTTGCTTAAATATATTTACGTCTATTTTGAAAAGGATTAGTTAAGATATTGTAACGTCAAAATTGATCAGTTGAAACAATGAAAAATAAAGGAAAAAAATACGTAAATTTCAGATTTTCTTTACTTTTCCTCAAACAATTATCGTTAAGAACACCAATCAATTTTCATGAAACTATATTTTTAATGTATCTTACGTAAATCACAGAGGACTACCTATTTTCAAAAGAATGTTATTATTATTATTATTATTATTTTATTTAACATCCTAAAATAAATTCTATTTATTTTTAATAGTGATAATTATAAAACTTAGTTTCTTTTATAAATTTATAAAACAATTTTATTATATAATTTCATTTTGCTTTTTATGTCCTTAAAAGCATTTTAAATGAAGCCATACAAAAACATGTAGCAATCAAGATGTTCTTTGTTAAGAATAAAGAAAAACAAGTAGAAATAAACTTTCTTGCAACAGAATTCATATTATTTCAGCAAAAAACAAATTTAATTGGTACGAAACTGTAATCACACCCTACTCCCAAAACTCAACTTTTTCAGTATGAAAGAAGTTTTTTAGTAGCACCCAGCTGTGAAACAAACTGTAAAAAGAAAAAAATATATATATATACTGCTTTCAGGAAAAAGACTGATGTTCTCATTATAACTGTAAGTAAACGTAAGCCTTACTTTTTTCAAAAGGAACAAATTTCATGTGTTTGTTTAGGAGAATTTTATTTTATGACATTGTTTATCGAATCTCAATGCTTAGAGTTGAATAAATTCTGAACAATAAATAATTTTTTTCCAGTTTAATAAGGATTGTTAATCCCCTTAAGTTTCATTAATAAATACAAAATATATAATGACTATTTAATAAGATTTGCTCCTATCTCTAATTAAAAGAGATGCTCTAAACTTGGAAGATGAGGATATCAAATTTTTCAGACAATTACTACATCTTACTAAATTACATTAGCGTGTAATTTGGATATCAGAAGAAAACTAGAAGTAGACAATATGGTGGATAACATTAAATCCTTCCAGATAAAATGGAAAGAATCTGTAATTAGAGTGCTTATCGAAATTGGCCTTTGGATATAAATCTCTGGAAAGAGAGATGGATGTGGACCCTCGCTAAAGTAGGTCAAGAACATTCTAAATATAAATGGAGACTTAACCAGAATTGTTGATGAAGCAGATGATGATGAAGATAAGACTTGTCCATAGTTTCTTCAACTCAATATGCAATCTCACCTCAAACAAGTCACAAAATATGGATTCTTTCAAATAAAATAGCAATAATTTTATATACTATTTGTCAATTTAAGTAAATTTGCTTACTCTAGTGTAAAAATTACATTATAAAAAGCACGGTTCACATTTAATTCACACGAATTTTTCACAAAATTAACTCATAAAATATTAAATTAATAAAAATTCATTTTTTTGATTGAATGAGTGTGACATAAAATAGATTTTTTTTAAAAAAACTGATTAAAGAAGTAATTTAATAAAATAATATTTACTATTTTATAAAATCCAGGAGTGTGATTTAAAGGTTTGGTTCGAATAATAATAAAATTAACTTTATTTATAAATTCAATTATAATAAATTCCCATATTGAAATATATTAAATTATTCGAACGATTTTTTGATTTTTAAAGTTTCTTAATTAAAAATTAGATGTCAAAATACGTTAAAATAATAATAATAATTAAATGAATGCTGCATGTTTTTGTATAAACAATCATCCAACTTCCAACATAGCATCAATTGACGGAATTATTTAAAAATGTACACGTTGTATACATTAAAATTCCATAATTTTATGCTTATTAAAACTTAAAATTTATAAATGAATAAAAATCACATTGAATATGTTTTTTTTTTAAATATATAAGTTAGAATATTAAATTTTCATTTGCCATTTTTACCATATAAAGAAATGTTTTAAAAAAGCATTTTATTTGAAATTCTGGCATGTTTTAAGACAATGGAACTGAATAATTTTATGTTAAGATAAATAGTTAAAAAGGAACTAACATATCATTCAGAGAACCATTTACTCAAGAGTCGATCAATCATTTTTTTATTATTATTTTCCCTTTTTTTTCCCTTTTCCTTAAAATAATGTTTACCTCAAAGTAAATCCTACTTTATATAAGAGAAAGGAAATTATTTCTGTTTCTCTCTTACATACAAACAAAATCAAATTTGAACTTTAACTTTATTTTCTCGTTTATTTTTAAATTAAAAAAAAAATACTTAAAAACTTTTAAAACTTAATAGCATTTAAATTTAATTTTATTAATTCAAGTTGTTTAAGGGGGGTTCTGATAAAATATTTATTAAAACAGAGCTCTTAAAAATTATTTTGTTTATTCGTTTCCCTTGGTTTAGATTTAAGTACACGTGTATATTTAATTTATAAGCATGTACTGTACTTGATTATTTAATTTTATAAACATGCAAGTCTTTAATTATAAATTTTTAAACCTTAATTTTACTATCCTACATATTTTTATACAATTATATAAAATATCAAAAGACATAAATAAAGAAATTAATTAAATCTATACTTAAAATAATTTCTGTACGAGAAATATTGTACAGGCATTCCTTTAATTATATTACATATAACACAAAGCATGTATAATTAATTCTACTGTAATTAGCATATAAATATTGTTATGCAAATATGTAACATATATACCATAGCATAGCTTAATATATATTGTATATAAATATATGATTTAAATAATTAGCATGTAAATAGATCTAAACTTGTAAGGGAATTTTTTTTTGGAAGGGAAACTTCTTAAAGAGCAGACAATATTATATTCGTTCTTCCAATTGGCTGCACGTAAAGTTAAGTAACAATAATTACAATTTCGGATATGAGAATCAAGTTTCGATTGGTTGAATCTATATATACTATCGCTTCATTTCCTATCGCGTTACAACTCATAGAGGAAGCGATAAGTTATTACTATGCATGCAATTTTCTAAGCTTTCAAATCAAATTTCCCATTTCTAATTATACTTATAATTTAAAGAAATATAGGCCCTATATCACCAATTTTTTTTATCAATTTAAACACGTTAAATTAACCACAATGAAACGAAATTCCCCCATTAAATAAGATAAACAAACAAAAATAATTAATTATAATGATTAAGAATCGCTGTCCAGATGATATAATGTGAAGCTAATTTGAAGATATTAGCCTCTTATAATTGGAGATGATATTGAACCTCTATAATTGGTATCGTGTATACATGCGTATGAATTACATAGGCTAGATTGAAGATGTTATATATATATAAATTTAATTATATTAATACGTTTAATAGCGAAAATTATAACCTTGCGACATCTGTAACAGCGTGTTTCTTATAAGAAACATGGAAATTGAAATTTAAAATTATAAATATTAGAGAATTACACTAAAATTTATTAAAATATATTAACCATTTAAGAAAATTGTAATTTATAATTAAGATATAATTGATAAAATTTTGAATTGAATTGATTAAAACCTGAATATTCTTTCATAACGTCTTCGTATTTAAATAGGCGTTTATCTTAACAACGTTTTGCATTCATTTGTACAGTTTAATTCAAATTTAAATAATGAAATTTACAGCTAATTATGGAATCTATTATAGCAATTTCCATTAAAAAATATAATGTTAAATAATTGTAATAGTTAATTAACTGTTAATAATATTATTATATATTTTTTCCATAATGTATGTAAGTAAATGTTAATCTCTCAGTTGTCTACTTTTTATGCCCTGTATGCACTACAAGGGCTTTTTTTCTCCCGTAACCATCGTGAGTTCGGCCAGGCCACAATAAACAGTGGCAAAAGGGGAAGTTGCCTGGGGCCCCACCATTAGACCAATCTTTTATAAAAAATATTTCCCGAAAAAATTCCCCGGTAGAGAAATGTCTGGAGTCATCACTATACATGGAGCATCCTAATTCAAATTTACCTGAGCTCCATGAAGCTATAACGCGCCACTGACGAGGACCACAACATCTTCAGCATAGAACGTTCAAGAAAAATTTCTGGGGATTTGCCGCACAAATTCGATCCTGGAAAGGGACGGGTTTGGAGAGAGTGCGCAGCTACACCCTCTTCTAGGGTTTTTCTCAAATAAAGCCGGGTACTTTAGGTAGTAAAAATTATATAAGGCTTGTATTGTTCCCTCTCTGAATGCTTTCTGGATCCTCTATTAATCTTGAATCCCTCAGAGCAGCAGGCTGATGCCTTAGCCACTCTACCAAATTCATCCTTATAATATGTATTTTTGTCTTATATAATAAAATTATATTATTATTATTATTGAAAAATTTTAAAATGTTTCAACATCAAATTCTTGTTACATCTTTTAAAAAATAAATTTAAAGAATATAGTTTTATATCTGAATAAATGCTAAAATTAACTTGATACACAAAGTTGATTTTGAATTATTATTATTATTTATAAATTTATTAATTACAACACAGAAACTTATCATCCTTTACTTAAAGGAAGTTATAACATTTGATAAGATAAATGAAAGTTATAACGAATTTTAACGTATGTGAATTGCACATGTTATTTGGATTTATATACTTTGGTCAAAGAGTGACCATATAAATAAAATTTGTTGCTTCTAACCGATCGAACACCACTCCTAAAAATTCATTATTTGTCATTCATCTTTATTAATTTTGACACTGTTCAGTAGAAAATTGTTGTAAGACCAAGTTTATCTTGCTTATAACGAAAATAACCGCAGGCCATCATCGTTACATTGAATCAAACGAAGAATATAGACTATCGTAGACTTAAAACCAACAAATAATTCCCCAGAAAACGAAGGGAAAAAAATTATCATTAATAAAGTTATTAAACAAGATAGAAACTCGAGAGAATTGGGAATAACTTTAAATATATTAAGGAATAGATTTTTAATTTGAGACATAAAATACTGTGAAAGATCGGGTCAAACTTAAATGTCATCAATAGAAGCCGTTAATAGCACATTACTGTTCTTGATAATGGAAGCTAAACAATCAAGTTCTAACATTAAGATACATTCTTGGTTATTCTCACTAATAAGAAAGAATATTTCATCACGTAAATAACAATTTATTTATCTTATAGATGAAAAATATACAGTAAAACTTGCTTAAGGTGACCAGTTTGAGCTTGTCTCTTTAGCAGGTTTCACTGTAATTAATAAAAATTTAGCTAACAAATAATTTATATGTAGAGTATGGTGAAACCTGTCTAAAACGGAACCTGCGTAAAAGGGGAAAAATTCTCCGAAACGGAGCGATTTTCTATGTTTAAAAATACCTGCCAAACTGGTAAAAATGTACCGTGCGATTCCGGTTTACACAGGTTTTACTGTATATAAATTCTAATTATAATACAGGATCAATTATTAAATTTTCGGTAGATAAATTATTTAAAATATTTATTTTATTCGCATAAGTTTAATTACTAAAATAAAAATTCCACTTTTGAGAATAATTACTTTTCGTTCTCGATAATTAATTATCAAACTTAACAATTTTTACTTTAAAACTTTCCATTTCAAGTATTATATATATATATAACATAAGTATTAGCAGTTAATTAAACTTAAAAAATTAATTATATAAACAATATTTATTATCTTAATAATTCGTTTTAATTACGATTAACTTGTATATTTATGATATTCAAATTATAAAAATAATTATTTATGATAATATTCTGATGTATACGAGTCTTGTAAATGGCCCTTTATCAATAAGTGCTTGGCCCTTATGTAACCTTTCACACAGAGCAAGGGCCATAACATGTTATGGAAATAAAGGTTACATAGTACAAGTGTCTTCGTGGAATTCTTCGGGCCAATTATTTATTAATGAAGGAGCCATACAAGTCTCGGGTTTATAAGAATATTATTAAACTTCGAGATATATTTAAAATGCGATTCAATTATTTAAAAAACAGCGCTTAAATTTGTACGTTTATTGATTGAATTACGATTCTTTATCGCTTGGTTTCAAAATAATTTTTAATATATAAATTTTCTTATAAATAAAAGAAAAAATAATAAGCTTATAAATTTAATTAAAATCTAGAAATAATAATGATAAAAAATACGTAAAAAATGCTTTAAAAAACTAATTTTTTTTACTCTATTGTTTAGTGATGAATATTCGATTGATCGCATTAAAATATTTTTATTTTTTTTGAAAAAAATTACAATTTTTAATATATTTTATCTTAAGGGAAACATATAGATGAGAGAATTTTTCCAAAAAAAAGAAAATAGAAATTGTTTATTTGCTACATTTTCATATCGGATGCTTGAAGGGATCATCTACTTTTTCACTGTTTTAATTTTCATATTTTTTTCCCTATTCAATCATTCCACTCAAAATAATAAAAAATAATAATAAATAAACAAACAAATAAATAACAGAACTTTTATAGGCAAACGTAACTGTTTTCGTATTCCATTGATAAACATTATAAAATAATTCTGAAAGGAAACAAAGTATAAAAGTTAATATATAAATAATTATTTTCGTGTATCATTTATCAGTAAAATAAATTCATTTATTATTATATAATTTGTTTGCATATTTTAAATTTATATATTTTATTATTTTCTTGAAGAAATTTCCTTTAAAAAGTTAATTTATTTTTACATATATATATATATATTTTTTTTTTAATGTAAAATTTTATATATTTTATTAAATATTCGCTTATAAATTTAATTTTTTTTATTTTCCTATCCCTGCTTCGAATTTTTCTTAATTTAATTATATATAAAAGAGAGAGAGAGAGAGATTTAAAGTTTACATTAAATTAATTTCCAATCTCTAGCTTATTACCGTAAAATAAGTTATATATTAAAATATCGATTATTGTTTACACGTTCGAGATAATTATCCCTGTTAAATCATAATTATCCAAATCCTTTACTTGGCACCAAACTTTGTTGGTTTCGTTCAACTTGTAATTAAGCATTTTTCCTTCTTCTAAATGGAAATTAATGTTGGTAAGTAAAACAAATATTAAATAAAAATAAACATTTAATTAAGTTTTCTCGTCATCAGGTTTATACTAATTTCTTTTAATATATAAACATACACACCTTCTTTTTTGTATAAATCCAATTTAATTTTCCTTTAGGTGTTAAAACAATCAATTCTTTAGTATATTTCCGTGACCGATGCTATTAAACTGCGAATTATATTACGTTAAGGGACCGTCGAGAGGCGGAAGCTAGGGATTTTTCCCCAAGTTCGAAGAAAACTTAAGTTCCTACCCCAATAAAAGACTGTTATTATTAATAAAGAAACATTTCATGTATTTTATTTATTTAAAAAATATGACAATAGAGCATTCTAATGGACCCAGGCCCCATACAACTCGCGTAAATATGAGAGATTATAGGCTAATTTACAAAGAAACAAGCTTTAGTGTTTGGTATTTTGTCAGATTAATTTATTTATAGCACTATAAGATTTAAATTATAATCTCTATAGATCATAATTATTTAGAATGTAATGTGAATTTACTATAAACACATTCTAAAGATTTATAGGAAGACGTATAGCTTTGCTTATATTGATAGGGTGCAGTATATATATATCAAATATATATATTTTTCTCACATTTATGGAGTTATTTATTGAAGTTATAGGCTATCAAATTTACTAAGCATTTAATTTAATATATTTTAAAGTCGTAATATAATTAATACTATTAATATTTAAATATTTGATCTATATCTAGTATACACTTTTATAAGAGGGAATAATATCTTTTATGATTGAATCAACGTAACTTTTCAATGTTTAAATCGTATTTTCTTAATTAATTATTCAGATTTAACTATAATTGTGTATTAAATATCTAAAAATATAAATTTATCTGAATAATTTTGTTAGTAAATTGTTAATCTACATTTAAATTTTGCATAATTTGTAATAAATCAGCGTAAAATAACTTTCCCACGAATTAAACTAACTCATGAATGATGTATTACTTAAAAATATTGACGTGTATTTAATATAATAACTATTAAATAATAATCTATAGAATTCTACATAATATATTACAGAAAAATAAAGTTATATATATATATATTCTAGTTTATTTTTCGCTCGAAAATATAGCAATATATATATATATATATATGATACATTAAAAAATCAATAGCATATCGACAATACAAATTGCAAATAAAAGTGCATAAGAATGAAATATTTATAAATCAGGTATTAAATATTAAGTGAAAACAAACATATTTATATAAAATAACATTTTCAAACATAATTCAACCATTAAATTTTGAAATAAATATTAAAATATTGAAAGAAAATATCTACTTCACCACTGCAGTTTGCAATAAGCACTTCACTATCTCGTTGTGGGGTGTTGCATATTTCTTTCCTTTCTACTCACATAAAATAAGTAGAGACATAAAAAAATGTCTATTAATAAAAATAAAATTTTATATTTTTTCTTCTTCCGTAATAAAAGTTTTTTTAGATGTTCTTTTAAATGCTACGTCATATTTCTTTTTTAAAAAAAACAAAGTTCAAGTGTAGTGGGGAGTGTAATGTAGGGAGGAAACTTCTTATATCAAGGAAAGGTAATCAAGAACAGCATCTACACAGAGTAATATTCATTTATATAAATAAAAATACTCTGTAGACTCATTTAACCATTTATACTGAAAGGCAGAACAATCATCAAAATCATACTTCGTCGATAAAAATTTTTAATATCGAAATTCATAACAATATTTATCAGTTTAATAACTCTCGTTTATTATTATTGTCCTTTCCTTATTATTATTTTTTAACATTCCTAAACGTTATTACTTACAATAAATATTGTCTAGACATTTATTATAAATGACTTTCGGAAATTAATTACTATAAAGAAAGTGAAACTTGTACATTAACAGAATTTAAAGTAAAATTCTCTTTATTTCTCTTAATTATAATCACTTCTTAATTAACTGTATCAATTAGTTTTATTTGAAAGATGAATTAAACTGTGTTATTTATTTATTTATTTATTTTTTTCCTTATTATTTTGTATACATAATCGATTTTTTAAAAAAGTTTTTAATTAATATGCAAATTTTGTTATTAAATATAATAACTGTTTTTGAAACTAGATAATTATATTATCTATTTTTTTTTTTTAATTTATTATATTTCAATATCGTTAAGCTTATGAAAAGTTTCACACGTCGAAACGTAAATTTGTGTTTTTCTTCGTTGTTTTATCAGTAAAAAAATATTAATTAATTAATTATTTGATCTTAATTTATTTTTTAAATTTTTAATTGACTATTTTAGCTTATTGAAGATTATTTAAAACGGTTTTTTAAAATGTGAAAACAATTTAAAAATTAAGACAAAAATATGTAACAATATCAAATTCATTTGTGATGAATGAAAATGCAAGTATAAAATTACTTAAATCGCTGGAAAAATGATTAAAAATAACGAACAAAAAATTCATTTCTGCGTGAAAATCTTTCTTTAATACAGTTTTAAACATTCTTCCAAGTAGAATATAATTGTGTAAGTATCAGTTAAGTATTCTTCTATCACGCTATTTTTTAAAAATATTTTTCCATTTAAAAAAATAAATTAATTTTTTCTAATATTTTACGCACAATTCTCGGTTATTAACGCTCTTTAATTATTTATTTAATGCATTAATACACCCATGAGTTTGATTAAACAGAGAAGAACAACATAACAAAAGTGTAATTGAACTAATTTATTTTAAAAATCAGAAGATAGATAAAAATCTGTATTTACTTTTCTAAATGCTTCCTTCCTGTAAAATGTGGTCATTTGGAAAAAAGGAAGGAAAACCAGAAAAAAGAAAATTAAAAAAAAAGAAAGAAATTCCTTCTACAATATTCTTTCAATTCGAGACGGGATTTGCAATAAAACTCGGTAGTTCATCCACCTGAGTAACATACAGTGTGTTTGCCCAGAAATGTTTGCCATAGATGATGACTCCCGCGGGGAACACAACAAGACTGAGCATAGAAGTGAGCCATAGGCAGTATGTAAATATAGAGAACCATTAAGATAATAGATCTGCCAGGCTAACAAGAGTAGCTAAGCAATGCGCTTGTTGACTGACTACGAGTAAAGTGTCGTATCTTACGCTACAGGATAATGACTATTGTCTTGTTACCAAATGATCACAAAGTTTGAACACGGACCGCATTCAATCGCTTATTTTTCGGTTGTTAAACGATTTTTCAAATCTTGTAAGTTGAATGATGTACGTGTTTAATTAAAGAGTTGTTTCTTTGCTTGTTTCTTTATATATTTAAAATGACAAGATTAATATAATAAAATTATTGTCAGCTTTCCGTTCTTAGAGATGAATATAAATCACTTTTATAAATTTGTAACTATGCTACAGCTTCTCTCTCTCTCCTCTGTATGAGCTTTGTTTTCTCTTATGAATGTTTTGTGCTGTGGATTTTTACGTCCGAATGACAAATTACATCTAACGTATCATTTTTTTCCTTTTGTATTTTCATCCATAAAATACTTAATATGAATTTTGTACATTGTACACTGGTAAAAAATAAATTATTTTTTTGTTTTAATTTCTATAAAACAATCTCTCTAATGTCACACCATATTAATTTCTTATTTAACAATTAAATTTACTAAATTAACTAATGATTTAAATTATAGCTTTATAGTTACGGTGTTAATAATTTGTAATTTTAACTTATTAAAATTATAATTAATTATATACGAACGGTTCCGAATTAATCCGCAATTTTAGTTAAAAATAATAATAATAATAATAATGTCGTTAAATTATATACTCTTTTTTAAATTTCCATTTAAAATTTGGCGAAAAGGAATTAAATTATTGTTTCATTTAATTACAATTTTTAAATTTTGAGTCACCTTAATATTAAAAAATAATATATTTTATAATTTATTTTTAAAAATTCCGAAATTTTTTTTTTTTAAATTCGAAATACATTTTTAACATTCTAATAATGTGTATTTTTTGTATTTTTTTACAAAAAAAATATACAAAAATATCCAAACAAACAGATTTTCCTTTCCTCTCGGATTTATGCACGTTTTCTTTTTTTCTTCTTGTAAAGGAATTTTTGATTTCTTTCTAATGTACAGTAGAATATTAGTATAAAAAATAAAGAAGGAAAGAATATATATGTAAAAAAATTATGTAGTCGAGAAAATAAAAAAAGGAAGAAGAAGAAGAGTAACACTAGTTTTTCACCATCCGATTTATTCGCTACATAGTATGACATCTGTCAACTTCACATCTGTTCAAAGTAGGATTTTGCCGAAAAGTTGTCAACTTCCCACGCCACACGTCATTTTGTCGCTACAAGCTTCTCTTTTGTCTCTTTGGTAATACACGCCAGCAAAAATAAGAACATTTAAGATAAGAAGAGAACAACCGATAGCAATTGTGACACTCAAAGCAGTCGTATAGCGAGTTGGTTCACTTGTTACTGCAATAGAATCGGAGACAGGATTTCCACTCGTCAGGCTCTCTGTACTTGTTTCCAATACTGAGTAACTCGTTTCTGTTGCTGGACTGCTTGGCACGTAATAACTGACAGTTGGTGTTGCATCTGTGCTACCAGGAGAGCGTACTGTATCATCGGATGGTGCACGTCTCACTATTCCATCGTATGTTTCTTGATTGTCGTGATCCTCTAGCAAATGATGCTGGGGTTCGGATCCACTAGCTTTATGCAATTTTGGAATTAACGATAGCCAAAATGATAAGCGGTGAGCGTGGTAGTGATCCCGAACTTTTGATTTTGTTGCTGGAAAAAATAAAAATAAAAAATAAAAATAAAATGTATGAGAAAAATAAGAAAAAAAAAATGTTTTTAAGTTTTAGTTACTTCTAAACAAACTAGACACAATCCCGAATTAATGGCGTATTTGCATATCGTTAGCTTTGAAAATTCGTGATCTAGCTACTTAAACATAGCTCTTCCTTTTACTATTTTACTTTCGACTTCTACAGTTGAAGTTTGAATCTTTGATGTGTCAATGTTTGAATTTAGATATCCGAAAGATTTTTATATTCAGAAGGAATTTAATATATATACATACATATCTTTTTCCTTCTGCAATACAGAAATATTCACTTTGAATTCTTTACTACTTTACAATAAGAAATGGGAGCAATAACCAATATTAAATTTTAATAATAATGATTTTAAATCTTTTATACATTTTTAAACTATTTTATAATTTTATCGATTTAAAAATCTCAGAAAGTGGAGAAAAGAAAGAAACAGAGCTGAGTCGCAAAAATACTGAATATTGTTTTCGTTTCCTTGTGCATTGTAAAGAATTCAAAACGAATTATCAATTTCTTTGTTTTTTTTCCATTCTTATCGAAGTAAGGAAAATATGCATAAGTTAAATCAAGAAGTAGCCTATACAAATCATACGTCAAACAGAGATTTATATAAGGCTTAAACACACACACACATATATATATATATATATTCTATATATTCTTCTTAAAACTTTCGATTTTTTTAAACGTAGATACAACAATTTACAATTCTAATAAATTGAATAGCTAAACAGGGGAATTTTGCATATTTAACAAAATGTAAATTGCCTTGGAAAATAGAAAAGAAGTGGACCGATTTTAACAATTCGATCTGTATTGACTTGGAGACACGAAATAGATAAATAAGTAAAAAATAAAATACAGGGATCGAAATAATATTATTTCAGTATTCTGGATTTTTTTGTATCTAAGAAATAGGATCATAAACAGTAGTATATTCCACTTGTGCGAACAGATTTATGAAGGGAGAAAAATATTGCTATGTATTATTATCTATCTATCCTCACCGTTTCTAAGGATGCTTCCCCCTTTTCTTTATATATATAGCTTATATTTTTACACCCAGGATAATCCATTATATCAACACCTGGCATTTTTCTAACGGTCGTCCTTATCAATAACTAACAATAACGTTAGTAATTTATTTTACGGGATAATTTTATATAAAGGTAAAGGTCATTTTAGTCGCTTCGACACCATTTCTATAACAATAACGTAGTTAAAAATTGAAGGCAAAACGACGTGAAGATGAAAAGTTAAAAATATTCCATGCTGTAAAACAAAGAAGATCGTATCAACGGAGCCGTAAAAATAGCTGATACATTAAATTATTTTTCCGTAAATTAAACATTAATTATCGATATCCATTCACACTATTCAATAATGAGTTTAACGCAGTTTGTATAACCGTACATTAAGCAATGGGGGTATTTATCAGGCGACAAACAATGACAACTGATATTTAATGTCGGTTAATATATTATTTTGCCACGTTTCAGTCAATTAACAATAATGAAGTAGCAACTGCAATGTAATTACATTTACAACTGCAAGGAATTCAAACAGAACCAAATCATCTGTTTTCAGAAAAGACGACATGTAATATCATTCCGGAAAGAAGAGGACAAATAAATTAAATCCGTCTAGTTCTCTGCATTTAGAGAGAATAATATATTAAGTTAAAAGAAAGAAAAACTTGTTAAATTTTCTCTGTTTCCGCCCCCCTATTCTTGACTACTACTCATAAACTTGAATATTTCATTATTTTATTCCGAACAGAAATATTGATTTTGATAAGCCGCTTCATTTCTGTACGAAATCCTGAAATAATAAACAAGCTCTTGTTCTTTCTACTTATTATAGATCATAATTCCTCATAAATTACGACTAAACAGTTTCAAATTGTTAGAGTTTCTATAAATAAAAGAAGAAAAAAAGTTTTAAGTTTCGAGCTTTCTACTTTTACTAAAAATTAGAGCTTTCGTTTATTATTATTATTCTTTTTTCCTCTATTGGGAATTCTTAAGCTCAGAGAAAGTTCGATGTAATTTCGAATAAAATTCATTAATATACATAATAAAACTTTCTGATTTTTCTGTTTTAACTGTTTTATAACTCTTATCAAATTCTCTATTTTTATTCTTTTCTTATTTAAGATTTTGTTTATGTGCAATTTAAGCGTGAGAATGAATGGAGTAATTCGTATTGATGCATACAAAAATCATTGTTTCTTCATGAAAACAAAGCTCTAGGAGATCGTAATTTGACAGAATTGTTAGAGTTTAAATTGAAAAAGTTAAAAACAATTGCAAAATTTAATAACGATACGTTATTTAATATTTTGGGAGTAAAAATTTATCCTTATTCAACTGAAAATTCTACTTTTTTGCAGTTTTCTTCTTCTTCTTCTTCTTCTTCTTAGATAACTTTCTATCGAACGACTAAAATTCCTACATTATGCACATTTAAATAAATTTATTGATCGTATTTTAATATTTTTAACTGTAAAAATATAGAAATGTGTTTCTGATAAGTATAGGCTATCAATATCTTTAATATCACCTTCAAATTGAATAGCTCCAATACAGATGTGTATATAAACTCACTGTTTTTATATAAAACTTTAAAAATAAAGGAAAACTGTGAATGATTATAATTTAAATTAAGAAATAAACTTTAAAATATCAGTATATATATATTCAATTTTAAATGTTTATAAAGAATTTACTAACATTAAAACTTACTGTTAAAAAATACACGTTACATTTTTCCTATCTTAGGATTTTCTATCTAAAAATACTACATTAAAATTATGTAGTTTTAATAAAATTTATTGATTTTATACTAGAAAAAAGTTATACTTTTCCTGTGTTTTCTCATTTTAATGCTTTTATAACTCTTATAAAACGGTACACATATGTTTTTGATGTATGTATCTGCAATCTCAGCATTCGATTGGACATAACATAGTTTCGGTGTTGATGTGTGCACAAAGTCACTGTTTTCACGTAAAAAAAGCTCTTAAACTCAAAGTATCGTCAGAAAGAATAAAGTATCAGCAGTTCCATATTCTCATTTTATTCTTCGGGCAATAAAGTACAACAGAATGGAAGGGTCAATAAATAGAATCAATAGGTTCATCAACATCAAAATATTCTAGAATAAAACTTTATAGAAAGTGTTTTTTGACGCCCATTAAAGAAACTATTAATTAAAATTGTTTTTTAACTTTAGTATTAAAGTACTTTTTAGGTTGAAAAAAATAAAATACTTTATTATTTTTAATTCTTGGTGATCGAAATTCATTAAAGATTTTGATGTTAAATAAAATTAAATTTTTATTTTATTTATGAGCAACAACATTAATTATGTTTAAGTAAAAACAGCTTGAAATATAAAATATGCCGGCGAAAAGGGGAAAAAATGTGATTACCTTACCGTTAAAAAATATATAAATTAATTGCTTTTTCAGAAAGACTTTTTTGAGCTTTCCTGTCAACGTGTCAATTAACACTTAAGTAGACAATGTTTCTTT
The DNA here is from genome assembly GCF_030686945.1 of Centruroides vittatus. Taxonomy (NCBI): domain Eukaryota; kingdom Metazoa; phylum Arthropoda; class Arachnida; order Scorpiones; family Buthidae; genus Centruroides; species Centruroides vittatus. The sequence goes on from NW_027120671.1 coordinate 732,093, forward strand.
ATTAATACTTAACTTTAAAAGCATTTTTACTCACCTAATGACATATATTTTTGTTGTAGATCTTTATACTGAGGCCAATATAAAGGTCCTTTGCCTTTATCGCTCGAATATTCTTGAGCATCTCCATTAACGTCTCTGAAAGTAAACATAAGAATGTAATAAATCAACTTTAAACGAGTTCTATATTTATAACCTTACCCAGTTTTGGCGAAATTAGTCCAATATGACATAACAGTCTCCGATAATGTCACTTCCGAGCGACTATAATCGGACTTGAAATGAGCAAGATTTCCCACGAGTGGAGCACCAAAAATATAAGGAACTTCTTCTCCATGGATACAACCCGAATCGTTATAGTAATCTCCTTTCTCTGTCTGATGAGTGAAGACGTAATAAAATGTTCTACCTATTCCTGACGAGTGAAAATTAACAGTTTCGGATAGTGACGAAACAATCAGAGCATCGCTCATGGCATCGGCTGTGGATAATAACGTGTCCATAGGTTCTTGTTTAGGTTTTGTCCAATCGGTGTATTCATTAACGACTGTTAAAAATATCTCCTGTAGATGATAACTAAAAAGATTCCTTACTAACGTTCGTAGTATTCTGTCTCGTCTTTTGGTATCGATTCCCGATCGCTCTTCTGTAGAGGAGAACCCAAAATACCATTCTATTCGACACACACCAGCCATCATATCGTACTGACCATATAAATTTCCTGGAGACGACATACTAGCAATCGGTACGCTAGGTACCACCACACCATCAACAGTAGGTCCAAACGATGTCAAGTGATCGGGTACAGTGAACGTACTTTGCATAATATCTGCTATAGGTCTTTGTCTTAAACATTCTAAAAGAGTCCTTTTCTCTTCCATTGGACATCCTAACTGTTTTACTAAGAACTTAGTATACGTATGAGCCTCTGTAGCGACCGCCCACGGGCTTAATGCTGATCCACTTTGCATGATTGCTCTCTGGAACAGACCTAAAAACATTTATACAACTCTTACAGATATCTCGAACCGTTATTAATATTTTGAAAAGAAAGATATCTAACCTTTTGTCATAGGTGATATCATCAATAGATTAACGCAAGCTGCACCGTGCCCGTGGCCAAATATGGTCACATTACTGTTATCGCCACCAAATCCTCCAATATTTTCTTGAATCCAATGAAGTGCGGCCACCTGATCCATAAGACCGTAGTTCCCACGAGAAGTACTGTCTAAGGCAGGAAGGAACCCTGTGTCGGTGATACTTATTGGATAAATTCTATCGAAACTTTATTAAGTATATCGAAAAATGTCAAGAAAAAAATATGATAAGACTATAAACTTTTGACTTCTAGCGAACTTCTCAAAAAATTCAAAAACGTAAATTGAATCAAACTTTAGCTTTTAGACTAGCATTATATTATGTAAGTGAGAAATAGTACATCAATCTGTCAAGCATTTCTTCTCATTATGGTTGAATAAATCTTAAATATATTGCTAGCTAACCTGAAACGATGCCACATTCTCTAAAATTATCGGTCCACTGGATCGCAATTCAATTCTGGCTACTATAGAATGGATGTTGAATGCATAAGCCAACCTTCCTTTGTAAGTTAGATGCGAAGTGAATAGCGTTTCAATTTCTTATACTGGATAAATCGCTCGAAGCAAGTTATCGATTTAGTAACAGAAAGGTTAAAAATTTCTTTAAATATAGAACTTCACATTATTCAAATTCATATTTAGTTATGAGGAAGGGAAGGTTGCGAGTCGAAAGCTTTGCATTTCTAGCATAAATCGTGACTTAACCCAGGCGAAAGTAAATTAATTTCCAAACGCAATAAATAAAAAAACAAATTTAAAAAAGAAATAATTCTTCTCTCAGTATCTTTTTCAATTTGCTCGTCAGTTTTCGTGATTACTATCTGATTCCTTTTTGCTACTACAGGAATAATCTTACGTAATTTATACGCGGTAGAGTTTATTTTAACATCCTTCCTATGTTATATTACACGCGATCAATATGTCACTTGCAGTTGCGTTTGGCTATTGTTGACAGATACTGTCCTAGTTTTGTAAATAACACTTTTTGAGAAGCAAATTTATTCTGTCGAAACTTTACTTGAAACTTCCAAAAAAGAAAAAAAAAATAGTCAGTCAATGTCTTTGGGAAATCTCTTATTCCCTGCTGATCATTTTTTCTGGATAAGTTAACTTAGAATTGCAGATTGTTTTGATATTCAAAGTAACGAAGGGTCAGGTATATAAGAAAGATGATATAGTTTCTATTTAGTTCGTCTTATCTAAAAAGAAAAAAATATTTTTGTATATATATATAATTTTTCGTCAGGACGTAATCATCTCTTAAGATAAACTTTACGCAACAATAACTCTGGAAAGTGTAATGGGAACGAAATGAAGTAAAAAAATTTCTTATGAATATATAAGCAGTCCTTTGTGTCAAATGTAAGATACATTTTTAACCTGTTTCAAATTTTAACGAAATACAGTTGGAGATATTATTTTCTCGACGATAATTGGTGGATTTATAAAAGTGGGCGGATGTACATTTCCTTCTAACAGTTTTTCCAACCAATAGTTTTTAAGCTAATAATTTTCACGCCAATTCCTAATAAAATCTATCGTATTTAATATCTGTAATAAAAAGCAGGGGACGTAAAATCATAAACGAATTTTTCCGCTGTCTAAAATTTCTCAAAACTTTAATTTTATCGTAATATATATTATCTAAGAAATAATTAAATTAATTTATTTTTCTGATAGACTTTTTTTTAATAAATAACTTACCCAAAACTCCTAGACGAAAATTGATTGTGACTACTACGACAGATCCAAAACTAGCCAGGATGCTACCATCGTATGGATTCCCAGAATTCCATTCGTAAGATTCGCCGTGGATGTACACCATGACAGGTAATTTGGATTTGCCTTCCTTAACTGAAAACATTTAAAATAAATTAGCTTTATGTTTAAATAATCCAGTATACAAATTATTTCAATTAGCTTTGAATGACTTTCTCGAATTAATTCTATCCGAAGTTCATTTATACTTCAAGATGTTTGAATGAATCGAATGATTTTATTGCTTAATTAGTAAACTTGGAGTGTCGTGATTGTTTCCTACACGAAAATTCTCACTGATATCACTTGGATTTACAAGTAAAATAAAAAAAACTTATATGTAAATAAAAATAGTCAAACGTTACAGATTCGTAATTATGGCTTAAATGAGTAAAAATATTCATTTGGAATTCACTTTTTCCTCCCCTCTTCTTTTTTATTTTATTTTATTTTTTCGTTCGCCTTCGGAAGAGAATTTAATCAGGAATGGAATCGTGTAGCAGAGCGGGACAAAAGATGTAAAAAGAAAAATATATAGAAAAATATCAATCTAGCAATATCAAAAGTTTTAATTTCATCCGGATCAATATAATGTTTTCTTAACTTTTTCCATACTTATATAAATATAACGGCAAGTAATTAATAAATTTAAATTAATATGATTGATAGATACGGATTCCTTCTTAAATGTGTAATTATGATAACTTTAAAACTCATTTTTAAGTATGTGTTATTGTTTCAAAATTCTATCCTCTATAATTAAATTTTCCATCTTTAAAAAGAACAGTGATCATTCTTCACGACTCAAAGAATTATTATTATTATTATTATTATTATTATTATTAAAATGGATTTTAAAGGAATTTCTACTCAATACTTTATTATCCCAAAGAATTCTAACACAATACTTCTCCCCCAAAAATATATATATTTAAAAAAGAATCCACGTTTTCGACATGTAAAAATTAACTTAATCAATAAATTCTTTCATGATAGAACTAATTGAAAATATTAGAAAAAAAAGAAATTAACCCAGATAGATCTACTCCAATGAGAACATCAATGTTAAAGATTCTTTTCCAATGTTAATAACAGCTTTAGAACTGGGAACATTTTCCATTGAATGGTTGCATTTTCCTAATGGATTTCGGTGACTAATGCCCTAATCTGTGTGGAATGAGACGTTGGTTTGCAATACGATTTTAACTTTAATCAAAAACCCTTATTGGAATTCAAACCGAGAAAAATACTCGTTTAAATATAGTAACAAGTGATTTCCCTATCATTATTCATTCAAAGGAAGTCACTCTTATTGTATCAGAGAGAAAAGAAAATAGAAAGTTTCAAATTTATGACCGTTTAGTAGTTCCTAAACTTGAAGAAATTGTTATATATATATTATTAAAAGTGAAGTGAGCTATAGATATCTTTCGTAATGTTAAAATTCTTCATACAACAATAAATATATATATATATATATTTTTTTTTTTCTTTAAAATTCTGAAAAACATATTGCAATATAAAGTTTAAATAATTAATATCCAATATCATAGAATTTTTATTTTATTTTTCCTGAGAATATTTTTACCTCTTTCGAGCAAACAAAACATTTTGAACGTTTTATTACTTCGGCAGCTGGGAAAAAAGGAAAAGATCCAGCTGCAGAAACTATATTATCTCTTTTTAAATTACAAGAAGGAACAGGATTTTATTGACTAAGGTTATAAGCGTAAGGAGTGAATGAATATTAATACTAATATCATCACTACTTATCGATTTTTCGATCTAACAAATAAAGGAGGGCAAAAGTTTCAATGAGTTCTATGCCAATAATAAAAATTTTTATTAGTAATATTATGAAATTTACTAGCATTTTTACAAATTAATTCGGATTTTACTCCTACTTGGACCAATTAAGAAACATTTGCACTTAATTAATCCTATCATTAAGTACTTTCAGCCATTTTAATTTTTAATTATTTAAAATAAAATTTTACCTTAATTAATCGAATAAATGAGTGATTTTAATTTTTATTTCCGTTGTAATGAAGTGTTAATTTGTGATAGTCATACTGCTTTAACTCGTTATTATTATCATCAATGATGATGATGATGATAATGCTTTTTTACTTAATAGAAAAAGTAATAGATTCCCGTAAGAGTTAGATTAGGGAAAGGAAAATAGATTTTTGTTTGATGATGAATAAATAAAATGTATTTATCATCATGGAAGCCATCAAATAAAAATTTATCATTATCAAGATTTTCCTTTAATGATAAATTTTTGCAGATTATTATTATACCCGAAGCATTTCATCGATCTATAAAAATGATTTATCATCATCAAATTTATTTATATGATATCATTGAAGATCATATTGAAGATGTTAATAATATTTTTGCTTATTTATTATTTAAAAAATGATATATATTCTTGTTGAGAGTTATATAAACCAAGTTTATGATTTATTTGTGCATTATCGTTTGAAACTTTTAAAATAATTTTACTTTTATCATAGAGAATAAACAAATAAAAACAATATAAATTTAAATAATGCATTATCAATATACTTAGTTATTATTTATGTAATAAGGAAAAACGTATTTTGTTCATTCAGATAATGTTTTTGTTTATTTGAGAAGAAAATATGTTATTTACAAGAGTGCTATTTATATAAATAGCACTCCTGTATATATCAGATTGGATGATGTTAAAGTGCTTTCCTTTCTCAATATTGATGATACTAAAATTCAAACTTTATGTAAATAATTCTTCTATTTCATAATATTCAATGATAATGATGATGATGATGATGATAAGAAATCATACAGATGATGCTCTTGTTTCTTGATACAACATATCATAATAATTCAGATCACGTGTGTAAACATAATGCTTCTGTTTCGTAGTATAAATGATGCTTTATATTATTAGTATTGGATGATAACTGATATTTTCTTTATACAGGTATCGCTTTGTTTGTTCATACAGATGATGATATGCATTATTTAAACTGATAATGCTTTTATCTCATCTTATAGATGATTTCGTTTGTTCATACAGATGATGTTGTAGCTTATTTATAAGGAGGTAATTCTTATTTTATAGAGATGATGCTTCCGTTTGCTTCTACAGTCGATGCTTTAGTTTATTTATAACATCGTTGCTGCAGTTTGTTGGTAGGAACCGTGCTTTACTTTGCAGATGCAAGTTTTTGCTAGAAGCTACTGTCATACCTGAATAATTAATCTTGTTGAATACTCTATAAGGGATAATGCGCTTGGATTACCTTTCAAGTCCATCAGTTTTGATTTGTGAAATTGCTGGACCAACATTATCGATAGTTCTAAAAACCAAAATCATTTATCTCTTCTGTTTCTTTTTTCTTTATTTCTTATCTCCTTTTTTTCCAAAGTTTGCAAAAGTTATTATAGGAGTTAAATAGCTTTAATATCTATACAGTTAATTAAAAGTTTTGTTTGTCATTTTGTTTTAACGATCGCTTTCAAAAGATCAATCGTTATTTTCTGATTTATATGATCAATACGTTAAACCTTAACTTCTTGTGATTTATTTCTTTAACAGTATAAAAATTCTATTAGATTCTTCTTTATTTTTTTTTATACTTTATTTTTCCTTTCTATATTCTTCTTTAAATGGAAGACGAATGATGATTTTTTAACTTTCAGTATGTTTTATTCCATATAAAATAGAATCGAAGCCAAGTTTCGAGAATAATTTTTATATTAAAATTAAATTTTTTTAATAAATCAAAAAAATATATATTTTTTTTTAAACAACATTTTAAAAGTTATAAATATATTAAAAATTTCATTCTGTTACTAAGAAGGCAAGAAAAATTAAGTAATATTTTTGCTGAAGAAAGATGAAATGTTTAAAATTCTTAATCTAAGGATTAAACTAATCGTGTCTTCATTTTTTCTTCTTTCTTTTAAATAAGCAAAAATTCTAGAAATGTAGAAAAAGAAAATTTTCGAAATAAGCAGAAATTCTAGAAAATTAGATTAAGAAAAGATTTAGAAAGCTAAGATTAGAAAGGGATTAACGAAAATCTACTAGAGATTAAGATTTGATTAGTAGAAAATTTGATTTATTTAATCTGATTGATATTTGCTTATTTTTTTTTCTTTTATATGTAATGAAAGAGCTAAACAGCTTTGATGTCAGCATAATTTTTTTTACCTTATGTCAGATGAAAGAACGTAATTAAGAAGAGTTAACAAAATTTATTCCTGAAAAAATTAAAGTTCGAATTTTATTAAAACTGTTATTAAATTTTATATAAAGTTCGTTTTTTTCCTTCTGAAAAAAAATACTTAAAAACTTTTAATAACAAGAAATTCTCTTTTAAATTTAAATATAAGATGTAATTAATAATAAATTCATTCAAATAAATGAAGCTTATGTTGAATTTATCTCGTTATTAAAACTGTTATGACTTAAAATTTTCCTGATAAACTATTTTAACTCTGTTATTTATACTCTGATAAATAACCAAGAAAGAATTCTTTTCTTGGTTATTTTTTTTTAACTTTTTAATATAAATATCGGTTTACAGCCTAACAACTAGAACTTATCCTTTCTTTAATCCTTTTTAATGAGTTAAATATATATATTTAACTCATTAATACAGCGTAGGGAGAGGGAGAGAGAGAGGCTATATTTGTAGAGAGAAATTATTTTCGGTTTATAAAGGAGGTTAAAAAAAAAACACTTTACTTTCTAATTATCTTTCTTATTTAAATACAGGATAGTATTATCGTACAATATTTGCATTGGAAATTTAAAAATATACAGTAAAACCTGTGTAAGCCGGAGGTTTTTCCAGTTTACACAAGTTTTAGTGTATATTTCCGATTCAACAGGTTTAACTTAACACAGAAAATCTCTGTGTTCCTAAGAATTTTTCCCGTTTAGGCAGGTTTCCGTTTTATAAAGGTTCCGTTTTGGATAGGTTTTACTGTACAGTACTTAGATTTATACAGTTGAACTGCAATAACGGCCCTCTAAACCCTTTGTTCCTGACAGTTAGGTGTTTGACAACATCAACTACTTATGTATAATTTATTATTAATTAATAATAAATTATATAAATTATTATTTTGTATGGCATAATATTATAGATTTATATCGATTAAAATAAACTTTTTATAAAATATTTTAAAAATTCGGGTGTTATTAATCAAATAATAGCCTGATTAAGCATAGAAAATTTGATTAATTTCCGATATTTTTATAAAGTAATTGCGTAAAATAACAATAATTTCTTGTGTAAGAAAGCATTCTAGCTACGAAATTTGTGTAAATTTCGAAATATTTTAGTAATAATTTTAATACGTAAAATAGAATTAAGTAGTAAGGTGTTTATAAACATTAAGAGTTAAACGGTTTTAAAATAAATTAGCAATTATAGCGAAGGAGAATAAGTTAATACTCTGCATAATTCTTAAGTGGATGATCTTAGATATGTTGATAATTTATCTGAATAAATAAAAAAAAGATATCTTCTTTCAGAGGCAGTATTGGTATAGATATAAGATGGATCAATAACCAGTAATGCCACTTCACAGAACTATCTAGAGGGTCTAGACATTATCCAAAGAGGTAACATTGAACCTAATCATTACATTTATCGAACCATTGCTAGGTCAACGACGAAACTCCAAGTAAAATGAACGAATTTTTTTTTTTTAATACTGGATATATAGTGTATAGTAATGCTACCTTGATAGCGAACTATAACGGAAAAAATACTTAATAAGAAAAAAATAACATTCTCGGTTATCTTATTGATGACATATCAGATATTGGAAAACGACTAAAGCTGTATTGGAGTGCTTCTACTTTCAGAAAGTTTTACGGAAGTTCACAAAAGAAATTTTTCCTTTATCTTCTACTGACATGTAAACCTTTTGTGGTATCCATTTGCAAGAGTTGTACCCATTTAAAGTAGATAAATAATGATAAATTTAAAAAAATAATCAAAAACAATTGCAAAAACGCAACAAAGATGTGATTTTTTCCCCTCCGTTTTAGAAAAGTTTCTTCTTTCATTATCAAAACTTTCTTGAAATCGAAAGTTTGGCATGAAGCTATTGCGCCCTCTTTTTTCTTCTTTTTCTAAAATGCTGTCTTAACTCGCAAGAAAGGAAGAAGATAAATAAATAAAAAAATCAGTGATAAAACGTTTTACCCAAATGTTATTCCCATTCACAAATAAAAAAAATAAAATAAAATAAATAAGAATCTTTATTCTGCGTTTTGCATTTTCATCAATTGTTTGTGTCTTTATTTTAACTCATTTCCCATTTTTCTTTTTTTTTCTGGAAAAACTAAAAAATAAAAAAGAATTTCTTCGTAAATTTTAAGCCTATTTCTCATTTCATTCTGTTGGAATAATAATATAATTTTAAATTTCAAATAGAAGTATGATACGAAAGCGACAAGATAAGGTACAATATGTAACAATCATTGTCTTTTTTTTTTTTTTGATATTGTTTTCTGATTGACAGATATTTTTATTTAGATATTATTTTTCAAAATTCCAATTCTGTTTTTCCCGTATCTAGAAAAATATATAAAATTTTCAATACATTTTTATTAAAGTTATTTATCGACGAAAGAAAAAAATATATATATATATATTAAATAAAATTCGGGAAATTCTTTTTCTGTCAAGTTCTTTTAAATATAAATAAAAAGGTATATATAAAAAAATTAAAATAATAAAGGATAGACTGCTATAGTACTTTGTCTCCTTTATACTTTCCAAACTGGAAAAGATATTTATAGACTAAAATTTAACCTGGCTATTGGAATTTAAAAATTTCTAGGATTTTTTTCGATTCTTTTTCTCGGAGTAAATCAACTGACAATTCCTTTAGGGTAATATAAAAAAAAAAAAAAAGTAAACTTAGAAAAGAGGACACTTAAAATTTTCGAGAACGATTTGTAGATTAATCATATCTAGTCTTTTACTTTTTTACAGCGTTTAATGCAGAAATATTGCATCATTGCATCCTTTCCAGGTAAATCAGTCATTCGATGCTTTTCCTTTCTTTGTGGAGTATTTCTATTGGAAAAATGAGGCTCTTTGGGAAAAGTGGCTTGGCAAAATGTGGTTGGTATGTTATTTTTGGAAAAATGCCCATTGGGGAAAAGGATTGAGAAGGAGTTGATGAAAGTAGCTTTGTTAAAACCGTGCAAATGCTATGTTTTATAATTAATTTTTTTAATACTCTATCTTGTAGCTTACTAAATTTCTTTTATATATTATTTTTATAAAATTAAAAACGTTAAAAAAGTTAATATCGTGTTACTCACTTTACATCGTATCTAATTGCGATCTATACTAAGACAAAGTATATATAGGCCTATACATATTTATTTTTTTTATTATTATTATCATTATAGAGTTTGTTTAAAAAAAAAACAACCTCGATAATTATAAAGACACTTCTCTCTATTAAAGCAATTGTAACGATTCTAATCAGCTTTAGTAAAACAAAGAAAATTCTTAAGTACACAATACTTTTGATAAAATTGTTTAATTAGTTGTTCAAACTCAGAAAATTAAAGCGATCTGATTGATGTATTTATTCTTTCTACTTTTTTCCTTTGTCTCATTTATTTACAATTACTTAATTTTTAATGAAAGTAATTTGATATACAAAATTTATTCATAGATATTAACTGTAAAAGCATACATTATTATTTTTAAAAAAGCCAGTAATCCAAAGAACAACGTAAGTCAAAAGCACAACATTCCATCTGTCATCTGATTAAATTTAACTTATCCAAACAAGAAATATTAAAAGATTTTTACAAAGCAACTTTTATAAGTACAAATTTTTTTCGATTATTATTTATTTAATCTCCGAACATGAAGAATTTATTAATAAGCTTTTTTTCCGTAAGAATCTATCGATTGTCAAAGGAAAGTAACAGATCAAGTCACAATCAGACAACTTCATCGATTCATACGGTCTATACTACGGTAAATTGCATGCAATTGTAAACTGAAAAAAAGCAGATAAAAAAAGAAAGCAGAAAATCTACTGAAAATACACATAGGCCTATCGGTTTACATCCCTTGGCGTCAAAACTTATCATTGCTAGATATAATCGTCTTAAAACGACTTTGGAATTGGAATAACTGTTGTTAAAAGTATTTTATTTAATGATTTGTCTTTTTTCCCCTTCTTTCTGTATAAACTTTGAGAGATAAATAAAGAAAAAATAACATTTAAGGATAAATTTCAATTCTCTTTGTGAATTATAACTTTCTAAAGTTTATGTTAATATAAAGAATAAAATATATATATATATATATATGCATTTTCTACCTTATAATGTTTTGAATAAGAGAAAAAAAACTGTATTAAATCAATTCTAAAAAAATAATAAAAATAAAAATTCAAAAAACCAGAAAAAAGAAATAAAGTTTTCTTCGTTTTTATTGTCTTTTTTATAATTTTTTTTCCTTTCGATTTTATTTTGAGAATTGCCTAAAGACAAGGTCTCAAGAATTTGATTTACGCAAAAGTAAAAATTAAATATATAAATTCTTTACTTCCTTTTTTCCCTTACTTATTAATAATTTATATTAAGTTTCTTTGTGCATTAAAATATTTTATTAGTTAAATAACGTATATCCACTTTAAATAATTAATCAAGTGTGTTTTAAATTGTAAATTTTATCTGTAAAATTCGTAAATTTAATTTCTAGAATCGAATTTTTTTTTCTTTTTAATTTTGCATTCTTCTCAAATTTGCGATAATTTTCAATCAGAGTTTTAGGTTAATAATTAAATTTGGATTTCAATTAAATATTTAAATATATAACAGAAATTCTGAGTTCGTTTAAATTAAATTTTTAATTTTTATTATTACTTTTATATATATTTATGCATTTATTTGATTACTACACAAATCATTTTGATCGTTTAAATTACATAACGCAAGTTTAAATGGATTTAACGAAATTTTGTTACATTTTCATTTTAAAATTAAAAACTGCCTACAATTCGTTTTAACCAATTAAGCACTCTGTCAGTTTGATTAAATTATTTATTATCTATCAATCAACATTGAAGTACTTACGCTGATTGGTCAGTAATAAAAGATCTAAGCTCTGATTCGTTAATTAAGTAAACGTCGTCGACACTTAAAGTTATTGGTCATATTTTATTGAATTTAGCACGTGATTTTATTATTATTTTTTTAATTTAAAATTGATCTCTCTATTTTTTTTTTTTTTTGTTTCGTTTTTCGAACTTTTAGATATTTAATTAATTCCCTGCTCGTGTTTCTGTTTAAGATATTTAAATTTATGCGCCGATTTCTATTATCTTAACATATTATTTTAGACGTTCAGTCAGTTTAATTCTGTTATTTCAAAAATATTTTAAATGAAGTAAAAATATATGAGACAACATCTGGTTTCGACATCCAAACGATGGGCCGTTTCCAAATGTTTCTTTTATTTTGCAAATGCCTCGGTGATGAGTATTAAGCTATTAAACGTTTAACAGTTTGTGACGATTACTCTGGGAATAATCAATGATAAGAGTAGTAAATCTGTTTGTTGTTTTCGATAAGTCGTAAGCATACTTTATACATAATACAATTGATGTATCAATCCATAAAAAAGAAAACAAATAAAAAACTAACATTATTAATGGCATTGAAAATGTAACTTGGCAGCATGCCTGTGTATTCTAACCAGAATTGTGAAGACAACTGTTTCAGTAGGAAATATCTTTTACCATGTTTTCTGTTTTTCTGACTAAATCATATTAGATTATATGGTGTTGATAGATTTAGCCTTATCTGTCAATACCCATTACTGTTAATGGCCAGCAAGAAAACCGAAACATTTTTATTTACTTATTGTACAATATCGTTAATTTGACTTTTCTTACTTTTATTTTATTTAGTCAATAAAATAAATTCTTTAAAATAAATTAATAATTATACCATTAAACGATTATCACAATAAGAAACATCAGTTTCAAACTTAACCAATTAGAGAAGTGAAAAAAATAAGAACTCGACTATTAACGCCCATCATTTTAACTAAACCAATTAGATTGTTTTATAACAATACCACAGCTACGTAAGGGACCAATCAGCGCAAAGGAAAATATTATATTTCAAGAATGCTTTCTTGGAGATGATTGGTTTGTTAGTGAAAGATTTAATTAAGATTATTATTTATTATTTTATTTTTTAAAGAAAATATTTTAGTGATTATCTTTAATGTTGTTTTCTTATTTAAACATTTATGATTAACAGCGTAAACGTTGAATGATGCATAATAAGAACATTAAGGACAAATCGAAAATTTTAATTACCGCCTTTTAAGTGTTTTGCTAAACATCATTCAAGAAACGGTACAATTTAAGCAATATTTTAAGATAAATTAGCCATTTAACTACTTTACTCTTTTCATTTTGTCAGAATTATAAATTATATATTTAAGCCCATACGAAATAACTAATATCTGTGAAAAAAAGTTGACCAAATTTAAAGCAATATAAACTTTAATTTCAAGCATTATAATTCTTCTAAACACTTCTGACAAGCTAGTTACTTAAGCACAATACGTTCTTTACAATTAACTCTTTAAAATTGATCCTTACACAAACAATTAATTCGATTACACATTATTCAATTTAAAAGTTTAAAAATTCCATTTAAATAAAATTAAATAAAGTCTTTCCTCTTGATGGTGTCTACACTGAATAAAATTCAAAAGAAGTTGCTTTTGTTTTTTTTTTACCACCATTTTTCCACATTTAAATAAATTATTTAAACTTTCCTATTTTTACAATTGATGTTTATAAGTTGTATGCATTTGTACTGTACTGTACGTGTATATAATTTTATATTTCACTTATAAACAAGATTTAATGCTTTTATAAATCATATAAACATAAGGGACTATAGAGAAAAATTTTTTTAAAAAGTAAGGAAAAATTTAAAATAATAAAAATTAACGCATAAATTACTAAAGTATTTAGAGGTTTTTATTTAAAATTCATCTCTTTTAAATCAAGAATGCATTTTTATATGAGAAAAATACTTTCATTCTTTTCCTGAAACTAAAATTTTCATCATAAAACTTCACTTTGAGCTAATTTACGCTTTTTAATTAATCCTGTAATTGAAACAATTTACAACTTAGTTGAAAGACTTTCGAACTTTTTTCTTTAAAAAAAAAATGTTTCCATTTGTTTTTAAAGTGCTTTCAGTAGCCAAAAGAATTTTTATTTTTTATTTTTTTCTCTTTTCTTTTTTCCTTTTAATTCTTGAAAGAAACAAAATTTAACATCAACTTTTTAAATAAATTAATTTTATTTTAAAAAATCAAACAGAATTGATTTAACAGAAATTTAAATTAATTAATATGCTACGGATCTATATAAAGTTTTAATTTAATTTCCTTTTTTTTTTTGTTTTAAATGTTGAAAGTATTCTAATTCGATCTGTATTTTACAGAAAATATTCTTCCATAGAAATATTGAAATAAAATAATAGTAATAATAAAAAAAACTAACTGGATTTATCTATTTGATCTACTCTGCAACGATTCTTAAACCGTGAAAGCTAGGATAGGGTCCATTTTTGTCATAAAATTTGCATAATTACTTTTAGTTCGGGAATGAAACATATACATTTTAATTAAAGTATCCCCCCCTTTTGCATTTCCTTATACCAAATAAAATTTACCATTTCTCATTCAGGCACGAGCTGTTTCTAAACACGTATAGCTTTACATCCGCTTGAAGAAGGATTAGTTTATTTGTTTAAGAAAGAAAAAGAAAAAAAAGAAAAATTAAAAATTAATTAAACGTTCATTTGCTTAACATTTGTAAAAATTTCGTTACGTACGGGAAATGCCTCGGAAGAGCGAAACTGTAATGGTTCCAAGAGTTAAGTTAGCGTTACTTTTCTGGCGATTAACATTTACATGCAGCTTTACTTGTCATCTAGAGGTTATAAGCCGAAAAGAGATAACATAAATTTCTTACAAAATGGAAGTGAATTTCCTACTATCACGCTCCATTGTACATAAGTATTACAGATAGATCTAAGTGCTAAAATACGACGCATATTACGACCGCCATTTGAAAGGTCGTTGGCCGGCACAGAACTGACATTGTCCCACAGAAGTACAATGGCTGCCAAGATATCAATAATTCAAGATATTTCTGCAAGAAATCTGACGATGTGAGGTATTTTGGACACAGCAGTTTATCTACTGTAAGCAGAATCTCAAGCTTGGTTGGTTAAGCTTCATTCGTATCGCTTTATGCACGAGAAATATCCCATTGAAAATATCAGCTTGTTTTATTGTTATATATAAAGAAAATCTCAAAAATGTTTATTCTGTTTTCAAAATTTATGTTATGAGATACTTTTATGCGTTTAACACTACGAGAAACCAATAAATTTAATCTTTGATTCAGAATATAATATAAATATTTGTACATTTTCCCTTTTCTTTATTTTTTATTTGATTGATCTACAAATGTTAACGATGCTCTTTTCTTACTTTTTTTTAATCCATTAATGCTGTTATAAACGATGTCATCCAGCTCTAGAAATTTATTCTGAGTTCTTTTTCTATCAGATTTTGTTGGAACAACTTTTATTTTGTCAAATGAACCGAGAAAATGTGAATGGCACAAAAGCCAATATCGGTCAAGTGAGTCCTGAGAAAGAAAACACCTTCATTCCATTTTAAGTTTTCTCCATGTATAGGATTTTATATAATAGGATTTGAAAACTGTACGCAACAAATCTAATACAAATATGCTGTATATATATATATATATAAGTCACATATTCGTGTGTGTTCGTGTATAAACACAAAATACATAACTATAACACTTCTAAAATAGAATTGAATACTAAAAAGCTACTCAATTTTTATACAAAATAGCAACGAAATAGCCATTTCTTTCTGTTTATTTTAAAAGTTCTAACTTATAAATCATTGTATAAATTTAAATAAATTTAAAATATATAATAATTATATAATAAATGAAACATAATAATATTAAATAAATTTATCAATTTATTTATTTTATTGCTATAAAACTGGATTTACACCGAAAATAAAGATCAGACTTTTTTGGTGTGTGTGTATATGTGTATATGTGTGTGTGAAGGATCTACTAAAGATTGTCCAAGTAACATTACCAGCTATCAACTTTTTCCAGGCCGGTATAAACCATAAACTATAGTTTCGAAAACTACTTGGAAGTATGCTTATATCACCAGCCGAAAAGTACTCTTATAGGAAACCAGTTCAGCAGTATCAGAACCAATTTCTTATTTTCCAATATATTCCATTCTAGAAACGAATTCAAACTACTTTAAAAAATTTTGCATCGAACCGATATTTTTCTCCATACGAATCCTCCATACTAAATTTAACATTATCGCTAGCCGATACCCCACAACAGAACTTGGACTAAGCTATATAATAAAATTGGAAATGGAAACTAGTTAGTTTGAAGACGTATTGGCTATTAAACTACTCCAGTTGCATTGTATTGATTAGAGAAAATCTATTTTATCTGACTAAGTTTAAAGAAAAATAAACTCGAGTTTTTGTTTGCATTTTAGTCTGCTGGATAAAAGGTCACAATAGATTTTTCCTCTTTTTTTTTATTACAATTCATTCGATATGTAAACTACTTGTAAATAAATTAACTCGCTAATTAAATAAAATAGCTCTACATATTTACTTTCGTTATGCCATTTTCTTGTTATTTATCATAAATTTAAAGAGATATTTACTTTCACTATGCTATTTTCTAGTTATTTATCATAAGTTTAAATCTTCATATTTGAATAACATTTCAAAAAATATTGTTTACATATTTCCTAACATTATATTCTTGTATCGTTAAAAACTGCTCTTATAAAACATATTATATAGCATATTTACTAAACTAACAGACGTTATCCTGTATAATTTCTCTTTTTCTTAAAAGATTTTTAAAGCAAATTTTCTGCAAAATGAAATTTTCTTTTATAATTTGTTATCGTCGTAAATATAAACGAACATTTACTAGACTTATCATTGTAAAATTGTAATTTTTTTCTCTTGTTTTTTTAAATAAAATTAAAATAAATTTAAGTAATAAAATAAACAAAAAAGAAGCTTTTTCTCTGTTTCGTTTCGTAAACAGAAACGAAAGAAAAAAATTATATATATATATACAATAATAAATGTAATTTTATTTTCGTAGAAACTAGCTACTGGATTTTGGTTATAAATAATAAAATATGTTCGAAAACAAAAAAAAAAATTTAAGTAATTTAAACAATGGCAAGTTAGCTGTCAATTAGAGTTGTTTAGAGACAACGAGATGTTCCAAGTAAAAAAGTAAAAAAATATAACAAAAATGTTTTTTCTTTTGTCTGTTCGATGACACAAAATCGATGTTGTGTTTCGTTCCTATTAATATAACACCAAATATTAACGAAGGAAAACAAGAATAAAGAACTCGGTGAACAAATAACACTGAACTAGATTCTTTATATTTTATTTTCTATTTTTTCCCCCCTCCTGTATATATATATATTGTTATTGTAGAGAAAAATTAATCACTTGTAATAAATTACACGCACTAAATTTTTTACGAGTATTGCTTCTCCTAACAACCGCAACTACACAATTTTGAAATATATCTAATAGAAAAATTTCATTTTTCTTTGTTTAAAACACGGGTAAAGTATTAATAAATCATTAACTGTTAAATCTTTTACAACATTTTAAACATGTCAAGTAATAGACAGCTAATCAATTAACTGTTAGAAGGATGGGCATTAATATGTCATGAAGTGAGGCCTTCCTCGATCAGGTATAATGCTTATGTATAAAGCACGAAATAATGCATTTCGTAAACTGTTTCGACCCGTCTAAACGAGCTTCACACTTCTCACGTTAAGTCGATAATTCGTTTTGTCAGTGCTTCGGATTTCTAACAATTCACACGCTTAAACCGCTTCTATACAACTTCACCCCCCCCTCTCTCTCACTGAATTAATTCTTTAATTTTATCATTCTTCTAAGGAAATTACGAAAACTAACGCGTTCAAACCGTAAGTAGAAAGTTCAAAATTTTTTAAATAAATTAAGCATCGATATAGGAACTTAAATGATAAATTATTAAATTTATTTCTTTAATGAATCGTTAAAAATAAATGCGATAAAACGTTACAATCAGTATCAGTGGTTCGCATCGTAATACGCGAGATACAAATCAAATTGTTTTTGCATCTTTCTTTTATCTGATTGGTTCGTTTCACTAATCGCGCCTTTAAATCAATTACATTAAGGAAATTTCAAATTATCTAAGTTTGTGTTTGACTTTGTAAGCTCCGGATGCTCATATTTGAAGAGACGACGTCGTTTCTTCCCCTCTTCTCTCATTTATTGCACTTCTTAAACGACTCAACTTGTGAAACACGAACGAGAAAACCGTAAAATATTCTTTAAGGTATATAACTCTTTAAGATATCTCATTAGTGATGATTAAACTCATCACTAACCAAGATGGCGCGCGTGATATTAAAATATTTCTTCTCGGTAATAAAATTAACATGTCTTTCCTTCACTGTATCGATTATATATTATTAAAGCTATCAGTTCTGCTTCGTGTGCCAATCGTAAATTTATAGAAGTTAAAGTATTAAAAAAAATAATAATAAAAAAAGTTCTAGATGCGGTTAAATTAATTTCATTTCTGATGAATATTGAAATGATTAAAATAGAAAAGTAAGAATTAATTTAAGAAAAAATATATATAGATATTGCTTGCTTTTGCTGGGAAGGAAATTGTTTCCTTATTATTAACTTTGAGTTATATTTTGACATGATTCCCGTTGTCAGTTCTTTAACAAACGAAACTGTGTGAACTGTATCGATTTCCAATAAAGGCTTAAACTTCTGTTGGGGTAGTTTTTGCGAAAAGCTTTGCACTCGGATCGACCATATGGAGAAAGTAATCACTGCAGATGAATTTCGTGTATTGTGAAATTATCCTTAAGTGAAGTATGAAAAAAGAAATCTTCCAGTCTAAATTGAATAAGAAGAAAACTTGATTGCGTTCATCTCAAAGAGTTAATTACGTAAAACGATAGAAATTCCACAAAAACATTTGTTTTCGTTTATCTTCGTCTTGAAAATATTTTACTTTTTTTATTATTATTTCTTCTTTCTTTTCTATAAATATATTCTTACTTAATACTTTATAAAATGCTTTCAACGCTATACGTTCTTGATCTTTAATAGAAACACGTGTTAGTGACTAATCCAATTTATATTTAAATAGCCTTTTTACTGCAAAGTTCAGTTGTTTTGTTCGTCTTTTAAAGGCATCATTTTCAAGTTAACACCTCTATAATAGTGAGAAGGATCGTTAGAGACAGTCTTTTGCTGAAAAGTATTCTCTTTTCAACTAAAATCTCCGCGCTAACAGGGAAGCTTGCTCTCTTCTTTTTTTTTTCTGTAGTGAAGAGACAGACGACAAAGTTCTGAATGCCAGCTGAAATTTTAAAGAGAGAAAAAAACAAGAAAACGTGACATTAAAGTGAAAGACTTTAGAGGAAAGTACTTAGTCTTATTGAGGCTGCTTCTATAGTGGATATGTAACAATGACAACAAAGAACTGCGAAATATACGAAATATATTAAAAAGCACAACGTCGAAGCGTGGTGAAAGAATGTCATCATTGTCTCTTATTCTTTAATATAATTTTCCAGTTAGGGAGAGAAAAATTAACAAAATTATAACAAATATCGAATATAATTAGCATATTAAATATTTGACTACGTTCGGAGCGGAATCATGTTTTTATTAGTCTTGTTTGTTCAGGCTGATGATCGATCGTCATCGTACACTTCTCACAAACTTCTGCCTTGTGTGTGTGTGTGTGTGTGCGCGCGTGTGTGTGTGTGTGCAGCAAACAGATTCAGATTCTAGCCAATACTGTTCGCCAAATGAGACACAAAAGTCGAGATCACGTCAACCTACTGTCATCACCCCCGACGCAATTCTTTTTTTTCAGAATGAAAGACGTGCTTGGCATCGAACGACACTTTTCGATTGTCGATAGATAATGACAGTGTCAAAGTACGCTCTTATTCAACACGTGTAAAGATTCGATCATAATTTGCATTTCTCGATAAAAGTTGTTTGTATGAATAACGAGTGGCCATTTTTATTTTTTCCTCCCTCCAATCAGATTATAACAACTTCTTTTCTTTAAATAACTTTTAGCTTTCTTCCTTGGTATATGAATATCGGAATTTTTAAAACATTCATTGATTCGTCCATTCGTTTTTCATCGCCTTAACTTATAACTTTTACACGAAATTCTAAATATCCTGGCATTAGTCTTTTTTCATTTCTTTCTCTCTTTTTTTTTTTGTACAAAATAAAATAAAATTATATTTTAAAAAATTCTTTATGTAATCGATAAATAAATTACGGAAAATATATAAGTTATTTTTAGTCATTTTAAGCGACTTTAAAATTAATTATAATGTATTAAAAACTAGAAAAATTAATTCGTAAAAATTATAAAAATGTTTATTTATTCGCGAAGAAATTTTTCAACGATAAAAATTCCTTAAAATATTTATTTTTTATCATTAAAACTTCTTTTAAATAAAATAATAATAATAATGAATGAAAAATATTAAAAGTAAGAAATTACTTAAAAATTCCTTTAAATTAAATAAATTTAAATCATGTAAATTACGTTTAAATACTATCTTCACTATAAATTCATTACAATTAAAAATATATATACTTTTTAAAATTTAAAATTTTAAAAATATTTAAATTAATTTTTTAAAATTATTAAAAACTGAATTTTTAATTAATACAGTGATTTAAGAATCGGTATACGATTTGTAATATTTAAAAGTGATAAATAAAAAAAATCGATATTTATTTATATTTTTTGTGGATGTATATCACCTTACCTGATGCGGGAGTATAGATGTTGAGATAGAGACAATCTTCACTCTGATTGACTAGATAAGGTAGCAGACGTCGAAGATATTGGAGACGACCCCAAGGCATCCTGCGAAGAGCCTCTGTCTCATTGGTAATATCCGGAAGACGTTGAGGGCATACAGAACCGAAGTGGTCTGCATTTTTTACATTCTTCCAATGGGGAGGTGTAACCGGTGGCATGAACCGTAAAGAACCTACAGGTGCACTTGCATACGGAATACCCAAAAATACTTCAACCGGTTTAAGTGGACGATTGGGAAAAGTCACAATGGTGCCACGTAGTGCACCATACTTGGTGATCACCTCACGAGTACTCGGGCGCCTATCTGTGAGCACGTGTATTTTGAGAGAACAGATGACGCACAGCAGACACACAGTATTAGTTATTGATTTCATAACTACGGCTTACTTTAGTCATATGTGACTTATATGAAGATTAATAATGTTTCTAGTTATAGTCTACCATTTCTTCGTTGTCTTTATATTGTCCGCGGGTCACGGGGACCTGTTTCTCTTCTCGTCATGTGGCATCGAGTCACACCGTAGTCTAACTACTTAGCTGCAGGTCCCATCTCTTGTCATCGATGATGAATTGCCGAGTCTGTCATTCTCCACTTTATCGCTCACTGGACACGGACTCTGCACCTCGACTCCACTCGGGAATGGTTCTCCAGTACGCAGGCGTAGCTGTCTTTGGCTACATCCACTCCCTCCCCAGGAGTGAGGCTATCGCATAGAGAGTAGTTAGGAGGTAATGTTATCTTGTCTGCAACATCCAGCATTTTTAGAATGGTTATTAAAGACAAACTCTGCAACATAATGATGATGGCCGAAAAACGAAAAACCCTTCTCTAAAGATAAAAAAAAAAATAATAATAATAAAAGGAAAAATAATTTCAAAAATGTGTATCTTAAACGTTCGATGATACGTTCTATCGCACGACTTTAAAATATTCTTTTATTTTTCGGCATAAAAATCGTTTCATTTAAACTTTTCTACAGTTTCTGACGTAGAGAATGCCACCAGTATTCATTATATATGTACAACTTAAGTGTTAAATTCTTGTAATGCTTCATTAGAGACTTGCCAAACAATTACTGCGCGAATTATTAATGAATGGAATACATTAAAAATATAAAAGGTAATTTACAGGATTTTAGCAACGTTCATAAAATTCATACCATAATTAATTGATACGTGTAATTAATTTATATAAGTAATAAAACGTGATTTTTAATACGAATTTCTTAAAGAAATTTCATTTTAAAAAGAAATTGCTCTTGTGATCCTTACGCATCCTTCCGGCCCAATTTATTTTTTGAGCTTTCAACACGTAAGATCGAATTGAAAACGAATGGTAATCACGTCAAATGATGGATAAAATATTCGTAAATTGAACAAGAATTGTAAAAGAAATTTTCTGCCAGAGAAATTCTTGCTTTTCTGCATTAAATTGTCGATTTATAATGAAGCTGTACTGATGATGCGGTTATCCGCTCGCATTTCCTGATAGCCGCATTTCATCGTGTTCTCTATCAGATTTGACAGCTTTGGTTACAGTCATGTTTGATGCAAAGAGGGATTTTAAATAGACAAGTGATATATGACCATTATAATGGTTTAAATTATCTCTTTTGTCGAGAAATTTCGTCTTTACCAAATAAAAAGATGCGATCGAGATAGCGATGCCCTAAGTAAATGTTTTTCTCTTATTTCCTACGGTATGTAATAATCGTATAGTTATAAATTATTGATCGTAAAATCGTGTTTGTGTGCGCTTTTTTTTACACAGAAAATAATTCATTTCGGTTTTTTATAACTGTTAAAACTAATCGATTAGATATTAAACTTTTTATTTTATAATTTTTTACTGGTTTTCTAACGCCGCTTATACCTTTTATGACTTATCTTTTTATTTGTTTTATGTATCTTATTCCTTAAATTTACTTTTTATTATTAAATTCATTTATTATATTTTAGTTTAATAATCCATTTTACTTATTCATATAAAATTTAATTAAAAAATTATTTAGGTATAATCAAAAATATTGATCTTTTTAGAGCATAAAAATATTCTAAAAGCATTCATTTTTTAACTATATTTTTTAATTCTTAATGAAAACCGTTGAAAGAAAAAACATTTAAGATTACCTTTTTGTTTATTTATTTAGTCTTGATCTTTAACGTACAACTTCATGTAACAAGTTGATTTAGGAATTTCTGTAAGAGTTTTCCAAACAAAATGCAGTTGGCACATGGACAGGCATTTTGATTCCTAACATCACTTCAAAGTAATCTTTTCTAAGCTTTTCCATTTCGGGAAGGCATTAAAGATACCAAATATCAATCAATTTTACTTCATAGCACACAAAGGCATATATCGATGCCTATAAACAATGCATTCAAAAGATTATAGTAAAAATTCGATACTACTACTTTAAATCTTTCATCTTGGTAAAGTAAATACGTTAATTAATGAAAAATGTGATATTTATATTCGTGTCAACTTTCGAATTGAAGTAATTCAACAGTCCTTTGATGTTTCTTTCCTCTTCTTCAACGTTTTCTCACCCCCTCTTCTTTAATTTATTAATACTTAAAATACATTTATCAAAGTAAAAATTAAAGAAATATTAAGTCAGTTAAAGTTTTATAAAATTAAAGAAGTTAATAAAAGAAAACAAACACTTATAATTCATCAAAAAGTTGTACTGTACTGTACAAGTAATTTTATGTTTGATTTTTTTTTTAATATTATATCAAACAATAATTTTCTCTAATTTCTTACACTTGTAAAGTTTTTAAACTTTATAATATAACTATTGTGTCGACAATATCTTTACATACCGCATAATACCTTTATGTTCCCTTCAGTTGCCGTTATTAAGAGGTTTAATTGTATTTTTATAAATGATCACCTGTTGAATGCAATTTTAACACCTATTCCTATACGTTTATATATTTATCCTTTTGGAATGTATTTAAGAAAAAAATTATTACAATTTAAACTGTAGAGAATTTTTAGGTTATTATGATCTTAATACCCCGAAAATTTGAAATGAAACTTTGTTGTTGATGAAAAACTTTCTTTAAACAAAAGATTTTATAATGTAAATTATCATAAACGGTGTAAATGTTTACAGATTATCCAAAAGTTAATGGGTATTTATTTATTTATTTATTTATTATTAAACACTTTTATTTAATTCTATTTGTATCATGTCCTAGAATCTTGCGACTCAAATTTCGTCCACTTCTAATTAATGTAGAAGGCTGAAACTTTGAGGACATACATAGGTCCGATGACTGCATTTTAAGCTAATAGTTTTATGGATGGACCCACCTCTACCTTCCTCACTCGAAAATTCGATAAGCATGAGCAAAGGTAGAATGTGTGTGTTTGTGTGTAAATGTATTGTAGTGATGTATATGGTGGGGGTGTATGGTTATACCCCGCCATCCTCTACCCCCTTTGTGTAATTATTTTAAGATATTTATTAATTTACAAGTTTAATTATCGATACATAAATAAAATTATTATATAATGTTAATTAGTAATATACAATATATAAATAATTAATAATCGATTTAATTATTTATATATTTATTTATCCTCGCATACAGAAATAGTTGTTAAAACTGTAAATTCTAATAGTTTAATAATTATTTAACTATAAGTAACATAATTAATAGTTAAATTATATACAGTCGAACCTCTAAACGGCGGCCATTTTTGTTCCTGTCAGTGGCCGTTGTTCACAGGTTTTACTGTATGTATTGATATATAATTGTCTTTAATATACTTAAAAAATTAAAGTTATCATTGGTGTATAAATTTAAAATTAAGAATTTTCTTAATACTTAATAATAATTGTTTAATTTAATTCATTTATGTAATGAAAATAAAAATTAATTATCTTAAAATATTTTATAAATTTCAATAGAATTAATCAATTTATCGATTGTTTTTATTAAATTATATCTAAAATAATTAATTTTAAAGCCAATAAATCAATTTACTTGATAAAAATAATTGATGAGTTTATTAATAAATAAATATTTTTAATTTAAAAATATTTATTAAGAACGAAAAATTTATTTAAAAAATAAAAAAATAAATTAAGAATTGCTTTATATCCCGCGATGATATTGAATTTTTAATTAATTTATATATTAAATTTTATATATATTTTAAAAAATTCGACGGATCATATCGATGCTGCATGGACTGATTATTTCCTCTTCTCTTTCAGGAATTGCCAGCGTATTTTTATAAATGAAGAATTTAATTAAAAAGAATAAATAAATAACATGAATTCACCTGAAAATCTATTATATTTTGTCATATTATAGTACATAACGTATGACATTTTTATCATTGATCACCATGTAAAACGAGTTACTTGATTTTCGGATCTAGCAGCGTTATATGATATAGAAATTATTATCTGATGTCCACATTTCCATCAGATTTCATATAATTCGTGTAGCCCTATCTAATATCTTTATACGGAATTTATTTCCTGTCACATCTTTTATATTATTAAGGTTTAAATTACATAAAATATATTTTTCTTTCGTCTTTGTATCCTTGGTTAAATATATTGTAAACAAACTGTTCAGCTGTTTGTTTACTTTTTGGTTTATTTAGCGTTGTGGCAAATTAATCTTTAAGTTATAAATCTGTATAACCTCAGTTATAAAAACATATTAAATAATTTAAATTTGACGTAAATTATTACGTGTAATAGTTACGTTGGCAGCAGGTAAGGAAGAAAAAGAAAGATAAATATAATATCATCTGTATGTTCTTGACTAAAAGTAGTATTAAAGAGAAACCAAAGTTTTGATATTTGATTCCTTCTTCGATCCAACAAATAACAAGATGTCTACGTAAAAAAGTGTTGTTTTTTTCTCATCTCTTCTTTAAAAATTTCAAATCTATTCAGAATACAATTTCAAAACATATTTTTACCGAGATATTTTTAAAACCTTTATACGGTAGAATACACAAAACATCTGATGTTTTATTTTATAAAATATAAAAGAAGTATATTCTAAAATTTACTTGAAGTGTATAAAATAACAACAACAACAAAAAAAAGAAAAGAAAAAACTTACAAATTCTGAATTTTTTTTTATCTTCACTGTATGATTTTTCTTCTTCTTCTTCTTTTTTTCTTAATTTAAAGATTTTTGAAAGTTTCTTCTGTGATTTTATACAAATAATATAAAGCTTCTGTAGATTTTCTACTGTTTTGTTGTTATTAAAATAGAGATTAACTTGTAAAGAATTTTAAAAAAAAAACATTATATCTTGTGTAAGACTCCGTAACATATAAATCCTATTATTTAAACGTATACTTTTTTTTATTTTTATATATTATAATTGGGTGTTTGTTTCATTTTTAATGTGTGGATGGCTTATTTGGCTCGTTGGGCATGCATCTTTCGTATACAAGATAAAGATTATTCCAATTTAAAAAACAATAAATATTAGCTTCAAGATAGAGAATTCAGAAAGGAAAATATAATTGCGCCATTCGATAGACTATTAAAGTACTTTTATAGTATTTTTATTGCTATAATAGATGTTATTTTAAGGTGTACAATAGCAAATTCCTGTGTTCCAATTAACACTATAATCCTCTTATAATTGTTCCTATTATTACGTGTTTATATGAACATTGTCTGATATAATAATCTATATCACTATTGTCTGTATACACATATAAGTTATATATTATATTATACTGTATATACACGCATACAAGAAAGTTTTACGCTATTGTTTAATATAAATTATGTTAATTTCGCTCTATATGTCTATAATAAACAGTAGATTATAAACTCAAATACACTAAACTATATAGTTAAATTGTTTTATATTATTAATTACGTTATAAATAATTTAAGTAAAGGTTATTATTTATTTCAATATATTAAATTTTTCGTTTAAATACTTTAAAGACACTTTATATCGATTCTTAAATTCTTAAATGAAACTTTCACTTAATTAATTAATAGAAGAATAATCAAATTGTCGTGTTTATGGACGTAATATAATTATAATTATTATTATTATTTAATTAAATAAGAATAATTTACTTTAAACGCTATAAAATTGAATTTTTTTTTTAATTTTTAACTGCAACTTTAATTACATTTTATTAAATTAATTTTTAATGCTTTCTTTTCTCGATTTTTCTGATATTTTCTGTTGCATTTCATTTATTAAAAGACGAATTATATAATAAATTTTAAGCTTTTTCTTTTCTAGTATTCTCTACGCGAAAATATTAAACAATAGCGTAAACAATCAATATCCAGTTGGATTTTCTTGGTTACGCTTCATATTTTACTGTATAATTCTTATAGTAATTACTTTAATATTGTTAACTAACACTTGAAATCCAATAATCTGTTTAAACTTACTTCAGTGTTGGAGTAATCACATCCAAACATGTTATTCGATAGAAATGACGTATAAGTAAAAATGGCGACAGGAAACAACGTGCTAGAAAGATTAATGGACTAGTCGATTTAATCCCAGTAGTCCAATGCCAGTTGTAGAAACGTCTACAACTTAATCAAAGATTCGGTTTGTAATTTACGTTTTGAAGAATTGTCATTTAAATGCATATATTCATGTTTAATTCACTCAGAAAAAGGAAATCATCCTGTTTAATATATCATCTATTAGCATTTAATTTAGTTTAAAGCCAATTAAATTTTATTTAATTGTACTAAAGTCGAATTAAATTTTTAAAATTCATTTTTTTTAAATAGAAAATAATAATTTAATAACTTTTACGTTAT
This sequence comes from Centruroides vittatus, assembly GCF_030686945.1. NCBI lineage: Eukaryota > Metazoa > Arthropoda > Arachnida > Scorpiones > Buthidae > Centruroides > Centruroides vittatus. The sequence continues at coordinate 759,839 of NW_027120671.1, forward strand.
TTATTTCCTAATAAATTAGTAAAGTAATTAACATAATTTATATTTCTTATTTATTTATTATAATAAATTAAGGGAATAAATTAATGTTTTATTCGTTTATTACATTATTAATTTTAATTATTTATAATAAAGGAGGAAAATTAAAAATAATAAATAAAAATTATATAGATAATTCCTCTACCGAAAATGATTGTTTATTTTAGTTTTAAATATTTATTATAGTTTTTTTAAAAAAAAATCATCATCCTCTTGTATACTTTTATATTTTTAACGTAGTTTAAACCATTATTTAAACGTAAAAAAAAACGAATTAATTAATTTTTTATGGTCAAATTTTTTACATTTTTCTTAAGTTTCGTTTATGTTTTCTCGAATAATTTTTAATTAATTATAAAATAAGAATTAAATTTAAAAAAAAAAACACAATCAAATTTATACTTTCATAATTCTAAAACCTTGTCTTTATATATTTATTCTGCTTTAAATCAAACACGGTTTGTCAAACATATTATAAATCCTTTTATATAAAATTTTTGTATGTTATATATATATATATATATATATAATCCGAAGAACAAACTGTTACATAACACTTGCATTATTTAATACTTGTTTTGATCATTCTCCTGTATTTAAAAAAAAATTTGATAAATAGGCCTATATATATAATATATATATATATATACAAATGGGGATCTTATAAGACAATACAACAGAGTTTCAAATCTTTTTACTTTCATTTCAATACAATACTAAAATACGGTTTAATCAAGCCAAATTCCTGATATTGAAATTAATCTTGTCAAATTTTGGAGAGACAATATTCGGGTTTTTGCGTTCTGTTCGGGGGAGGATTCGGAGTTCTTATATCAGGTTGAGAACGCTGTTGGGCGGAGAGGAAGGTTGTGAATTACATTTTTTTTGTATTTTTTTGTCTTTTTTTTAAATTCCCGGCTGCTGGTCTCTGGTTGTTCCAACGTACGAATACACAGACACGGAGATAGCAAGGCACATACTGTACAAAGGATCGCACGGCAGAAGCAACACAAGACACCTGTAAAAAAAGAGAGAAAGAGAGAGAGAAATATTAAAAAAGAATTGATATCGAATCGGCAAATCTTTTTATACTATATTCATATATTTTATATAGAAAACACCGTATGTTATTTTGTACTCAGATCCAAATCGCATCGCTCTATCATCGTTATATAAGCATCCCATACAATATATTAGATGTTGAGTGATATCCGAGAATGAAAATCCATCTGACATTGTAAACAAAGCAATTTTCTTGTTGAGAGTGGCAGTTACTCCACTTATCATTCAGAATACTACCGAGAATGACTTCCAGCAACATCACCTATGTAAGAACAGATTCACTTACAGATAGCTAGGGTATCTAATAAGAATGGACATAGTTATTCGAACCATCTTCATATATATCATAGCTAATATTATGGTGAAGAGAGATGGTTATGCAGCATTTTCCTTTACTGCAGTTTCATAAATAATCGTGAAAATATTTCCTACTTTAATACGTATAGATAAATAAATATATAATCTACAAAATGTTAAATTATCATAATAATAATAATTAATATCCTATCGATGTAAATTAAAGGTGATAAATTTACTTAATTCTTTATACTTCTATGTCTTTAAATATTGTTTATATATATATTATCCACGTATCTTATTTATAAACAATGTCTGAGTGGATAATATATAAACAAAAGTGATAAATTTTCTCTTCTATTTATTTAATAAAAAGATAATATTACGAAAATAAAAATACCAGTAAATTGAGATAATTTAAAGTAAAAATTGTCATTGGTTATTGCCATAAAAATAAGTTTTAGTGTTGTTATCCAACGACATTCGATCCAGAGAAACAAATCAATGTTTATCCTAGTGTCATAAAGGGAAAAAAAACAAGGGAAAAAAGGGAGAGAATTCTGACAAATCGTTTAAAATCAAAAACATGAATTGAAAACAAAGTACCGTTTTAGTAAAATCTTTAAGCAACAATTGTGCTATTCTTTATGACGTAGAAGAAGCCGAGTAAATACAATACAAAGATTTATACTAAAGTACATTATGGATCAAAAGTTACTCGAATTACCTTAAAAGAATTTTAACAATGTTGACCTTTAGTATTTTGAAAGCAAATAAAAATTGAATTATAGCCTGTATATGCTATACAAAAATCAATAAAATGCCCCATATATATCATTTCTAACTTTTTATATTCAATTTTCAACTTCTCGTGAATTTTTCCTGCTTGTTTCTTTTTTTTTATTACTTTCTAAAACAAAGACACCCTATACCATTTAAAGCATTAATTATCTCGAGTGCATTTAATAAAAAATAAGTCTAAAATGATCTTGTGCGATGTCAGGAAAAAAAAATTCCTCTCGTAAATCAACAACAAGAGTAATACGTGTTTACAAATCATACTTCACTATTTTCTATTATCAATATCTGTTAAGGTCCTTTATTAAAAAAAATAACGGGGAAAAAACACAATAAATAATCTATGTTAATCTTATAAGATGATCAAACCGAGAATTTTATGTATCTACACTTTTAAACTACTGTAAATAAATCATTTGCTGTAGAAGTTCCCTTGCCTTATCTACCAAACGACTCGGTAAGGCTCTGAACTAATAAAATATTTTAAGACACTTTTACTATATCTTCTTCTTATAGAGGATCTTGTTGTTGAAAAGATACAGCACATAAATTACTATAGAGAAAGTCTTGTTTACAAAAAGAAAAAAAACAAAGGCACTTTATAAAATGATTGTCATTATCTACGTATATTAAAAGAATATTTTAATTAAAATAAAATACTGTGTATGGAATTTTTATCGTTTACTGTTTATGAAAAATGTCCTTACCCCTCTGCAAATTTGAAACTAACTTCTGCAACGCTTCTATGTTACAAGTCTCTTTGTCTCCAGTCGATGCTTCCTATTACACAGTAGTTTCCTGCCTCGTATCCTTGAAGTGCCTAAAAAATAAAGAAGAAATATCCTAATTCAGGATTAAGTTAGTCAACCATAAAACACACAAACGGAAGACAATATCTTCAAAGGATATCTTTCGAGATAAAGATCAACATTTGTTTACTAGCAATATAAAGTTGAACTTATATTGAAAAATAAATTTGTTATCCTTTCAACATTTTCTTTATTTATTTAATAAATATTTAATTATATAATTTATATTATAATTAAAATTATAACAGCATTAAAAATCAAAGAAATTTTACTTAAAACAAATAAATAATAATAATAAAATTGTAAATAATTTTGATTTATTATGAAAAAGTTTGAATTAAATTTTAAGAGATTTTTCAAAGTTAATTAATAAATTAAAAAGAAACAGGTGCACATGAAATAATAAACAGGTGTAAGAAGTAAATAAAAAATTAATTTAAGTCGTAATAAACAGAAATTATAATGGGAAAAAAAATTAAAATGAACTTTCTATGGTAATAAACAGAGAAAAATTAATTTATATGTCAATAAAAGAAAAAAAAAAGAAAATTTGGAAAAATAAATGTTGATAGATGAATTTGTAAATAAACGAGAAAAATATTAATTAAGTTTATATGTTTATAAATAAATAAACAAACTAGAAACGAACTCAAATTATTTTTATATAATAAATTTTAAAAAAAAAGTCGAATTAAAAAATAATTTTAATAAATATATAAAGAAGCAGGACTTTAAAAAATTATAAAGTATGATAATAATTAAGTTAAAGAGAAACAAGTTAAGGAAAAGTAATTAAGTTTATTTCTTAAAATAGAATTATATTTATTATAATTACTAAACATTAATTAAATTTTTTTTCTTCTCTTTAGTTTAAAAATTAATTTATTTTCCTGTTAGTTTAATGCGGATTTAAACTAATAAATGTTCTAAATTAAATTTTAAAATATTTAATTCTTTTAAAGGATTTTTCAATTAATACTTTTCAAACTATTGTACAGTACTAAAGACTTTATTTAAATTATTAAATATATTAATTATTTAACATTAGACTTAACTCCAAGACATAAAACTATCAAGATTCAATCTTTTAATACCTTTTTAGTATGCATGCTTATAATTGATTTTCTCTTTCACATTCTGGTGCATATTATCAATTATAAATATTAATATATATTTATTTATAAGGAGAATTTTCTTTAATTTCTATATATTTCTTTGAATAATAACAATAATAATAATTATTATTATTATTATAGAAATATTGAAGAACAAACTTGATGATTATTTATTTATTTCTTTACTTTCACAAGAATAATAAACGTCTTTTTATTGTTCATATCGATTGGAAAAATTTAATATCCACAAGCAATATAATTTATATTTTACTTCATTTATTGTTAAAATAAAATAGGAAGGGGAAGAAAAAAATCGAATTGACTTTCTTCGATTAATTACATCTTTGGGATTTTTGCAACAATGAAGAAAATCACATGCCATTATCCACTCTTTTGCCGACTCATTACTTTGTCCATTAAGTGAGCGCGTATAAATGATTGCTAACATTGCTCAATAATAAATTGTAGTCCGACATACACCAGAAAGTGAATGAAAGCAAGCAACCTCCTATAGAAAGAAAATGAGAAATGAACGAGAAAGGGGACAATACATATTGAAGGCAATGCATTTCTCTCATAACTAGAAGTAACTTACAAATTTTATATGATAATAATTTAAGTCATTTGTTTATATATATTCGATTAATATTTGAAATATATCCGTCCTTTTTATGAATATAATCTTCATTTATACTGACGAATTTCAATTGATTATAGCTCTAAAGTTCCTGTTCTGTTAATAATTTTGTCTATTTTCCTATGTGAAATACTCTTTTAAGTTTCTTATTCACTGATAAGATACGATAATATCATTTTATTTTCGTTAGTTTATTATGTAACTGTTAATTTTCAATTTATAAACATATATATATATATATGTATATAACTTAAAAAGACTGTGTTTTATATGTCCAGGTGAGTATGAAACAAACTAAATTTAAAGTAAACATTGAACAGACATTGTTTAATATTTAGAACAAGAAGATATTTAGAATTTTCTACAAAATTAATTAAATTAATTGCATTTTTCTAGTCATTTCAGTCTTTATAACGGTTAACCGACGTCTGGACCACCTCGGTGTTTATATATATATTTAAGTTATTTATTAGTTAATTTAATTATTTCCTAATGAGCCAGTAAGAAAAAAACATTATTATCTTATAATACTATCCAATCTGTTCGGTCTTTTTTACGATGCACCAGCTGAGTTTGCTTATTTGCAGCCAGTCTCTAAAGGATACCTATAGGCCAAGTAAAGCATGTCAACAAAAAGAAAGGGAGAAAAAATAAAACCTGTTCCAGTTCAATCAAGTTAAATACCTTAAGTGTATTCAGCACTAAAAGAAACAAACATATTGTTTTCTTCTAGTGTACCGTGTGTGTGTTTTTTCTTTTCTTTTCCTTTATACGTTTATCATTAATTTTAATTGAACGTGTTTGTTTATTTTAAAGTTTTATACTATGTATACACAGGTAGTCTACTTAACTACTTATTAAGGACTGAGTAGAAGTATAATAGTTAAATTAAATTAGTTGTAATTGAAGGTACATAGATTTTTGGCTTATTTATATCCAGATATTCTTTGTTCGTTTATTCTAAGTGGCTCATAAAATAACTTAATGTCTCTTTACTTAGTTGTAAAATGAAATAATAGAAGTACTTTGCGATGATTTCATGAGTAAGTAGGTAACTCATAAATTATAATTAAATGTAATGATTTAGTAAAGGGAAAAATAAATGTCTTATATAAGAACAGGTTATATTTCTTATTTAAATTAAACTGAATGATTTTTATGTAGAATTTTTTATGGAAATTGGTTAGTTTTATTTGTCTTTTTAAAATATAATTTTATGTGCAGTAAAATAAGAAATATATATATATATATGTGTGTGTGTGTGTGTGTGTGTGTGTGTGTGTGTGTTTAATTAAACAAATTACCTAATAAACATATTTGAATAACTCTCTCCATCCATTTTGGAATGAATATATTTTTAAATAAATATTTTCATCAAAAATCTTTAATAAAGAATTGGAAACACAAAAGTCTTTAGTAAATATCTTAATTAAGTTAATTATTTATTTATCAGAAATAAAAAATAAACTTACAGAAAAATTACATCAAAATTTCGAAAGAACAAAGTTACTGTAACAAACATCGTTAAGTAAATCTTTTTTTTTAAATGAAAAATTAGCTACAAAATATATATTATGCATCTGAGAAAGTTTATAATAAATATATTTAACAAGATCTAATTATAAACTTAGTCTTTAATAAACATATTTAAGGAAAAAAAAATGAGGAGGAAACAATTTGCAAGATGTTACTTTAGTAAAGTTTCAATGAATATCACAAAACATATTTCCATATTAATTGTTACTAGTTATACTTTGATGTCAAATAACTTATACATTGTCGTAATTAATTTAAATAATTATCCCAGGATAGCGCTAATTGATAGAAATTAAATTATGTAATTTTCTAACGAAATTTATAGTAAATTAATCCAATTTTTCTGGCACAAAACGCAATTTATATCATTCGTAAAACGCCATGTGTTTAACGAGTCTTTATCCAAAAATGTCCTAAAATGTCGCGTACATTCTTCGCATCGTTGTATGTCGAATTTGAGATCGAATTTGATTTAATTAGCCTCATATTTCTACTAGAAGTATGAGTGAAATTGCTAAATTTGCCATTAATTCGTTTCGGTTGTTTGACGATACTTTAACGTTAATGTCTCGGAGGAGGATTGGATCTTGGCAGTGCTTTTTTTTGTTATTATTGTTTTTTAAAGGTTTTTCTTTGTGTTTTAGCGTTTAAATGACGCCAATAAAAATGTCACGTACTCACACTCGCAATTCCTGGCCACCCTGCCATTCTGGAGCTAGCATCCGAGGTCCTGGATAAGGCAGAAGTGGTTGGGCTTCTGGTAAAGCTTCTTTCGGTGACGCCGAAGCGACTTTTGGGGACATCCTCTGTGGCAGAGGATTCCCCTTTTGGGAAGGGGACGGCAAAGGGGATGGATAATCTTGAGCTAAAGGATACTGCCCTACGTGGGTAGGAAGGGCCATTGTAGGGTTTTTCGTGGGAACTTCCAGTATCATATCTCCTTCGTTCGGTCTTCTCACCTATACGAAGAATTAAAAGAGTTTATTTTTATTAACTTTTATATGTAATTATTTTATTGTAAAACTCAGTTCTATTAGAAAGGGATCATTAAATGTGAACCATTCCGAGAAAGAACTTAATGCGAATAGGAGCAACATTCCATTAACTCGCTCCATAAAAAAAGTTATTTCGCCGCATTGGATTCGTAATCTTATCGTTTCAATCGTGGTTCATAACCTCTAGTCTCTTGTGGAGCATGAATGTCGAGGTTTTTTCCGACATAGACGATCTGAATTACCCAAACTCCAGAAGAAATGTCAGTCTACGCGTGTTGTGTCTTATCTCTTTCATCACACGTCGACAGAAACCTTGATATCAAAGCATTCCACCAAACTTAACATTGCATACTCGGCAGATTTCTCCCTTTATACAGTTTTTTCCTTCTAAGTAAGGGAAACTGTATCAGTTTAATAAGCATAAAACATATTTTAAATTCACTTTTTTATTTATATCCTTCTCCTCTTGCATTTTTCATCATACCAAATACATTTATCTAACTCTCAAAGACGAGAATATGCAAATCAATTTTCTTCCATGGTGTATTTGATATTTCGTATCGTTTATAAATAAATATATATATATAAATTTTTGTTTAAATTAATATTTTACAAGATATTATAAAGAAATTACCTGATAATTTCTTTTCCACATATTTGTATCGAGTTTGTTTTTATCCCTCTGGTAGTAAACCCCTGCGAAGATGAGTACATTGAGCACCAAAAGGGAACATCCTATGGCAATAGTGACACTGAGGGCAGTCGAATAAGCTCCTTGCTGCATCATCACGGATAAAGAATCAGTCAAGTTGGTAGACGAAGTGATGGTTGCATGCTTATCTTGGTTGTTAGACAATGATGTTGTTGACGTACTCAGTTCCATTTCTCCACTGTTGTTTCCGAGCCCTGGAGAACTAGTGTGGGATACAGTATCTACAGAGGGGGAAATTGTCGATGATAAAGAAACTTTTCTAATGATCTGACGTACTTCGCCATCGTACATGTCTAGGTTGTGGTGGTCTTCCAGTAAATGATGCTCTAAAGGAACATCAGCATCCGGCGGATCATGAAGTTTTGGAATCAAATTAAGCCAAAATGAAAGACGATGAGCATGATAATGGTCGCGAATTTTAGGTTTCGGACCTGTAACGATAATTATACATTAATCGCTAATCATAAAATTCATTAGCAAAACGACTAGCATGCAGAAAATATATATATATATATATATTTTCCCCCCTTCCTTTTCTTCCTCCTCTTCTCTATGTTAAATAAATATTTTACTAAAATTAAGTTTTAAAATCAAAATATGGCTTTTATTTGCTTTTAATATTTTTAGAAAATAGGATAAAGAGAAAAACCATCAATTTATTTGAGGCTTAGTGAAACTAAGATAGCAGTTTATAAAAGCTGCTATCAGTCAATTCTGTTTGAAGACTTAAGACTTCCTTATAATTGAAAAGACAAAAATGGATTGAAAGCTTCTAAACTATTACTTTAAAGGATAAAAAGTCAAAATAAAAAATGACGAAAATATTTTTATAAAGGGGGGGAAAAACTCAATTTATTAAAAGAGAAAGGGGAAATTCCAGTAAATATATATATAAAATTCTTTTTGAATTTGTCGAGAGTCTTAAATGAAAAGATAACGTTATATGAAGAGGGGGGCTTACTTTTCCAAAAGAACTATTTTCGTGACTTCACCCAACTTACTTTAATTATTTATTCAACACAAACAGTTATTAGTCTTAAATGCTGCCTTTTAAGTACAGTACATTCATTATTCAAAGCTTTGTGCTCCTGTTGTATATAATTTTACACGATACTTATACAATACAAACTTGTAGGGTAATACGAGGTCAACGGATGTTGTAACTGGACGATATAATTTTAAAACTTTTCGAAATAATCCAACACTAGAAAAATAGCTGACATATAGCGAGTGAAGCTACTTAATCATAATCTAGCATCTTATATCGTGGCCATTCATCAAAAAAAAGAAAGAAAAGATGATTTGTCTGTAATAAAATACTTCGTACGAAATTTCTGACTTTGAATTAAGCTTTTTTAATAAATTTTTGTTTCTGTTTTTTAATGCATTAGTCTCTCTCTCTCTCTCTCTCTCTCTCTCTCCTTTGCCAGGAAAATAGGGTAAGAGGCTATTAAGACAAATTAATATTTAAAATATTTTTAAATGAAATTTTCTTAAATTATAATTTTAATAATTGAATTTAAAACGATGTTATTTTTATAAAAATAAAAATAAATTTTTAAATTATTATCGTAACTCGTAAAAATAAATGTATTTATATAGGCCTATATATATATAAGATACTTTTTACGTGATTAAAATTGATAATTTTGCATAATTTAAAGCGAAAAATTATTATGGAAGATATAATATTTATCCTCTAAAAATGTCTTTACTGCATTTTACAGTATATTAATAATCTCGTAATTAATTTACTGCTACTCTGTTATAGTGAATTAAATGCTTAATTATCCACTTAACAACTAATAAAAGCATTAAATGAGTTTAGTAATATTCTAGTCAACAACTTTATGTAAAAAGAGTAAGCCATAAAGTAAGGAAGAAAAAAAAATTAAATATATGTATAAAAAAACTTTAAGTTTTATCTTCTAGAAGCCTTTACTTTCTTTATGTATATACACACATCCCCATAAAGAAAAATCTTACTTATACAAAAACCTATTATCTAAATTTATAATTAATGCTATTTATAACCAAATTAAATGGATATTTATAATAAAAAAGCATGTAAAAAGAGTACAGAGTAATTAAAAAGCGATTATTCTTACACAGCGATCACTTATGAAAGGACATATATCATAGTGATTTATAGAACTGGCCGCTGTAACATATTTTAAATGATAAAATTAACTATCTTTGTGGAAGATTATTTTATAACCTACGATAATAATAATAATAAATAACTTTGGAATTTGTTATTTTATCCCATCCGGTAATTTTCACTCCAAATCCTTTACTTTTATAATAAGTTTATGTCTTCGGTACTAAGTAGGAACCTACTGAACAATCAGTAAATTTTCCCAAGAGGCGTGAACTCGAGTATAAACTAAGAAGAAAATAAGGGCATTCAAATGGTAACCATTCCTTTTAACAACGAGATAAAATTGATGCAATTACAACTTACTAATCTATCATTAAGAGAATTAAACGCTATTATTCTTAACACAAGCGAACCATTTTTCTTCGCACGCATCGTACTGTTTATGCATTTTTACAGTGGAAAACTAGCAAAATCAATTAAAATAAAATGTTAGAATTAAATGCGAGAAGACACATTTTTATATATAATTCAAAATGATCTCGTAATATTTAATTAAAAAATATATATATTACAGGCATTTAGTGTTTAATTATTATTATTTTTTCATTCTTTTTCTATCCTCCAAATCGAAGTTTTCAACCATAAAAATAAATTTCATTAACGTGTTTTCTTTTGTACGAATAAAAATCAAAGAATAAAATTCACTAAAATCCCGTTGTAAAGTCAAATGTACAATAAAAAATAATTATAATAATAAGGAAAAAAAAATAATAAGTGTTTTACGAAGATATTTATATTGATAAATCGTTCTGTAAATAGATCATATTCGAGGAAAAAAAATAATAATGATGATAAAATAAATTAAGATAATAATGTGCATTTAAATTTTAAATTAATATATTATTACATAATAAAATATATATATATATATAACTTTATTTCACTATTAAATAATTTAAATGTAATAAAATTTGATTGTTTTAGAGAATTTTTTAATCATTATTTTCTAACATAAAATTCGAAATTATCGACTTAAAAATTGCTTTAAAAATATTAAATAATAATAATAATAATCGAAATTAAAATGTTTATGAATTTAAATTATTATCGAAGTTTTTTTTTATTCTTAAAAAAATATTATTATAATTAAATTATGCCAGATAGTTAAATTAAGCATTAATCGAAATTTTTACGTAAAGTAAGGAAAAAAAACGTAAAGATTAATTATAATTAATTAAAAATGTCAATTCATATAATTACAAATAATATATATATATATATTTTAAGTTTAGAAGACATTTAATATTTATTTTTAGACGTGATAATACATCTTAAATGTATTACTGATAAATGAAAGATCGCTTATCGTTTACGCGCGATTTAAAAAAAAACTGCGAAACTTTTAAACTCTGTGGTTTATACTGTAAAAAAAAAAAATGTTTAAAAATATCACAGTTAATATCTATTTCTTCTTCAATTTATAGAAATAAAAAGAAAGTTTATATCACTACTTTTAACAGCTTTAAAAAAAAATGCAAATGTATATTTTATTAATACATTTCTTAATTAAATCGTTAAAAGTTATTTTTTTTTAAAAATCTTTAATTACTTATTTTAAAAAATTAGATAAAAAATTGTATTTTGTTTTTTTTAGTTAAAAAATATATAAAATTATAACTTAATTTAACTTTTAAACATATAATAAATTAAAGTTTTATATATATAAAAAAATCGTATTTTAATCTATTATTCGATTTAAACTATCGGCATAAATCTTTATTTTATTTTATTTTATTTCTTTTAAACGAAAATTGTATTTTGTCATGAACAAAGCTCTTTCTTGGAAGATTAAAAAATAAAAAAATAAATTTTCTAAACTAACTTTTTGTTTTCATCTTGAATAAATCAAAAAATAAAAAAAAAATGAATTGAATTTATTCCGGATTTCTCTTTATATTTTCCATATTTTTATAATAAATCGATAACTGATAAAGAAATTTAAAAATAAATTATCATTATTATATAATTAACATCATTAAAATTGTATAAAGATTATTTAATAATTTATATAAATAAATAAAATAATATATGTATTAATAATATGTATTAATTATTATTCGAAAGGTTTATCATTTAATTTATAATATTTATTTTATTCTATTTTACTGGAGAAATTTATTTAAATGTATAGAAAAATATTTGCTGGTAGTAAATAAACACTGCGAATTTTTATAGTGTATATAAGAATTGTACGCATTTATAAGGCTTATATTTAAATATTTTACTGTTTAAATTCCTCGCACTTGTTATTAAATTTATGTTTTAATTAGGTATATTGTTTGCATCAATTAAAAATTGTACTAAAGAGCTAATTTAATTATGTATATATGTATATACATATTAAGGTCTAGTAATTATATTTATTATATTTAATATATAAAAAAGCAAATATAATAAATAAATTTTTTTAAAAAAAGATGTATAATCTAACTCTATGAATGACGACTTTAGGGACACACACTACACATGTCTAAATAGGAAAAAAGAATGACTCAACATAATGAATAAAACATATCTCTTGAATAAATTAAATAATTTCACAAATGTTCTGCTAAAAAATTTAAAAAATTACGTGAGAACTAATTTCCTTCTCTCAAGAAAAAATTTAAAAAATAATAATAATAATAAAAAAGACGGATCAATATTTATTTAAAAAATCTTTTATGTCGAGCATATTAAAAATAAAAACACGAGTAATCTGATATCAAAGTAATTGTTTTTCCCCTCCTTGACAAATTTCTAATCAAGGAAAAAGAAAACAAATCAATTTATTAAGTAATAATTTCGTAAATATAATCAAAAACAGTGTTTGACTTGTAGAAGATTCGGTGTCGTAACAATAAAAATAAAGAAGAGATTCAAAAAATAAATACTATTTTATAAAAATGGAGACAAATATCTACCAAACTTCAAACCTTTTCTAATATCATGAATATAGTAAAGGAATACTACATAAATTTTTCGAATTCTACCTTTTGTTTTTTTACGTCAGTGGAAACCTTTTATTTGAATATGTTCACGTTTTTTTTTATAAATAAAATTTTTGTTCACGTTTTATAAAAGCACGCTTTTAACATTGTACTGTATACATTTATACGCGTACACGTCTACAATATAAAATATTTTTTGTGTTATTATACTTTATTGTCTTTTTTTTAAAACTTCTTTCGTCATAGATATTGACAGTTTTTCTGTTGTCAAAAAAAAAGAAAGAAATATATCAATTATATCCCGATGTCAGTTATTATCGAATATAATTTTTCATTTTGTTAACTGCTAATCTGTTCTTTTTTACAGTAACATTTCCTATTTTCTTTACCATTCGATGTGGAAAATAAAATTAAAATTTTTTAATAATAAAAAAATAATCATTTTAAATGTAAAAAGAAACCTTGTGAATATTAATAAAATATTGCTTAAAATTTTTAAGTATTTTTTTTTTTCAGTATATATACAATACACTAGGATAAATACTAGTAGAGTTATAGGAGAAATATGGAGATATTATACGGCCTAACACTACCATTTTGCCTACAGCTAGAAGAGGATTTAAATTTATTGTAGTTCTAAGTTATTATGTATGAGGTCCTTCACCTTTCAACAAAATAATAATGAATTTAGAAGCGTAAAGATGTAGTCTCATAGCGCGGAGGTTTTAAGTTGTAGCTTGTGTAAATCCATCTTTGCCTATAGGCTACGGTCCTTATTATCGGTTATTGTCATTTATATATTGTTAAGTATTATTACATTTTATCAAACGTAAGGATAACGGAGCATTATTTAAATAAATGAATAATGATCGAAATCCGTATTTAATGCCCTTATGGGAAACAAAGTAAACACACATTCTGTCAATAATCACTTAACAGTCAATGGAAATCAATGACTACAAACGTACATATTCAAATGAAGATTGCGTTAAGTAACCTTTCAGTTTAGATTTGTATATAATTAATCAATTATTTAAAAATTCTTTAAGAAATAAAACTCTTTTCAACCGACTTAATTTTCTCTCTCTTCTATTGTAAATTTAAATTTTAAATTAGTTTAACTTCCTTTCTAATCATTACCACATTTAATGTTTATAAAATTAAATTAATTCCAGGTGTGCTTTTCCTTGCCTTTATATACATACATAAATATATATTTTACATGGATAAGAAATTTAAGACAAAAGGATTTCCTTCAATCAATTATTGATATTTTAATTTATCATATTGATATGGAATTAAATTAAGTTGAAAACGTTTAACGATTTTTAAAATATTTCCTATATATATAGCCTATATATTCGAAAAATGGAGAATTTAAATTAAATATTGAAAAACAATTTATCACAAAATATAGGCCTATCATTTTACTATCACAAACTTTAAGTAATTATTTTATGATTTTGGTTGATATTTTGTCTTCTATAGTCTATTATCCTTCTTATATACAGCCATTTTTTTTTATGGCATTGATTGAATGAGAAGAGAATTTAAAATATCTCTAAAACTAAATTAAATTTTAAAAGTTTAATTTAATTATTATATAAAATAAAATATATATTTTTTACCAATATATAAATACTGTTGGTGTACAGAATTGTACATGGGCCAAGTTAATTTTTCAGATCTTACTTTCTCTCTTTCATCAATTGAATCTTCTTCTATTGAGAAATAATTTGGATCTCTAAAGGAAAAAATAAATAAATAAATAAATAATGAGTTAAAAATATATATTATACTTATGATTATACTTTTTTCAATTTTTAAAGACTAGATAATTAAATTATTTAAAATTTAATTGATTTTTTTTAATTCTCCCTCCATTTTTTTAATTATTTAATTTCTAAAAGTGTTCTTAGTTTAACATGTTTTTAATCATCCATCTAGAAATCAATTTTTAAAATAAAACAAATTGTTTTGGAAGAAAAAATTGGTTATTTTCATTGCATCCATTTTCTTTAAACAGATGCTCTCCTTTTATTTATTTATTTATTTTATTTTTATTGATCTCTTAATAGAAAATCACAGATTTCCCCAGTTAAAATATTTTTTTTTAAAAAAGGAACAATAATAATAATAATAATAATAAAGCAGGCAAACATTTTTCATTGACATTTTTCTTAAGCAAACATCTACTAGTAATAAAATAAAATTTTAAAGTATTTATAAATGTATAAATATATTCATTTTGAATTTTATCTAATTCAAAAGATTGATGTTTATTTGGAATTTTCTTAAATATATTAAACAGATATCTTTCGAACAGTACAACAAAAATCAATAATAGAAAATTTTATCTGGTGTGATAATTTCATAAAGTTTTATTATTATTATTATAATTATTGATATAAATATTATTTTTCTCCAAAAATTAAAAAAAATTAACGTACATCATCTACCAAAAATAAAAAAATAATAAAAAAAAGAAAACTAGGAAAGGAAGAAGAGGAAAAGATAGAAAAGAAAAAAAAAAAATGTCTTTGTGAAGGAATTGCTGGTAGCATTTGGTCAGGGTAAGGTCATTAACCCAATAAAAATCATTGTAAGAAATTTCCTATAAAAATTTTTATTAACATTTTATAAGCTCGGAAACGGTTCCTAACTTGTCAAAAGTAAATTTTAATAAAAGAATAAATTTCTGATAACATCTTTGTATTGGACTGACATGGTCAATGCATTAACGTTTTCAATTGACTTTTCTATGGGGAATAGATATATTTATCGGGTTTCCTTTTCTTCTTCCTTTCCTTTTTTATTATTATTATATATATATATTTTATTCTTTTTAACTTTCAATTTCATTTTTAAACTAAAATATATTTCTAGTTATCAATTTCATATAAGCCTAGAGGAACAATCTCTTCTCTTGTCTCTCTAATTTCATTTTTGTTCTATAGAAAATAATTGAAAAATTTCGGTAAAATCATAGAATAGAAAGAAGGAAAATATATATATATATATATTAATGATCTTTTTTTAATGCTTTGTACACTATTATTTATTAATAATGTTAGATTTAATAGGAGGATAGGAGGGAAAAAAAAACATTATTATTTATGTTATGATAAGATTTAAGAAAATCGGTAACTTTCTCTGTATTTTTAAAATAAGATTTTACTTGAAATATTTACTGTATTTGAGTTATAGCTTATTTTAGAAAATAAATATACTTATTTCTGAATCTCATAAAGTTTCTAAAGTAGAAAACATGGTAAGTTTTTAAGCATTTAGCCTTTGATGTGATTTGTTTTCACCATCCTCTGAAAACATCTGTTTCTCAGCTTAGATTGTTGGAAAGATCCTAACGTAATTTAGAACAGTAATCAGATAAAACTGGAAGAAAAGACATTCTCCGAGGTTTTTGAGAAGAAAAAAAACAAAACAACAGTTGAAAAGACCTTTCCACAAAGACCATTCACTGATTTTATTTTTCAATGTGTAATTTCAATTTAAATATTATCAATGAGAATTAAATATTTTTTTTCCTTGTTTTTTTAGGAAATGTTAAATATATTTAAGTGTCACTAACAGGTTTTATACGTTTTAAAATATTAATGTACAAAATATTTGTATAATTAATTGCGTATTATACACAATATCACGTAAACTATTGTTTAATGATTCTATAAGTGATTGTATAGAAGCAAATAGAGATTTGTGCCAAATACAAATCAATTGAGTTGATTTATGTTTTGTATATTGAGCTATTTAGTAATGTTTATGCAAAATTTAATTATACTAAACATTTCACTTAATTGATAAATATTTGCATTTGTCCTATAAATATTTATAACTGTAAATAGATTTTTTTTTTAATACGGTAAGCCCACTTTAACGTATAAGTACCCAAAATTAGCAAGATAATGTTATAAATATTTTATAATATTAAAAGTATAATTAAGCTAAACCTCGATTAAATTATATTAATATAATTTTTATGAATATGTGAACTTTGTCTCAGCTGAATACGAATTATTTATTTTTTTTATAAAATATTAATAGAATTTAATACAGAAATATCTTACATTTTTCAAACATTTTCATTACGTTACGTAAAGAATGAATTAATTACATTAAGAGCGACACATTTTCGTTTTATTAAATTAAGTTATTTAATTTGTCTTTGATGTTATGTATCATTTAAAATTAAAATTTAATATAAAATTTGTTTTTTTTTTTAAAGGAAAAGTTGATATTATAAATTTTATAATGACTCTCTTCATTTTCTTATACACCTAAGAAACAGCCTTAAGCAAGTTTATCCTTTAGATGAGTGAAGATAAAAGAAGTCTTCATTCGCTTTATCTCCACTTTTCTGCAAGATGGTTTTGAAAACTAAAGATTGTCGTGTATATTATATGGTGAATCTGTTTAGAATAGCTAAACAGCCAACAATGTTCTTTCAGATTCCTATCATGTTATATCATGTTGAATTTTTTGTACGTTAGCAAAAACTAATAAACGTTGGCTTATGCACCATCAGCATTCTTATTTAAGAAAAAAAAAGAAAAAAAGAAAAAGAACTTTATCGTTGATCCTAACGACTGATCAGATAGAATTTTTTAAAGATTTTTGTTCAAATTTTACAGTGATAAATATGAATGAAGATGAAAACATATATAAATTCTTTTTTCTTTATATACTGATTTTAAAATTACATTATTGACTATCAGTTTCGATTGGTTGTAGTGACGATTTAATATTCTATAGGTTACGCTTATAAATCGCGTAGAATAGATTCCTGCATGATTTACAGGGGACAATTTTATCTATCGTTACCGATATTTTTGATTTACTTTGCTGGAGGAAAAAAAAAAGGTAATATTCCTTTATTTTATTCATACATTATTCTATCTTAGTTCCAGTTTGATCCTCAATTTTGTTTCTCTTAAACATAACATCCTAATATTGGGTCAAAGAAAATTCTGCTTAATCTCTGATACAGTGGGTCTAATTAGTTTACTTCTCATCTTATCGATCAGTGAGATAAAAGTAATAGTATCGTTCATATTAAATTCGATATTACTATAAAAAATATCTTTTATTTATTATATTCTTATCGATATATAGAATCTATAAGCACTGTACTGTACATGCGAGCAATTTATTCATATTTTAAAGTAATTATCAAAGTTATTGATCGCCATCGAAGTCTTAAGAATTCAAATATTCATTACTGCTTTTGTAAATAATTTGGTTTAATTACGTCTAAAATTCTTATAAATCTGTAAAATATAAATTTAACACTGCGCAAATCGTGTTTTCTCACGTAAAATTGCTGTAAATATTCGTTAATACCAAGCTATATTAACGTGTATATTTTTTAATTTGTAATTTAAACTGTAAGATATTTATTTATTCCATCTCTTTTATCCTTTTTACTTATAAAAATTAACATAAGAAACGCATTAAAGATGAGGAAACATCTCCCATAAATCCCATTCAGCAATATCAAAATCTGTTCACAACTCCATAAAAATAATTAGCTAAATTTATTTAATTATCCTCAGATAACATTCTTTTATACCAGTATATCTTTAAATAATTTAATTATACTAACAAATAATTTCGGTGTTTATTAAATTTACTCACCCATACTTAGCGAAATTAAGCCAATATGACATAATTGTTTCTGATAAACTAACTTCGTTCTCGGTATAGTTCTGTGGAAAATGAGTCATAGTACCGATTAATGGAGAACCAAAGACGTAAGGCAGTTCTTCACCGTGAATACATCCGAATCCGTAACGATAATCACCTTCTTCCGTCTTGTAATTGAATACATATAAATACGTTGGCGTAGTTATAAATGAATGAAGATTACCGACTTTTATGACTGGTGCCACGATTAATGCATCACCCAATGCATCAGCCGTGGCTTCTAATGTACTAATTGGATGTGGAACCGATCGAGTCCAATCTGTATATTCGTTTACGATTGTTAGAAAAGTTTGCTGTAGATGATAACTGAAAACGTTGCGCACCAAAGTTCTTAGCATGCGATCACGTCGATTACTTTCAATGCCATTCTTGGCTTCTTTGGAGGAAAATTGAAAATAAGCTTCGACTCTATTAACACCCAGTAGGAGATCGTAATTAGCAAACAAACTCTTGGCATCTTCCATAATTAATAAAGGTTCGTTGGGTATGACTACACCGTCGACTGTTGGACCGAATGCTGTTAGATAATCTGGAATGGCCAAAGATACTTTCATGATGTCGGATACCGAACGGTGTCTTAGACAATCCAACAATGCGAGTTTCTCGTGAGTGGGGCAATGTAACTGTTCGGCTAATCGATGAGTGTAAAGTAAAGGCTCTTTGGCTATTGCCCAAGGACTCAATGCAGAACCGCTCTGCATAATAGCTCTTTGGAATAGACCTGTCGGTAAACAAAACAAAATAGGTAAATGCATTAAACTATCGATTAACTAATGGGGATAAAATAATAAGAATCTAGCGGATAAAACAATGATTCTGATATTATTAATGTTTACTTTATCGCTATTAGTACAGCAACTATGTTAATTACGTATTAATATTTATTAAATGAGAAAAATAATTGTATTCGGTACTTTGATTCTCTAGAACAATTTTTTGTTTTAAATTCATTAATTATGAATGAACGTATCAATTTTAATAAATTTTACATTTATAATTAAGTTTGCTTTTATTAAATTAAATAATAATAATAATAATAATAATTGCTTCGCTTATTTCTAGCAGTAAACAAATAAATAAATAACAAAATACTTTAAAATTTTTTATCAATTTAAAGTCGATTATTATTTATTTTATTATACGAATTATAATCCTATATTTTTACAAAAAGTTAAAATAAATAATAATTAAATTATAACAACAACAACAACATTATAAAACTCTTATGGGATAAACAATTGGGTCTATTATTAAACGTCGCAGACAAATAAAAACAGAATAAATCTTTTAAATATTGATAAGATATCTGGAGATAATGAATAATGTTATTAAATATTACGCCTTTTATTCAATATAATTATTAATTGATAGAGAGTAAATATATATGAAACAGGATAAACAATAGTGTACTATGGTTAAATATAATCACTTCTCCTAAAACGATTTCCTTTAGAAAAGGAGAAAGTTACTTTAGATAGGAGTTGGCAGCTGTCAATTAAATCCTTGTAGCCTGTAACGTATCTAATATAGAGATTGGCGTAGGCAGGTATGACATTTTGTCAAATTTAGCTATTACATAAAAAGCAGAATATACAATATAATATGTATTTTTCTCTGCCACTTCAGTAGAATAAGAATCACAGGTCAGGATACCAGAAGAGACTTTTATCTCTTGAGTCACAATTTAATATTTATAGGTATTGAATATTTTATGGTCCTAAATGTTTTTTCTAACGCATTAGTCACTTTATCCATTCGAAATTTTCTATTATATCTTTCCATAAAGTTAATAAATATTAAATAGAGTATTTATATAAAAAAGTAAAAAAGGAAGAGCAGTACAAGTAGTAGAAAAATTAAATCCATCATTATTTTTTATATTTAACTAAACTACTTTTATTTCGTTATAAATAATTTACATTATTATAAGAGACGGATGAAGAATAGAGAATCATTTCAATTTTTTGTTATTTTATTTTAAGATTATATATATATATATATATTTGATAATAATAATAAAACGTTATTGTTTGGTAGGAGAAAAGAAGAGGAGTTTTATGTATATATTCTTTACTTATTTTAATAATATAATAAGAAAGCTTGATTCTTCTTTTAGATGATTTCTTATGAATAGTTTTTTACCTTTTTAATATTTTAACATTTTTATACATAACATCTAAGTTACTCTTCCGGAACTTATTCACATTTTTCATCAGGATATTCGTCAATCTCAAATCTTTGACATTTCTTGTCATCCAGAAACGTATTTTTCCTGTGCACCTTTGACATTTTTGGAAATATAATTTAAATGCGTTTCATACAATTTATATAGGCCTATATATATTTAATTTATTTTATTTTTAAAATAAATAATAATAACAATACCTTATAAATTTTTCCTATTTTTAATACCTTTATTATATATGTATGTATGTTATATATATATATATATATATTATGAACGTTCTACTCTATATTAGTTTACACATTAAAATTTATGAGTTGACTTATATATTTTTTTATTTTATTTCCTTTTCTTTTCGTGGGGGAATGTTTATTTTTTGAACTTTTTCACAACGTATTCGAGATATTTAAAAGTATAAAGCGCTCGATAGTTAAAAGAAGCTTATGAGAAAGTGTGGCTTTCTAAATAATGTCAATACATTAATTAAACTGCTGACCCTTAATGTAAACAACTCTAAATTTAAACCAGTGTTTGGGTTGTCGTCAGTTTAAGACGTAACTGTTGATTAATTAGCTGGAAAAACTAATAATCCGAGCAAATGTGTCCTGAAAATCACCGATAAAGACGTGTTCAATACCTCACTGGATATTTTTTTTTATATCCTTAGCAAATTAATTAATTTTAAGTGTTTTAATTGGAAATAAAATTTGTAAATAATTATAAAATTAGCTTTTGTTATAACCGCAACATTTTTAATAAGCATACTTCTCCTCTGTACTGTACAGTACGTATAAATTTATTAATTAAAAGACGAAAACAGGTATCTCTAGTGGTTCAATATATGCAAATTAATACATTACAACATTTTCGATATCGATTTTTCTTCCTATTTCCATCCATTAATCTATTGCATATACATATATATATGTGTGTGTGTGTGTTGAGAAAGAGAGAATTTCGGTATTAATATATCGACGTTGTACCTCGCATAACTTATTAATTAATTTTATTATCAATTAAGAACGAATTGTTATGATTTATTTACCCTTAGCCATTGGTGATATCATAAGTAAATTCACACAAGCTGCACCATAACCCTGTCCAAATATCGTAACGTTATTGGCATCTCCACCGAATTCTCCGATATTTTCTTGGATCCAGTGAAGAGCTGCAACTTGATCCATAAGACCATAATTGCCTCGAGATGATCCATCTAGAGCGGGAAGAAAACCTTGGAAGGAACAAAATATCGTTAAATGGAATAAAATCCTTATTTTCTATCATCACGTTTTAAATCTATCACTTATAAAAATAAAAGTAGAAAGAGTAACGAAATCATAAAAGAAGTAAAAAATAAAAATTTTACTTTTGTTTTTACAATATCAATTTAATTTTTATTATATAGATAAACTTTAATAAGTAAAAAAATAAAATGAAACATTATTTTTTTTTGCTATTTAACAACAGAAAATTGTCATTTTTAATCTAAGAAACATGATTTTCTATTTAAAATAATTTAATCTGAGGTATGGATAGATTAAAGAAAGACTTCAACTACTCTAAAGAAATAGAACACAATCGATTTTCACTCAAAAAAATATTTTATTCTCACTATCTTTTTTTTTTCTTCTTTTCTCGTTTCTTTATACAGAAATTAAGAATAGAATGTAAGAGACTTACCTAGAACACCCAATCTGTAGTTTATGGTTACAACCACAACAGAACCAAAACTAGCTAGAACGCTACCATCGTAAGGATTTCCAGAATTCCATTCGTAGGATTCACCATGGATATACACCATAACAGGTAATCTAATAGGTTCTCGTCCCACTAGAAAAAAACAAACGTATATAATATATACAGTATATATTTTGTGAGTAACTTTACGATGTTAAAGCTCAAAAGCAAACCATCTACGGTTTATTTAATAATGTTTATAAGAATTGTCGCTGGTAACAATAGTATCAGTCATAACTCATCATTAGGTTGAAATTTTATAAGGCAATATGGCAGGGAATAAATATATTTATTTTTACTTGAGTAGAGTGAATGACCATGAAGTGATATGCATTGAGGGTAATTCTCTGTAGGAAACTTCTACCCGACTAGTGATAAGATACTACATTCATTCAATAATGTAGTGGTCGCCTGCACATTTTTATATGGCTCTCCAATCTGAAAGAAACCATTACTTTCTTCCTCTTTGTACTGATATTCTTGTAAAGTCAACATTTTCGGACTGTCTGCTTCGAATTTTTCAGTTTAATTTTTTCCCCCTTTTTTTCCTGATTTTTTTTATTTTATAATATGCAATTCAACAAAATGTAATGTCTTATAGTTGCTATAAATAAGCATATTTTTCTAACAAAATAACTAATAACAAGAATATATTTTTATAATTTTTAGTTCGAATATAAAACATTTTTTTCATTGTTTTATGCGTTTTTATATTCCAATTCGATATAAAAAAAAAAAGAAATTTTCTATTTTAGAATGTGTAACAGCTTTTCTATAAAAATTTCTATCGAATTTTTATTTTTTTCTGGAAGAGTAAATAACATCCTTGGGTAAAATTTCTGTTTTACAGTGCAAAACATTCAATATAAATTTTTTTCCCTTGTCGAATATATAGAAATTCTTTTAAAAATTTCACGTTAAAGTGTCATATTATATCTATTAAATATCTATTTTAATATATAATCTACGCCATTTTTAAAAATTTGATAATGATAGAATATCATCGACGATAGAAGAAAAATGTTTAAATATTCGAAATTTAATTCACCTAGCCTATTTTTTTCTTTTTTAAAGGAAAAAGAATAAATCTCAACTTAAATTTGCAAATTTTTTTTCATAAAAATATCAATAATTCCAACCTTCGATTTCGAAAATTACAATTCTAGTATCGCTTTCTATTAAGAGACAAAATGATTTTCCTGACTTTTAGTATAAGGGTTTTCCATTTGGCTACGTTTTACATTTTCCAGCCAACAAACCTGATTTATTTTATAATATGCTAGAGTTACCAGGAAATGCCAGACACAAGTAGCAGTCATAAAAGTTAGTCATCTATAGTAATCCTAGTTTTCATCGCTACTCTGTAATGAACTTCCGCGTATCTTTGTCAATCTTTGATGTTCCTAATTAACTATGTTACTTGTCTTTGAATGTTTCCTTATTTACAAGAAAGGAAATATCGATTTCTTGCTCATTTTGAAACATCCGTTTCAAAATAAAATTCTTAGTAGAGTCTCTCAAATAATTTATAAAATAGATAAACATAGAAATGTAGAGTACGCTTTAGAGACATTTTGGGGATTTAAGACCCTCGAGGACATACTTTAAATGTTTGAAATCTTATATTAACTCCAGATATAATTTATAATCTGGTATTTATAATGAAAATCCTCCAAATATTATCATTTAGAGTGAAGTATTCGCCAATTGGGAATCTGTCGAGGGGGTGTGATCCTACATCACCTTCTCCTAAAGGATTACACTATTGGGAACAGGAAACATTTCCGACTTGTAAACTACAGTTATTGTTCATGTAAAGCTTAAAGTAACATTGTATTAATAACACTATTCTCAATTAATATGCCTTTTATTACTGTGATCAATCGATACTCTATCCTTCCATTACTAATATTAACCATTACGAAATTATCTTCCGAGTGAAAACTTTTTAAATCAAAAAATAGGCCTTTTGTGTGTAATTTTGAAGCTTTACAATATTAAAAAGTTTACAATTCGCAATATTAAGTAATTATTTTTTGGTATAAAATAATCGTTAGAACCTAACTCGAGTGGATTTTCATTTTCAATATTACTTAGATTATCATAAAGATTAAACAGTCTACAGATCCCAAAGCTTTAAGTGTTTCTTTTCCAATTTCTGTATTTTTCATACTCATTATTACGCAGTAGCCTTATAACAACTTCAACATGTCTCTTGAGTCTATTATTTTTCTCCTCAGTATAAAGTCAAGCATTGTTTTGACATCCTTACAGATAAGAAATATAAATTCTACTTTTATCTTTTCCACTTTAAGGAAACAAGATATTAATAATATAAATTTTACATTCTAATTTTTTTCATACACATTATTAGATAGAATATATACATATATATATTTATATTTTTTAAACATACATAAATAAGCAAACATATCTACATATAAGATCGATTTAGAAACAATGTAACAAGCAGAAAAGCATTGAAATACATATATTTAAGTTTATATATAACTTATTTAAATTTATATTCAGCCTCTAAGAAGTTTAACTCGTAAAAATCGCATAATTATATTATATATATTATTCGTAATTAATAATTAAGCTTACAAGTATAACTGAAATAAAAAATAGTTAATGATAATCGATATTTTTAATTAGCGATTTATTTTTATCCTATTGGAAAACTGTATCGTTACCTAAGAATAGAATTCACGATACCGATATTACAATATTTATTTCCGAAAAAATGAATTCATCTTTAGGTATTGCTTTCTAAATTAAACTTGGAAACAACTTCAAAAAAAAAAAAAACATTCAAAAATCAGAAATTAATCTGAAAAATTTATTTTTTTTTAAATATGTTTCTATAAATACAGAATTTTTTGGTCCCTTAAACAACGTTTAATATTATTCTGAAATTCAACGTAGTGTTAAAAATTATGTTTATACAGAATTCTGTTATGTAAAACAATGAATTGTGAATATCTATAACAACATTGAAGAAGATAATAGGGAAAAAATTAAATATAAACATATTTATTACGTTTATAAATATAAATATAAGTCGTTCATTGTGATATACGTACGATATTGAGCATTAACAATTTTTAAACGATAATTGGTTGAGGGAAAAGAATTGAAAACATAGCTCCGCCTTTTCTTATTTCTTTAACCAATCGTCGTTTAATTGTTTACATCACATACTCAATGTTTGTTCTTTTGATTGAGATAATTTTTACGTCAATTTTACGTCATCTTTGAGTTTTATAATGAGAAATTATAAAGTATGGTCAAGTTTACGTAGAAATGTATACTATCTCAACCAATCAAACGAGGCGTTAGTTAAGGGGTATATCAATATTAATTGCAGAAATTCCAATTTCATTAAAGTTTTTTATTTAATTTATCTCTTTGTTTTCAAATTTTTATGTTTACTTCTGGTTTATTCTGTGTAAATAAAAGAAAAACATGAAAAATTACATTTATAAATACAGCAAATATATATATACTTTTTTTATACAAACTACTTAAACAAATTCCTTTTAGAAAAATAATTTATATTTTTCAATAAAAACAGTTTTTTTTTCTTTCTTTTAATTTAATTTCAAAATTTGTTTAGAAACAACACGAACAATAAACACGAATATCTCAAATTAGATACGCTTTAAACATTTTAAATTCGGATATAAATTTAAATAACTTATATAATAAGGTAATTTAATATATTTAAGAAATTCAGAACTTTATATAAGATCTTACTCTAATTATAGAAATTTTTAAATTACAAAATAAAAAATAATTGTCGTAAAAAAATCTAAAGTAGAACTTTTATTACCAGTTTAACGTGGAGAAAAAGGCGAAGAAGAAGAAAAAGAATAGATTTTTCTTTTTTCTTTTTTAATCGTGAAATGATTACAAGCCAATACAAATTTATGTGGAAAATGTAAATTTTTCTGCAGTAAAATAAAAGTTGAAGTATCTATAATTAAAAGCTAATCAATAGCCCTCTCCCGAAATAGACTCGGGAGTTCAATGATATTTCCTTTTCCTTAAAACTCCACCTTTTATCGATGAAGAACGTGGGAAGTCAACAGACGTTTTAGAAATGTTGGCAAGCTTGTATCAAAACATGCCTGACTAGACCAAACGAACACTACTTATATTGATAGCATTTGAAGCAGTTCAAACATTTGATTGATGATTATGATTGTAGTTGAAGCGTACTATTTCCATCTGTTCTTATGCCAAGTTGCATTACCTCATTTTCATAAGTTTTCGAAGACCAATTATGAATTAAACCGCGTTAGAGATTTTCTGATTCAAGAACTATACAATACTCTGTCTATTATTCACTCATGACAAACTACCTTTTAGAACAATGTGACCACGACAGCGTTTTCAACAACTATGATTATATCTCTTCTATCTTAATTACGGGAATTTTCCCAGAAAATGGAAAATGACTAATGTTTTAATACAGATATATGTGTGTGTGTACAGTGTATAACTGACAAAAGTTTCAAAATATATAGATGGAAACATAGTCGAAGAGATTTTTCATTGATTAAATCGTAGTTAATTCGGTTTCGAATAAACTAAACTAACTTAAATGACGTTTAAAATGTTCACTTGATCCTAGAATCATTTCTGAAAGTAATTTAAAACCAAATTGTTAATTAGCCAGCTCCCTTTATGGTTGAATCTATGTCATGCGACAATTAAGATGGCTTCCACTTTTCTAAACTGACAGATTTTCTCTAATGAAACGTCACATCGGAACATTAGCTAGCGAAGGGATTATGAATGTATCCTATTGCTCAATTATAATAAGTTGAAGGCAAGCTTATTACCGAGAGTACGTTTTTTTTATCGTATGGTTCCTCTACAAATAATTTGTATCCGTTGCAATATCGATTACGAAGTCTAGACGAGATAATTACTATAAGTCTAAGCGTATGTCTGTATCTCTCGGTGCTTCATAATTATTGATAAATAAAGAAAATTGCAATTTCATCAGTTGTCTTCTACAAAATATCCACGACAGAAAAACTCTATCGCTTTTTCCTCTCTTTAAAATAAACATTAACGTCTAGAAATGAGCCAAAATGTTAACTTTATATACCTTTCCTCCTATAAATTTCTTCACAAATACTGTAAATTCATAGCCATTGAAGGAAAATTAGCCATTGAAAATAATTATTTTCATCAGTTAAGTTTACTAGAACATTGAGAAAAATTATTACCTATTTTTTTTCATCTCTCTCTTTCTCTCCCTCTCTCTTTTTTCATTTAAATTTAGTGGAGCTTTCTAAAAATAATCTAAACTTGTATTTAAAACGGAAGATAATTATGAAATTGCTATTTAGAGTACAAAAAGATAATTAAATAAGAAAATTACATTTCCATAAGTTATCTTCTTAAATCAATATTATTCAGTGGAAAAATTTTGCTTAAATTTAATTCATATTCTTTTAAAATTATGGAAAGGAAAAAGAAATTTTTAGCAATTTTCTCCACTTAGATCTACCGAAACAATATTGAAAAGATACTTTTGTGTAAATTTAATAAAATTATATATAACTTACTAATTTTTTTAAATTAATAATACCGTTTTTGTTATTGTTTGTTTAATATATTAGATTAGAAGTTTGGAAGAAGATTAGATTAGAAGATTACAAGTTTGAAGTTTCAGATTAAACTAGAAACTTTGGATTATTAAAGATGTCGCGCGGTTAAGAACAATATAATTCTCCAATTATCTCGTTGTTTATTAAAATTGTTACAATAGAGGACAATTTCTTGTTATCAGGATAAAAAAGAAGTTGTTGAAAATTCTACAAAATAAATTTTAAAATATTAATAAACATTTCTCAAACCTTTTATTAATTGATTTACAGTTAAACACTTTCCCATCTTTATATAAAAGAACAATAAAGAAAATAAATTATTATTATGTTTTTTTTTTATTAGATTAAGCATAAAGTTCAACTTACTTTAACTTCACAGTTATTTATATTTTTATTATTTATCCCGAGGAAATATTATTTTTTTATAAAAAAAAAAGCAGCAACTTTGAGCAATATATAATACACCTTTTCATTTAGGAAAAACTGCAAGAGCACTATTGAAAATGTCGAGTTTCCTTATTGAGAACAATCTCACTTAACAATGAATGAGGTGGAAAAGAATTGTTTTTTGAAGAAAGAATCGATTCTATTTATGCTGCAGGTGACGATATTTTGATATTTCTCATGATATTCACAATCTCTTTTGATTTAATGAGGCAAGTACTGATTGACAGAGACAGAATAATACTTCTACTCTATTTGACCACGTGTAAGCTTGAATTTTTTAATCTATTTTTTTCTGTTTCGTGAATATCAAGTTTATTTATTGTGATATCCTTCAACGACACTCGACACTTTCCACACTTAAAAGTATTACCTCTCACATTTTATGCAGAAAATCAAGTGTTCAATATTAAAATCATTAACGTTGAGTATCTCTTCAGGAGAGTGATTATCAATACAATAATTTAATTTTAAAGTGTTAATAACTTTATTAAATGTATAATAATAATAATAATAATAATATAAAATGTTTAAAAATATTATTTATTAAATTAGATAAAAATTAATTCTTGTAATTAAATTTCATATCCGTTTCGAGTAACGTATTATGAGAATTTTCTTCTTTTTCCTCCATTTTTTTTTTTTGGAGCCAGGTTTTCAGTTTTCGTAAACAAGTTTGGATTAAATCTCTACAATTAATTTTCTGATAAAATCACCTAATTTTTTTCTATTAATGAATCGGATTTCCTAAAATATATTATAGTAAATTAATGAGTTTTTGCGTTAAAAAAAAGAGATTAATTATCCTAAACTTTTAAAAATGGATTATTGGAAAAACTATAAAAATTTCTAATTCATATTAAAGATGCTTAAAGTTCAATATAATCATTTAAGTACCATAAGTAGCAAAAGTAGAAATAAGAAAAAAAAAAGTAGAAAAAATAAAATTGAAAATAAGTCGCACGTTATATCTACTTCTAATTGAAATATATACTACTGGAAGCAATTGAAGCAAGGAGACTGAGGGATGATCAAAACATCATCTGACAGTTATCTGACGTGTATAAATCGAATCATTGCCTATACCAACAGCCTTCTGGCCATGAAGATGACGTGATCTGAACATGTTATGGAGAAAAGCGCAAAACTCAATGATAGAATTTTGATCTTCGAAAATATTTTTTCGTATGAAATGAAAAAAAAAATCAATTCTCCATTTTATCTCCCGGTGTTGGTTATTGTTATCATTTTTTATTTTATTCTATTATTGATAAGTATAGATTTTCTATTACACTATACTTATCCTTAACTTTCGATACAGGAGTACTGTAGAAAAGAATATAAAGTATTTCCTGTATTTTTCATTATATATACTTTTAATTTTTTTTTAATTCTTCTGTGTCATTTTTCTTTCCGATATATATTGTACCAACAAAGAAATTCATTAACAATAAAAAACTAACCTTTATTATGTTAGTAAATGACTATTCTTAATGTTGATGGGTGAATATCATTCTTCGTTTAACCTTTTAACTTAACTGATAATGCACTTTTCTTTTGTATTCTTATCATTCCTGGTATCGTTATCTCGGTAAAATATCCCCGAAAGTTTCATTTCTTCTCCTTCCAACAAATTACATGTTGAAGCTAAAAAGATTTTTCACTCCCTCCCAACCTTTAAAGTCAAAGCTATTCAACATTTTTCTGCCCAGTTAAAAATCCTTAAAGTTTACAAAAAAAAAGTAAAATAAAAAAAAGAGATAGATCTCATCCATTACTCGAAACCTATTTCTCATGAATGTCGTGTGTATATATATATATATCTTTCTTCTTTAAAAGACTTGAATAAAAAGTATATCCCCAAGGTGAGATAAATTCACTTTTGTAATCTCAGATTTCCGTTTCATGCTGATTAGTTTGTCAATGTCTACTAATTTTTGGGATTTTGTATAAAGATACATTTCCACAACGCCTGCAAAATCCTCTAGAAGAAAAATAATCCCTTTTTCTTCCTACTATTGACGCGTGACTATCATTCTGACGTTGGGATATAAAAAAAGAGGATTAGTTTTGATTTCTGACAAGCGTGTCACGATATCCTACTAAGTTCTTTTCCGCTACTTTTATTTTATTTTATTTTATTTTTTGCATACGAATAGATGAATAGTCAATTAATTGGTAGAAAACAAATTAAGAAAGTGATCGCTTAATGTCTTGCTGAATTAATCACTTCTGGCTTTGCACAGTTTGTTTTCTTTCTTTTCTTTTAATTATTGCCTATTCATTGCTATCAGTCTGATTATATTTATAAGCCACATACAAAATTAAGCATCTGGAAAACTGTTTTCGTTTATCTTTAAAATAATTTTATATCTTTTAAACATGTTTTTTTAATGTAAAATTTGATTCTAAATAATAAAAAAATTAAGTTTTAATGATCAAAACGTTTAAAGAAGTTTCATTTTTTTAATGTTTAGCGTGTGGACTTTTTGAAAAATCCGAAGATCAAAACTTGATCTTCCTCTCTCAAATATTTTCTTCTTCTTTTTTATTTTTTTAACTGGAAGTATCAGTAAAAAGTTTATTCTGTTTTTTTCCCTTTCGGTTCTTTCCTCTAACAGTTAAATCTTGATTTTACTTTTTGTAATATTTCTCTTTCCGTTCGTTCAATAGATCGATGTGTTCAATCAGTATGCCAGAGACTGAATGTCCTGTTTGGTGACCTCCTAGGTTAGCAGACAAGCAAACAAGGATATCTTGGCATAAGAAATGACCAAAATCGAATCTGAAAGAGAATGTTTCTAAAATTGAAAATACCATTTATATTATTATGTATCAAACGACGTTCACACAACAATGGATAATGCATAATGTAAATAAACTCAGATACGGTTAATGTTGTTACTGAAAAATTAATGTTATTTAACGTTATAAATATTTCCCTTTATATATAAATATATATCACGTAGTGTATATATATATATATATATATATTCTTTTTTTTATAAAATATTACGTCATTTATTTTATAAATTTTATGTTTTTAGATATATATATTTTTAGGAAATTATGGCTACGTTTTTAAAAGTATTTATGCTGTATATTTTTAAAAATTATTGTTATTTATGGCTATAAATTTGATTAATAAGTGGCTATAAAAATATTATCGATTATTATATAAATTATATAACGTATTTTATTATAAATTTTGCTATATTTCTACATAAACGAAATCTATTTTATCGTCGTATAAGATGTATTTAACAACGAAAAATTCGATTAAATTTAGAGAAATAATCGACAGTTTTCATTTAAATTACAATTTAAAATAAAAATTTATGGTTCAATACAGTAAATAACGTTGTTTTATGGAAGAAATATTTAATTTTCATCTGTATTATCATTTACATTAATTACACGTACAAACAAATGTCAACATTTATTCTTGAAGGTAAATAAACGTGTAAGGGTTTTATTTACCTTTGGTATAAAGGGTTATAAATGGTATAAAGGGTTATAAAAAGTTTTCATTTATAATATATTTAATTATTTTTTAATTTAGTCAACACTCCTTTAAAAAAAATGTGTTTATAATATCAAATTTTAATTTACAGAAAAACAAATAAATATATTAAACAAATGTTATTTAAGAAGGGAAAAACTTTTATACCATTACTCATTTATTATAACATCGTTATCTTTACTTTATATCTCTTCTATTATTTTACGTCATTACAGTCAAAATGTCGCCATTAAAAAGCCTTCCATACACTAAAAGTTTCAAGAACATCCATCATTAATTATTTTTTTTCTATATTCCAAGTTTACACAAAAGTGTGAGAGAGTTATCAAAACATAATCGAATTGATGATTCAGGGAGAAAAAATTATATAAAAAAAAATTAAAAAAGAAAAAAAAAGATGAACGAGATAAATCATTCAAATTTTTTCTTTCATATTCTTTCTCTTGTACAATCAGTCCTATTAACTCAACTCGCAGATGAAAGAATTATGAATGGAGAATACAACAAATTATCTAGTCTTTTCGATTTTTCTGTACTTCTTGTAGGTACAGGATGGAAGATCGGTCTTTGTATCGCTTTCAATATGAATATTCTAATGAATCACAGCAAGGCGTGTCGTTATCTGATGCTTGGCTAAAGTGACGAGAAATGCCGAATTAATCCTGTTGTTGTGCAGCTGTTGGCCTCTGGAAAGATGCCAGGTGAAGAATCCTCACGCTAGGATGTGTCTTCTTGCTGCTTGATATCGATTCGTTGCCGCCTACTCTCCTTTCTTGGTAGAAATCTTATGGCGGGTAGGACCATGTTGCCAATTGACGCTTCGATCCATTGCTTGGCATATATCAAGAAATTTTCATTTTTCTTATGCCACATGACATCCCTTTGTCTTTTAGAATGAAAACTTTATCAGTTTCTTTGATCAGTACCAATTTTTTTACGATCCTGTAATATACTGAAAGCTCTAAAAAGTATTACTACTTTCTTTTCAGAAAGAGGAAAAAAGCGTTTAGACCCTTAAAATTCTTTCTAAAAATCGATAAAGATTTCTTTTATAATGTCGAAAGTCTTTAGAGAGATAAAATTATCAAAAAAAATTTTTTTTTAATTTTATAAATAGAATTTTTCTTCTTTTATTTTTTTAAATAATAAATTTATTATTATTATTATTATTATTATTACATCGGTTTGTGTTGATATAACGAATACATATATACATAAAATGTATTTATATATCAACATGTTTATTATTAATTATCTCGATTACTAGTTGGATTCATTATGGTCTAATTGGTTATTAAGATAATTTTACATTTTGGTAATTAAATTTTAAAAGCCGTAAATTATACTTTAAGTTTTCGATAATAATTATTAAATTACTAGAAACTATCGTTTTGGATATTTCTTGTTAAGCGTAAATATCTTCGTCGTGGGAGAGATGATAGAAAATACAAGAGAAACCGTGCGCTAAAGAGGCAATTAGTACATTACGGTGTTTAGATTTAAGTTTACCCATACGTTATTTCGAATCTACATAAGAATTTAAAAAATAATAATAAAAAATTAAATGTGAACGAATAATTTGTTCAAAATCATCAGAGATATTTATTTCTTTTTTTTTTCTTCTTTTAAATTTCCTTTTATAAAAGAAAATTTATGATGATAATGCGTACGTAATGAACTTCTTTTAAAGAGGAGAATCATCCGAATAGAACTGATACACTTAATCATCTTTACGGAATAAAAAAACGAGAAAATTTACTTAAGATAAAACTTCTGAGTTGCATGATAGGCAGAAGATTTCTTCAATGCTAGAAAGGATTTCTGGAGTACTTAGATACCTTCAATAATTGGAATTTACTCTCATGGGGAGATGTTGAGAGATTACTGCAGACAAGAAATCCTTCTCTGAGAAATTATGCAAATATCTCAGCTGATATAAAAAGCTTACAAAAGGCAAGAATTTTAACTTGAAATGAATATTATATATATATATATAAGTATAAACTATATATACGTATATATATATAAGTTATAAATATATATATATACACATACATAATGATAATATTCTTCTTCAATAAATATAACTGCAATGAATATCAATGTTCACGTATAGTAGCGAGCTTTTAAGCAGCTCATTCTTCTGAAAATGGATGGACGAGTTTCCATGTCAAATGATTGGAAATATTCAAATGTATCTTTTCCAACAACAATATACTTTTTTCATTTTTTTTTCTTTTTTCGTTTTCTTTTCACGGCTAGAATTCGATCTTTAACTATTAATGCTACACCTCGATTTTTCATGAAAAATACCGGAATTTCTTCTGTCTCATCTTGTTTAAAAGCTTTTCTATACTTAAATGTTATTGTTTGCCAAAATTACCCACTTTCTATCTAATGTTCGGATATAAAAATAAACATGGCTTCTATTCCATTTATATACCAAAAACTTTTATTAAGTGTAAAATATTTTATTGTCGGTAAAATACAGAAAAGTTTTTTTTCTTTTAACTTAAAGGGTGAATTTTATTGCATTTTCTGTTTTTATCTGTCGAAAATTATCAAAAGAAAATTTTTCTAATTTTTTTCTAATTTCATTTTTTTTAATTTTATTTTAATTTTTTTCTCCTTTTTATATTTTTATTTTTTAATCTGTAAAGACAAAATTATTGCAGCGTACATAAATCGTCTTTTAAAGAAAGTCGAACAGATGGTCTAAGATGTAATTAACTTAAAAAAAATAGATTAATGATAAGATGCGAGAAAAATTTTTAAATAATTCAAATAAACAAAAGTACGCCCGTAAATTTTTATTAAACATTCATTTTTCTGCGACTCGAAAAGCACTTTCTCATCTCACATAGATTCTATAAATCATAGTCACCCTCAATACCCGGGGCTAAGATAGGGGGAAAAAATTCAAGTGCTCCACGAGAAGTGGAAGATACATAAATTTACCTAGAATTTTCAGCAAAATGAAACTATATAATAATATTTTATATAAATTAAATTAAAGTTTTTCTGTAGAACATTCATTCTTTATGATTTTCCAGGCTTTAGGAATTAAATTTATAGTTTTTGGTTACTTAAATTACACAGATTAACAACTGTTAAACTGACAAAAGTCTACTTTACACAGACTAAATATAAGGCTGGTATATATACAGTATATATTCTATTACATATATTTCTGTCAGCATAAAGTCTTGTACGCATGAATGCTATTTTCGACACTCGTGCTATATACAGATAAGCCTCTAGAGATCAGTCGTCACACTTCTACTGATGTGTACAGGACCACAACAACTTGCCATATCCTTAACTAAACACATCCCAAGCGGTCTAGATTTATTTTCCATGTACTCCATTAAGGTAAGGCTTTATTAAATGTTAAATAACACGGCAAGTTATTTTCTATGCGCTCGGTAACTTTAACAGTGATATCCACTTTCATTAGTTTTCTAAGCATACATTCATCAAATCTAAATCTATTGAAATTATATTATTAAATCTACGATAAGATATAATTATTCGGTTAAACCCTCCTTTCTATTTCCAAATGCAAATTCAATGGATAGGTATTAGACAGATATACAATTACAGGAATGATTTTAGATCCCTTCGATGCAGCAATGAAAGCCATTGTTTCCGTCAGTAGTATTGATGTTAAGGACTGTACGTACATGTCATATATTGCAACGATCTCTATCGGTTCACTCTCTTTGACAGATAATGTGCACTTTGTGGATTTCCTGCATGCACAAGAGAATAGCATCGAGGTATATAGTGGCTAGCTTGGCAATCGCTAAAAGATCCTTTTGAAGACGTCGTTTTCTAAGACGCAGGCGCTATCTTCGTAGAAAATGTTTGATCGACCAATTTTCACTCCCTCTGCATATCCTCTCACATTTATTTATTTTTTATATACATATATTTTTTTTCACTCCGTGCTGTTTGTTTCTTTTACATTCACAACAAATTCTGCATTCTGAAAAGATGTTGTGTTGCGTGAAAACAATTAGAATTTTCTAACCTTCTTAAAATGCATTAACTTATCATTTATTATTAAAATAGTACATAATTAACTTAATTTAATATTCTTCAAATCTCCTAGAATTTTAAATTAATTTCCATCTTTATTAGTTTCATCCCGTTTTATTTTTTTTTCAAAGTTCATTTATAAAAAAAAATGATTAGGAGCTTTTTCCCGAGTTTTGTTTAACTTGATGAAAAATTAAAATTTCAATTTAAGCTTTAGAGATAAATTCAGTGATCAAGTTAGACGTTTTTCCTATTAGATTGTCGAGGACCAATTAACCATTCTCTTCTTTAGTTGCCAAGGAACTATTATCTAGTGACCATATCCTCCTAATTGGCAGGCCATAGTTGCAGGAAAAAAAAATAAGAAAAATAAAAAAAAAGGACAGAGAAAGGACGTTAACTTCCAACTGTCGTTCTCTTTAACTACTTTTAGTTCTTCTTAATATGTAATTTTAGTTTTTCCCTTGATTAGATTATCTATATCATTCTTTTTCAATGGAAATTATTTCATACCTTCTATCAGACATTTTATTACATTGTCTCTCATACAGGACCAAGATAAAATTTGGTTATTATAGTTTTAACGATTAAAAAAGGAAACTTAAAAGGAGCCATTTGTAATTCACCATTCAATTTTTAACGAGATTTAACATTAAAATACATACATACATGTATATATTATTATTATTATTATTTTATCTTATCTCTTTACCTCATTTTAACTCTCCATTTTTTTATTTTTTTTATTTATTTAGAGCAGTTTATGAAATTAAAATTTACATAAACTTACCTGAATAATATTTTCATATATGCTAATTTAGAGCTAAAGAATTGATTATTATGTTTAGTAGAGATTAGAAAAAAAAATTTTTTTTAAGAAACTGATTGTGTTTAAAAAAATGAAAAGTAAAAGTAAAAAAAAAATTAAAAGTGAAAATAAAAAAATAAATTAAAAAAAGTGAAAGTTATGAAACTGATTATATTCTAGGAATAAAAATAGAAAACTTATGAAATTGATTATTTAAAAAAAAATGAAAATAAGAGAAAAATAGAAAGAATTGTGAAATTGATCATTCTTCAAAATAAAATAAAATAAAATAAATAAAATAAAAAAATAAAATGAAATAAAATAAAAAAATAAAATAAAAACTTGTTTATTTTTATTTGTAAAACATAATCAGCTTCATACAAATTATTTCCTTTTTTGATTTCATAGTAAACATTGCTACAAAATTCGATTTCTTGTAATAAAAAAATAAAATAAAATAAAAATACTATTTAGAAATAAATTTACTTGTTAATATATTAAAAAAAAATAAATAAATAAATTTATAGAAAATTTCGGTAATTTTAAATTATCATAAATTAAATCTGTAACATTCAACTACGTTATCACGTTTCCACTTCAAGGAAATTTATACACAAAAATTATCTAATTTTTGTTCATTTTTAAGTATATATATATATATATATATATATATATATTTAAATGTGGCTATAAAATTTGAATTACTTTAATAAAATAGAAATATATTTTATTATACTAATTTATTGTAGAATTTGAATAGAAATTGTATCAAAATATTTCAATTATCATAAATTAATTGTAATTTATGTATAAAAATTATTTAATTTTAATTTTTAATTTTTGAAAAGAAATATTTAAAATCATAATTATTATTAATTTTACAAGAATTTGAAAATTTCATTCACAGAAAAAGCGTATTGATTAAATACATTTAATTATTTGATTGATTTTAATAATAATAATAATAATTACGATTTTAAAATATATTATTTATTATAGAATTTACTGAAATTTGTCTATAATTTTAAATTATGGTAAATTACATTTAACGATGTAAAACCACGTTTCTACTTCAAGATAATTTATATATAAAAATTATAATGATTTTTTTACGTGTAGATTTAATTACACATTTTTAATTTTAAAATAAAATATTTAAAATTATAATTATTATTAATTTTACACAACATTTAAACTTTGAAAATACCAGACCTTGTTTACAAAAGAAAGAATTTTAAGCAAATGCCTTTAACGGCAACTATAAAATTTAATTTCTTTTAATAAAAATTAAATTAAATTTAAAATAATAATAATAATAATATTTGGAAATAAATTATTTGCTAATTTATTTTAAAAATTTAACAAGAATCACGAGTAAAAGAAATTTGTTTATAATATAATATTATTATAAATTGTATTTCAATTAAATTACCTTATATCTACTTCTGGATAATTTTCATACATAAAAATTAACTTTAATATTATTTATAAACATAATTTTAATTTTCTAATTTTAAAAAAAAATATTTTAAAATTTAAAAATATAAATTATTTATTGATTTATTACGAAAAATTTACAAGAAACGATACACGAAATTTTCAACGTGTTTATATTTATAATTTAAAATTACCATAAATGAAATCGATAATATAACTTTCGAGGTCATAATCACGCTTCTAAAACTTGATTTATACATTAATTTATATTTTATATGTAGATTTAATTATAATTTTTAATCATAAATGTATACCCCACGTTGCTTGGGCTTTTGAGGAGGAAATTGGTGAAGAGGGAGGATGACAAAAACAATGGTTTTTATTAACTAAAATTGACCCGAGTATTTACAATAATTAAACTACAAAACACAGAAATTTGCTCCGGCTTACATTAAGAGGGGATAGGGTAGGCTATAAGGGTAATTGGGATGGGGACCACACAGTATTTTTCCTAGGATGTCGAAGAATATTCTTGGCAAATTTCGTACGGATACGTTTAATGGTTTGGAACCCTTTATCTAACATACATACATATTTTGACTTTTATATATACAGAGATAGATTTTCCAAGTTTCCTTTACAAAAGACTGTAATTTTACAAATAGTTTTTATGGTTTAAATATTTTTAAATTAAAAAAAAAACACGAAAATTGAATTTATAAAATAAAATACTTTATTTTTTTTTACTCGAATTTATTTTGAAAAATTTTTAATGAAAATTATAATTTAAAGCGAATAAAACGGTTCTTTTTGACTCTAAAAATTGAAATTCTTTAAACCTAGGTGAAATTACGTGAAAGAAATTTAGTACAGATGACGAAATGATTTAACCACGTTATATTCTATAAATTATATTTTTATAAACCATAAAATAATTGCATTTTATAACGCGTAAAATTTCACATATTCAACTTTTAAAATTATAAAATAATTATAATTTAAAAGGTGTAAAATTGAACAATAATGAAAATTTATTTTTATTGGCCCATCACTCGTCTTATAACATATAATATAAAGCCGTAAAATTCCTAAGTATTAATTTAAAAATTAAATTTCGTTACAAAGTACACATTTAAATTCTCTTTCAGGTAAACTAGAATATATATAAAAACTAATAAAGAATTTAGTTGAAATATTTTTCAATTAAACCAATTAACATCGTAGATATAATTAATTAAAACATTCGTCTTTTGATATTCCCTTAGAAACGTGAGAACTTGACACGTCTACTTATTTTCAACACGTATTTTTTTTTTTTTTTTTCCTTTGCTTTTACTGTACTAGAAGACAAATAAATATCCTAAATCGT
This sequence comes from Centruroides vittatus, assembly GCF_030686945.1. Classification (NCBI taxonomy): domain Eukaryota; kingdom Metazoa; phylum Arthropoda; class Arachnida; order Scorpiones; family Buthidae; genus Centruroides; species Centruroides vittatus. The sequence goes on from NW_027120671.1 coordinate 799,819, forward strand.
AATTAAAATTTAATATAATTAACACTTTATTATATGCCTTTGGTATAAAATTATGAGAATTGCTTATCTATGAATACTTTAAGGTGTGAAGATAATAAAGTAATTCTTTAATGGATTCGTTCCATTTTAAAAAAAAGGAAAGAAAAATATTTTAATTAAAAATAAACTACACAAGTATAAATTCTTTTGTAATTGTTAAATGTCTGAAATTCTTGAAACACAAATTCATTCTAGATATCAGTTCCCTTCGGTTAATAATTTATTTAATTGTATATATAGATCCTTGTTATACATTATAAGAGAAAACTAAAGCTGTGTTTTCTCTTATGAGTCCTTTATTTTACTAAACTAAATTCCTTTTTTTTTTCCTTAAATAAAATTCATAAAATTTAATACAATCAATTTGATTTAAGCTTTATTTATTAAGAGTTTATGAATATTTATGAAAATATCTTGTTAATGACTTTATCTAAATATTTCATCCATAAACAAGTTAGTTTGGGGATCTATAAAATGAAATTCTCAAGAGTGCTTTTCGTATGTATGCTTCATACCTCGATACTTAATAGTTTGTAATTTGTTTTCCTTGGCTTTAAGAAAGATAAATCAACCTAACTCTAACCATCTGAATAACTTTTATATCCGTAATTTTAACTTTGAATATCATAGCCTTGGGTAGTTTTGAAGTTTTGATAATAGTCATAGTGACATTAGCTCTCAATCAAATTTTGTCAAACAGTAAGTAGCTCGAGAAGTTTTTTTATTATTATTTTCATTTGGAAGATTTTATAGTGAAATTCTTTGAAATTTTAAGTGTATTATTTCTTTTCCTTTTTCTACTTCACACGAATGAAGTAAAGAAAAATTAGATTTTTACACGAAAATAAATCACTTTTAACGTATCTTCCTTCATCAACAAAAATGGTATAATCTATGAATATAGATTTCAGATACAATCTAAGAAAGTGGGTTCCTTTGATATAGATTTCAGGTATCCTTCAAGATTATTGACTCCCTAATATAGATTAGAGTTGCACTCAAAGATACTTTTGATGTAAATTCCAGGTAATCTTCAAAAGAAGAAGAAGAAGAAGAAGAAGAAAACAACGTATAGATTGCTACATGTGTGTATAATACATGACAAGATTTTTATTTATTATTTATTTATTTAAAGTCTTTCAAGTGCGCTTTCTTGTTATCACAATATTATTGAATAGGCAAGCTTCAAACGTTCAGTCTTTGAAAGGAGATTTGTTAGAAGCCATTTTCTAGGCATGTTTTTTTTTAGTTTTCAATTATAGGCCCTACTCGAAACAGACAAGAAATTCATCCAAAAATATGTATATTTTAGGAATAACCTACAAAAAAAAAATCTAACAGAACAGATTCTTAGCTTACGAAGCCATTAATCTTCCCATCAAATTTTATCCGCCATGACATTTAGTTTCAAAATTGTCGATAAGATAGGCAAACAGGTAAGCTCATTTTTAAAGCGTTTCCCATACCAGAACGAATAACATGCCTCGGTATATGAAAAGTAATAAAAATTGTATTATCACCCAAGGAAAAAAACATATTTATAAAGTCATAAAGTATGCTATTCTGTATTCTTTCATGTAAGGCGCACTTTTTATATATCCAATACATATTATGATACAACGGGAAAAAGCATGCAAAAAATTTTATTTTCTGTCTTTTTTTTTACGAAAATATTATGCAGAAAATAAAACATCATACGCTTCTTCTTAAAAGCAAAGTAAAATCCTGTTCGGAATGAAAACTGAATATGGAATCTTATTGTGGTCGATATTTTTGGTTGCTTAGCTTTGTTTACAACAACTAAGGAACATATATATATATATATAAAGCTAAGATTTTTAGCTACATAAAGGAAGTAAAAACAGCATCTTGTATAGGAAAGGCACTTAAAATAATAAGCATAAAATTCGATCAATCTTATAGTTCAACTCGATATTCATCTTCCACAGATATGAATTACTTATTTATCTGCTTGCCCGAAATATATTTTATAAGCCAATTTTTTTATATTTTTTTAAACTAAAGACAAGTCTATTTTTATCTTTATAGAAGTAATTGATTTCTTCCTACAGTTTTACATTAAACGATTCTTTCTTTTTTCTTCTTTAATTTAAAATTATCTGTTTAATTTCTTAGTCACACTCTTACTTCTTTTATCAAATCTTAATAGAAATATTTCTTCTTAAAATTATTAAAATAAAAAATTAAAAAAATTTTCCATTTCGAACAGAAAATTCCGTTAAAGATAAAATTATTTTACATAAAAAAATAAGATTTTAACAATTTTAAATCTAAATGATTTCATGTACGGTTACTTCATCATTTAGTATTTTAAATCTAAATGAAAATTAAATATATTTTTTTAAAATATTAATAATATTCTACGGTTAAATTAATAGGGGAAAAAAGGCAGCAATTCTTCTCTACTTTCTTTAAAAAAATAATAGTAATAATTAATAATAAAGCTCAAATTTATTTATAAAATAATATTAACCGATCTTCGCTACTAAAATATTTACCATTTCATAATAATAATAATAATAATAATATGAATATGAATAATAGCTGCTGGGTAAATAGTATTTTACATATTTCTTCATTGATATTTTCCTCCATTTTTTAACCTTGATATAAAATAAATGTTGTAGTTATTTTTTCGATTTAAATTTTATGCCTGAAAATCAATAAATATATTAAAATTCATGTATGAAAAATCAAAGATCTGTAAACACTTTTATATTTATGTCGACATTAAAAATATATAAATTTGGTTTCCGATATTCATACATAATTATTTTTATCGAAAAATCAGTATTGTTATAACAACAATTAAATCAAGTACAAGTTAATATCTGTTAATAAAGCTGTCAATTTGGTGATAGTATTAATGGCTCTAGTTAAATTCCTAAGATTATTAATGTAGACGAAAATTCCTTATTGCTTTATAGATCGAAGCATGATAGGAAGACGGAAAGGGGGGAAAAAATCGAAAGATGGAAGAAAACTTTAGGAAATACTGCTAGCCATTCTTCACATTCCTTTAAGTCTGGAATCGAAGTCTCAGTGGAAAACAAAAGAAAGCACTACAGAAGACAAATACTACCTGTAACTATACTTTGTTCACTGCACGGACGTTTAGGACCCAATCTTTCAGAAGGAACAAACACGGCAAACTAAGGTCAAAATGAACGACCGATGTTGAAGCTCACGGGTATAATATAAACCCAACAAGAGATAAATTAGGCAATCGCCATCCCTTTTGTTATCGTCTCTATCCCAATAGAACGACATTTCCAACGACTGAATAACGCTACCTTATGTATATATCGGGTTTTACATCCCCCCTTCTCGTAAGTTTTTCTTGCACGCTTCTATCTTTTTTGAATGTAATAATGTTATGTGAATATTCTCTTTGATATTATATATTCACTAGCAACTGTCTAAATAATTGATTTATCGTATATTGTCACTTGACATTCTCCGAATTATTATACGTGCAAAAGACGTATAACGTGAAGAATATTTTGTGGCATCTGCGAGCTTTTTTTTTTACGATTTTAAAGGCACATACTATATATAAAGGTGGCCTTAATTCTATCTTTAAAATTCTTGCTACTGTGTAAGATTATCGTTAGTTAAGAAAATCTGATAGAAAGTAATAAAAAGAAAATACGTTTAATCAGATTAGAGGTTAGTTTTCGTTAATTTTTTATTATTACAGCCGAAAATTAAGTTATAGATCGTGTCTACTTCGAAGCTCCGTAAATATTGGCTTGTGTGTGTGTATATATATATGTAAATATGTTTTTATTGTCGTTTAATATATTCACATAGGAAAATTCTTTTGTAGTATCGATTGGGTTTTACAATATGTTTATCACGTTCGATTTTACTTTGAATATTATAAGTAGAGATAAAAGTATGGGATTTTTTTCGTTATTTCTTTTTTCTGATGATGAAATATGCCTACTTACCCATCAACAGAAAGGATAGATATGTTTGTGACTATAAAATCGATCTATTCCTTTAGTCGATGACGAGCAACAAGTTCCAAATGTCGAACTCTTTTATGAAACCTATGATATCGTAAAGCGTGTTTCTATCGAATAATATTTTTGTAAAAATACATTATGTTCTGTTTCTCACTTGCCCGAAACAAAACGACAATCCAACATCATCACTCAATGTCACAGAACTTCATAAAATACTGTTTTTATACGGTATAAAAACAGCCTGCAGTATACTAGAGATGTCTTTTTTCCTTATTTTTGCTAAGAAGAGGTTCGATTTGCAATGGTCATCGTTAATATTTGTCAAAAATCTTCTTTGCTTCTACGTCTTTCCTCCTATTCTAAACTTACTTTTTATTTTATTCTATTATTATTATTTTTTTAAAGTAACTTAAAAAGAATAAAAGTAATATATATATATATATATATATTTACAGTGAAAGATTTTACAGTAAAAGATTATAAACTCTTACGGTTGTGTTTAAGAAAATTATTATTATAATTAAATGCAAAGCTTATATCGATCAAGGGATTTTATAATATTCCGTCTACACGCGTTAACTTGTTAGTATAATCAGATGAGAGGATAAAAATGTATATATTTATTTATATTTGACCATTAGAAGTGGTATTTTGATTAATTAGCGATGGTCACGCAGAAATGTTGCTTGTTCGTGTCACGTTAAAGATGAACGCTATTGTGGATAGGAAATTTTTCCCTCAATGAAAGAAATTTTCCTTAATTGGATTCTTAAATCGATTTACTGAAAACGTTAAACAATGTAGATAACAAGCAAACTTTTCAAATCTTATATCTGCTTTTCTTTTCTGCTGCTTATTTATATTTACCGTACAATGGGCGATGGCAAAACATTAATTCGAAGCAGGTAATAAAGTTAATGCCGCTTCGGGAGTATACCAGTAAATAGAAACAAGATAAAAATGTAAGAAAGAAGCTGTGTACTCACCTACTGCTGGAGCATAAATGTTGAGATAGAGACAATCTTCACTCTGGTTGACAAGATAAGGTAGAAGTCTGCGAAGATACTGTAGACGACCGGAAGGCATCCTACGTAGAGCTTCCGTTTCATTAGTAATATCCGGAAGACGTTGAGGACAGACGGAACCGAACTGGTCCGCATTCTTGACACCTTTCCAATGGGGTGGAGTAACCGGTGGCATAAACCGTAATGAGCCCACAGGTGCACTAGCATACGGAACTCCCAAAAATACTTCGACAGATTGTAATTTATGATTCGAAAGCGTTCCGATGGAACCTCGGAGAGCACCGTATTTAGTGGTCACCACACGCGAACTCAAACGATGTAGATCCGATGTGACCAATTGGTACATCTTCACCACAACCATCAATTCCAGAATGAAATGCGTCTGGACTATCATCATCGAATTTCAGCTGTTTAGTTTCCTTCTACTTTTATGTCGTATACAGTCACCAGAACGTTCCACCATAATTAACACTTATTACCAATTATATATACACATACATATATACGTGTGTTATACATATACACACAAACACACCTCATTAAAAAAACATCAGAAAAAAATTTTTTTCCTCTTCTTCTTCTTTTTTTTAGTACAACAAACAGTCATAAAAAGATTGTAAAACGTTCTCTTTTGTATAGTTCTTTTAGAAAAAGCACGAATTAAATTTTTAAAAACTGTTTTGTATGCTTAAACAAGATAGAAAATAAAACAATACCTTTCGCACTACAGCGTCATATTCGGCTTCTATCGTCTCTCAATGCACTCTGCCGTCTTATGTTGTAGAATAACGAACCAATCTGTTCGACGCATGCGTCTAACAGACGGACCTCGTTCACTGGTTAGAAAATAGGGTTGGGAAACTATTCTCAGTTTTCTTCACTACACCAAACCATTCAATTGTTAAGAGAGGGGCAGCAAAAACAAGTCTAATGCCTCGCTCTTTCTTCCATACTCCTAATATATGGTTACTCTTTAAGAATACCGAAAAATATTCAGAATAGGCCGTTATCAACACGAATTGTAAATCATTTCCACCTTCCTCCATCCATCTTTTCTATCGATTTGATTTTCGCTGACAAGATTACCGAGGAAAACACCAAATTTCTACGGATACATTCTTAATTTTAAATCCTTGCTTAAGTTCCATACTCCTGTCTTATAATTAATTTACATAAACCGGATTTATCAAATCCTGACCGTCGATTAAATTAGGATATATCCGCCAAGTAAACCTGATCCTGAGATGGTGATGAGTATCGATATCGCAATGGAGATAGGAAAAGAAGATCTAGAAGAGAAGCATGGAGTAAAAGAAGGGAATGGAGATGAATATCAATAGAAAGATGCAAACCGAATCTTTCAAGTAAAAAAAATTCTTTAAATCGGTTTTTAAAAAAATAAGATAAAGGAAATAAACACGATAAAACAGAAAAATGCCAGATAAGAATCAATAGAATAAATAAGAAAAGATTAATTTCTTTAAAAACCGAGATATCGAAGGATACCTAAGAGGAAAATCAAGAAAAAATTACCTATATATACATATATATATATAAGATGAAAGATATATATCATTTTGGCATCTTAAAAATATCTTGTTTAATCTTAAGAATGCGTAATCCTATTAAATAATTACGTTTTAATACCTAGGAAAACGGTTAAATTAGATCAAGTCGAGTTACAGAAAGTCTCGTAAAAAGAAAAACGAGTGGAAAAATGATAGCAGACACTCCTTAATAACAATTACTCAACCCAAATATCAAGTTAAAGAAAGATAAATTTCCGACAAGAAATAAACTGACGAAATAGGGGGTTATTATCTCATTATCTAAAAATCAATAATAATTTTACTAAACGTATACGTGTGTTAAATGTAATCTATTTACGCCTTAAATTCGAATATAATTTTATAAATTAAAGGTTAAAAATTCCTTCTTCTTCTTCTTCTTTTTTTTAAAATACATTCTATAAATATTTGAGAGCTTTTTTTTCGGACGTCTTATTTTATCGAGTCATGAATTACAACGAAGATCTCTTCTTTGGCTTCTGGAGTCGATGTAAAGAGGTGATGATTTAGAGAGAACGTTGAAAGATCGGGCAACAAGACAATAGAGCATTGGACAGCCGGAGGATGAACAACCACCACTTTAAATCGTTGTCAAACTTTCCCCATGGCAAACAGCCATCTCGACCTATCTATAGTCCCCGCAGGGAGTATTAAGAAATATTTCTTTTACCTTAAATTTCGCGTACATTATTCAGGAAAACGTTATGAGAACGTAAGCATCTACGTCACAAATCTTTCCTGTGATATTTTATTAAATAATTAAATGCGTTATACATTATTGAGCGTTAATTATTCGTAAAGAAAACCCTTTAAACAGTGTTAACATATCGTTAAAAATGGATACACGCCATTAAATGGTTAGCTTTTTTTTTCAATAATAATTTTTTCTATAAAAAAATATTGCTTTAAGCAGATTACAATTAATAATTCATCGCTAAATTATTATGTATATTTTTTTAACTAAAAAATATATTTAAATAACTCTTACTTTAAAAATAAAAATAGAGAATTGTATTTTTAGTAAAAATAATCTGAGATAAATTCATTTATATTATGCCAATACAGCTATTTATAATTATTCAGAAAAAATATATAAGAAAGAAAGGAAAAAAAGATAGAAAAGAATAATAATAATAATAAAAAAACATTATCATTTTACATTACTAAATTTCTCTCTTCAAATTAAAAATAGCAATATAATTGAGTGATTTAATAAAACATTTTTTTTTTTTTTGCTCTCTAAAAATTATTCCTCTTACAAATTAGTTAATAATTTATCACTTAAATTTCTAATGTAAAAATAATATTAAAAGGAAAAAATTTTTTTAAAAATTAACTCTTAGGGAAAAAATACAGATTATTATTATTTTTTGAATAAATAAGGAACGTGATACAAAATAAATTCTTATCAAATATAATAAAAGCATTCATTAAATTATTCATTGTAATCATTCAACAGAGAAAACATCTTCTAATGATAACGTATTGTTTTACAGATAAGTTATGCGTATAAAAACAGAAAACAATTTTATTTAATATATATAAAATATAAACAATAAAACTGACAAATTCAATAAAAGGAATTGTTTTAATAAACACTAAAAAAAAACAATTCTTTTGTTTATAAATTTTGTCATCCATCACCATTCAAATCCCAATTGTAAAAAGTATATTTTTCGCTTTATATTAAAGTAATAATAATTACTATTTTTTAAAAATATAATTTTAAATATATAAGAAACACGATGCATAATCAATTTATAAAGTAAATATCGAAAAATTGATAAATTCAATTTTCTACATTTTAATAGTGGTGAAGTATGCAATTAAATACTTATAATGAGATTAAAGAGATTATTAAAGTTGTGAGAACAAAATTAATCAATCTTTCAATCTCGATCGTTAAAGATTACTTAAATTTTCTTTAAAAGAATTTTAAAATTGAAACAGTAGGATATCATCAAAGGAAAATTGTAACTCTTTAATGCATAAAAGATTAAAATAAAGAAAGGGAAAAAAAAAATTATATTCTACTGAAAATCATACCGTAATATTTTTCTTAACTGAATAAATGCGAGACAATGGAAACAAACGAAATTCCCTGGAGAATAACGTTTACGCACAAAATGGATAGAAAGAATGGGGGAGAAAAAGTACTTTCTTTGTTGGTAACAATAAGACTAGATAAAGAATAAATTGTTCTTTTAGTTCCTTACTAACATGCCTGCTTTATAACCAATGTAATCATTCCTTATCCATCAATAAATATAAGTTTAAAGAACTTTTAAAGTTTCAAAATAAAAAATAAAGTATTTCGTCCATTGATTTTCGAGACTTGTTTTCTAAGTTGTTTGAAAATTTTTCTTAAGAACTTGACATGGTTCGGTCTGCAGCATCGTTTAATTTCGTTTTCACTTAAGTAGATTTCGAGAAAACTTTTCTTTCTCCATAGACAAGCGTTGCGAGTAAGAGATGTTGTTAGTGTGACGTTCTTCGTAAAGGCGGAGAGATTCGACCAGTCTTAGAATATTTCACGATTTTAAAAGAACAAGTTGACACTCTTATTCCATTTTCAGTCTGAAGAAAATGTTAGAAGATCGACGGTTTCAGACAGTAAGTAAGAGGTCGTCAGTTCTACACGTCATGAGGATGATCCGCTGAGACCATTAGAGTGCATTACGATCTATTGTTGCCCATGCATTTTTTTCCCTTCTGTTCTGAGCTTTCTTGTTTCCCAACTTCACCACAGTTCCGGTAATTTCTTTTTAAAACGGATTAGTTGGCTTTCTGTAATAAAATTCCGCGCGGAAACCTAAATCCTATTCTACTTTTTAATATTCATCCTTATTTACAACGTCTTTTATAAGAGGTTAAATGGGGATTCGTATAAAAATTTACATAACCGTAGCTACTAGATAATATCTCTTTTTTTTTTTTATTTGTATATTTGTGATTATATATATATACACTTATGAAACTTAGCTGCAAGGACTCCTCATCTTAGGCTATTGTAGAGATGGATCATAGCTTCAATTCAGAGTAGACTGTCTACAGCATCACGGGAAGTACAGTATAATTTGAAAAGAATCGATCTGATTATGAAAATCAAATTACTCCTCTGATCAGTTACAGTTCTGTTGAAGGACGTTCAGGAAAATCAATATCACATACTAAGAGATTATATCTTTTTACATTCGTGATTATTCTTGAATTTCTCTCGAAATTAAGACTTAAAAAATAAAGGAAAAATATTAGAATGGAAGGGGAAAAAGTCGAGATTAAAGTTTAATTCAAGAACGAAGAATAAACGAGCAAATTTTAATAAAATTTAACTAAGAAAAGTTATGATTTTTGTTCAAAGATTAAACGAGACTACATGAAGAAAATAAACATAATTAAAAAATAAAATAAAACAAATTTGAAATTTTTAAATAAACCTTTCTGAAAAGTTAATCTAACCAAAAAACCAAAAAAATAAAATAAAATAAAATTATATTAATAATTAAATTTGATTATAAAATTTCTCACATAGCCTATTCTTTTTGAAACTATTCCACTTCATAAATTGAGATGTTTCCTTCCAATCGAGTGATTTCCGAATTACCGCATTTCTATTTGTCTTTCATTATTTACTTTCTTGTCTCAGCCGTAGCTTCGGTTCCAGTAAGAGAATTAGTACAAGTCTTACTTGATGCGTGTCAGGAAAGGCGTACTCAAATTACATAGACCTGAGCACAGACAATGTCCAACTATCCCTCGGTCGTTCGTTTACTGTCAGGCCATTCGATGACATTATCACAATCCAACCATCACAACATTAACGTTCCTGACGCACTTTGTAGATTTAATTCCGTTCGTGACCGTTCCACTACCTGTACCAATGTTTTTTTGCTTGTTTTTTTACCATCAATTCCCTGGAGGAAGATAAATAAAAATCATTATGGCATTCTTTACTTCTATTGCTCTCTCTCTTTTACTCTTTTATATCAATTTTATCTTCCATTCAAAGCTACAAACCCGAAATTATTAATAGAATTATTTAAATTTATCATTTGCCTCAGACCATCGTCTCTTTTATTCTCTTTGGTATAAAGCTACTACTCATCTGCATATCAGTTTATCGCCTTAAGTGGATTTCTCTCAAATGGTAGTTTCATTTAAAATTTTAATGCGTACTGATTGAGTGCTGAAGGTGCTCAATTGGTCTTTAGTTTCCTTTGAAAGTTGGGACAAATTTTAAATCGCGATATTATTAATATTTTGCCATCTTTTATAATTATTTAAATACATTATCGACGGCTCTAAGTAAGTAATTTTTACTCTTTTTTTCTTTGGTAATATTTTTTATTCTCATTTTCTGTTGTTGTTGAAGCTTTCTCTTCTCTTCTATTTTTATTTTTTCTTCTCCTTTCTTCGTTGTAAAGGTTGTTAAAGGTAAACCTCAGCTATTCAATTCATTGATGAGATACTAAACACAAACCCGGACTATAAAACAATTTTTCATTAAAGTAGTTTAAAAAGAACATAAAATACATCATCCAAAAGATAAAAAAAACCAAGAAAGATCAGCTTCGAAATTTTCGCATGCAAATTCCTTCATTATAAATACATATAATTGATTTGTTTAAGTAAGAATAGAGAAAGACGAGACAGTAGTTTCTCTTTATAAGGCGATAGGAAATTATCATCATATCGAGTTCTCGTAAAAGTACTTCTTCTATAATATTAGAAGTAATTTGTTCGTTTATTAGATGACAGCACTGTATGACATTGTCATGATTAAGTATGTTTTCTTTTTATTTTAGCAATGTACTAAAAACAGCCATCTTTCTTCTTGACACTAATGCCGGTATTACAGACCACGTGGGAGCAAAGAGGTCAAGTTTCTAGCTACCAGATTCTACACATTTCACTGTCCCTAGCGAGTGAAATAAAATATGACTAGTATAAAGTTAGAGGAAATTTCAACGCGTGTGATAAATTTATAGCGAATCTGATGAAGTATTTTTACTTTCAACTGGTGAATTCCGTAATTACAGAAACACACAAGCATATATAAGCCGGTAAAGGATAATGGCCAGATCTGTTTTATTTATTTATCTTCCTTTATTAAATTCGGAAAAATTTATTTAAAAAATAAATTTAAATAAAAAAAAAAGGAAAGAGATCTTGAAAAATTTCATATTCAGTTAAGTATATAAACAAGCTAAAGTTAAATAAAATTTAAGTATCCCCTTTCTTTGTCACGTAATGTAAATACAGATTATTAAGCATCGCATGATTAAACAAGGAGACGGAAAAATCTTTTAAAATTATCTCGCGGGATGATTATTTTTAAATGAATTTTATCGCTTAATAAAGCGCTTGAATTTAGGTTTCAAATTTACTAAAAGATAAATTATAAACTGAGTATTTTAAACGTTTATCTTTACCTCCAGCTACCCCGTTAAAACACGATCTAGTGACAATTTTTAATTATATTCAATTAAAATTTAAATTAAATTAATAATAATAATAATACATTTAATAAATTTCATAACAATTTATTTTCTGTTAATAAAATTACCAACTTAAGTTTTCAGGTTGAATTATCGTAAAAATAAGAATCTTCTCTCATTATATATATATTAAAAATCACTTTATATGTTAAAAAAAAAAAAAAAAGATTAAAACTAATAATGCAGATAACAGGTGTTTTGGTAGCTAACAAGTATCTAAACTCTTGATATTTTTATATGTCATCATAAATAACAACCCAGCTCATATAATATTTATTAAACAGTATCAATTTCGAGTTATGTTCTATAAAACACAAGTTTCAGTTATAATTATTGCTTCGTTTCAACACCATCAAAATTTATGCATTAAGATAAGCTTTTCCTCTTTTTTTTTTTTCTTCTTAATTTTTATTTTTATTTTGAATTTATTTTTATTTTTAAACTTTGCAAAGCATCTTCAAAGTTCTGTTATCTTACGTTTGATCTACTTTTAAGTACTGCTTTTATTAAAATTAACCGACTTAAAAAAAAAGAAAGTTTTAATTTAGAGATTATAATCGTTTATTATTAAAGTAACTTAAGTTTATTTAACTTTTGACAAATTTTTATTATATTTAAAATAAATATAGACATCTTTTGTTAGAATCTTGTAAGGATTATAATTAATGAAAGATCGGTATGTTCACGTTTTCTTAATTATAAAGGTATTTTCCTCTCTTTTCTTTACTTACTTTTTTTTATATTATTATTATTATTATTATTATTTTATCTTTTCTTTTGGCCATCTTTTCTTTATTTTCTGAATTTTTTTTATGGGGAATATCTTCAAAGATTCGATAAAAAAAATTTTTTTAAGTCAATTTGCCTATTCTTTTACTTGAATTAATCAATTAAATTAATAATTAAAGTTAAATGAACTTGATTTAAATACGATCATAATCCATCATTAACTGTAAATTTAATGACCATTTCATTATCGATTATTTTTGATTATATTTATATCCCCGTCTAATACTGATTCATAATCTGATCATGTATTTCACTAATTAAATCTTAATTATATATAAATAAAATATATATTTTACCATTTTTTTCTCTTTTAAAATTTTTATTATTATTATTATTATTATTATTATTTTTTATTTTAAATGTTAAACTAGAAAGATTCGATTTCAATTCTCGATCAACCATTAATCCTGATTCAATTTCTAGAGTAAAAGTAGGTTGCTATCTACCGAGTTCCTTACTCTCAAATTCCATAAAACTTAGCTCGGTTCAACTTCCTAATATCGTAAAATATATAGAAAATGTTCCAAAGATCAAGTAATATAATCTGTAAAGAGAAAGAGTTTGATAAGAAACACTTTCCAACATTTACTTTCAAACCTGTTAATGGTATATATTGTACCTTTTTTTTTTCTTCTCCTCCTCCTCCTCTTCCCCCTCTCTTTCTCTCTCTCTCTCTCTCTCTCTCTTCTTCTTCTTCTTCTTTCCGGAAAATTTTCCTTCTTAAAAAAGTAGCAAGAAATAAATGCTCGTGATTTGTCTTAAGGTTTCAAACCGTCAAGTTTCTAGAGAATACTGATCGATTATAGAGCTACGCTGTTCGTAGCAGCTGCATGAATTAATCATCAATAGCCCAATACTGTTGTAGCGCCATTAAATAAAAGTCGTTTAAAAGAAACTAATGTTTGGTAGCAAACTTCTAAGTATTATTTCTACAAATTACCTTCGTTCTATAAATATATATCCAAAGTTCGATTTATAAAAAGGGAGAAAGAAAATAAACAAACAATATATATATATAACTGATTAAAGAAGTAGGTTCGAGATGCAATTAAGAGAGTTTCTAGTAGTAAATTAACAAATAGGTTCTCTTGTAAAAAAACATGACCTAGATCTTTTCTTAAGATTCAATCGCCTTTAATTTAACCATAGTTGCATAAAAGATGTTTATTTTATTTAAGAATTCGTTATTTTAAATTCTTACGATCCTCTTCTATACATTTTAGCATCCTCATCAATTAAACTCAATAATTTCCGCCATCTTGAACGTATAAACAAGCTGGTTCTTAACTCTTTATATTCTTTTTTTTAAATCATTCGTCCATTATTATTGTAGAAAATTATAAAATAATACTAAAAATAGTTCTCATAAATTGTTTTGCTAATCTCTTTATACCTTGGTTTCATTTTAAAATTAAGAAATATGCTATCGCGTGTGTAGATGTAACAATACTCATTCGTTATAAGATTTTAAATTGATGGAGATTATTTACAAGAAGCAATAAACTTACAGCCAGATAAATTATGTAAAAATATAATTATTCAATTTATCAAAAGGTTTATTTTTAAATAATTTTATAAAAATCTTCTTTCTTTTTTTGTTTTTTTTTAATTTTTCCTTCTAATGTAAATGTTATTTACATTATGTTTATATTGAAATTAACAATTTGAATTTCTTAAATACACCATCTTAATGTTGATATATTGTTAAGTAAACTTATTTAAATGATGTTTTATAATTTAAATGTTGTATTTAAGAAACTGAATTGTTAAATTATGCATAATAATTGTAACAGTAAATAAAGTCAAGTCTTTGTTAATTGTAATTATGTTTAAAAATATTGTTGATAACATTTTAAATAATGTTTGATAATACAGTAATTACAATTTATTATAGACAATGTCACTGTATAAATTTATAAATTGTAACTTTCTGTAAACAGAATCCTTCGTATAATCCTTTAAGAGTCTATAGAAAGTTTATATGAAGGACTGTATAAAGAGTACACATATTCTTTTGTTAAAAGATTAATAAATAAATTACAAATTTATCGAATGTTTTCATTAATTAAATTTATATAATTGCATTTTTACAAAAGAAAATGAATCGAGCATTTATTCATTATTACAATTATTTATATAAGAGCTTGGTAATTCAATTTCTTCAATACATCCAATTCATTAAAAATATATTTAATTATTAATATATAAAGTAAAATGGAGGCATTTGGAGATAATGAATTTTAAAAATAAAGCATTTAAAACTAAAAACAAGTTCTCAACAATATCTCAAATCTCATTAAATCTAATTGTGAAACATCTTATTTAGTTATATATATATATATATATATATAATTACTATAATTTATTCATGATTATGCAATTATTATACATGTAAACGCTGTAATATGTAGGAAAATGTTTATATAATTTACTACAATAAATGATATGATAATACAAGTTTATGTTAAAACAAATTTTAATCGAATTAATCTAAAATTTAAATCGATTTAACTCAAAACAATTATAATAATAATAATAAACAAGAGATGATGATAAATTCTTGAGATTTTTATCATAATATTTCTTAATTCATTGCTTTCCTTGTAACTTAAACTTATTGCAAACATAATTAATTTCGGCAATATTATATCCCTGTTTAGGGTAATCGATTCCTTTATTGTGACGTACAAATATCATAATAGTGAATAATGTGTATTTATAATAATGGTTTTAAGTTACACAAAAGGTAAATAGATTCATAAATAAGATGTATTAAAGTTGTTAAACCAGTAAAAAAAAAAAAAATTTAATTATAATAAACAATTTTATGAAAATAGCGAGCACAAACATTATTCAGGCTTTATTACAAATGTAACAAATCGATACACGTGTCTATATATGTGTATAAATGTGTGTACATAAACTATATTTAAAAAGAAAAAAATAAAAAAATTAAAAATTTATTTTCATATATAAAAATTCAATACATTTAGAATATGTAATTCGAATGCTATTTTCTAAAATAGCCTCCATTATTATTCAGGAAAAGAGATAGAAATTGTTATATCATGAAAGAAAATCGTATTTATGATATCAAATTTATCATGTTATCTGTAAAATGATAATGCAAAATTTTCTATTGTATCCTCTGTTTACCCCCACAGAGTGAGAGAGGGGGGAGAGAAGATCTATATGACTAAAAATAATTGATATACTAGAAGGTAGTAGTCGTATCGATTGTTATGTCTTCTTTTTTTTTAAAAAAAAAAGAACTCTTTAAATAACAGTTTGTAAAATATGCACTTACAGCATCGCCTGTAGAATTAATTAATTTTCCGTAACAAAGTTAAAATAATGCGTGTTTGTTCAAGTACAATACATCCTACTTTTGAAGTAATTTTTGCGAGAGATGAAGGAAAAAAAAAAATTTGTTCATTATTGATATTAATTTAAAATTCTAAAATTAACCGTAATCTATTATATAAATAGTTTTTTAAAGTAATTGTTAGTGAATTATTACGGGGAAAACAATTGTTTATTTTCATGTTTTTAAATAAATAAAGTTATTTTAGGTCAGAAATGATTTATTTTATAATTTTCTAAGCTGAATAAATATAATTATTAAACTTTATTTAAAAGTTAAATATATTTTTCCACATTTAAGAAAGAAAGAAAGAAATTCTGATAGTTTTAATAGAGGTGAACGTTAAAAACTCTCGTACATCATCCTTAAAAATGATGATATAAATCACATTAATTCCAACTTCTCGATTACGTACATTTAGTATCGTGTATCACAGTTAACATCATCAAATTATCATAACTTAAAATAGGAGAATGGAACGAGGAGGCTATCATATTCACACTAGTTTCATTTAACTATTGCATTTTGTGGCGTGCGAGACAGTAAAGGTTGTGTGATCAAATTAGTTGAGAAGCAGTACTAGTTGTCCACCCCAATTAGTTAGCTGTACTCACTCACTTCTGGAGTGAATAAGGTGTCAGTAACTGCATCTTGTCTTGTCACAGTACGACTGATACATTAGCTAGCGCTATGGATGATTTGAGAAACTAAGAATCCTACTCAATAACAAGCGGCTCGGTTCAATCATTTAATGATGAAATAAATCAAGGGATTTGTTCGTTTATCTGTTTGTCGAAAACTGCACAAATCACTTATAACCACACACATCAACCGCATTACTCGAAAGTAAATTCACTAAATCTCGACTATCACACCAGAATAAAAATAAAACAGAGCATCCGAGGTGTAATAATAATCATGTATACGTCAATGTAATATAATACACTCAATTAAATTTATATATTAATCTTTAGTAAAGATGTAGCTTAGAATATAAAACTGAAATATTTATATTTTATCTCACCGTATTTATATTTAATCGATCGAAATTAATTACACCAACAACCATTCTAACAATGGATAAATTATGCAGTAATTTTTATATAATTAATATCCTAAAAGATATAGTAAATTTAAATATATTTGCATAATTATAAATTAAATATAAGAAAATTATAAAATAATTTTATTCCCACGCTATTTCTATACGGTTATTTTACCTATTTTTATTATTATCGTCATTTTCGCGTTGGAAAATTGCAGAGGGAGAGTTTTATGTGCGTATGACGTGCGACAAGTCCCAAGGTACCACCTATCTGTCTATAGTGTCAGCCTCTCTGCTGTTATTGCAGCAACCTCAATAAATCTTCTACCAGACACTCGGTTAGCTTGTCCTCACAGAAAGAGAAAGCGAGTACCTTTCGACGCGATATATAAAAGTGAAACCTTTCCCCTTCCCATTTTTTTCTTCTCTTACCTTCTTCTATTTTATTTTTTTTTTTTTATTTTGAAAAAGTACTTAAAGGTTTCTGGTTCATTGAAAACAAGAATATTGCAGAATCCTCTCATTTCTTCACTGTGTAACAACTCGAGTGTAAAACTCTCAATTTCATTTATTACTAGTAAAAGAAAAATAATAATAATAATAATTTTAATAGTATTTTAATGAAATTATATAATAAAACAATATAACTTACGTTAGGTAATAATAATTCTTTTGGTATCGGTATTGGAAAGAAAATTATTTAATAAATATTGATGTTAGAATAAATATACAACTATTTCCCATTAGAGATGATGTTATGCATTTCTATTTCCTCCTACTTTCCAGTTGGTTTGTTCATATCTAGCTTAAATTTTGAGATTTGTATTATATTGAATTATCATAATATTAAATTTGAATATGACATTAATTCTATGTGAAATTTGAATTCAACACTTTGTGTTTAAAATCATCCATTACATTTCTATAACAAAAATATTATTACAATTGATGAATACATTTTAATACCAGGAGTCTACACTTATATATTATTTACCTTCAAGAATAATTTCTGAATAGAATTCCTTTTAAGATAAAAAAAAAGAAAATGTATAATAATATATCCTGTAATTCTAGTTTTAAAATGAACTTTTTTCCTTTAAAAAACATATACAAAAAGTTTTTTTTTAATGTTGAAGTCGTAATGTACATTGAATTCTTTCACATAAACTCATTCTGAATTTTATCTATATATATCTTTCATCATAAAATTCTTTTATCCATTAAAAAAATAAGGATAAAAGAATAAAATTTCAAACAAATATCACCATAAAAGGACGTGTTTACTTAAATGCTTCGCTGAAGACTAAGACGGGGGGGCCGAGAAAGCATACAAAATAAAATTCGATTTATTCTATAGTAAAAATATTTTATTCCGTTTTCTATATATAATTTTTTCCTTGCTTTAATTTAGTATATATACGTATTTTTATAAAGCAAATTTTCTTTTTCGTTCTCTCTTATTTATTTATTTTTTATATTGTTTAAAGCGAGTACAGTACATTATTTGACTTCGTAAAGTTCTTTCGGCACACCATACGAACATTTTTGAAAGATTGCACACGAAAATTTACCATATTTTTCCTCGTGTAATATTTTTGCCCTTTTAGGGAACTGTCAGAACAATAAATCTATAATCTAATAAAAGAAAAAAGAAAAAAAAGAAAACGAGAGAATCGATCTTAACTATAATTTGATATCTGGGATATTTTTTTATTCTTTTAACCAAACAAAAAAAAAGTTATAGCATTTAATTCCTTTCTCACCTATTTTAGAAAATAATAATTATAAAAATATAAATAAATAAAAAAAAATTATACATTAAATTCAGTTTTTATCATCGTAATTTACTTTTAAAATGTAAAAATTTTATTCATTTCCGTGTTTTTTTCAAGTTATAAATTGAAGTTTTATCACGTATTAGCGAGAAACATGTTAAAAATTTATTTGTTTTTTCTTTTTAAACCATTATTATTTTTTAATATTTGTCTTAATGAATATATATATTAGTTAAATAAACATTAAATGAAAAACAACTTAATAATTTTACAAGGTTTAAGTAAGCAAAACTTTACGCTTTTCTTCTTCTTCATTAGAATTAAATCCCGAATTTTAATCACAACGAAGGAGCAGACATTAAAAAAAAAAAATAAAATAAAAATAAAACTTCGTATATAAAGTTTTAAGGAAGATATATTATTAAATTTTTAGGTTAATGTAACTCTTGGAGCCAAGATGGCGGCTCGTCTCTGATTCCAGCAAGGTAACTGTGGGACGCACGTTCTAACCTAACCTATTCTAATAATTCGGTTGCTAATAATTATGGTAATTTATTAGAATAGGTTAGGTTAGGTTAGAACGTGCATCCCACTGTTTCCTTGCTGGAATCAGAGACGAGCCGCCATCTTGGCACCAAGGGTTACATTAACCAATCTTTTAAAATAATTTCTCACTGTACCAATCGAACAATTTCGCTATATAAATTCTCCAATTTGTCGTAGAGAAATTCCCGATTTCGTTGTAAGAAAATATGAAATTTCTTCACTTCAATATTAATTTAATATATATATATATACATCAGAAGATTGCCGGAAAAATTTTTCTTTATGAAGAAACTATTAACACTAGATAAAAGATGTAACTAGAAGTGATTTTTGAAAAGATTTTAATTATCGAATTACCTATTGGACAGACAGATTCTTCTATTTACTCTCGGCAAACAGAACATCAGTAGTTAGTTCAATTTTATCTTAATTAAGTATAACTAAAGTTTGAAAATTCCTCAAATAAAATTCAATTATTTACAATATTTTTACGAATAATTAAAACATTCCATGCTTCGGGTTATATATGTATAATTTTTTTTTCTATCTTTATCGCATTACAGATGATTAATAATATTTCTCTTCGGCACGACAACTAAATTTTACGTAAGAAAACCTCATCGTAAGCAGTAAAATTCTTTATATAAATTCTAACAGAAATAAGAAGAGAGAGAGGGAGAGAAAAAGGAGAGCCGGGAGGGGGGTAGGAAAAAAGATTTCACAGTTTGCAATGAGCTTCCTTGTTACTTTTTGTGTGATTTTTCTTGGTTTGTAATTTTACCGTTTGGGATTAGATACTATATTTCTTTTTGTAAACTTCACCTTATTTTATTTTTTTTTTTTTTAAAGGTTTCCTATTTGGAGTGAGCCTTTAAGTTGAAATAAGTATAGAAGCTCATCTCAAATAGCAAAACCTAACTTAAAAAAACCTATTATATTATATATATTTATAAAAAAAAAAGAAAGACATACGAAGACTAAAAAACCTTAATAATATATAAAGGGAAAAAAATAAATTAAAATGTCCAGAACATATTTTTTAATACAAAAAGTAAATTATTTAAAACGGGGGAGAAGAATTCATTCAACTAAGCATAAAGATTAAATATATATATTATTTATTATTATTTTTCACCTTGTTAAATATATATATATATATATATATATATATATCTCGATTTATTTATAAATTATTCGTCCATGAAAAACGTTAAAATGAAACAAAAAATAATAATAAAAGTAGTTTAAATTTTCGATTAAATTTTCTTCCTTACACGACATAGTTAAGAAAATTTGATAGTGTAGCCTCTGGAGCCCTTAAATTTTCAGCCTTTAGGCTTCATTTTTTTTTTTTTTTTTTTTTTAATAACTTTCTTCGCTAACAGATATTAACGACTGTTTATCTGTTATATAAAAATATGGAAATTTTTTTAATTAATTAATAATAATTTCAATTAGTTAAGCACGCTTTTAAATATTTAAATTTAGTCTTTTAAACAGAGATTTTTTATGCCTTCCGTGTTGTTATGAACATTATCGTACGAAACTGGTGTAGACCAACCCACGTGATACTTTTAATTAAATTAAAAGGAATTAAAAGATTTTAATTATTTCTGCAACAATTAAACGTTTTCCTACTACTTTTATTACCATTATTATAAAAATATTTACATTTTATTTAAAAATTTGCTATTATTTTAAAATAGAACCTTTGCCATTTTCACTTATATATATGTGATTTTCTTGATCGAAGTTATATTATTATTATTATTATTATTATTATTATTGGGAATCAAATAAACACGAATTTATTTTTGTATGAAATAAATAACCAAATTTCTCGAAGGAATTAAAACAAAAATAAATAAAGGAAACGAGAGAAAGGAAAATCATTATCCCAACGCAAATAAATATTCATGTTGTAAAAATAATAATAATAATATTATTTAAATTTCATTTTTAGATAGTAAAACGAACGTTTCGTTTATTGGTTCATAAAAAACAATTTTTATGACAATTTTCTCTATCCTTTTCTTCTTTTAGAGATGTGATCATGCCATTCATAACATGCATCCCGTTCTCTTGAATTAAATTTGTATCTCCGATGCAGGATTTATATCTGGATTGTTCCAGCTATAAAAATGATTTCGCTTGGGATTTTGATACATAAATCCACTAAAAATTCTCGTGATGCTCAAGAAGCATGAATTAGGAAAAAATTCTTCTCTTACGGATCATTGAACGTCGATCAAAATTTCTCTCTTACTAAATTTTTAACTGGAAAATATATACAAATTAAATAACTGAAGTAAACAAAGTGCCATACAAAGGGAGCACGATGGACATCATGATGATGTCATCGTAACAAATATATTTATATAAATATATGTATCCATATATCTTTAAAGAATATATATTACGTGTAGGAGGTTTTATTTTTAAAACATTTTTATTTATATTTTTTAAAACAATACGAAAACTCTTCCATTTTTTATTTCGGTTCTTGCCCGTTTGGCATGCAAAAAATATGATACCGAAATTGAAAATGTAACGTTTAATATAATAAAATATATAAATAATAAAGAAAATTTTCCAAACTGAATTTAGCAGAAACGTTTATAATCGAGTAAAACTATATATAATAATTTATAAACCCAACTTGGATACATTTCTCCCTTAAATATATGAGTAATGTTTATTTACTATCAATGCTTTTCAGAGATTAAAATTTGTAAAAGAAAATTTAAAACTTTTATAAAAATTTCGTCTTTTTCGTTATATGCTTTATTTTACATGTAAAAAAAGAAAATTCGTATATTTTTTTTTTTAAAGAGGAAGTTGTTGGAGGCAACATACAATACATTATGACGAGTATTTAAGAGCGCAGTGTAGTTATTGTAACTATTTTAAGAGATTGTAAAGTGAATCCCAAGTAAAGCGGGCCTTCTGTTGTGATGTAAATACGGAACTTAGATGATAGAGGACGAAAGAGCATTAATTACCAGGCGAACTTTCACAGTAGTAGCAGTTAACGACGATAGCGGGGAAGATAAAGGACGACCTTATTGCACTATCAGGAACCAGTGAATATCAAAATGGGCCAATAGGACTAATGGATTATTTGGGCTCATCAGATTGCTAAAAGCAACCTCTTACACCATTCCAGAAAAGAAATTAATATGCAATTTGTTGGCATATTTTCTTTTTAGAATTTACGTCCACTCCAGTGGGATGTTAAATTGCTCTCGGAGTGTAAACTTTGTTACAAGTTTTAAATCACATCCGCCAGTTTTTAAGTCATCTGCTGATCATGAAGTAAACGCTATTCCATTTTCAGCTGGTTCGGTCCAATAACGACATCTCACTCCCCTCCCTCACTATGTATCAACTTCAAGTCCTTCACAGACAATCCCTCTTTGTGACACGAAAACCTCGATAACGTTCACCTCTTATAAATCTTCAAACTCTTCCTTTTAAACTTTTTTTCAGAAAACGTTTTCACTACTTCAATTCTCACAAAAAGCTCAGATCCTATTTAGAGTATATTTAGAACAGCAATGTTACATTTACTGCACCATTTTTTCTTCTTCTTTAATCCAGATTATCCCGCATTCGGAACTGAGCTAATAAAAATTAATTCCAATTATCTACTGTTCTCCATAAAAGACGTCTTGTTAGTTACGCATTTAAAAGAAAAGGAGGAGGAGGAGGAGGAAAGAAATACATGCTATAACGAGTACAGAAAGTCAAGCACAGAAGCACTTAATTGCTCTTATTAATTCTTGTTATAACGGAGGTAGTAAGCGTACACACACCCCCCATAAAACAAACTATACCACTTCAAACTTTAAACGAGGTAAGGTCAACAAGTAAAATATGATAGAACAAGACAATTTAACAGCAAACAAACGTAATAAAACTCCTCGATATAAAAACGTCATTGCCAATATTCCGTTTATATCATCATAAAACACTTTCTATTTATAAAAAAAAAAAAAAAAAATGACCAGCTTACCTACTGATGTAGAAAATTTTTACAATTTACTACATTTACACGAGTAAATTTCAATTGTTATTTACTACTACTGATTATTAAATAGATCTAAAACCATTCGGAGGGAATTTTTACAGTGTAACGTAATTAAAAATGTCGGATTAATTAAAAAAAGGGGGGTGTACAAAGACAAAATTTGAACGATTTCCCCACCCCCTTCCTCCTCTTAATTAGACCTATTTATTGTATGTAACGTGATTTAACATTGACCGAACAAAATTATCGATCAAACTTTAATTATTGATCAACGTTTCATAATTATTCAACCTGATAAAAATGGAAGATAATTTCTATTATCTGTCAAGAAAACGTAAAACTTTATTTAGAAGGTAAGAATTTTTACTTCAAACGGCGGGTTTAAAAAAAAAAAAACACGAAATTTTTAACCTTTCACAATGAATATATTTTCGTTTTTTTTAAATGTAACCTTTTTAAAACCTATAAAAATTTTTATCTAAATTATTTTTTCGATAATTGATTTATGAGATTTCCTGCCTAGTTTTAAATCTTTATTGTTTTATAAATTACAAAAATGTTTACTAATTAATTTATCCCATTAATTATCATCAGTCAGTTTTGTTCAAAAATGGAAACGTTGAACAATAACAGAAGCTATAATGCATTTTCAATATTCCATTTTTTTACCTTTTTCTTCTTCCCCTTGATAACTTTCTCAAAAAAAAAAAATCCCCTCTTCTACGAAATTGACTCGTTGCTTTTTTCCCCCACTGACCATAAACGACATTTGAATACTTCGAATTTTAATTATATCGCTCGCAATCGTACGAGTAATTTTTGTTTTTTTTTTTTTAAAAAAAAGGTTCATTTTATAATCCTAAATATTTACATAATTATAGGAACCGGAAAAAATACCCATCTTCTTCTTAATCTGACTTAATCTTTTGGATTTAAAATAATTTCTCCGGTAGAGGAAATTGCAGAATATCCTAGAAAATTGCAAATAAAACTCAACTGACAAGGATTTTTACAAAACAAAGTGCATTTATTAGGCTTTCTGATAGCAGAAAAGAAGTTAAGAGAAGGAAAACTTGTTTGCCGTATTTCTTTTCCTTATCTCTGATGTCCTGTATAAAAAGAATTTATTTTCTCTAAAGAATTCCGTTTGTTCCTCTAGAGACAACATTCACTTTAGTTCATTCCTAAATGACAAGAGAACTTCCAAATACACAAAAGAATCGCCGCCTTAATCGTAAAACTTCGGAATTAAGCCAGCGCTCATAAAATTTTATTCCAAAAATCCGGGATCTCTTTATAAACACGCAAATCCTCCTTTATACTGTTATATTAATAATAAGCAGCATTTCGCTTAGAAAATAATAATAATATTAAAAAAAAAGTAACGCGAACGCGCACATGTATATATATACACACACAAACACAGACACACAAAAAAAAAACCTGGAGTTAATAGTGTTGACCTGGACCTGGATGCACACTCTTAATGCTCGAAATAAAACCTAGCAGACTAGTTGAATGATTTATCCTTTTTATGTTTCACAACCAACAACTAGATATAAATACAAAAAATAAATCCGGATGATATACATCTAATAGGGACGTTACGCACCGGAGGGGGAAAAATGACATCTTTCTTCTATGACTTTTTTAGGTGTCGTTGGATGTACAAATAACCATCGCATTGCCAAAACAGATGAAGCTGTCAAAATGTCCCAAATGCCTGAGGAACATTTGGATTGCATTTTCTAAGGAAACTGTGGTGTTCAATATCGATTTCCATCGGCGTCAATTCCTTCGCATGCTTGACCCAAAAATCCTGCAGGAGATGAAAAAAATCAGCGATACAAAAAAAGAGAGAAAGAGAGTTTAAGATGTAGTTAAACAATGCGGTTAGTTATAAGTTAATATTAAAAAATCCCGATTAAATCTCATTAGACCCTCTTAATGAGACCATGATAAATCCCTTCCTTGTTTTTACACCCGCATCTCATCCATTTAGTCCTATTGAGACAACGTACTTAGTAAATGTCTGTTCGGCGTGGAAATTAAGCGATTTAGTTCAATAGACAGAAGTTTAAAGAAAAGAAAATTGTAAAAAAGGAAGAAAGAAAAAGATTGAGAGTAGCAAGCAGCAAGCTGGAAGCGGAGGAGACACTTGGCAACAGTATAGAATGAAAGTCGGTATTGCATCGATTACCGGGATGCAATCAATTTATTGACATCTTCTAACGTTTACGAAGGAACGGTGAAATCAGAACAGATGTCGTGGCTTTGCTTTATTCGCTCAGATTGGTCGTGCAGTAAATGAGCTACACTTAACAAAAGCGGTTAAGAAACCCACCTTGAAGATATACATAAACAATACTCCAGATCTCATCTTAACAGATTAGCGTGTTATAGTTATCAACGGAACAATTGTCGCTAACTACAATGGAGTCAACACTCCATCTAAAGGATCATTTATCCAATTCTATAGTGGTGATTGACCTGTAATGAATTGCAATCGATCGAGCGGAAATTATATCCCATCAAAATTTGGTAATTAGCAAATATTCTCCTTTTCCGCGATCAAAAATATACGCTTCGTAAAGGTATTATTGGATCAGCGGAATTCGAAACTTAATTTATCCATTCGATCCATTACAGGATTTACTAAATTTAAATGGAATTTCGGGAATTTATCACAACTAAGGGCGCTCCTTTTATCACAACAGGAGACAGCAATATAGTTAAACCTAGATTTATTTTCAACTTATAGAAAAATGCAGTTTATGACCAATCGTAAATCTTGACTTTTCAGTATTATTCTCTTATAAACAATTAATAAATCCGGGTCGGCAGTTTTTTAAAATCTGTTCAAAGTTTTTTTCTGTGGGAAAGAGAGTATCCAATTAAAGATTTGAGAAAAAATTGATATTCGGACTAGTGATATTTTCTCAATCGATAGAAAATAATTCTTTGGAATGCGTTTCCTTAATCCCTTAAGCTGGCTTTGGAGGTTCTGTTCAATATTCACTACACAAGAAAAAAAAAATCTCGGTGAATAGCGTGTCGTGTCTCGACTGTATTGGTAGGATATAGCTGCTACTCGTTAGTCTCCATTCTTCCACTGCTGGTCACATTTTTAAAATGAAAATTTTTTCCATTGTAAACATTCCAAAATCGATTAGAATACAAACTAACCGTACATTGGTATTACATTGATTTTTGCATGTTTAGCTTTTGGTATTTTCCCAAAAAGTTAAAAGTTCAAGTGCAACATTTTTCTTCTTTTTTTACTAGAAGTGTGATGCAGGTAACTGGTGTGGAATATTTTAAACTTAATTTTGATGCTTTAAAAACATGGGACAATTTTTTTTAATATCCATCAGAGATGATTTTTCTTTCCTTTATAAATATCACATAAAGTTTCTTACCAGAATTTTCTCAATTTATTCATTAAAAATATAAATTATGATAAAACTTTTAAATTTAAATTTTTTTTAATGAATAGAAAAATTTAATAGTTATTAATTTATAGACCTTTCTTTTTATTTTGTTTTGTAAGAAAAAAAAATTACTTAGAAAGTTATTTAGTTCAGTGGTTTCTAAATTATTAATGTGGCTTACAATTGCTGCCATTTTTCATTACTTGATGGAAAAAATAAACTATTGTGTTAAAAAAAAAAGGATTTTAACCCTTTAATTCTCAATGTAAAACATTAAGTTATTTTTTTGTTTGATTTGTAGCGAGATAAATTTTCATGTAAGATCTATTATAAAATAATTTGTAGTCTGAATTAAATTCTAGAAAATTTATTTATTCATTCAGTACTATTGTTAAAGAAAAATTACTAAACAAAACACTAATATATATAAGTAACAACTTACAAAATATACCAGTGATAATGTGCAAATGTATATTTATTATTATAGATGTGGATGAATTATGTATTAAAAGTATGAACAGAAATGAGAATTAAAGGATTAAAATGTGGCAAGAGATTTGAGAATGGGGATACCATCCATATGCACACACGAGTGAACTTTTGAAATATGGCAACTTTATTACAACCTGAGAACATCATCTGTCAATATATAAAAAAAAGAGAGAGAGAGAGAGTAGAGAGTAGAGAAATTATGGGAAAACTGTAAAAAATTATGAGCTCGTGTCAATTTAATGTAACATGGTGTTTAGACACATGAACCTTGCTTGTTTTTTTTCAGATACATGCTTGATTCATTTGAGGCTCAAATCTCAGGAGATTTCACACAATTCCAGGATACATGACAATTCTGGAAAACAGTGAAGACAAATCCTGGATTAGTTAAATCATAGCCAGGTAAACTTAGTTTTCTAAGTAGTCAATATATAAGGTGTTTAATTTCTGGATATGAAAATTCTAGGTGCCATGGCTGAAAATTTAGAGTTTAAATTTTTACTAAAATTCCTTAAACAGCCCTTCCAAACAGTAGATGCACCTATCTTTTTTTTTTCTTTTGGTATAAAATACAGAAAATGATTATCTAATACTAAACTTAATAAACATTTTAAGCTTTTTTTTTTCTTGTCATCATGTTAATTTTTGTTTTCCAATCTTCTTTCTTCAATTATTTTAAACATTCATTTAGTGACATATTCAAGAGATGCAATTTTTGACAATATTTTCATACAGAAATAAATACATATTTCTATTTTATGCAGAATTTTCTGGTTTATACTATATATATTTTTGGTTTGTTCTAATAATTGTTCTATATTACTAGACATTATCTTAAAAACTATTTTTTTAAAGCATGCACACACAGCAGAATAAACATACAGCTAATCTTAATGTCAAATTCAGAAACTGGAAGACCACAATTGAGGACCAGTATGCATGTTAAAGATAAAATTGACAAACTAATAAGTGTTTTAAAGAAATTTAGTATTGTCCTTGGTTCATCCAGGTACAACACTTTACAACAGAAGTTTTTTTTTTCCTTTAAAATAATAACACACAAATTAAAAGTCACTAAATAACCAAGTCTATACCAACCACAAAAAATAAAAACTAAATGCCTTATCTCACTTTGTGCAAAACATTTGTGACAACTGCACTGTGACTTCAAAAAATAAAACAAGAAAGTCATATATCCGTCAAACAATACACAGTAGGTTGGTTTTTTAACAGTCACTGACTGATCTTGCCGGAGAAACTTATTTCTTCCAAATTAAACTATTGATATTGAAAACCCACATAGGCTGAAATAACCTTTAGTAATTTAATGGAGTTACCATTAAATTATACTAAATTTATTAAGTTAGTATAGAAGCAATTTCCTACCATCAACTCACTCAAAAATGTAAAACGTCTACTTATAGGATACAAATCAAACACACAGATGGCATGTGAAGAGGAATTTTAGTCTGTTTGACATCTCTGGAAATTCAGGGCAAATCCAAGTATTCACCAACAGCAATATGTGGAATGCTGTATGGTTATTGACAATGCTAGGTCGTAGGGTCATAAACCTAGTATAGGTCCTTTTTCTAAATGCATACTGTTATTTTCTGGTAGGAGTGCCTCTTCCACCTCCACCTCCCCTTTCTCTACCCCGAGAATTTCCTCCTCTCTGAGGACCTGAATTATGTCCACCACGTTTGTGTGAGTTGGAAATGTAATCACTAAGAGAAGATGAATGACTTCCACTGTTGTTGTTGTAACGTGCATCACCTCCACCCCATCTGCGTCCTGGTCCCATTCCTGGTCCGGCACCACGTCCTCTTCCTCTTGGTGGTCCACCTCCTCTCCCTCGATTAGAATCTGCATCAGAATTATAATTACGTTCTGGACCGCTTCGACGAGGGACAGAAAAGTTCTGAATAGATCCCATCTGGTTTCTTAATTTCTGATCAATTTCTAATTTCTCCTGTCGTAACTTTTCTACTTCCTATAAATAGTAATAGTAATAATAACAATTTATTCTTTATCATCCTTAATTTTAAGCAAAACTTTTTATTACTAAAAATATTTGAATATTAATATTTAAGAATAATCATTCTGCATTCATCAAATATGATAAACTAAATCACCATTAAGATACCAAAATAAATACTAATTTTTTAAATAACTCAATTAAGAACATTCTTAATTTATGTAGTAGTTGAAATTAGGGGAATCAAATATACCAAGAATACTTCTTAAATTTAAAACTGAACATATATTTCTGTTCCATAATAAGAATTAGTTTAATTTATTATATAATTATAAATATAATATTAATAATAATAATATAATTTAATTAAATATTTATGCTTAGTTATTGTCAAAGAAAAATACATAAAGGTTCCAGAAAGGAATCAATCACCATAAAAAAGTTTTATTAATACAAATCTATCATTTATATAATGACAGATTTTTACTTATGATACAAGACAATGCAAAAGTAGTCATCTGTTATTATATTTTGTTTTTGTTACAAAGTTACATGACATTTTGTTACAAAGTTATATAATTTATACTTCTGTTTTTTTTTTAATTCTTAATTCATGAAGATGCATGACAAATCTTTCCAACCTTCTACTGTTAGAGCAATTTTAATACACACTATTTAATAAATAATGTTTAAAAATGGATGATTACAGTAGAGCATCGTTTATCCGAATCAATTGGGGACTGGGGTTGTTCGGATAACCGATTATGTACGAAAAAATATATTAACCTATCCCATGTTGAAAATTTTCTCCGTTGTGTGTCGCCTCGTGTTGAATTTTTCTCCATTGCATGTCACTTTGTGTTGAATTTTCATTGATTTTAAGCCTAACGAAAATTTTTATAATAATAATTGAGGCTATTGTATCATTAAAAATTATTTCTTTCCTTTGTACAAACAAAATAAATACATTGAAAAATACAAAAACAAAAAAAAATTATACTTTAGAAGTTAATCTAGTATCAAAAACATCCAATTCAGCACGACACAGTCCGACTGGAAAGTTTTCGGTTGACCAGTTTTCGGATAAACGATGCTCTACTGTGCTTTTGAAATCACCCACACATGCACAGTGAAATATTTCAATATCATCTCAAAACTTCTAAAACTCATTAATTTTATACAAGAAAATATTGAAACTGAACTCTTAATGAATCAAATATGAATAAACAAATTAAGTTTTCTAATCATTTCTTGAAAAATAATTGAATAAAATCACATTTAAGTAAGATGTATAATAGTGAAACTAAACTATTCTATTTCTGATGAACAATTATTTATTGTGACAATTAAAAATTGCAGCCTGGCATTGTGACTATCTTTTGATTGAAAAAAATTCATGTAACTTCCAGTCCAGAGCAGAAGTTCACGTATAGTTAATCAGGTCTTCGGCCCTTAAAATTTCCGTATCTTCTCTGGTTTTCGGCAGTATCTTGCCCCTGTACATCATACGTCTCCTGATAACAATCAAGACATGCTGGTCATTTATCTAACTCTGTTCTCGAGAAAATTTTGAATTGAAATCACATGACTTCCAGTCCAGACCAGAAAGTTCATATACAGTTAATCAGTGTCTGTGTGCCGTAAATTTTCCATATTTGGTCTTGATTTTCATCTATCTAATTCTGTTCTCAAGATTAACAAAGGACAGACAGGCAACAATGGAAATGTATAGGTCTGCAATTTAAAAATTAGAGCACAATATTTTTCCTTACCATATAACTTACATTTCTAGTATCAAATCTTTCATTTAGTTAATATTCATATTTTCACATTAAAGACAACTATAATATTGTAAGATAATTATAATAGAGAAAATGCTGAAATAAAACACATTATTATTATTATGTTGGGTTAAGTGAGATATACTCGGTTAACACCGGTGGCTGTGTACTATGCCGGACCAGAGTCAAGGCATAGTAACCATTATTATTATTATTATTATTATTATGTTGGGTTAAGCTAGATATACTCGGTTAACACCGGTGGCTAAGTACTATGCCGGACCAAAGTCAAGGCATAGTATTATTATTATTATGTTGGGTTAAGTGAGATATACTCGGTTAACACCGGTGGCTGTGTACTATGCCGGACCAAAGTCAAGGCATAGTAACCAAAACAGAAATTAAAGAAGTGTATCAGTGTGTGTGTCTGTATTCAGGAATTTTCTCACAATATGACATGTATTCAATATAGTGGCCTTCTGTAGTGTGATGTATGTGTTTCTATTCAATTCTAATGTGCCCAGGCTTTTGTGTAGTGTGTGTGGTATGACACCTGTAGAGGAGAGAACAACAGGTACAATAAGCACCCTATCCATCCTCCACAGATGCCTTATTTCCTGGGCGAGTTCTGTGTACTTGCTAATTTTTTCAGTGCATGCGTTTTGTATATTGTGAGTGTTTGGAATGGATATGTCTATAATGTATGTGATTTTATTGTGTTTGTCAATGAGTGTGATGTCTGGGTCAATGAGTGTGATTATTATTATTGTCAATGAGTGTGATTATTATTATTATTATTATAAATACAATATGCAATGTTTTCATGATTCAATATACTCATTAGCAATTTTATAATTGGGATTTGGAAAAAACAATTGTATTATCACATTGACAAACGTTCAGCTACTTTATTAAAAACAGAAGGAAAATAAATTAATTTCCTTTGTAGACCATCACAACTTATTCATATTTTCTCAATTTTTAATTTTTTCTTACTGATTACTATATGCAGATACAGTATTTTTTAAGTTTATCTACAACTACTAAAAAATTATTATAAACTTATAATTTAATATTAAAATTAATTATAAATATTTTATATCATAATTCGGCAGTTGTTGTTCTTTATATGTAACGGGTTAGTTGTTGTTTATTTATATATAATATTGCTTCAAAAAAAAAAAAAAAAAAGAAAGAAAAGAAAAACAAATATACAGCCTATTTTAGATTAAATAATTCTTGAAAAAGCTGTCATTGTAATTCAATTTAAAATAATATATATATAATTTTATTCTGAATATGAAAAAAGAAAATAATTTTAACTGTATATAACTGTGTACAAACTCATTTTCTAAGAAAGAAAATATATATAAATCAACAATCTGAAGAAACATATTTTATAACTAAGGAATAAATATTTATCCTTTGAGAACAGAAAATTTATGACAAGTCATTATTAAAACTTTTTTAACACGCACAGCTATTTTCAATTAAAAATAATTCATGTTAACAATGTGATGAAAATTATTATTATTTTTTGACTATTTTAGAAATATAAAAGTTGATTTTATATTATTCTCAAAGGGATATATCAAATAAAATAAAAATATATTCTTCTGAAAGTAATCTGGGTGTCTATCTAACAATACTTTAGTAAACTTAACAAAAAATTTCTAGAATTTTGGGAATATATTAGGTCGTTAAAAGACAAGAAACTTTTTTATTTACATCAAGATTTAGTATTATATATTATACATAAAATTCAAGGAAATTGCAAAAATTCTGAACGAATAGTACGGATTTTTCAATTTTCTAAAAAGATATGAAAAATTAAAATATTAACTAATAATTTCTACATATAAAGTACAAACCTGTTACAGAATATAAATAAGTCCTGAATATTAATGAATTGATATCAGTATTCATTTTTCTTGATTTATTTGCATTTTATGATAATTTTCTTCTCCATTTTGTGCATTGTAATAATATATGAATTCTTATTGCATATTTTAGTTTAAAATATTACCCTGGATTTTTTTTTGGTTGAAAGAAAAAAATTCCCCTAATAAATTTTTCATATAATGAAAAATTACAAATCAAAAATATATATCACTCATACAATACATGTCAAATCTAACTTTATTAAATAAAGATGCCAATATCACTTTTTTCCCTCCTACACGAAAATCTAAATTCAACAAAATATATTTAAGAAAATAAAAACTTGCAAAACAAGGAGAATAATTTAAAATGGATAGCAACAACCAATAATAAAACTTATCATGCAACATTAAGATAATATAAAGTACAAAGTTCTATACTAATTACATATACAATGATTGATAAATATATTAAATTTTAATGAAAAAGGAACATAAAATTTCAGAATATGATTTTACAATATAATTTAATGTGAAATAAATAAAATTACAAATACACTCAAGTTCTGTTTTTACACAGTAGATGCATTCCTGAAAAATGTGAATCCACGTCAAACAAAATGTGTAAAAAAGATACTGTTTATATGGAAGAATGGAACTTAGACCTTAAAACCAAGAAAAATAAGACAATTATAAAAATTACACCTATATTTATCCTTGAACCAGTCTACATTGAAGGAGCTAATTCTAATTTACCAGTGACTTGTTCTGTAATGACCCAAACACTTGGCATAACCGAACAATAACTTGAGTCAACAACTTTAATACAAGATGAAATGTCTCCACATATCAAACACTGTATACAGAAATTTCTACAACATTTTACTGATAAAGTGACTAGTCATGTATTTCCTAGCTGCCTAGTAACCTTGTTCTCTGAATCTTAATCTGTTTGATTTTTGGTTATGGGTACACTTAAAATGTGTGGTTTATCAACACTTTTTAATGGGGAGCACACAGAACAGTATCCTCTGCATCGCTAAGGTCTTTGTATAACATGAGTGTCTTCAGTAGTGGATTAAGACTTTTGGGACTCCTAGATATAAGACTGAGAGCCTATCTACATAATTTTACCATCATAAATAATAATGTTTAATTGTAACTATAGAATTATGATATATAATTGCAATGAGTAAAGTTGCTTAATTTTTTTTCTTCTTATTTCAGGGTTTCAAGACCATGCCCTAGGCATGCACCTCATGTATCTACTGGAAATCTGGCACTGAGTGTCTTGTATAATACAAATAAAATGTTCATTACTAGTAGCACTCAGTGTCATAATTTTAGTATCAACTACTTTTTTATAGAAATGTCTTCTGCATGTTCTGAAATGTCATCATACCAGATTTGGTTGCATTTGGACTGCTAAATCTCTCTAGAAAGCATTGAACAGAGGTACATTAATTACAATTGCCCAGTAAGTTGTATATACCTTTGATATGCCAAAGAGCTTAAAAGAATTAAAAACATTTTTCATATTGTTTGACAACCTTGGGTTCTCCAATAAAGCAGAATACATCATCAGAAACTTAACTATTTAAGATCAAAAATACTAAAATATATATATATATACACATACACACATATACACAGAGTGTTTTTTTTTTTAAACTGACAGTACTCAGAGACATCTGTAGAGCAAACTAACAGCCGGACTGTCGCCAAATTTGGGAAAGTGACTAAGGACGACATGGGAAAGAGATTCCGTGAAGGAAAAAAGTAGTAGCCAAATTTGCTGGTAGGGGTGGATTTGGCACTGATGTAGCAAAACAGTTAAGAATTTGCATAACGTGCTGGTAACACCTCAAATTCCAAATTCATAATGATGTGGTCGACAGCAACGCCACCTAATTTGAGCTTAAAAGACAAGGACAAAAGTCCAAAGTGCATTCTGTACATCAGCAGAGTTCAACATTCATCTTTTGTTACCTCAGCATGTGTTGCTTGTGAAACTATTATCTTAACCAATCGAGCACATCGCATGCTCTTCTTGAATTTAGAACCTATAACAACCTGCAAAGAGGTCCTCTATCAATTAATGCATTGAAAGACTTGATAAAGGAATTTGGGGAGACAGGATCCTCAGCAGGTAGAGGGCAGAAACCGGTGTTCGCACAGACAATGATGTTGCAACTGCACTCGTTGAAGATTCACAGGGGACTGTTACTGGTAGTAGCAGTGCCCGAGAAGTGGCATGACAATTGGAAATGACGCCTTTGACGGTATGGTAAGTTCTGCGAAAAGTTCTCAAGTTCTATCCGTACAAGATAAGCCGCCTGCAAGAATTAAAACCAAACAACCATGCTACACGATTGACATCTGCTCTGACATTTCTTGCCAAGATGGAGGTAGACGATGCTTAGCCATGGATAGTTCTCTGGGGAGATGAGACCCATTTTTACCTAAATGGGGATGTGAACACTCAAAATTGTTGCATTTGGGCATCAGAACACCCTGAGGAGGTTGTACAAATCCCATTGCATTCACTGAAACTCACTGTTTGGTGTGGCTTTACAGCAGATTTCATCATCGGACCATTCTTTTTTGAGAACATCACTCAAACAGAACCACAGACCTGTACTGTTACTAAGGAAAGGTATCGTGATATGCTGACTAGTTTTGTCATTCCACAACTTCAGCAACAACAATGCCTGGATGAGACATTCCTTATGCAGGATGGAGCACCACCACACATTGATCTCATGACGCGGAATGTGTTGCGCCAGCACTTCACTGAAGAAAGGGTCGTCAGTCGTTTTTTCCACTTGCATGGCCGCCTCACTCCCCGGATCTAACTCCATGTGACTTTTTCCTGTGGGGTTACTTAAAGTCCAAGGTCTATCTTGGTGGTGTTCCGAACTTGATGACCTTGAAGGACAACATTTCTAGAACTGTGATGAACATTCCTACAGACATGTTACGTTTGGCCATAGAGAACACAGTGTTCAGGATGCAATGTGTTGTCCAGCAGGACGATGGTCAGATTGAAGGAGGGAGAAAGTTATTTGCTGATTAATTAAACTTTCATTATTGCACTGAAACCTGTCTGATTATTCATTCGTGCGTTTGTTAATTGCAGCTGGGTTTTATGCAAATTCTTAGCTGTTTCGCTACAACAGTACCAAATCCACCCCTACTAGCAAATTTGGGTACTACTGTTTTTTTCTTTGCGGAATCTCTTTCCCATGTCGTCCTTAGTCACTTTCCCAAATGTGGCAACAGTCTGGCTGTTAGATTGCTCTACAAGATGTCTCTGAGTACCGTCAGTTAAAAAAAAAAAACACTCTGTATATATTAAAAAAATTTAAAATGTTTACCTTCCATTTTAGTTAACAAACTAACCAAAAACAAAATGCTGTATAAGACATTCTATCATATCAATTCCAGAGTTTCATTAAATTTGCAAATACGGATTCACAAAATGATGATAAATCAATTAAGACATAGGATGGAAAAAAACTTTCATTCAACTTTATGAAGAATTATTCATACTAAGACATTTAATAAATCATCTATGACACTAAGACTTGACTGCAAGATAAAAACATTTTATCAGCCAAAAGAAAAATTTTAAATCAGCTAATTATAGAAGATTGAGAGAAAAACAAGGAAAAAATGAAGCACCAAGAATTCTGAAATTATAAATGTAGAATATATTACTGAGAAGTTAACATAACTGAATAAATTAAATGTGGAGTTGAATGATTGAAGTCAGTATTAATATAAACATCTTTCATTCTTGTTAGCAACAAGAATTTATAATTATCAAAAAAGTTAATGCTTTTTATTAATTATCACAATTATCATCATGAATAAAATATAAAATACCTAGAAAAAATTTAATCAAACTTATTTTTGTTTATTCAATATTTGTTACGAAGCAAATTGTAAACTGCATATACAGTAGGAATTTGCTTAATCTAATCACCAATATTGTTATCATCAGTTACCAGTACTTAACCAGTCTTAATCAGTACTTTAAATACTAAACATTTATCATTTTACTTGTTATTTGCTTGAAGTGCAATAAGTTAATTCAAGTAAGAAATGCCAGCAATTTAATATTAATAAATATTCAAGTTATGCATTTTTTAATTGTTTTAACATATACTTTTACTTCCAGAATAAATAAAACCCGAATTTCTACTAATTGTAGTCTCATTCTCATTAACTTATACTACTTAATGCTATTTGATTATCATCATATCAGAGTAAGCTAGTCCAAAATGACTACAATAAACTGATTATATTGTATATGCATTATCTATTAACAATTTCATTAAATAATATAACTTTAATTTTTTCATATTTTTTAAAAACTTTCTATAAAATTTATTAGTATATTATTAATAATTCTATGATAAATCTATTTCTGTTTCCAGAGGCAGTGCGTAAGAAATTATTTGTTTTAAATGTTCTACCTTAAATGTTATTAATGATTCCGATTAAGAATTTTATTAATTCAATTTACTATATTAGTGCTTATTAATTGCTCAAACTTTTCAAACTGCATTATTAATGCTCAAACTTAAAAATATTTCTCGAGAAAATATTAAAAATAAATAATTGAATCTAAGTTAAATTCAACTTTAATATATTAAGAAGGAAAATGATTTTGGGATCAAAGTCATATCCTTTAAAAATATCCCACCAAAAGGAAAAATATTCTTCTCAGTAAGAAGAGAATCATTTTGATGATATAAAAACAGTTGTTAGCAGTACTCCAGAACAAATCATTTTATAAATTATTAGTTTATGATAATTATTTTACATACATTTAATTTCTAATTAAAATCACATTAATTATAATATACCAATCGATTTACTACAACATTTTTTGGTTGTGGTGTGTACAATAAAATAATACAGTACTTTCTATCTGTGCATTAAACTCTTAGTTATTCAATTGGCAAGTGTCCAATTTTGTGCCTGAAAAATGACAACTATAAATAAATTTCTACTTATCAAAATACTTTTACATTAAACAGACAATATATGATTTATAAAGTGTATATCTTCTGTAAATTTTATTTTATATACGTATAATAAAGTTTGTTCTTAAATCATTTTTCATGTATATATTAAAATCTTCGAATGCAAATAGCTGCATTAAAAAAAGTTTTAAAATAAAATTTAATCTCGGAGAGTTATTTTCATATGTATTAAAATTTGACTAGTCTATCAAACTTATCTGAAAAAAATTTTAATTTGCATCTTTTCTAAATTCAAATTAGTCCTTTCTCGAAAATTAAAATGCTATAAAAATTCAGCTTTAAGATATGAATTTTAGATTATAACGATGATTAGAACTCAATGCTTAGTTTATATTTATCAAAAGAAAACTTTTTATATGTCTAAATTCCAAATTTCTAACGTAAAACTTAGAAAAAATTTTAAAAAGAATGTTTATCAAATTCAACTTTTGCTTACAGCTCAATAACTTTTCATTACAGTGTAATCAGTGAATAGTCAAAAAGCATTGTCTTATAAGAAAAATAAAAGTGTAATGTAATATTTGATTAATATACATAAAATATTCCTGTATAGAATATTCATAGTAATCATTTTTGGGTTGCAATTTTAAAATTGCAGACCTATAAATTCCCACTGGCATTGTCTGTCTGGTCTTCTTTAATCTCAAGAATAAAGTTGGATAGATGAAAGTCGAGACGAGAAATGGAAATCTTAGCCCAATTAACTATATACAAACTTTTGGTTTAGACGGGAAGTCATGTTATTTCAATTCAAAAATTTTCTCCAGAACAAAGTTAGATGACCAGCATGAGTCTTGTTAACAGGAAAAGTATGATGTACAGGGGCAAGACACTACTAAAATCAAGAGCATCGTGCATTGAGATCTAAAAAATTGCAGCCTGGCATTGTGTTGATGTCACAATAAAACAATAAATAATTGCTTGTTTATTAGATAAAAAGATAAAAAGAAAAAAACATTATAATATTTAGTTTTATTCAATGAAACTGCATGTAGGAATTAATGCTTTTAAAATGTCCACAGAAATGTAATAGTATCTACTGATATAATAATAATAATAATTAGTATCTGAATGTAAAATAAATGGGTGATTTTTATTTCCAAATAAATATTTATCTGTTAGATCTAACTAATAAGTTCTTTTGATCTACATCACTAATTTAAACTCTCCTCTATACAATGCAGATACAATTACTCAAGTTTTGTCTTGATGATATCGATAATGAAAATTTAATTTATTATATATTTTTTACTCAAGTAAACATTTGTCAATATTTATTAAAAATTAAAATAATAGCTGCATAATTAGTTATCTGGTATAACAAATAAGTTGATCATTACTAATTTCACACGCTACTTGTTGGGCAAGAAGTACGCAAATCTAAAACATTGGAATTACGTACTGCAGCATTAAATAAACTGGGATGAAAATACTAAATTAAAAATTTATCGTAAAAAAAGTTTCAAAGTTTAAGTTTTTAATAAACGCGATCAAAATCAGTGACCCCAACATCATGCTGTCCTCTCATTACACAAATGCAAAACTCATCACATAAAAAAAGGAATGCTGAAAGGGGATAATTTTGCATTCTGAAATCAAACATCACTTAGGTCATAAATAATGCAGAGTCAATAAATATTTAGAATCCAATAGACCAAACTCACAGAATTTGCATAAATAGAAATTAAGCAGTAAATGCTTGGCATGTTCAAAAAGTTCTGATCATGGACTATTTCAAAACTATTCTACATTACTTCACAACAGTATGATTTTTAGATACAGGCTACCAAAATTCACGAAAACCATTAAAGCATTTGTCCCAATATTAGGTGGAAAGTCCAGACTACAGCGTGCAGCATTGCTTGGAGGATCTAGAATACCCAGCACATAGTTTGACTATTATTTATTTGAATTATTAAAGAAACAAATTTCTGGGACAAGGCCTCATCAATGATAAAGCAAATAATGTAATATGAACATGGTTCCATGAACAAAACTGGAAATATATGGACAAGATTTGTTTCAACACTATGGGAGGAAACATAAGCTGAATCAATATGATTAATATGTGAAAGTGTATACCTAAAGCACAACATGTAAACAGTGGGAGAGTCAGAGTTTTCAAGTAGCCCTTGATCAGAACTCGCTTTTTTTGCATACCAAGATTGCATATTTCCACATCTTAAAGCTCTTTTTGACTAATCGTACATGTTATCCCAATATTTACATATTTAT
Source organism: Centruroides vittatus (assembly GCF_030686945.1). Classification (NCBI taxonomy): domain Eukaryota; kingdom Metazoa; phylum Arthropoda; class Arachnida; order Scorpiones; family Buthidae; genus Centruroides; species Centruroides vittatus. The sequence goes on from NW_027120671.1 coordinate 840,341, forward strand.
TTGAAGTTATATACATTAGACATACAGAACAAAAACAAATTCAAAAGCAATATACACACAGCAATGAAAATAATACACCATTAAAACTTCATATAGCAAATCTCAATATAATACATAAAAAACAAATAATACTAAATAGCCATAGAATTAGAAGCTCCATGGTAGATATTTTTATAACCTTTGTCAGGATTACATTACAAAATTGCATCAAATGAGGCATTAACTTGGAAAACCTTCTAGGAAATTGTTCACAACTGCCACAAGATCAAAATCAAACAAAAGATTAGAATGCATAATCATATTAAAGGACAATGCTTGCAGAAGATACATGTAGAAAATGTCATATCATGCTTAAAACATACAATATATATCAGAATGATAGATCTTAGTGTAAATACTACTGACAGAAAGTTTAAGACCAGCCATGTTTCATAAAATAACAAGCTTGGTCAAGCTGATCAGATAGCACGCTCCACAAAAGCGAATCAAATATTAATTTTGTTTAAAATAAATTTTATAAATTCTTGGAATCAAGCAAGTAGTAGTTGTGCATGAGTGTGGACATGTGCAATAAATGGATTGAACGGAACATAACACATTGTGGTGTTGTTGTCTTTTAACAAGATAACAATTCTAAGCATATATACAACCTATGTAAGTAGTATTTACAACAGAAATAAGCAGTAAGTATGCTGAAACTCGTGAAATGGACACTACAGTCACTTGACTTGTCTCTTCATTTGCTTATTTAGGACTTGTGTCTTTTGTCAAATTTGTCTATCCACAAACAATGTCAATGGGCACAATGCCCATTGACATTGTTTGTGGATAGACAAATTTGACATTATGTACATTACTACATTACGCATTATATGGGTTGTTTAGATGCACATCACAATGATGTGCATCTAAACAACCCATATGGCATAGCATCTTTTCTGCTTACCTCAAACTGTTGGAGCACATGCCACAAGTTTGTATGGCTGTGATTAAAGTTCATGGCAGATACTTTGATGAAAGCATCATGTAATAATTTTTACATTAAATTCTTGTACCTGGTTGCTGATGACATTGCAAAAAACCTGAACTAATCATAATAAATATAATTACCCAAGTTACCAAATATTTTATTGATAATCTTAAATATTGGACTGAATCACAAGTACAGTAACTCAGAAACAAATACCTTTTTTCTAAGCATTGTTTACATCTACAGCATAATACACCAGTCAGCTCAAGTGCTTACTTTTTTAATTACATAATGATTTTTAGTAACAATTTTCATAATGGTTTTAGATTGTTTTTTAAAAAGTTAAATTATTGGTGTAAATCAAAATAAACTTCTAGGAGAACATTTAAGGCAAGTAACATTATAGTATAAGAATTTGAAAAATGTAATATTGCAGTTATAGCAACAAATGTATATAGTGGGAATGGCAGTGAAGCCATAAATGTCAATACTGATTCAAAAAATTCAAGGATGAGGGTTTCAATCTTAAAGATGAGACATGCTCTTGATGACCTTTTGGCTTAAAAAATGTTGAAATTGATGCAGTAGCAGAATACTGACCCAAAAATATCTACATGAAAAATTACAGAAAAACTTGGAGAGTCTCAATCAATAGCAGGTTAGGTAGTTGCACCAACTATGAAAGATAAACAAGCGCCTTGGGCCAATTGGAGCTAAAGTAAAAAGCTAATAGGATGAATTTTGTCAGAAATCCTCATTCAATGAATGGATAATACTGTCTGTTCTTGCTATGTTCTTGTCAAGAAACAAGGTTCAAAGAAGTATTAATGATATTGTTTTGAAAAGGAAAAGTACAAGATTGTTATTAAAGTGGCAATTTAGCAACTGACGCTAAATCCAAAATAAGAAACAGGAAAGAAAGTACAGATAATGATATAGATTTTTTCAATTTTTTGTATAAATGCTACAATGTAAATATGTACATTTATTAAAAACAAATTAGTAATACTAAACACTGTTTTTTAGTTATTGTTACATTTTTCATAACTCAGAACTTTTAGTAACCCCATATCATACTGGTAGTAATTTAAGAAAAAGAGCATTTGTACTAAGTAAATGTAGAAGTTAAAAAATATTTCTATTTAAGTCAAAGATATGAAATCTGAACTAAGATTTAAGAGCAGTATTTTTATATAATGTCTTCCACAGAATTGTATTTAACAAATTAATACATGTTACATAAATTTTATAAAATTGAAATAATTTATGAAATGAAAAAAAAATCTTAAAACTGAAAATAATAAAAGTAACAATAATTCAAAGTCTGATTCAAACAAGTATCCCTTATACAACATGGTTTCGTTCTGACACAGTTTTGGAAATCTGCCGTACAAAATTTCACAATTTTTAAGTGTTATTCAATATTTTTTTAAATTCAAGCAAGCACACGTCTCAAATTTGCCCATAGATTTTAGAATATTGAAATTTTCAAATCATTTTGTGCTTTTTGTCAGATTTACTTTAACGAAAACTGATAGCACAAGTTTTTTTCTTCCTTGTCCTAACTTTCCTATCAACCAAGTGTCCGTCATTGCTTTCAGACTTTAGCACTTAAGACTGTCACAGTCTTAAGTGCTAAAGTGCTAAAGTCTGAAAGCAGTGTTTCTTTTTATAGGTTAATCTTTGTATTTAGTAAAGTTTATTTAAACATTTTTAGGTAAGTGTTATTAAACTTTTTTTTAACTATAGGCAAGCAATCGTTCCTAAAACGACGAATGAAATACGATGGTATCTCAGTACTCAAACACAAATTTTAGAAAAAGTTGCTTGGTACTCAACTGAACAAATGCAACCTGCTATAAAAATTTTTTGATTAATAACATATTTTTATTTTGTCATCCATAAACACTTTATATGATAAAAATAAAAAAATGTTGCCGATACAAAAACAACAGAAAAGCCGAGATGATTATGATACTTTGTAAAAAAGAAAATGCTCTCATTTAACTAAAATTAATATTAACATGTAATACAATACTTTTAATTGTGATTGCTAATTAATTATTGACTGTAAATGAATTATCGATTGCTTTAATAGACATATTTCTCTTAGTAACAAAAAAGAATAGTACACTTTTTCTAACTTCTGGAATGCAACCCTATGTTTTGCATTAATCCTTGTTTCATATAGCATGGATTAGAATGGCCTTGTTTCGTATAGCATAACACGACACCTTTTCTGAATGTATCTACCATGTTATACGAGGTTACCTGTATTTTAAAGATTGTCAACAAAAATTATAATTTTTATAAATTCTATTCCCCATTTGAAAAAGTATTCTTTTTGTTTAAGCATTATAAAATACTTAAAAAGGTGCATGATATTTCTAGCACTTGAAGATGTATTTTAGTCAAAATTATATATGCATGTATTAAAAATGATAATTAATCATGCATTAGAGTATTTTCAACATGCTTAAAATAATTCAAAAATATTACAATCATTTCTGTAATCAATAGAAAATTCATAAACTTTTTACAATTATTTAAATATTTTTAAGTTTTATTACAGGAAAATAATCACTTATTGATTAAAATGCAGCACATTAAAATTTAATTATTAGGTAGTTAAATTATTAATTAGTTAAATATTTCAGTCTTAAATAATAATAAATATAAAATATGAATTCTATGTTTTACTGTATTCACATTCTGATAAATAATGAATAACAAAATTATGTAAGATATTTGCGAGTTTGCGGATAGCGTAACTGGCAACATATCTGCACGATATTTGCGAGTTTGCGGATAGCGTAACTGGCAACATATCTGCACGATATTTGCGAGTTTGAATTACTATTTATTCTTTAAAAATCCTGATAAAATTATTATAATTTAGAGTATTTTAGTGCAGCCTGTATTCCATATACAAGCATCCCTTGTAGTTACATTCCAAAAAAGTGCCATATTACGCAAATCTATGCTATATGAAACAAAAATCAAATGCAAAACATAGAATTACATTCCAGAAGTTAACAAAAGTATACTATTCTTTTTTTGTTACTAAATGAAATATGTTTATTAAAGCAATCAATAATTAATTTACAATCACAATTAAAAGTTTTATGTATTATTATTAATTTTAATTAAATGAAGGCATTTTCTTTTTACAAAGTATTGTCATCATCATAGCTTTTTTGTTGATCTTGATTAGAAGTATCAGCAATATTTGCAATTTTTTAAAAATTTTTATCATAAAATATTATCTAAAAATATTTAAAATAAACTATCTAAAAATATTTAAATAAACTTTACTAAATACAAAGATTAATATATAAAAAAGAAAAGCAACGACGACAACATCTGGTTGATAGGAGAGTAAGGACAAGGAAAAAAATAATTATACTATCAGTTTTCATTAAAGTATACCTGATGAAAAGAACAAAATAATTTGAAAATTTCAATATTCTAAAATCTATGGGCAAATTTGAGACAACACACATACTTACTTCAATAAAAAAAAAAATATTGAATAACATTGTGAAATTTTGTACTTCAGATTTCCAAAACCATGTTAGGGCAAAACCAGAAGTCGTGTTGTACAGAGGATATCCCCAATTTTCGAACTGTGTTAGAGTGAAACCATGTAAAAGTACCATGTTGTACAAGGATACCTGTACTTCATTTTCAAAAATGGAAAATTACAAGATTGTGATTAAGTCATCAACATCAATAATATAGAATGCAGCAAACAAACAAAACATCTATAAATAGAAATTTCAAGTATTGTTTTTATTCTGTAAACAAAGCATACTATAGTGCATAATACTGTATATCTCATATAAACACCAATAGAAATTATAATCTGTGACATTTAAAAAATTTTATTGATGATTTGCGATTGAGATTCTACAAGATTTTCTATTTTTAATTGTTTCCATTTGATATAAGTAGCCATATATAATAAAATAAAAATAATAATGCTAGTGGAAACAAGATAGTGATTACATATAAATATTTGTAGTAAATAAAGTATAATAAATTATATAAAAATTCATCAGTAAAACTTTTATAAATTCTCTTATTCAGAATTCTCACTGATGAATAACTAATTACTGCAAAATTTATTACATAATATACACTTTTTCTTCATTACTTTTTAAAACGCATTTTATGCAATGATCGAATACAATTTCATATAAACAAAATTTTTTAAAATTCTTTAAATTAATACTCAATTATAATTTTTCTTTTATTGCATACAACAAAGAAAATTGTTAATTGCAATAATTTATTTTTAAATTATTTTTGTTTAAAATATTAAAAATAAAATCAAACTTGAAAGATAATAATCCAGGACATTAAGGTTCATTAAAACAACAAGCGTAGACTATACAAAATGGTGTCTTCACTCGTTCTTTTTCGCACTGGGAACTTCTAAAACGGACAAGTGAAGATGCTGTTTTTGATAGTCTACATTTGTTATATTAATAAAAATCAAACTTATTTAAAATATGTTTAAACTCTAATATTAATTATTCAGGTTTTTCATCATCTATTATAATATATTTATTTAAATATTATGTTTTATAATTATAAATACATAAAATCATATTTTTAAAAATAATTAACATTTAAACTCAATTTTTATAAATAATTATCAGCTTTATTTTTATACAAAACAAGTCAAGAAAAATAATAGGAAACTAACTTCATATTCAGAGAAATAGTCACATATATATGCAAAACTCTATAGTAAGTATACTTTTTGATCAGAAGAACTTTAAATTTTTTATTGTACAGTAACCGCTTTCATAATAGTAACATTTTCAAAATTTAAATAAATTACTTTAGAAATTTTTTTCTTTTAAAACCAATTCTGTATGTAACTTTATTCATTAAAAGCATTCGTCATAAGAATTTTCAAATCAAAAAAGTCAATTCATAAATTAAGGGGGGAAATACATAAAAAATATAACCATAACTTTTCGGGAGTTAAATTAAACCATTGTTAAAACTAAAACCTTGTACTCAGCTTATTAAATTTAAAACAAACAATTAAATAGTTCAATGAATGCTTTGAAAAGTCTTTGCTTTAAACATTAGGCTACTTATTCCAAATTTTTGTAACAAAATATTGTATATAATAATGTACAAAAGTAACTCATCTTATAATTGATAACATTATACTGTTTTTTAAAACAATATTGGATTATATATAAAATAGTGATATAAAAAAGTGCAACATTCATTCACATGTATATGAAATGTTTTTATGAGAATGGGGACGAGAATTTAAGACAAACCATATATTTTAGATAATTTTTAAAATACATTGCAAAAAAGTCATCTGTATATACTTTGCAATGAAAGCAACAAAACTGTCAACGTTGTTTCATACACAGACAGTCCAAAATGTTAAATTTACATACAGTAGAGCATCGTTTATCCGAATCAATTGGGGACTGGGGTCGTTCGGATAACTTATTTTTCGGATAACCGATTATGTACAAAAAAATACATTAACTATCCGCGTTGAAATTTTTCTCTGTTGCGTGTCGCTTCGCATTGAATTTTTGTTGATTTTAAGCCTAACAAAAATTTTTATAATAATAATAATCGTGGCTGTTGTATTGTTAAAAATTATTTCTTTATTTTGTACAAACAAAATAAATATGTTGAAAAATATAGAAACAAAAAAACTTATACTTTAGAAGTTAATCTAGTATCAAAAACGTTCGATTCGGCACGACACAGTCCGACTGGAAAGCTTTCGGTTGATCGGCTTTCGGATAAACCATGCTCTACTTTATTTTCATATTTCAGTGAATCGTTGAATTATATTTATTTTTTATAAATAATTAAAAAACAACTGAAACAAAACAAAGTTGGTTGCTCTAACAAAAATACTATATTTTTAATTTGAATAATTTCGGAATTTTACACAGAAATACATAAACTTGAAAACACTAAATTCAACTACAAAAAATTTAAAGTAAAAAGAATGATATTTTTTATCTCAGATTTTTACTTCTCAAGTTACCATTTTCATTAAGTTATTTACTGGAATAATTTATGGTTCCTTAAGGTGTTTTGTGCTGCGTACTGATACCCAGTCTAGAGAACTATTACGAATATCAGTTTTCAATTATATTACTTGTTATTCTGTATTTCATGATTCTAAGGCATTTTTTTTTACTGATTTTTACTTGTTCAAAATAGAGATGAATCTTAGAATTGATGGTATTTAACACTCACTATCCAAAACAGCAATCAAAAATCATTACAAATGTGGGCCAATGTGATATGTTATATACCAATAACAAACACTTTTGGAAAAACTGTTTGGTACTCATCATGGGTGTCTACAGAGGGATCAAATGGGGCACTTGACCCTCCTTAAAATTGAGTAAAACTTCCACAAACTATTATCATAATAATTATCGAGATATGTAACCTTACACCATAACACTAGGATGCTTTGTCTTTTTGTATTGATGCAATATTATATTCTATAATCTACTTGTGAAAAACAACCACAAAAAATTAAATAATTAAAAATTTATTAATGTAGTCATTTGTCTCCAAGCTTTACTCCCTGGAAAATTTTCTGCAGATGTCAATGGCACTCATAGAAATTCAAGTAAGCTTTGATGGTACTGTTCATGAAATTTTAACTCCTTTTTTAACATTTAAAATGCCTTCGAAACAACATAATGCAGCATTAAATTTAAAAGTGTAGAATAGCATCACAATAAAACTGCTGAACATTACTTGTTTTATGGCATTTGTATCACTTGTTCCTTTATATAATTTGTATCACTATTCTACCTTCTTGTTAAGTAACAAAAAACTTAACATCATTGATTTTTTTCCTTCCGTAAAAAAAAAATATAATTTAAAAATTTGTTTTTAAACTTATAGTGCATCTTAGAATTAAGAAAATCATAAGGGTTGATACATTTCTTTTTTTTATTTGCACAAATTTATGAGAAAATATAGATATTACAATTAAAAGTCCTTACAAATAATTGTTTCTTTAAAATAAATAAAGTGCTTATATGGCAAAAGCAGTTGAAACTGATTTCATTTAATGAATCATCAAACAAGAAACTCAACTTCTTCTTGACACCGGGGGTGAAATACTAAATCCGGAACCTGTTACCAGTGTAATTTGCATGAAAAAATCTTTTCACAAACATTTTCAAACTTTTGAGATAGTTCTTTTTCAAGCAAAGAAATTCTGTTGAAATGCTTTGATCTTTAGGTATTAACATCCGTGCACGAATGCGCATGCCCATCTCAACGAGTTCCGTCATACGAATATTCAGTTTTTGTTTAAATATCTACGTTCCATTTTTTTGAAGCATTCCATTGGAATTTCTTTGCCTGAAGAACTATCTCAAAAGTTTGAAAACGTTTGTGAAAAGAAGATTTTTTCATGCAAATTACGCCGGTAATAGGTTCTGGATTTGAATCATCAAACACCTGATGCTAAGAAACATTTATTAAACAAACATTAACGTTTTCGACCCAATATGATAGGACATCTTCAGATGCACCGAAATTCGAACACATTTTTAACTTAACATTTAAACGATAGAATGTTTGAAGACTTTTATTATTTAACATTTTACATTTTAACATTTCTGTTTTTATTTTCAGAAACATTATTAACAAAAAAATTTTTGTTAATGTTTGAGAATTCAAAATGAAATCCTTAAAAGAAAACAATATGAAAAATGCAATTGGGTATTTACTCTAGTCCTTGTTCAAATAGAAATCTTATACTGTTATTCACTTTCTAAAATGTAAAATCCATGTCAGATGATTTGTTACATCATGAAGAGAGTGGATCAAGATAAGCCATTCAGCCAGAAAGCTAGTTACAAGCCCAAAAAGAGAAGAAAAGAACTGAAAATAATGTTAGATTCCTTGAACTGATGCAAAATCTAATGGCTCATGACACAGCAAAACCTGATATGCCAAAATGATTTAAAAAACACAATAATGGTATACATACCACAGAGTTTAATATACAGAAACCAAACTCTCCATGCAACTGGAAATCATCACGGCAACTATTGATTGTAGAGCTGAAAAACTAAGTCAAATATGTAACATTACATTAGAATTTGAGTAAATTAATTTAATCTTCAAATAGAATAAGTGCATAACAGTACTTATTTAACAGTATGGATAATGAAGTTAAATGAGGAATTTATAAAATAATATAATTATGGCATAGCTATTGGCAACAATGCCCTGTATTCTCATTGTGGATGATGTTCTGATCAACCTAATCTTGTTTTCTGATTTCTTCAGCATGCAAGAAACTAAACCTAAGCAGTTGTGACAATGGAAAAGAAGTTAAAAGCCATAAACCAGCTGGACAAAGGTAAACCTCTTAAAAACATTACTGTTGAGTATAGAATGCATATATAAACTGTGTGACTGGAAAAAAATGGGGCTCAAACTAAAGATTTCTGTGCTAAAATAGTCTCAAATGCTAGTAGAATAATTATCCCATGGCATGATTTTGGATAATTGTGTTACAGACAAAAAAAGGTGAAGAATGAATCTCTTGATGATTCCCTTTAACGTTTTTTAAACAATAAAGAGAACATGGAATGCCTGTATCAAAAAACTTTTAAGTTGAAATGAGAAACTTGATAGTGATTAATGTTAGTATAAGTTGGTTGAGAAAATGGATGGATCATCATGGTATAAGGCCAGCTTACAGTGGCTAGAGTATCTTTCAGTAGATGCTGCTGAAGCTTACAAAGAGAAATTTGCTAAGATTGTTGCTGACAATAATTTACATTCATCTGAAGTTTATAATACTGATGAGACCGAGTTGTGCTATAAGATGTTACGACACACCATGGTAGCATCTAAACTGGATGCAGCAAAAGGTCATTGAAAAAGGAAGAAACACAAACAATGGCATTGCTTTCTTGCAGCAGTGCATCTGACAAACAAAAGCTATAACTTGTCGTTATAAGGAAGCTAGCTAAGACAAGCATACTTGAAAACATAAATTTGGACTTGTTGCCAGAAGTACACGAAGCTCATAAATTTGCATGGATGTCTGCAATAATTTTCAAGTTAGTTTTTTTGAAAGTTTTGCATTTACTTTTCAAGTCATCACCACTTTGATGATGACTTGAAAAGTAGAGACATGATAAAGTTTCTTTTATCTATACATCCACAAGAGCCGAATTATCGGGCTAGAGTTGACTATAATAAATAAATAATTAATAAGACAATTTGGCACTAGAGCTTGGCGTTAGGCACCATCTCTTACTAAACTTAATAATTATAATTAAATTAAATAAATAATTTTAATAATTTGGAACTGGAGGAAAAGAAATCGGCCCGAAGCGGGACTCGAACCCGCAACTTCTGCTATCCGTGCAGACACGTTACCAGTTACGCTACCCGGACCTTCAGTCCAATCGCCTCCTCCAGTATATATAAGCTAACATGACAACCATCGACGGTCATTACAATGCCAGCTGGGGACACATCAAGTGCCCACGTCCTCCCAAGGCACTCAACCGGCCATCGCAACCCCAGCAAGGCGTATAAATATAAATAAATAACAACTAACCCGTTACAAAGCTATACATCCACAAGAGCCAAATTATCGGGCTAGAGTTGGCTATAATAAATAATTAATAAGACAATTTGGCACTAGAGCTTGGCGTTAGGCGCCATCTCTTACTAAACTAAATTATAGCCTAAATTATTAACTTAATTATTTATTTATTATAGCCAACTCTAGCCCGATAATTCGGCTCTTGTGGATGTATAGCTTTGTAACGGGTTAGCTGTTATTTATTTATGTTTCTTTTATCTTTTATGTGTCATTCAACCCATGGACCAAAGTGCTATCTAAAGTATGAAATGCAGATATAGGAGAAAGCTTATTAACAAAATTGAGGAAAAAACAAAAATAAAAAAAGAAAGGGCATTTTGAAAAGCACTATCATTAAACATATGATCTACATGAAAGCATCAGTATGGGAAGAAGTAAAACAAGAAACCTTAGTGAACATGTGGAAAAGGTTGTGGCTGAACATTCCAAAAGAAATTAAGATCCCTGAAGTGTGAAAATATATATATATTTGAAATTTTTCAAATGCATAGAAGGCTGCCCTGAAATTGAATATGAAGGTGTTATCTAATGGATAAATTGTGAAGACTATTCTGGTCAGTAATTGTTATCTGAAAATAAGCTTGCTGCTACCTGTTCTTCAGGTCAGCAGGACCGACAACTGAACTTGATGACAGTACAAAGCCAATAGGACCAAACCACACTGAGGCTACACATATGTTCAAATAGTTGATTGTTTATTGAGAGCATCAAAACAACACATCTTTGGTTGGGCTGTTGTTGATGAAGCATCTTTTGGATCACTCAGAGAAACATATCTTATTTGAAGCAAATATGCATTTTTGATTTTCCCCAAACTTAAGTCTTTTAAATGCAGTTTTTAGATGTAAAATACTGTATTTGACGCCTTCTTTAAGAAAAGACTTTTCACAAAGCTTTAAATGTACAATACAATGTTTGATGTTGTATTCAAAATACTAAAAAATGAGTTTCTGGATTATATGAAAGACCCTTGATCCCATCAAGTTCAGATATTTGAGTTTCTACTGTACAATATTTTGCAACAGTACATATATTATTTTAAAGAAAAATAATGTGTTACTGGTAATAATGAAACAAATTTCTGCACCAAAACACAGTCAGAATCAATTGGAAACAAACAAACAAACAGAGCTTTAAAAATTATACGGACTGCTGAAATAGAAAATAACTTTATTATTCACTGTAATTTTTCTTGGTTTGACAGATTTCAATAATATAAATTCTGAGAAAAAAGAAACTGTTATATACATTTTTTGTTGTAATACCTTTATGACAATTGCACTCTCTCAGAAGTTGTGGTTAGTTGTAGGTGCTGATCAGTTCCTGTCATGCACAGTTTTATTCATGGGCCTTATTAATAAATCAATTGAATTAATCAATGCACTTTTAACAGTGGATGGAATTTAAATAATGCTAACAGTTAACTGGGTCAAAAACATTAGTATTACTTAAATCACATCTGGAGTGTGATAAAACATCAGAGGAACAGTTCCTTCCAAGATACATTGTCACAACAAAAATTTGGTGAAGATGGTATCATGGTTTAGGGGCTGCTTTTTATAGTATGGTTTAGGTCCACTAGTTGTTATCAATAAAACTATGAATGTTGTCTGATATCTGGATGTTCTGTACAATTATGAACTTCCAACATTGTGGCAATACTTCAGGGAATACTACATCTATCAGCAAGATAACACATGCTGCCAGACTGTTTGGGTTGTAAAGAAGTGTTAAAAAGTTGAATTGGCCACCTCAAAGTTTCAATCTCAATTTCTATTGAGCATCCAATCCATTTAGCAAACAAAGTGATAATTACAGATAAGTCTTACTAACCTAGTATGGTTTTGCAGTTACTACTTAAAAACATAACACAAACTTATAAAACACCTGAAGAAGACCCTAGAAGTGGGTTGAAAACATTTGTGTTACTTTTTTAAGTAGTAACTGCAAAGCCATACAAGTTAGTAGTAAGACATATCTGTTCTATTGAGTATCTTTGGGATGGATTGGAGCATCAGCTGTGTGCATCCAAGGAACAGAGCTGAACTGCTGATTATGTTAAAAGCTAAATAGAGGAATATTTCACTTTGATAGAGAGTATGCCAAAAAGATTAAGGGTCATTATAGCAGTCAAAAGGTTTTCATACAAGATATTAGAAACACAATAAATCAAGTGTTTTGTCTAAAACCTTGGTGTATAGATATTAATGGTAGGGCAGTATATCTGTTTCCATAATTGAAAGAAAGCACTGAAAATGCAAGCTCTTCAAATCTGAGGAGACAACATGCAGAACCACAATGACAACCTTGACATCTATCCAAAAATATTCCAGAAAACATATGATACACACCTTTGCCATTACCATACCTATATACAGAACAAAGGAGATGCTTTAAAGCATAAAAATTTATCACAACTTAGAAGATGACAGCAAGGGAACAAACTAGCATTATTCTGCAAATTAAATGATCATACCTTATATATCAACCAAAATTGTTAAATTTTAATTATCTTAGATATTTTCTATGAACTTTTTAAAATACACTATAATAAAAATTAGGTAAGTATTTATATTTATATAATTACTATAATACAAGTTAAACATTCATAGACATTTTTCTAATAAAAATTACCATTTCCTTAAAAAAATGATGTAAAAATGAGAATAAGTTTTTAAATCAAGTTATTAGCGAGGTTGAGGCCGAAGTTTTAAATGCGAAAACGTGTACATCGGACGTTCGGCGCCACTTTCCTGTAAGCCTAGAAGTTTGACAATGGTGTTTGGAATGTCAAGCACGATTCCACTGACTTTCCAAACACCATTTTCAAACTTCTAGGCTTACAGGAAAGAGGCAGCGAACATCCGATGTACACGTTTTCGCGTTTAAAACTTCGGCCTCAACCTTGCTATTACTTTTTCTATATATCATTCAAATCTATAATTATAATTTACAGCTTATTATTGATTGCTTCATATCTAGTAGAATCCATTATGTTTTTTGTAATTGGCTATTCTATCTAATTGTGAGATCTGACTTTTATCAGATCCACTTTTTTTATAATAATTCGACTTAGGAATTTTCCCCTAGTATAAACATCCTGTCGAAAAACGGCCCTGGACGAGAAACTATGCGTCCCCGGCCGTTTAACTATAAACTAAGGCTGCAAGATGATCTAAGTTGCAATTTTAGACAAAGGATTGTTGACAGTTACCGTTAGAACTCGTCGTATGTTTTTAGTCCCGGGAACACCTCTGACACAAATCGTCATTCGCGTACGATCACATGATCTAATTTCCCAGGCAAAAACTATAAAAGCCACTCCTTCCACCCCCTCAGGGGAGTCTCCTATCATCTGCCGGACATAATGCCGTCGCTTGTCATCACCGACTCGGACCTTCTCAGACGTCTCCGCGCTCAGTCGCGAACATATATAAAACTGTGCCTAATTGGATACTAATCTCCCCATCGAGGAAATCAAGTTTAACTCTCTAAGGAACTAAATTGAGGTATGAACCGCAAATGTAAGCTCTCTCTCGACCCCTACGCGCATTAGGGACTGTAGTTAGAGATTTTGTAGTTGTGTCCATTGTTATATCTTAATAAATCTTGTTGTTATTGTTAAATGGTCTCCTCTGTGTCTCGAAGATCACTTCGCCTTATCGTCGACCCCATCCGTCTCTCCTCTTATCCACTCGCGTAACACGTAACGCGTAACGATCAGAAACGAACAGCCATCCTTGACAAGTGAACCGGAAACAGGAGATACGACATCCTCCTACCTACCCGTTTCACATATTGGTGACAATTGAGAGGGGTTGCGACTCTTTCGGACCCCCCCGTCGTCACATAATTATTTTAACTAGATTTGTCACAACTGTTAGACACAGAAGACCATTTCGATTTCAATGAAGGATATTATATGGAGTAACAGTGGTCTTCTGTGTCTAACAGTTGTGACAAATCTAGTTAAAAAAATTAGATAGAATAGCCAATTACAAGAAAAAAAAACAAGAATTTACAGCTTTCATTCAATATAGATTATGAAAGAAAAACAAATAATTCAATTATTATGAAATTTAATCAATCACATCTAGGAATAAAAATTATTCTGTTCTGAGATGATCAATCAAATATTCATATACTGCAACACAAAAAAAGCTTCATATAAAAATAGTATAAATTTGGATAGTTTGAAGCTAGTATATTTCATCTTTCCAAAAATATAAAAAAAGCATATAACCAGATTTATAGGATGGGGATTTCACTATCTGGACAAGTTCTGTAACCTCATTGGGGCATGGGTAAAATTGCCTTGTTTTACACTGTCTAAGCAGGCGACTTCATTTAACAAATTTAAAGTGATTAAAGGAGTGAAAAAGAAACTAAAGAAAAAAGATATGATATTGTCAAAGAATACAGATTATTAAAGAATGCTAATAATTTACCCTTGGTAATTTGAACTTTTTTGGATTTGTCTTGATGCTTGAACTACAGACTTGACTAGAAACTTTGACTAACTGAAAATCACAATAATTAAGATAAATTTGAATTTTCAAAGTTCTCTCTCAATATCATAATATTGTTTAGGATACACAACACTTAAGGTTACACTTTTATTAAAGTCCATTTTTCAAAAATAACAGATACCAAATTAATCAATAATTTGACTAATAACATTTATGCTCATCAAAGAAGCTTTTTACATTATTTAATTCCAGCATAACCAAGTATCTTTATATACAAAATACACTAAGATAAAATTTATTTCCAATTCATTAAGGTTTTGCATAAGAATTAAATCTACAATTCACACATCACTTTGAATATTTGATGTAGATGAGACCTATTGCATCAATTTTATACTTAATTCGTTTAAAGTAATTAGAACAAAAATGTGTCCAAGTTTGCTCTTGCCGTAGTGGCACTCCTCCCTGCCATTCCAGCTGTTAAACTTATCCCCATCCAGTATAAAAACATTTCTGAAAATAACTTTTGAGTTAACATTCTTTCATCCATTCCGAATTATTTTTAATTTTCATTAATTTCCATTATTTTTTAATTTTACTATTAACAGACAGACTATTGTAAATTATTTTGGTCAGGATGACCAACCTCATTTCTTTTGAACAGCAGCTCAGGTTGACATGAAAATCTTTTCATGTAGACCCGAGGAAGATCTCAACTAAATCAAAAACATTCATCTTCAAACTTTTGTTTATCATTAAAATATACTGGAAATGAAAAAAAGGCTCTAAGTTGAATGAGGTTTTTATTAGTATTACTTTGCAGTCTAATCTGCTGCGAAGTTATTTCTCAGAAAGCTTGAATATTAATAAAAATTTTAAAAAATTCACTAAGAATAAAAGTTTTATTTATTTTTGTTAGATTTTATTGAATACAGAATTTTCAATACCTAAAATTCAACATATTCCTATATAGATTTATAAAAATTAATTTTATCAGTAAAATACTAAAATAAAAGAACAAAAATATCATTTAGATTTAATAACTATTTACAAATTATGTATACAAACTTTTAAATGGGCAAGATGATATTCCAGCAAAATTTTTGCATTGGTAATACTTTCCATAGTTCCCACAAAAACAAATGGCACCTGCATCCCTTGAATGTGAAATGGTGTTACTATTTCATCATATTGCTTGAAAGAAAAATAAATAAATAAAAATTATGTTAGCCATTCTAAAGAAATTAATATAAAAAACTGAAATATTGTTAAAAGTAATTGTTTGAATACAATCAAATAATTATGAATATTTAATGAGAATTAACTATATATAGAAAATTTTGCATTTGATATTATTGAAAAAATATTCTTCAATATGTATCAAATATTTATTGGAAAATATAAATAAAAATAATCTCACAATCCAGTCTCTCTTCCCCAAGTTAAAAATGGAGTAATGAGTGCATTTTATTGGTTCAAAACATTTCTCACTCAAATATAATACTTGAATTTTTCCACGATTATACTAAAATCGATAACTTTACTTTTTATTAATTCTTTATTACAGGTATACCTCACCTTACGTCGGTAATTGGTTCCAGGAGAGGCGACATAAGTCAAATTTACTTGTGTAGTTACGACGTAGGTCGAAACTACGGTGGAAAACGCCAATAATGAGCACTTAAAGACCGCTTAATAAGACGACAACACAAACACAGATGTTTTCTTGTTTCGTTCTCTAGGATTTATGATGATTATATTAACATTTACTGTAAATGTACATATTTTAATATGATTTTGTGTGTTTTTAATGCTTTTCTAGTGATATTACAACTTCAATATTTGTGGCAGATGGATGTAAAGTCAAATAAAATGACAAACTTGATTTTTATTTTTCCATATACTTTTTTGACAAACGACATAACTCAAGGTATTTGAATAACGACATAACCCGTATTTGAAATTTTTTACTTATGCATCTGTTTTATTGCATATATAAATTTCCTAAATTTGAAGTTTTAAATAACCAAACTCTTATTAAAATAATCATCACTCAATTTAATATTTCTTAATTGATTTAGATGTGAATAAACCAAATGCTAACAGTAGGCAATATTATTCTATACTATTTTCTGGCTAAAAAAATTAAATCACAATATGTTTTTTTCCACCTAAAATTTAATTATACTTTTAATTAACATCAACATCAGCATTTTCATCTAATCAATTAAAGATTCTTAACTATTACTTTAATCTGAAACTCAAATTGAAAGAGAAAAAATTCACGAAGACAAAAGACAAAAAACACTTGTAAATTCTATCAGTAAGTCAAAATAAAATATTTTTTTATCAAGATTTATTATCGCCACTTTATTGTTTAATTTTTAAATGATAATTGACTTATATTATTTAACTATAAGATCATCTATATTTCGTTCATTCACACATGAATTTAATACATCATCACAGACAGCTAAATTGTATGGTAACGGGATCTGTGTCGGTCCTAAACTTCATGAAATAGTCTTGAAATAAATACACAAATTTCTAAAATAATGGGTATTGTTTTTCTTTGTAAGTATGCAAATGATTAATAATGTATGATAAAATTTTACTATTTGTATTGTAATTCCATGAAGGCGGCATAGTCGATATGATTATACATATATGACTAAAAATTGTTTTATTACCATTATATGGTTTATAATATTGGCTCTAACTGATATTCTTTTCTACTTATTGTTTTATCTACATAATAATTGTTTAAATTACCTAGATATAACTATAATTAGAAAAGAATATTAATTAGAACATAAGCAATAAATTATTATAAACCATACAATGTTAATAGAACAATTTTTATTCATACATGTCTAATTTTATTAAATGTAATGCCTTTTGAATGGATTTACAATATAGACGACTAGACAAAGCAACAGACTTGTCTATACAAAAAGAAATAGCAAATATAATATATAAAGTATTTTTAAAACAATTATCCATATAAATTATTAATGAAATGGGATAAAAAATTTTAATATTACTCTTAAAATTGTCTTATTAATAATAATACCTACATAACATTTACATATATTAAAGCTTTTGAAAGTCTTCAAAACATAATTAAAATTTAAAATTTATTTCTGGAAGTAATAATATAAATCAAGTATTATTTTATTCAAAAAGAAAAATAGTGTAATTAAAATATACAATTTATATTATAGACAGGCTAATGCAATATATAAATTTAAATTAATAAAATGGATAGCTATTCGTATTAGAGAAATTGCTGGACCATTAAAATGTAGAATTAAAGAACATTTAACAACGATAAGATTTTAAAAAATATGGTGAAGTATTTGCATACAAAAACACATGAATGTAAATATAAGTGAGCAATCAGTTAAAAATGTTAAATATGTAAATGCACTAAAATGTCAATGGTATAATTGCCAATGATTGGTTCAATTTCTCACACATTGTTTTAAAAAAACATATCAAGTTTGTTCCTTTTCTTGGGAGTATTTCCTTAATTTTTACGGCAATTTTAAAATGTCAATTGTAAATTTGATTAAAAAAATTAATTTACTTTCAATTTAATAAACTTTTATTGTATAAGAATCAATTTCTCCCATTACACGAGGGTTAAAACACAAAATTTTAAATTGGTATAATAATAATGTTGTTATAACAGTTTCTCATACATTTTCTAAACACGAGAAAAGTAAAATTGCATTAATCTTGTGTAATAAATTTTTGAAAATATTTATACAAATTGAATATTGTTTTGATATCAGAACTGTGAAAATGTATACAAAAACTTTTCACCTTTACAAAATTCAATTCTTAAATTGATTTTAGTACTGAATTTATGTACGACACTCAAACACCTATTGTATTTGTGCATTAAGTTAGTCATTCAGAAGCTTTGTGGAAAATGCCCGATGGCTGTTCTTTGTAAGACAACATTAAAATACTACTTTTTGTAAGGGACACCAGGCAAATATTTGTCGTGTTTTCATTTAGTAAGTGGTTTAAATTTATTTTGTTACATTTGTTGCTTATTGAATATTTTATTTATTCTATGGTCTGATAATAGTTTGTATGCTGACAGATATAATAAAGTTTGAATAAATGTCCCGATGCTCGTCGTCTTTCGACGAGATGAAGATACAAGAAAACATTACAAGGTATAAAGAGTATCCAAAAGTAAATTAATATTAGCATTTTCGTGCTTTTCCAATAGTTTACTGTTTCTAAGAAATAAAATAAATAATAAATCATAAATACTATAGTCAGAAATTAATTTGAATACATTTTTTGAATTAAAATCATATAACTGATAATCTAATCTTTACAATTCGTCAGGTTAAATATAAATACTCAGCTAAAACATTAAAAACAAATATTTCGCAATCATGGAATAAACACACATTTGTTTACTCTATGCCCTACATATCTGAAATGAATTTTATTTACTGTATAAAATATGAATAAATTGAAGAATTCACAAAATTTGAAATTATTTTATTAAAAACTGAAATCATAGAAACAAAAACTTGACAAATTTTGATGGCTTTTATACATTATTAAAAATAATAATAGTATTTCCTAGAAAATTCCAACAAATTCTTGCTTTAAATGCTGGTTTTTTTTTTGTTGTTGTTTGTAAAGAATTATGAATTTAGGCCCCAACCAATGCTGAATTCTATCAGGCTAGACAAGGCTATATTACTAAATAAATTACGCAACTAATTTGGCACTAGAGGGAGGCGTTAAGTGCCATCTCTTAGTAACTTTAATAATTATAATTTTTTATTAATTAATTTAAATAATTTAGAACTACTGGAAGAAAAAAAAAATCAGCCCAAAGTGGGACTCAAACCTACAACCCCTGCTTACCGTGCAGATGCATTGACAGTTACACTATCCAAATCTCCAGTCCGATCTCCTCTTCCAATATATATAAGCTTACGTTATAACTAAGGTTTGGATTTTTGAGTGCAGTTTTAGAATGAATCGGGTGCTCGTTTGGGTGCTTTTAAATGCTGTATTATTAAGACAAAGATGAGCATTGTAATTTACAACAGTAACCATTTCAATGTTCTTAAAAGTGAAGTTTTCTCGTTTGGAGGATAGAATATCTTTATATAAGAAAAAAGATTTTTTATGTCGACCGATACTAAGGGGACATGTTTCAGTTTTACTCAGAATTCTAGTTCAGTGCAATCCAGAATACTTTTCAAATTGGGATTTTTTGATAAACTAGATTTGACTTTGTCCAGGGCAAAACTGTCCAGTACATCAAGCGCCTGACTTACAATATTTCACTGATCCTGCATTACAGTTCCACGTCTTTCCAGCTCGTTGATTTTATGCACCAATAACTTGTGCAAATGCATGGAGTAGAGCTCTGTGGTCGCTACTGGATTGGCGACCAGTTTCTTGACACTGTCGACGGCCACAGAATCACCGGAAGGAAGTTCATTGATAAATGCATTAATTTTCTCGAAGTTCTCTCAGTAGAATACCACACTGTTTATCCAAGACCTCCAATGGATGACCAGATATTAGAGTTCGTTGAGTTCGTATTTTCAAGTTGGTACATTTTGAACAACATTGATTGTAAATAACACCTGGTCAGTGGTGCAACAAGAATGTTCAGCATGTACCGTTTCGTGGAATCCATTGTTTCTTCCAGTATAAACATTACAGGATTGTCTCCAACAACGTCCAGGTGCCCCTATAAATATATGCTTGAAATTCCTCTTTTTTGTTTGCCTTCTCTATGCTTTTCCAAACTTGTGTGTCGCCTGATTTTTGTTTCTTGATGTTTCACATCAACTGAAATCACATAATTGCAAATGGAACAGCAAAGAACTTTTCCATCTGTGCATACGCCTTCATCTTTAATTAAACTTATTTGCTAAAATGTTTGGTTTAGATGCGGACAATTTTGCCATTTTTTAATGTCGCCGACACCGAACAAAAGATTGAAACTGTTGTGCTCGCAAGTCAGAGTAAGGTGACCTCAATACAGAATTTTCTAGATTGTTCTTTTCTTAGAAAAGAAAACACGTGTTCCAGATTTTCAGTGAATCTGTTTACATTCTTAAAACAACCCTAAGGCTTAGTTGTTTAGTCCAGAAAATTCCGCTTTACCCCCTTTTCGCTCAACAAAAGAAGATAGTAAGCTAATTATCATATTTTTTTCAAATTTAACAGATTTGGTTTTTCCCCCTCAAGTGAATGAATAAAAACCACAAAAAAAATAATTGTCAACATATTCTTTGAAAATGTATAAAAATGGGAAACTGAGTGCGATTTGGTTTGCGATTTGGGTGCTAAATAATTTGACAATGAGTGGGCCTACTGCACTAAAACCAACTTAGTTTGTCTTTTTACACTCTGCCCCTTTCAAAAATTGAGTGGGTGCGGCACCCAAAAGTCCAGGCCTTAGTTATAACCATCAACAGTTATTACAATTACAAATTGTAGTTCAGAATTTAGAACTATTTAATGCATTGCTTGCATGAATAAGACACAAGTTTCAACATTGATTTCAGTACTATCAGAAATAAATGTTCATATGCAGTAATCACCAGCCAATTTTTTGAAATTTTCAAACTTATGATTACACACATCATTTACAATAAGTACTGTTTATTTGCATACAATGTCAAAGTGACAATAATTCATACGATAATGCATGGCTATTAGATTTTTTTTTTTAAATTACCTGGAAAAGTCATCAATTTCTAGTATCAGTTCATTCAACTACAAGTGTATGATAAGAACACAGATCAAAAATAATC
Organism: Centruroides vittatus; assembly: GCF_030686945.1. NCBI lineage: Eukaryota > Metazoa > Arthropoda > Arachnida > Scorpiones > Buthidae > Centruroides > Centruroides vittatus. The sequence goes on from NW_027120671.1 coordinate 862,256, forward strand.
AAAGAACTGTCCATCATGAAGAAAAGGAAAAAACATCTAAAACATGGAAAAAATCAATACTAGTTCCTATTGTTAAGAAAAACAGTGCAATAGAATGCAAAAATTATAGGAGAATTTCCCTTACTAGTATTATTGGAAAAGTTCTAATAATGATTCTGACAGACTAAAGCACCAATCAGAACTATGTTTAGCAGATGAACAAGCTGGGCTTAAGAAAGATAAACACTAAACAGAAAATACTTACTCTATAACTTATTGTAGAAAAAAGAAAAACCAAGAATGTTTATACATGCTTCACTAATTTTAGGAATGAATTTGATTGCGTAGATCAGTAAATTACATGGACAGTCATAGAATCATATGGTACAGACAAAAATTATTGATGTTTTACAAGATATGAGAATTCTGAAGCAGCAGTAAGAAATTTTGGAAATCTTGAAAATGGTTTAAGACAAGGAGAGGCATGAACAAGGCTACTCTATCTCACCATTACTATTTACCATTCATCTAGAAAGAGCTATGGACTGCATCACAGGAGATAACATAACCATAAATGGTAAAAGAATTAAAAATTTGAAGTTTTCAGATTATATTGTAATTCTTGAAATCCTAAAGACAACAATGGATACTAGTAGCAAAGAAGGATTGCAATATGTACTACAAATTAATCTTTAGAGAAAATATTTATGGTGTTTGGAGGGGATAATCATACAAATGGCGTAGAGCTAGTTGGAATGACAATTGAAAAAGTTAGAGTTCACACACTTGGGAAGAAAACTAACTGAAAATTTAATACATTGACAAGATAAAGACAAGAATTGCAAGGGTTTTCAAATCTTGAAGTAATGGACAAGATATGGATATGTCAGAATATTACATGTTAGACAAAGCTAAAAGTCCTGAATAGAAGTATTTTCAGCAGCATATTATATGGCTATGAAATGTGGTTGATACATAAGAAAAAAGAAAGAAGAAAGAAAAAAAAAAGAAGACTTAGCCTTTGAAAAAACTGCTACAGAAAGAGACTGAGAATAAACTGGCAAGACAAAGTAAAATATTCATAGAAGAATCTAGAAGATATCTATATTCTTGTAAGAATTAATTTTTGCAGTAAAGTCTCATTGAACAAATCTGCAGAATGAAGAATAAGAGGGCTTAAGATGGTTACTTTCGGAATAAGGGAAGGAACAAACAAAAAAGGAAAACCCTACAAAGAATGGTTTAATGACTAACAAATAGTGTAATGCCGACTACACAAATTTATCTAAAGCACTCTTGCCGGAAGAGAACAGAAAAAGTTGGTGGTGGAAACATCAGACTCAAACAGGCATTGGACCCATGAATGACAACAATTAATTTAGTTAGGAATTTTAATTTTTAATGACAATCATTTCATAAAATCAAAAAATTACATTGGTTAATTGAAATTGCTGAGTAACACTAGATAAATTGTTACTTTTTACATATGTCGCTTTTACACTGAATTCAAATAGTATTAGGTTGTAAAAGTAAAATTTAGACATTTTGAAAAAAACTTTATTGACAATTAACTGAACAACAAGGATTACAGTTTAGCATGATAGGTAATCACAATCAATATCAATCACATCTTGTCATCTTGCTGTAAACTTTATCCCATGAGCACAGAATGACTGAAACTTTTCTTTAAAAAAAGCCTCAAATGTCTGTATTGTTATTGGAACTGTATATTAGCAATATGCTTCTGCAAGACTTAAAATAGGTGATAGTCACCTATTGGTGTCAAGTCTGGGCTGTGAAGCAGATGAGGCAGAACCTCCCAGCCTATAATGGCCAGCTTCTCTAAGGTCATCTTTGCTCTATATGTTGGTATGTTTTTGTGGTGGTATTGGACTTTGTCCATTTTTAGATGAATTCTTAATCTTGGTGTTCAAACAATCCAGTTGTTCACAGTAGAGTTTTTCATGACAATGTTGATGGTTGGAAGCAGCTCCATCATCATGACATCAAACAAATGCAAATCATCCATCACCTTCTACACTGTTGGCCCTTTGACATGTGCAACAGCTGACTGACCTTTGTTTACCCATGAATGCTTCAACATTTTGCACATGAAATCATGACTCTGTTGCATTGTGACCACTTTTGAAGTGGTAAAGCAACAAACAGCATATGAATGTGTTCTTTTGAAAGTTTCATATTGTCAGACATTGCTAATGTGTCTATTTCCAATAAAATGTAATAAAACATCCTTTGATTACTCTACTTATATACCCACATCAAACTTTCTAAAACATTTTTTTATGGTTGTTTTTAGAAAAAACATTGAAATGTCTAAATTTCATTACCTGATATTATCTATACATAAAAAAAGCTAAATATTCAGACTTTAGTACTTACAAGAAAAGTAATGTTGCAACCTTTTCAAAATCGTTGACCCGGACAATAGGTTTGTTCCAACACAAGTCCCTGACTGGTTTGAATTTGAAACTGTACGAGACACGCGTAATGTCATTTTACAGCCAAGAACTGAACAATGCGCATGCCAATTTTAAGCCAGTTAGGGACTTGTGTTGAACAAACTTAATATTTAACAGAGATATTTGCAAGTTAGAATTTTAAAAGTACATTTTCTGTCACTTTTAGCCTAGGGATAAGTTTGGGTGGGGTATGAAGTTAAAGTCTTTAACCGTTAAAATAAAAATACAGAGTAATTCAAAAGTCACAGAAATTTTTAAAAATTAAAAACTCACAAACTATTTACACAGTTTTCACAGCAATGCTTAGAAAGGAGTGGGATTTTTTTGTGTGTAATAAATATTTTAGTACCAAAATAGTTACATTTCTTGCCATAGATGACACTGTAGGAAACTGAAAGCATTTGTAATTTGTTAAAATAAGAATAAAAAAATTAAAATATTCTTAGTGTACGCTTAGTAACAACTACTGAAATTATGTAATCTTATCAAGTGTTTTGCAAATATTTTTATAAATTTATTTTGTTTCACCATAATTTCATAATTTCTATGAAACTGGACAAATTAATAATTAATCTGGACCATGAATTTAAAAACTGGTTTGTCCGGGTGAAAACTGGCATGGTGGCAACACTAAAGAAAAGAATCTTCTCTTATATTCAAAGATTTACTTTTGCATATTTATAAGATATGTAAAAATCTTATGCAAACAGCAAATTCAAATCTAATAGTTTGAATTTCTTCTTCATATAAATAAGAGCTGTACCAGTCTGAACAGTAAGATGGATTGAATTATTAGAAAATTTACACAAAATATTTATGGTGAATATATCTATTGTGAAATGGTTATGAAAATTCTGAAGTTTCTTTCTTAGTAAAATCTAGTAGTGGATCTCTTAGACTAAAGTTAACTGTTTTTGTACATTACTCTGAGATAAAGTTTTATCTTAAACATATAAAGTTAATATTATTATAAAAAGTTTTGCTATGTTTTGCTTAGTACTGTATAAAAGATGAGTTTTAAGGCATAAACACCTTGAGACTTGGGTGTTCCAATTCCACTTTTAAATCAATAATATAAAAACATTCTAGTTCCTGTTGCAAAAATGTCAAGACAAGTAAAAATAAAGTGTGTTTTAATATATATTTAAGAAGTATTTTTGACATTTATTATTCCTTCCCTTACAGTGCAATAATCAGTGCAGTTGGTTATCAGACTACTCTAAGGAAATTTAAGGAAGTTGGTCTAACTCAGCCATCTTATTTCATTGTTTGACAATGAATTAAAGTGACTGTATTGATGATGCTATTGAACAGTAATGTATGGCTGCACATTAATCATGACAAGAGAAATCTAAAAAAATCTCCACTATATATGTGTTTGCTGTTCTGTGTGTGTGCACGCACGCAACAGAACTCCAATTAACAGAGATTCTGCATTATCAAAAACAACCTGTAAATGATTACACTACTTTTCTTATACTATAATTCATAAAAACAGTTTAAAATGATCATATGTATTACAAAATAATTTGTTTGTGTTAATTATATCATTTTAACATAGAAAATTGTGAGGCCAGTTCATGGAAAAAATTAAAAAAGAACATGCTTGGATTCAAAAATTCAAACAATAAGTTTAATTGTTTTGAACCTATCGCCGAATTTTTGAATCTGAGATACAAAGCCAAATTGGGTATGAAAGGTTGCATTGAGAATAAAATATGGCTGGTTACACTAACAAGATTAACTGAACAACAAATTTTACCTACTATGATAGAATACCTTTGAGTCTATCCAAATATTTCATTACAATTAATCACCTCTTACATGCATTTTTATCAAACCATAAAATTGTCACAGACAAACCAAGAGACCTTAAACATAGGCAAACCAACAGACTTAACCCCTTGATAAAACCAACATTTCAACCTCAATCTTCCAAGCTTAGAAAAAACTTCAAATCCCTGTCATATTTGTGAAAAATGAGATATAAATACATCGTACTAACCTTATAATGCTTTGCAGTTATTTTGGAATGTAACAGAAATGTTTTTGGTCCTAGGACCTTCTTCGGGTGAAATTCTAGAAAAAATTTCTTTCTGGTGCACTTAGGGTTCCATTTAGTTCTGATGCTTCTAATTTTGAATTTACTTTTTAAAATTCCAAATCTCTAAAAATGTGTACCTGCGTTGGCTGTTATAACACTGAGTCATACATAACTAGCCATGCCTTCGATAGTTGTTTTTTGTATCTCATATGCTTTGTTTACTTTGTTACACCTCCTGCTTACAATTAGATTGGAGGATGTTCCTTCAAAAATGAGGGATACCTATGGGTAACCCACTATCAGGGGACTTAGGTGAAATAGTAGTATGTCTTTTAGAAGCCAGGATCATCACTAAGTTCTTTTCCAATATTGAAATATATAAATGATACATTGATGACATATGCATCATCTGGAGAACAAAGCCAAACATCGAAGAATTTATGTACTGTATGAATAACAATCCATATGAACTTACAACAATTGAGTTGGAACAAATCAGTAATAAAAAAGCTCAAAATAAATGGTTAGTGCAGTGTATTTATAATTAATGTTTATTGGATGGTTCTTTACTGAAAAATGAGATATAAAGGTAGATATCATTGGGGTTCTGAATGTCAAAACTAAAATAGTTCATCCAAACAAACTAATAAATACTATAAATTAAACAAAGAGAAGACAACCTTAATATGGATGTGTATAAAGAAATCAAAAAGATTGCTTTAAACTAGAAATCTGACGCAAGTACTGTACATTTTACTTATTATGTTTGATTGTCTTAGGAATGGTGTAATAGTGTGAGGAATCCACGATAGTGGGACAAATGTTTCTATTATAATAACTTAATCCCCCATTTCCTGTTCTATACACACATACACAGAAATAAACAGCAAACAGCTTCAATGAAACTATATATGAGTATTATAGTTTACATTTAAGAATTTTATAATTTTACAATTGTAAGTTCAAAAGTTGCCAAAGCAAGCAATGTTTTCCAATGTCAGGTTTGTATTTGTAACAATGCCCAGCTTCACTGTGGCAGCATTCAGTTTTTCCTTTGTATCTGTAAAATTAAACTTGGCAATTTTGAATTTTTCTCCCTTATGCAAAATTCAGCAAGGTTCCACTTTAAGCAGACTTTTTTTTTCATTTTTATTTAAACAACATACTTGGTTATGTTACTTTGACTACATTATCTTATGCTAATGGTATTAAATTGATTAACCATGACCCACATGTCCTTCAGTCTGACTTACTCCATTTATCTTCCCTATTAGAAGAGCTAACCTGAAAGTTAATATACAAAACACTGTAATCATGTGTTTTTCACTTATTAGTAATCTTTAGCTGCCCACATTCCATATTTACAATAATCCCATAACATATGTTAATTCTTATAATGACCTTCTACACTTGCTTTCAAGGGACATGTTGATAAGATTATTAAATCTCTAGCTAATCATTGTGGTATTCTTCGGCATTTTGCAAAACTATATCCACAAAAACAGTCTTACGATCCATCTATTTTGCCAATATTCAGTCTTTACTCAATTACTGTCTGCCAATATGGGCTAAAGCTGTCTCATCCAGTTTACAAAAATTTTTAAAGTATTTAAAGTACGAAATATTTTATCTAATTAACTCTCCAACTTTCCTTTTACCCCTAATGCTAATGTGGCTAGGTCCAAATTGGGAATTCCCAGTTTTACTGAATGTATCAAATACTTTGACTGTTTACTTTTATACAAATACTTCCAGAGTCCCATCAAGCATTACTCATAACCAAACTTGTTTTTTTTTTTATTGGTCTATTCAGAATATGCGATGTATGAGACAATCTCTACATGAAGATTTTCTACATTTTAAACACATTTGTAAACAGTTACATTACAATATATAATCTCTTGTTTTTTATATATTTTTTATCATGTTTATTGATTTTTATTCTTTGTTATGGGCATTATTTTTGGGGAAGGATATAAATTGTCTTATGACATTTCCTTTTGTATATACAAAAAGTAAATAAATTTTTCTTAATAAACTAATCAGATAAAAATGTACATATTCACTAAACTGAATGTTGTACACTTATTTCTAATAAAAGTTAGCAAATAATCAATTGTATAAGAAATTAAAAGAAAAAACTTTTTAAAGATAAATCATTTATATGAAATTACATTTACCTTTAAAAAATTCCATTTGAAATATTACACTTTCAATATTAATATTTTAATTTATGAAATTTAAAATTATCATAATCTTATAATGTTGCATTTATATTATTATGTATTTATATATAAAATTTTCAAATGTTTACATTCTTTAAAAATAATTATTGATAAATGCATTGATAATAGTCATGGAAATTATTTTTAATACAGTGGACCCTCGATATAACGCGCATGTCGGGCAGGAAACAACACCTGCATTATAAGGTGATCCACATTATACCGAGCAGCACGGTGTAACACGGTTCACCTCTTTACTTTAGCAATAATGTCAAGCTTTTCTTTCACACTGTAAGCTTTTCATGCATACAATAATTAAACATTATTCAAAATACATTCAGGAACTCAATACATACACAATTACTCAAGACGCAGTAACAATAAAATGCCCTACTCACTAATGCCACACAGACCTATATAAACGTGTTTCAGCTTATCGCCTGCGCAATAACCGAGTGCGAAGTATAGTGAGCAGCACTATAACGAAGGTCCACTGTACATCATTAGACTAATGATGTATTAAATGTGATTACAACTACAATTATTAAATAATCTATTTTTATAAATTGCCAAAATTTATATATATTTAAACTATAGTAGATAAATGCCCTTATCCTGTCATTGTCTTGTAAGAATTTGAAATCTGGAATATAACCAAACAGTATCTACGACAAACAACTCTCAGATAATATCATTTCAAAAATATGTGGCCCAATCAAAAAACCAGAAATGAATGGAGAATCAGAATAACAGTAAATTATAACACCTAAACAGAGAATATCTGTAAATATTTAAAAATACACAGACAGATGGTTAGGACATATCAAAAGAATGAAAGATACTAAAGTATGTAAAAAAATATTTAGCAGGAAAGAATGGCAAGGAGACCAAAAGAGAGACAAAGCAAAATATGATTAGATGATATGAAAGATCTCAAACATCATGGTAAAAATAACTAAAAGTAAGTGAAGACAGAAGTGAAGAAAGGCTTCTACAATCAAGAATTCAAAAGAATCAGAATGCTGAATGATAACAGAAAAATGTAAATATACAATCGAATCTCAATTTACATGTCACTGTGGCACTAAATTAAGTGCAGTGCTAAATTGAAAAACCTCAAACTAGTGAGGCCTACATAAGAATTATATACAGAAATACGTTAAGTTTGAAAGTTGAAAAGTCATAGATTTTGATGACGACAATGGCATCTGTAATGCAAAATCATTTAATTTGAGTAATTCATAGATATTAAAGAGTTCTTTTATATTCAAAAGGGTCTGTTTATAAGTATTCGTCGATTCCTTAAAAGGACGATGCAATTTAGGTGTGTGCTAAATTGAAAATCATTTATGTATTAGACTTGTTTTTTATTATATGGCACATGCACATACTCCAATAATTATGCATATCTTAGTTCAGTAGTACACAAAAAAAATTTTTGTGCATCAACTTTTTAATATATATCTGCATTCTAACAATTACCTGATTGCATATGTAAACTATTTAAGAACATGGCATCTCTATGTGGTTTATTTATATTTTACATTAGCAGATATATAGGTTATGAAAACAGGAAACTTTGTACACAAGGTTCAACAAACAAAAAACCGCTCAATTAGTTATCAAAATTATCTAAACAATTTTGGTAATTTTAATCAAGCAGTCTTTGTTTAATAAAGATAGTGTTACTTTACGAAACATTAAAATTTAAAAATCGTGTTTCTTTTATTCGTAATTTTTATTTTACTATTTTACTTTTAACTGTTCCAAAATTTGAAATAGAATATATATTTTATTAAATATAACAATAACTGTATAGCTAAAGCAAAAACAAATTTAGTTTGTCTCCTAAACACTATAAAGCAGTGTTTCTCAAACTTTTTTGGACCGCGACCAACCTTCTGCACTTAAAAATTTCAAAGGACCCCCGAAGAATAAGTGTGTGTCGAAAAACATCCCGGAGGGAGGGGGTTAGGCTCGTATTTAAATATTTATATTATTTTTATTATTTATATGTGCAATTTATTTAAGTAAAAATTATTTTATATATTTTTTATTTCTATTATTTCTAAACATGAATCCATAGTAAATTTATAAAATATTTGAAAAAATTGATCTGGCATCAATTTTTCAGCGACCCCCAAATATTTTTCACGACCCCCACTTTGAGAATCACTGCTATAAAGTGCAGACACTCGGCAATCTTCATCTTAAGTTTAGTTCAGTTCAACTGAAATAAACTTAAGATGAAGATTGCCAAGTGTCCGAGTGTCTGCACTTTATAGTGTTTAGGAGACAACAACAATTACCGACACGGTTTCAAATGCATTAAAAAAAGAAAAAAAAAAAGATTTAAAGATGTTATTACAAACTCTTAACATAAATACATATTATATACAATAAAATTTGATACATCAAAATTTTATAAAAATTAATCAATATTTGTTTAATTAGAATGTATGAAATGCAGAAGTTTAACTAACTTTCTTTGTTGTGTAACTTTTTAAAAATAGCTTCAATTTCATAAAAGCATCAAAACCAGAATGACACATTATTCGGAGATTAATTTTATTATATACATGGAAATTAATTCAATGTCATAAATTTAGTTTTAATAAATGCAGTCAAACCAAACAATCATTTATATTCACATCTTAATAAATGAAAATTACTACTTATGAATTCTAACTTATACCAAAAATGAATAAATTTCTGGTATAGCTTGATTTATTAAAATTAACTTATTAAATCACATTAACCTTTCTACAGTGGGTTAGTCAGATATGAAGCTACCACAATGTTGTGGAGAATAAATGTGAGAAATTTTTTACGAATCTCTCACGTTTTTCTCGTTTCTGTTTCAAAAAAAATTTTTTAAACAGTGTCTAGTAAAGAAAAATCTTTTTTTATTGTCACGTAATTCCTTTTTTACGTGAATTTTTTTCCGCGGTAATTTTTGGCTAGTTTTTGGCGATATCCGCAAAATTTCTTTGCGGACATAGACATCGTTCACCACTGCTACGTGATCGCCCTTGACGGATACATCCGTTCGATCACTGCAGAGTGGTTAACATTTAAATTATAGATACAATTTCACAAAAATTAGCATTTTTAATTTATTGCTGTAAATCACATTTGAACATAGAATTTTTCATAATGAAGACTAGAACAACTTTATTGACAGTTTCTTAATTTTAATTTGTCTGAGCTTAAAATTTAAAACTTACTTCTTCCTTTAATGTCTGATTCTCGTTGTCACCTTCAATTTTGACACGAACTACGCCAGATTTATCTACTATTTCTTGGATTATGCGGCCATTTTTTCCAATCACTTTGCCTACATTGATAATTATAAACGTAATACTTTTATTAACAAATTATAAAACAAAATTTTAATATATTAATATTTATTTTCACATACCAAGTTACTCATAATTAACATTAAGTGATATTGAGACTTCTGTAATTTTTTTTTGATAAAATAATACGTAATTCAAAATTCTATCATAACAATAAAAATAATAATGTTTAAATATGTCTTATTTAAATTTTCTAAAAGTTATATCTGTATACTTTTAATTGACTCATTTTATAAATCATCTATTATCTGTTAAAGTTATTGAGAACAAATGTGTGAAAAAAAATTAAATACCCTAGTAGAAAAATATGAATAATAATTTTTATGTTACTTTACTTAAAATTAAAAACACTTTCTAGTAAATAAATTCAATAAAATATGAAAATTTCTGCACCTAATGCATATGGGTGATCAAATAATTATATAAACTACTGACTAAGAATACATAACTTCTTAAATAAAATCCAATTTTTTACTAGTATAAGATGGCAAATATGTACAGAAATTAGCATATTTACATTTAATTTATATTTTACTAATTGTATTTTATTGTGTAATGTGCAATTTCAATCTAGAGAAATATTGGATAAGTTTGCCAACAACTAAACTATTAATTCATTTCTTCTTGTCTCATTTTAAATTAAACAGTTAATTTTCTATTTTTAAACTGAATAATTTAGAATTTACACAATTAAAATCTGCAGTAAGACATTTTTGATAGGATGACAATATGTCAATTAATAACTGAAAATTATCATATTACTCGCATGATTTAATTCTACTTATGGTTTGTTTTCATTTAATAAAATAATATGTATTCAGAAATTTCATAAATAAATAAAATATTAAACCATATTAAATCAATTATAAAAACAAAATTTTAGAAAGGTATTATTATTGAATACTGTTTCGTTAAATTCTGTTTGAATAAATATTTTTGAATATTAACATCAATAAATATCAGACAACTTAATTCAGGAGTAGAACTAAGTTTCAGAATTTATTTACCATCAGAAGGCAATGAGCTCTCTTGCAATATAAAATCTTAAAACCATATACTAAAAATCAATCCGAATTAAAAGTTATAATACTAATATTGTATAATAAATAGTATTATATTCTTAACAATAATTACTGAACTTTAGAAAAATTTATCCAAAATGTATTATTAGTCATCTTACTTTTCTTAAAATTAAGCAAATAAATTGGTAAAACCATGATTAATTTATTTCATTCATGCATTACTTTTAGTACATTAGTAAGATAGTGCAGTAATAGACTGATAGTTTAAAAAATTTGATATAGTATAGAATCAGACCACATTCTATACTGAAAAGAATGAAATATAATGTAGATTTATCTAGTCTAGTTACTTAACATTTTTCACAAATGAAGAACTATCTAGAGCAGAGGTGTCCAAACTACGGCCCGTGGGCCAGACCCGGCCCGGCAGGTGATTTTATCCGGCCCGCAAAGGCTTTTGAAAAATACTGATTTTTTTGCGCGAACCCATTTGATTTTCAAAAATGTATATCGAAAATTGAAAAAAAAAAAAATGCAAAAATCATATTTGATAAAAAAAAGGATTTAGAGTTTCCAAATTTAAAACAATTTGCTTGTAAATTTATTTCTATGTTTGGGACTACCTATATGTGAGAATAAACTTTTTCCAGGGTGAAGTATCTGAAATGAAAGACGGCAAATTTATCGGATGATCATTTGCAATCATTGCTTATAATTGGTGTTTCAGATTTTAATCCAAACTTTAAAAAAATTCTTCAGCAAATACAGAGTTCCATCATTCCCATTAAAAGTTGTATGAAATAATTTTCTAATTATGTATTATTTAGCTATGTTTGTTTAGTATTGGTGTATCTGCAATTAACTGTAAAAAATAAAATTCAATGCTACCTTAGTCATAATGAGATTTTTTAATTCACATATTCACGTGGCCTGCCGCAAATGTATTTAAATTCAATCTGGCCCTTGGGGCAAAAAGTTTGGACATCCCTGATCTAGAGCAATGGTTTCCAATGTTTTTTGTTTCATAAACCATGTTAAATACAAACTTTCTATTCCAAACTCCTTAAATGGATTTATGTAATACAAAAATTTTACATTTATCATCATCAAATATTTAGAATAGTTTAGATGGCCAAGATTTTCATATTAGTATTTATTAAAATTTAGAATTCATATATAATTTATATAAATACCAATTGATGCAATTACACTGTTTAACAATTGAAAATAAATATACTCTGAAAAAGAATTTCTTTCACAAATTCTGTTATATGCAAATAATTATTCATGTTTAATGAAATGTGTTAACACACTAGAAACAAACTTACCAAAATATAGTGTCACACAAACTGTCAATTTAATTATGATCATTGGCTTGTTTCTCTAAACACAAGTTTAGCAACATTTGACATTAAGAAATTTTTAGCAGGAACCTTCTGGTATTTACAAACTGTCAAATGTAAACCACTGGTCTAGAGCAGTGATGGCTGATACCAGCCTCCCAAACCACAGCTTAAAGCCTTTAATGTTCCTCCATTAGCCACATATATTCATTATTACAAATAACCAGCACAATAGCTCATAGCTGCAATCAATCAAGGAGACACCCATCTTATTCATGAATAATTCATGAATTTATGATCTCTATAGATATCCATAAATTCACAGTTTATCCAAATCACATACAACATGTGAATGTAATTCATTCTGTTCTGATGATAATGGCATTCAGTTGCATGCATACATCTAATAACCTGTGTGTGTATGGTTTCTATTGCTGAGAAATTGATTATGGCAGTGAGACTTGCTATGTTCAAGATAGATTTTGTATTATTGTATATACAGTATATATGTTATTTATAGTAGCATTGATCTTAAAATGAAAATTTCTTTGAAATATGTGAAACATTTTCATCATTACATAAAACTAGAATCAAATAAATTTATTTATCAGTCTTATCACAAGGTTTTGATTTATCACATGCTTTTGATATAGTCGCTCTTTGGATCTAAGTTGCCAAATTCTGAGACAACAAATGATTCCATTAAAAATAATAAACTGGTAATACTTTAAAATTATTTTGCTTATATTTGCAAAATAAATGTTAAACTTTGAATATACTGATTTCAGATTTAATTCAGCCACTGGTAGGTGAATGAATAAAACCACTAAACACTGGTAGTCAATCTCAGGCTTGACCAACAGGTTTGTGTGTAGTTTTCCAAGCTTTTCTTCACATATCTGACACCTAAATGGGCCGGCCAGCTTTCTACAGAAAGTCCACTTGAGGTATCTCCCTAGGTAGATTGCTATGTACAGTACCTTAATGGAAGGGATCATATAATAAAGTTGCATATTTGTAATAACCCAACAGTACAATATAGCTGAATCAATTTGCTGTTGTAGGCACAACTATTACAAAATTAAAACCATTAATCATAATTATAAAAAATTTGGCTGAACTGAAATATAACAAAATCTAGGCTAAAAAGTAACTGATTTTAAATCATCTCATATCAGGAAAAAAACATGCTGCAAGTGTTTAAATTTTTATTCTTCCAAATAAATATTTTTAATAATTATGTTTATGAACACCATAATAAAATATTTCAAATACATGCTATCCTTATTTTAAGCCAGTGGTGCAATCCTGGGGGTGGTGTCAAACAAAATTGGTGAAAAATAAATCCATTTTATAATGGCATAAATAGAGATGCATTCTGAACATCCACATGTATATATGCATACATATTTTTTCAATAAAAACATGCTTAGTATCAAGATTTTACTAATTCAGAATAACAATAATAAATTAGTTTAGGCATACATATTTATAGCCAAAAATCAATTATGTAATTTTTATACAGTCACTATGTTGAACTCTTACAGCACTGAAATTGGACAACTTGTTTCCAATTGAGGGTCATTCCTTGATGACAAGCTAGGTTAAGAATCATGCAATTTCATAAAACAAATCCAAAGTTATTTGCTGTGCCTCGTTTATTCTTCTTGAGATTTTCTCAATAAGATGCTAAAGCTTCACTTAACTCCTTACAAAGTCACTTCATTCCCAGTCTGGGTTTATTTTGCAACAGACTTTAACATCTGACTGAACTCTCTAATTTCCTTTTACTTGACATGGTTATTATTTTTCTATTTTTATTATTATGAAATAACTTCAAAATGGTACTTCATTTGAATAAGTTTTAAAATGGTAAAATACTGTGAGAACAATAAACACTTCAGAATAATAAACAAACCAGTAAATACATTGTGTTTTTACATACAAGTTTACGTCACTACATTGTGTCTTCGAAAGAAAAGAAAAGAAACCAGTAAATGTCGGTAATCTCTAGAATCACTATTAAAAAGCAAAAGTGCTACTGATACCACCACATGGCATGAAAAAATATTTGCATTTAGCAGTTGCAAAAAAATATTCCATATATTGTGAAAAAATTTTGGAATTTTTCGGAAATTTGAAATCAGCATTATTGTTAATTTATGTAAAATGAGGGCAATCTGTATGTTAGAAAAAGATGCAAATCTTTTAATATCTTACTACGAGAAAATCATTTAATCTCTCTTTCAGAAAAAACTTTTATTAATACTTCAAAATTTTACATAAAATTGGTGTAATTTCTTTTGTCAAATTGCTAGAAAAATTATTACATTTCCTACACTGATTTTAAAAATTATCAAATAATTTTGATTTTTAAATCTATTCAAGACTGAATAAAGTATAAACATAAATTACTAACCTACTAGGGCTCTAGGCACTTGAATTGATTCTTCCGCATATTCCAACATGCACCTGGCTTTCTTTACAATTTCTTCAGTCTGATCAAAAGTAAATTTATTTTAAAATTAAATTTCACAATAAAAAAAATTTTTTTACCCGAACCAAAATAAATTAATTCAAGTAATCTTAAATTATATAACCCAGTTGATTAAGATATTCCAAAATATTAAATTTTCTAGGTTTCTAAATAAATTCTCTCTCTCCTTTTTTTTTAAATAAGTTTTGAATGTAAACATTTTACTATCATGTATTTTTTTAATATAAATGAAATAAAAAAGCAAGTAACAATTTTCATAAAAATAGCAACCAACCGAACCTTAAAAGAAATTCCAGGATATTCTTTTAAGGTTCAGTTAGTTGCTATTTTTATTATAATATATTCCAGGCTTGCAGAGTTTGTGTAGTAATTTTCATTTTGTGTCAGAGTAAAAAATATATTATTTGAATAGCTATATGCACCAAATTTATTGAAATTTATAGTATTATGAACTTTTTTTATACTGAATTTTTTTAATTATACATATTATTGTAGTTATTTTTGATTTCCATTCCTTTGAAACTTTGCTAACCTGAACAATTGTCTACAATAATTAACTTTGATTAGTGAGAATGCACTATTTGAACATTGAGAAAATAAACTAGATAAGATTATTATTCATACACAATATCTGTCAAATTTATCGAAAAATATGTAAAAAATATATTGCAAAGAACTACAGATATTTGAGAAATTTGCCTCTATAAATTCTCTCTAGTAATGAAGCATGAAATTGTTACAGAATAATTAGTAAATAAAAAAGACAATTTTATTGATAACAAGCATTGGTTATACATTGATTGGAAGTCTTTGATGAATATTCTAAAATTAATGACTAATCTAATGACAGTGTATTTTGTATTAGTTGAAATCAAGTAAGTTAAATTATAAGCAATAAACACAAGTTAAGTGAATATCATATTTATTATATTGTAAACTGTAAACATAAATGTACAATTCAAAAATATTCAATTTTTCAATTTAAAACAAAATTCTATTTGAAATGTTTTTTTCTATTTAAAAATTCAAAAACAATTTGGTCTTTTCAACTTACTTTTCTATTCCATTTTTGTTAAGACATTCTCAAAATTGAAAATCAGAAAAAATAATTTGTATTCATTACATTTAACATTATAATAACTGATGTTCATAATGTAAAAATTAAAGTACAGTACATATAAATTCAGTTTCTATAATCATTACACTATATTTCTCGTTATTTTTAGAATATAAGTCCACATGAAGGTTTATGTACTGTACATTGGCATCTTTTAAGATATCAAAGGTGATTTTAGTAAACAAATCTAATCTATCGATAAAATAGTGAACTAGCTTTCTACAATTTTTTTGCAATGATCAATTTTGAATCTATTAAAATTGTCAAAAGTTAAAACAATTTAGCTGTTATATCATTATGAACAGTACAAACATTTTGTAATTTTATATAATGCTTTATTACAACTTTTAACATTTTTCCCCTACATTATGTATTTGTACTTTTATTAATTTTTCATTTTAATATAAGTTATTACTTGTTATATTGTGATTGGGGGTGCTCCGTTTGTCATGGTGACTGGCAAGTTTTCGATTACACCTTGTTTTCGTCGGAAATTATTTTGCCCATTTTGTTTTTCCTGTTTTTGTTTCTACAATGTTTAACACAAAACTGACTCAATTATTACTACTAATGTCCGGAATTGAGCCGAACCCAGGTCCTCTTCAAAAAACTCCAACGAAAAGAGGTAGACCTCCAACAAACCAAACTATGCAATCTTCATTCAATACAAAAACAACTTGATTACTGAATATACTCAACCACGAAGAGTGGAAATCAGCTACTTCGGTAAGTGAAAACCCTACTTTAAATCCTTCATCTGCAACTTCAAATATGGAATTATCTGACACTACAACTACACTTCTCTGGACGAAGATAGTCGATCTTATTACTTCTAGTAATGAAAAAATAGAAAGCCAATTTTCTCTAATCCGCAAAGAAATTACTACTATTCATAATGAAATTAGTGACTTTACTGGTCAACTCCATAGAGATAGAAATGATGAACTCGAATCTGAACTTACAAAATTAAGAAATGAGAATGAGCTACTTTAATTTAAGATTGATGCACTGCATAATAATATTAAATAATGAAGTAACCAATCAATGTATATTATAAAAGTTAGCGTACAATGTGCATGCCGCTAAAACTCAAAAATGAGTCCCGGTAGGATCAAGGGAGTTATATGGTGTGGTAGCCCTCTATCCCCCATCCATGAAGAAGGTTCCTGTTTTTACCTGAAGGGCATGCTGTTGAAGATATAAGGGCTGGAAGTTTCACCTTCTAGAACCTTCTAGAACAGTCCGGAATATTCGAGAGCATTCCACAACATTCCCAGATCATTGTGGAACATTCCAGAACGCTCTCCAATGTTGTGGAATGCTCTCGAAACATCTATTCGTGAAGTTTTACAACAATTATAGTCAGAAACTAATCTTATAATATAAGCGAGATGGGTTGTGATGATACTAACAACAACAATAATAATAATAAGTGCAGAGCCCAAACAGTTAGGAGTTGAAAGTTGAAATTTGGTACACAGTTAGGGTACGTCATGAGAACACACACTAAGAAGGGATTTTTCGAAAATCCCCCGCAGGGGAGAGGGAAAGGATTAAGGCTTATCCTAAAGAACTGAGCTTCTACTATACTATTTTAGATGCAATTTTTTATTTTTAACTGCATTTTAGTAGGGTACCACGTGGGGATGAAAGAAGTGTATTCCTTAACAATAGGAAGTGTTAAGAGATAGCGACGTGCAAGATTTATGTGCGCAGATGCGACTTTTTGCGTTTTTGTGGAAAACGGAATATATTTTTAGACCCATCTAAAAATTCTCTAATTAGTCTGGAAACAGGGAGGACCTAATTCTTGCATTCTGTGAAAACGGGTAAGATTGGCTATAATGTAATAATCTTAATCTTCGATATCTTTACTTTTTGCCTGAGCAATGCCGGGCTTATCTGCTAGTTTAATAATACAGTGCGTGCCTCGTAATAACGTACGCCTCGAATAACGGACGCTGCGAACAACGTACTTTCTGTTTGGCCGTTACGTAACTCGAGCAACGGACTGGCTGCGAACAATGGACTTTTCGCGCATAATTGGCAACTGCTCCATGGGTGCGTTAGTGTTTTCCTAACATACTAAACAAACGTAACCGAAGACGTAGTAGCGGAGCTCTGCGTCTCCGCTACTACGGGAGTGCGCTGCTTGTTTTGTAGGCATTTAGGAACGACGGTGACAGAAAGATGGCAGCGCTCGCACTATCGATTAGTATCGTGATGGAGGATCTATAATTCTAAAATATGAGCTTTTAAAGGCAAAAGAAGAGTCCCAATTGTAAAATTTAAACCATAAAATGGATTATTTGTTGAAAGAGCATTCAAAATAGCCAGGAAAAAAAATTAGAATGCTGGCTACCATTTGAAAAAAAATTCGTAAAGGACACTTACATCACCACGTGCACTAACTTGCACTGTCACAATTTTTTAAATTTTCATTCATAAAAACCACATAATGGACCCAGAAACGAAACTATCTGAGCCACGGAAGACGCCATGTTGCTTTTTACCGTAAACTACTGCTACAAGCGGCCGTTTTTGCCGTTCGACGGCGCGCACTCCCACCAGAATTTAGGAGCACGTTCCGCAGGAATTTTTAAATGGATGTCGCTCGCGCAGAGTTACGCGGAGGAATAAAAGAACGCACCCCATGTTCCTTTTTTATGATACAGTACGGTTATTTTATGCTGCGGAACGAATTAGATGTTTTAATATGTATTTCTATGGGAAAATGCATTTCGTATAACGAACGTTTCACTTAACGAACGTGCACCTGGAACGGATTTTTTGCCTGAGCAATGCCGGGCTTATCTGCTAGTTTAATAATATATGATTATTCGAAAATATTTACTGACGGGAATGAAGAGGATATATTGAATTTTTTGAATCATTCACTAAATATTCTCCCTTACGTCATTAAGATTCAGCTGTATATATACATAATAATTTATCAATTTACTGTGTTTACTTACCTCTCCATAAATTTTGAACGTACAAGTTGTTTCTTCTAAATCAATTCCAGTAACACCCTCTAACTTTCGAGCATTTTGTATATTTGCTCCATGGGCACCTATGGCTAATCCCATTAAATCTTCCCTAACACTGAACTCTTCCATAAATCCAGAATTAGAATGAAGCCTTGTACTCTACAATAATAATTTTATATTAGTTACATTTCTTAATATATTAAGTATATTATAGTGTAAAAACATTGCAAAATTACATTGAAAATATAATCCAAACATTTTGTTTCCATAAAATATTTTAAATGAATAATCATCATAATTTCAATTTAGAATCTGAAAAATTGAAACTGCCACACTACAAACTCAGATTAACATTTAAGCAAATTAAAAAATTAATCAGAAACAGATTTTTTTCTAATTAAATATTACTGTCTCTTGATGATTTTAATGTAAAAACAATAATTTATAATTTTGAATCATCATCAAAATTACCAAAACAATGGCAATATTGCCTATTGTGAATATCGTACTTATTTCAATTAATCTCTAACCATTCTTTTTTGTTTGCTTGATTTCATCTAAAAAAATTATATAATTAAGGAATATAAAATTTTGTTTGGCTTTTGTTTAAATTAAACATATTTCACATTTGACAGATTACACTAACAATAAAAATGGTTTCAAGTACCATTACTTTAAAAATTGTTAATCCAGTTAAACAAGAGGTTCTCATATAATGATGTAACTACTATTGGCATTGACAGTATGTTAATACTGATAACATTCCAATACTTTGATGATTTTGACTGAAAGTAACTTTGCAACCAACTGGTTGATTGCAGAACTTTGCTAATTAAACATCATAAAACTGGCTGAAGTGTGCAACATCTTTCACATGAGACTTTCAACGAAACAAGCTCAAAAGGTTAAGTACCCCCTTTACTGCACTGAACAGTATTAGTTTAGCAAGTTCAGTTAATAAACATTCTATAAATATTTAAAGATTTCAGAAATTGAAAATTACAAATATTCAGCTATGAATCCTTTTCCATTATCAAATTTAGCATTAGTTATTAAAATTATTAATAAAGATTCTAAGAGGTAGAAAAGAGCGAGAATAAATTTATTTTTGTTATGTTGCTTTATTTGAGTTCATTTTTTCCACAAAAATATTACATAACTGGCAATTCGAATAAAAGCAGTTGAAATGATAAAATGAATAACAAGCAAATAAGACACATTCTTATTTGCTTGTTATTTAAAGCATTTTTCATGATATCAATAGAATTCAAATAATTTAAGCTTATGGAAAATTGTTGTTACCTTTATATTTCATATAACTTCAATAAGATCTTATCATATTACGTTATTGTTGATGTATATATTTTTACTGTGATTTAGAAATTAGAATTTGTATAATTGATAAAAAACAACAATATGTAAAACCTTCATAGTAGGTTGCAATGTCATAAGAAAACAGAATTAATATAAGGTCAACTGAAGAGGGCAATAGCCAAAATGCATTTTGACAAAAACATCTGTAATGATATTGCATGTTTTTATAACTTTTCTTTTGTTTACTAAGCAATAAGCATTTACAAAAGGTTCCATGTATGATAAGCCTTATTAAAGTTACATTAAATATAATGGTGACAGAAGATAGAAGGGCTGGAAGGTTCAGACATTATACTTTCATCTTATTTTCTATGAAAAAAACAAAGCTAATTTACAGTTTGCATTTTTAAATCCAGATATAAACAATTTGCCATGACATACTAATAATTTTGCTGTATATTCCATCGGTTTACAAAAGATCAATATATTTCATATGCATAATGAAATATTTTATGAGTAAACGTAATGTAATAAAATTATAATTATATTTACATTACATCTTTAGTAGGCAGCTGTATAAGAAGCTTCCTAACCATCAATTACTATTTTTTTGGTACAAATAGTTCTAAGAATCAATATAGTATTAGCATCAATTACACACTGGATGGCATATTTTGCAGATATTAAATTTTAAAAAAATGAGTTTATAATTAAAAACACTAAATATTAAAATGTATTTATAAAGAAATTAAGAATTTCGATATTATTTTAATAAAATATTTTGTTCAAATAAAAGATTAAATATAAAAAAAGATGCTATATAAACTAATATCTGATTATATTTACAAGAATCAACCAATAAAAAATCTAAAAAATATTTAACTTTTTTATTTATTAAATCATTAATATATTAGTGTAATTGCTTGTCAAATTCAAAATACCAGCTACATAAAATTACAGAGGTTAATTATAATTGTACTTTTATTTCATGTAAAATCTTTTAGTGCAAAAGTTTTCAATTAAAATATTCTTTCAGCAGCTCAAATAAATGGATTATGATCATCTATATATATAAAAACAAATGTATGTCTGTCTGTTTGTCCTTCATGCATTACCACACCATTTATTTGATTGCCATGAAACTTCGGGAAGTTGTTTAATACACTCCCGCAAAGGTTTCCGGCATATGTGAAGACCACCATTTCCCCCCTTCCAAAAATATCTTTATATATGGATTAAGGCTTTTATGTCCAACAGATGGCGCTAACTTCCGACGACCTAAGTTTGCTTTTCTGTGAGAATGGACTAAAGCAGATCATTTTCTATCTATCTATATAAATAAAATATAACGTTCATTTGTTTCTACCGATTCCTTTGAAATTTTGACACAACGTTGCATTCGAATACGCACGTGTTTTTATATAATATACATGTCGAAATTCCCCCTACTGGGGATTAAGGCTTACTGTGAAGAACTTGGCTTCTATTTATACTATTTTACATGTGGTTTTTTTTGCGTTTTTGATTGTGTTTTAATAGGTTACGTCAACAGAATATACACTAAAAAGGGATTTTTCGATATTCCCCAGCAGGGAAAGGGACAGGATTAAGGCTTACTGTGAAGAACTCGACTTTTATTATACTATTTTAGATGAATGTTTGATTGCGTTTTAATAGGGTATGTCAAGAGAATGTACACTAAGAAGGGATTTTTTGAAATTTCCCTCACGGGGGAAGTGTTATACATTTATAATAGATACATTTTGAGCCACAACAACTCGTGGCCGGGTCTGCTAGTTTGAGATAAATTCAGAACTGTAGGGAGTTTGAAACTTTCCATTTTGAAGGTTCTAGAATAGTCTTGGGAAAAGAATATCCTAAACAAGATTTTGCATTATGCAGGAGCAATTTTCTCAATAATCTGGTTGTTTTCTACAAACCTAAATCCCTATCAATCTGAATAACTTATAATTTGATATTATTATTATTTTTAGAACTCTGATAAAACTTAAGTCACTATAAAAGATTTACTCCTAATACAATTATTAACACCTTTAATTGCATATAAACATACCCAACAATTTGCTTGAGAAAAATTGCAAAATATACTCCCATTTTTGTTGCTAATGCAAAATCTATTTGATACAAAACTTTGCACTATATTCAGATATAAATCAACAACACATCCATACATTTTTAAAATAAGATTTAATAATATTTTTTTAATCCAAAATTATCAATTCAATTAAAATATTATTATACCTCTAATTGGCGTGCTGCTTCTTCTGTTCTATTCATTAATAAAACCTTCTGTCTTAAGTTACGAAAATGCATTTCACTAAGCATTGTAGCTCGCTTCTTTGAAGTTTCTGCCTTTGACTGAAATTTAACGTAGAAAAACACACACATATATATATGCATTCAATAAATTAATTGTAATGATAGAAGAAAAAACATGTCTAAATACTCATAACATATTTATTAAAACAAATTATTATTTAATTTAAGTTACTAACATAGAATTTTATGATTTATTTATAAGAGAATTAATAAGATCTGACATTATTTTTCTTTTTACTTTATCTTGCCTTTTATAGGGTGGATTCTTGTTCACTTTTTACTTTGTTATATATTTTTAAAGCTATGTTAACACAAATTTTAGGAAAACCAAGTGTCAACTTTTTTCAACAAAATGACTTCATTTAATATGTTTAATTAAATATAATTTTCACAATTTAATTTAATTTAAAATATTTCTATATAGCAACAATACAAAATAAAAACAGTTTTAAAAACTATTTGTTGCTTTAGAATACATTAACCTTTAAAAAACCTTCATAAAAGTTTTTTTAAAGGTTAAGTGACTAGAATAATATTGTGTGTCATATAATATATGTTAATAAACTAGTTACTGATAACATTCAGGGAAAAACTCATTCATTTAGCTTAATAAATCTACAAATATGTGGAATACCCAGAATAATTGTCTCTCAACAAAATTATTATTACAGAAAATAAAAAAAATTAAAATGTTATGATATATAGATAAAGGGGATACTGAAACAAATATTCTTTCTACAAAATTTTCAATCATTTGCTCAAATTTTTCAAACCAAAACACATATTTGTTTCAGCAGTAATTTTAATTGGTGAATCATCTTAAAATATTACACCACAGATTTCCAATAGTTATAAATATGAGGAGAGTCATTACTGTAAAATGAAGAAAAATTATTATAATCAAGCCACATAAGAACACGTATGATTCGACAATCCTTTCATTTAAAAATTCTAATGATCCTACTAGTACTTCGTGATGTACAATAATACAAAAGGACATGCATGATAATTTTGCAATGTAATTTCTGCTTGGTTCTTGCATAACTTAATTAACCAAAAAACTAAAGATTTGAAAATTCTCAATATTTTAATATAAACAGAGCTGATAAGTGTCATTTGCTTTCACATGTAAAAGAAGAATCATCCATTCCCAATCCAAAAACAGTAATCACAATTCTACATCTGAGAAAATTAAAATGTTTTCTTTACAGTGGCAACTAACAAGTGACTTGTAAATTGTTTATTTTCAAAACATTAATTATAAAATTTTTTATTTAGACTTTTCTTTTGTTACTTTATAAATAAATGAAATAGGTGGAATAACGTTGCATTCATATCACTAGTCTACTCATTATAATTTCAAAGCCTATTAATGATTCAATACAAAATAAAATAAAATTACTTAAATGTTGATTTTGTTTTACTTGTATTACATTATTATTAAGAAATGTTCTTATAAGACAAATTGTAATAATTTTGAAACAAACTGGATTACCTTAAATAATGAAATTTTAAATATATTTTATCTTTTAAGATAAATGTACAATTTAAAGAATGATTTTAATTTAATGATTTATGACTCTTTTGATGTGTTTAAATACTTAAATATAATTATAAAAATATTTCAGTAAACATTAATTCGT
This sequence comes from Centruroides vittatus, assembly GCF_030686945.1. NCBI lineage: Eukaryota > Metazoa > Arthropoda > Arachnida > Scorpiones > Buthidae > Centruroides > Centruroides vittatus. The sequence goes on from NW_027120671.1 coordinate 886,609, forward strand.
TATTAAAGCTTATAATAGTCTATTTAAATTTTTTAATTATTAAAAATAATATATTGTACTTACAAGAATAGTTAAGCAATTTTTTTCAGGATTAAACCGGCATAATGCAGCATCAACAGCTTTCTTAAAATCTTTATGGGCAGATTCCATTTTAGAACTAAATATATTGAAATTATTATATTTTCATACTTCAAGAAAAAAAATATTAAATAATACAAACAAACTTTTATACCTTTTTCTGTTTCAAACAAATTTAATTTGTTTATATCGTAAGAATTTTATAAATTTAAATTTCTTATTTTATATACAGTAATACCTTGGTTTTTGTTGGTTTTGGTTTTCGTCGATTTTTTTCGTGAAAAATTTGTCTCAGCTTTCATCGATTGCCTTGGATTTCGTCAGTGTGCTCAAGTGACCTCACTGCTAATTTTGCTAAAACAAAGGGCAACCCACGCGTTTTCTAGTGCAGTGTGGCGTTATTTCTCGTTGTGTGAACATTACTCTGCGACGGCCCACCAGTGGACAACAGTTCCATTCCCTGAACACTGGGAGTTCAGTCATGGGTTTGCCCTTCGCCAGAGTGGGCTGGCCATGTGAAGTTTTCCGGGTTTTCTCCACATCTGTAATGCCTGAATAGGGGCCAGTTACCCTTAAACGGATTTCCTGGAATGCATTCCCATCGATACGACCATCATAAATGCATACAACTACTATTACATGACAATTACGTCACACTTTACCACGGGGCGATATAGGCTGGAAGCTCGTGTCCAACTAGCTTCTACAAGACAAGACATTACCCTGTGTGTCTAGCCAAACAATTCTATTGCTTTCATCTTAATGCTAATTATCTTATCATTAATCTTGATGCCTTTATCTTTATGCTAATTAGTCTTTTACATTAATTTCTTATTGTTTTTACTATTTAACGCTATATTAATTCTCTATAAAATGTGTTTTCGGTATGTATTTTGGAGTGTCTAGGATGAATTAATTGGATTTACATTGATTCATATGGAAATAATTGCCTCGGTTTTCGTCAGTTTCAGATTTCGCCGATTGTTTTTGAACAGATTATCGAAGAAAACCAAGGTATCACTGTATTTTTTTAATACACAATATTAACATATTTATAAAATAATTAGCATATAAATATCATAACATTCAAGATACAATCATTTTTTGTACATTTAATCTATCAGACAAAATTTCTTAATTAAATTAAATCTGCAACAGTCTGAATGATGTATGTTTAACATATTAATAACAATTTCATTTCAAATTCCGCATAATTTCACTGGAATTATATTCTCTTTGAAATTATTCCATGCATCAAAACACACACATAAAACTGAATTACAAATGCATATAATTACTAAAATAAATTAATTTTCTTCTGTTTTGAAGAAAGATTGATAATGATTTAATTTACAAATAATAAACTAAAAATATTATATGACATTTGAGATATTTACACCTATATATTTCTAAATGCATCTCTCTTTAAATTAATTTCCTAAAAAACATCTCCTTAATTACATTTTTGTAAATGCACTACTAAAATCACAGTCTGTAATTGAAAAGTGTCTATTTCCAATGTATGTTAAAAAAATTAAATTTAAAAATTTTTAGCTAAATTCAAAAAAAATCCACAGAAACTGGTAATGGAATCATCTTTATCATTTCAGTTACCAGTTTCTGTGGATTTGAAGCTAAAATTTTTTGGGCCGTTTTTAGTAACTTACATCACACAAGGATATCTTATTGATAAAAAGTGAACTTGCAACTTTCAGCAAATTTAACTTTAAAAATTTATATATATGACTTAATAAAGTCATATTGTTCATTTGGTTTTTATTGAATGAAGAATGACAAACAGTTAAGTGAGCAACAAGTGTTTATTAGCATGAAAACTGAACACGAACCACTGGCCTTTGTATATAAAAATATAAAAAATAAATGTTTAATAAAATAAAAGCTACAAAATTAACTTGATTCAAAATTCTTCATAATAAACATAATGAACATAGTCTTTGACACAAATGCCAAAAACAGTCAGTCATTGTTACCAGCCTAATAAACTCAAAAGATACCATCCATCAACCAAAACTTTGTTTCCCTTTCTTTATATTGATGTCTACTAATTAAATACAAGAAACAGATAACCTAGCTTCCTTTCTTTTTGTGAGTTGCTCACATAATTTCAGGGAATGTCACTCTTCTATCACATAATTTTGTGTGTTTAGATGTATAAACATCTAGTAAGCAACAATGTCTGATGAAATTTTATTAAAAGGATATTTAAAGTTTAATATGGTGAGTTCATTAAATTACTAAAAAAAAAATACATACATGTATATCAATACTTACTATTCTCTTAAGTCTTCGGGTACTTCAATTTCAAATTTATGAAAAGTATTTTTAGTGATAGGAGGACTGGAAAAAAAAATTAAAATCACTTATTTTTAATATTGTTTTGAAATAGGTTTTTACTAAGAATATTTTAAGTCACATAAGCATGAACAAAATGACATTACTTCAGTATTTTTAGTTTTATAAGAAATTCTTTTAAAAAAATAATAATAATATTTAACAGAAAAGTGGCATGAAGTAAACTGAATTTCGTTCTTCCCGTTCTTACTGAAACGTTTAATAAAATTTTACTACAGAATCAAATTTAAAAATGATAATACTATAATATATTTACACCAACAAAATATTAATCAAAGTAAAAATCAGAAATTTAAGCATCTATGGCATTACAAATTAAGCCAAATCCTAAATAGTTTTGGTGTATCGGAGTCATTATTTAAACATAACATTAATGCTTGGAAATTTGGATATTCACTTTTAATAAACGCCGCAATTTCCCAGGCAATAAACAAAGAACAAAATTCACTATACCAAAGTACTTATCATCCATGGTATATTGATTTACTACAAATTCCGTCTTCACAACCTTATATGTCACAACTAGTTAGTTTAAATGTAAAACGATTAATAATTCAACTCTGTTTAAATAAATATACTCTTTTTATTAATAATATTTATATTGATTTAGCAAGATCTTATTGCCCTTTATGTAATTCTGAAGAATTTTCATCATATCATCTAATTCACAATTGTCAAGAACTTCATAGCTTGCGTGACTATTATAAAATACCTCAAATATGCAATTATAATTCATTACTTGACTTCCAACTTAATTTAAATAATCTCAGTAAAACGAATCTTTACAAAATATACAATTATTTTGTTAAAATCTCCGAAAAGTACTATTTGAAACATCAAAATTAATGATTGTTATTGTATTCATTGTCTTTGTAATTATAGATGAAACATTATGTATGCAATCATAAAATCATTGTTTATAGTGTTTATGACTTATCTTTGTACTTTAGACTTGCTAATTTGTAATCCTTCTAACCATTTGTATTATTCCCCCATAACAGAGAAATTGTTCTCTTTTTGTATTGCTAATTTGTATTGTATTATTTTTATGTTATTAAACTCGCTATGATGATGATTATTATAATTTATAATTAACAAATTTAAGTGTAAAATAAACGAAGAAATATTTAACAGAAAAAAATGACAAAAATACAAATTAAGTGATGTCAATTTCTTAAATTATAAATTTATCATAATGAAAATCAATTCATTAAGTCATTGTAATGCATAAAATAATATGCAATACTATTGATATTGCAATGTTCCACTGAAGAATATCTATTCACTGACTAAATTTGAAATCATTAGTATATTATTCATTAATTCTTTAGAGTTATAAAATTAAAATAAATTTCATAGTATTCTATTAAAAATTTATTAAATTAATTCTTAGACAGTAAATATAAATTTGGTAAAGCACAAAATTACAACAGAAAAACAATCTGAACTGAGCAATTACTGATTATGAGATGGCTATGAATTTCCTTCTTTACTTAGTCATAAAATTTATTAAATTTCACAAGTAAAATTTAATATATAATTACAAATATATTGAGGCACTATGAAATCAATATTATTTTGGTTAAAAAAACATTATAAAGAATTACTGACTGAATTCAAACTGAAAAAGTAGAAATTACAAAGAAAACACAGTGGTGCCTTTGAATTTAATTCATTCCAGGAGGTTATTTCAATTCCAAATCAATTTTTTCCATTAGAAATAACAAAGTAAATTAATCCATTCCCAGACCCTAAACAATACTCATTTTGATGAACTTAAAATAACAAATAGACATAATTTAAGGTAAAAATAACAATTAAATGCCCTAATAATAAATTAACACAAGAATAATAAATATGTAAATACTATATAATAAAAGGAAAATTGCATTTATTGATCACGCTGACTTAGGCATCTTAATATAGATGTGATTAATTATAAAAGTTGTGAAATTTAATATACATAGATAATGTGAGGTTTTATTCTTTGTTTAGAATCTTACTTTAAACTGTTTACTTCATATTTTGTTTGAATAAAAACAAGTTATGTCTTCAGATAAAAAGCATATCAAGCATATTATGCTTTGAGTTTTGAAAAGGATATAATACAGTACAAACAGTAAAAAAAATTGTAGTGTGTATAGGGAAAATACTCCTATACTTTGAACATGCCAAATGTGGCTTAAAAACTTCTGTTCAGGAAATTTTGAACTACAGGATACAAAATGAACAGGGTGCCAAAAAGCTGGTGACAAGGAAAAATTGCAGGAAGAAAGTGTTAAAAATTGACAAACAACACACAGTACAATATATATAACCAAACACATAAAAACAAGAATGAGAAACAACTTGAATACAACAGATTGTGTTTATGCTTCAAGCACAGTTTATTGCTGCATGTGTAATTCAAATTTCAAAGGATCATTTGAACTTCGAGGCAAAGTTTTGTTAATTTTACATTTGAAGTAAGAGGTACCACAGTATATAGTTTTGATCAAATTGGTCACAGTGGTGTCAAATTGGAACAACCTAAAATGATGCTTTCGAAGTATGATCATTGCATCCACATTTCATGCAATGCAATCTTATGAGCCAGAACTGAAATGCCAGTCCAATGAATGGCATCACCCATCATCCCTGCCTTAAAAAAAACCACCAAGAATCTGGAAATATAAAATTAATATTGATAATGACATATGATAAAGAGAATCTATCTTGCAATTCCTCAGGGACAGACTGCAAATGCTGCATACTACTGTAGGTACTGTACCTGGGTCATCTTTGTCCTACAGTGTAGAGGAAACAGCATTTCCAAATACAGGCAAAAATATTTCCATGCTTCCATTTTCTTGCATGACAATACTTACCATCACATTGCTGCTCCTGTGAGGGAGTTGTTAGAACAATGGAAATAGGAAATACTTGAACATATTCTCCCAATATGGGCCCCATGACTTCAATCTCTTCTCCATGCTAAAGCATTGAGAGGAAGCATTTCCATACAAGAGATACCATTCTTTGAGAAATAGGTTACTCATTCAAGGACATAAAAACAGTAGTGATACTGGTGTGCAGTGCTTTCCATATGCGTGACAGAAGGTGATAAATATGGCAGGGTAATATATTGAAGAAATGTAATGTTATTCTGTTTCCACAATACATAATTTGTTATAAATGAATATAACAAATATGTTGCCACTATTTTCTTTCTAGCATATGTGTATATATCATTCTGACTACTAACAGATTACAGAACATTAACATAAACCTAGGAATTCAGTAGTATATATAAAAGTATTTAATAAAACTTCAACACATTCAAAAACCCGATATATATTTAATAAATGTTTTAAATGAGCAAAAATATTTTACCAACTGATGTGTCAGACTGGTAAGTGATGGACTATAGAGACTACTGTATAAAGATGTTATTAGTAATAGTATTGCAAGCATTCTCTCAGAATAAAAAACTGATATTATACAATGCTAATTATAGGCTATTTAAATATAATTTTTCTTTATTTAGGTAACTTTAGAGAAAATTTGTTTTATTTCATCATTATCAAAACACATTAACAAAACTTAATGCACAAGATCAAATAAAAAAAAAATATATGTAATAAATTAAATTGTATTTAAAGAAAATAATGCTTACTTTGAGTTTTTGAATCTTAATCGATCACTAGGAACAATTTCCGTATATGTTGTTTCCCAACCAATGTATTCTACTACATGAAAATCTCCTTTTGTCATTTTTACTAAGGCTTTCCACCAACCACATGCTTCTTGTTCATTTGCTCGAGAATAAACCTAAAATACCAAATAATTAAAGCTCAATTTTTGCATACTTACAATGAAATATTTAAAGATAAATTGTACCATTTGTACCATTGTAGTAGTTTAACATTTAAATCTCAATTTTTTCAAAATAATTTGAAAAATATCAACTAATTTCTTAATTTGTTTCAGTTCAACTTTTTGAAGAAATAAAAAAACAAATTTACTATTTGTAAGGTTATTTTTTAAGGTATATCCAAATATAATAATTATTCAATATATAATCAACTAGGAAATCAATTAACATACTAATGATAATTACCTCTCAGAGTAATAATAATTGCCAGTGTGTGTAAATTGAGATCAATAAAATACCTTTATGTTACTCAAACACCATGTAGTGTACAATAAAGAAAATAACTTTCTCTAGCAGACAATACATACATAATGTGTCTTTATACAATTGGTCCTTCTCACGCAAGACACATTATGTACGTATTGTCTGCTGGAAAAGTTATTTTCTTTATTGTACATTAAATCATCCTGGCTTATTTTTAACTATGTAGTGTGATTAATCAATCACTTAGTGAAGTAACGAGAAAGAATAACAATACGGTTTCAGATTATCAATCAAAAAATACCTTTTGTCATTGTGTAGTGCAATTAATTAATTCAAATTTGCAATGAGAAATAATCTTAATACAGTAAAATATAGTAAAAATACCTGTGTAAATTGGAACTGCACAGTACCAAATTACTTTTTCCATTTTAACAGATCTCAATTTTGAACAGGTTTTAATATTTTTTTTCTTTATCTTTAAATTACAACAGATAAATGTCACACAGTTTCTTTCATTTTTATAGTCAAATCACTCTTATACACTCTTACATGAAAAAACTTGTTATTAGGTTTAATCCAAAGCAATTCTAACTAAAGATAAGAGTATTTGAATGCAAAAGTTGAGAACTATTCTGTTCTAAAAAGTTTTAGGTGTTTCCACAAACTTGTACCTCCTCCATCATGTCTCCACCTTGTTGTGATCTGTGTTGTTGTGTCTTGTAGAGTTTTCTCATCTGAGTGCCAAGATCACATCCAACTAAGAGAAGCACTTGCCAATGCCAAATTAGAAGGCATCAAAGATTTTTGGCAAGGAAAGTATCCAGACAATACAACAGATAATGCAAACAATTCACTTGGGACACCAGGCAACACCCCATTGTTTTCAGCCTTGTGTCAGCATTGAGGTTCTGTAGACATTGACTACATATTTCCTCTACATTAAAACCCATATATGGTTTTTTACTCTAAAAATGTGTGAGGTTCCTTCAACAGGACAGCTGGCTGCTTCTGAGTTTAGTAGTAGGGCCACTTGGTTAGCTCAAGGTTGGCAATTTCAAGACTTAGTAGCAAGCCCAATGCTGCTGCTCATTGTCAGTGGCTTTAGGGACTAACAGACCTGCTGCTATTGACTCTTAGAGTGTTCTATCATAACATGTGGTGCTCCCATTACATGTAAATCATTAAATAAATGTATACTTGCTTACTGGAGATTATAATTCAATAAAATTAAAAAAATAACTGATGATGGATGCTTAATGCATTTGAAAATGTTCTTAAAATATTAAAGAATTCTGCTAGACATTTGAATGGTTTTTTATTTTATGTAAATCATTATGTTAAGATTTATCCAAATCAATCTCTAGTACTGCAGAAACCACCATGTAATGATACATGGCATTGACATATCCTTGATACAAGAGCCCCAGGTCTTCAGGGATCAAGTTAGAAGCTTGTCCAACTTAGATCCAACTCTATTACCATTCATCTGATAAAAATCATTTTTATTAGTAAATAGATTCAAGTATTTCCCTAACTCAGATTTCTGGACGAAAAAAACCTAGTTGTATATGTAATGGCTAATGTTAATGGGTTTAAGAAGATTTTCTCCTCCTCTGCCTATCTTCCTTATGATTCTACTGAACCTCCCCCTTCTGATGAGATAAGATCTGTGATAGTTTTTTTACCACTTATCACCTTCCTCTCCTAATTGGTTGCAAGGGAAATGACACAAGTGTTTGGGAATGATAGCAATCCCAGAAGAGATCATCATCTGGACTTTTTGGTGGATACAAAATCGATAATCTTAAATCAAAGCAGCAAACCCACTTTCAGCCATATGGAAATTATAGACCTAACTCTAGCTTCCTTTGATTTAGACATCAGTGGATTCGTGTGTGTCTGATGAAGCTTCCTTATCTGATCACACACACACTACTTTCACCCTTAACTTGGCTTCTAGCCTAAAAAGGGTGAAATTTTGTAACCCAGAACGGAGTGATGGAGCACTTTTCAGAATGTATATCTTTCAAATCGGATTGCTTCTCTTGCTGATTTGGTCCCTTATTAGACATTGAGGTGACTATTGATGTTGTGCAACAGCACATTCTTCCTACACTATTAGTTGTATTAATCAAGAGAAGCTTACCCATCATTTAGTTCTTTGATGAAACAGGGAGTTGAGCTGTTTGAGGTCTTCAACTCTGAAGTTATTTAACTGAGGTTTATGCAAATGATATTGTTGTTTTGTATGGGAAATTCCCTAGTATTCTGTCACACCTCCTTCAAAGAAGGCCCGATTTGTGTTTAGAGCTGGTGCAAGGATAACAGCTTAAGCATCAGACCCGACAAAACTATTATTGTTCCCTTCATTTGTAGGAGAGATTTAAGGAATTTCTCTGAATCTCTTCTGCAATAAATGGGGATAGTTTTCTTCCTCATACCTTGGGATTTTACTTGTCCTAGGAGTTTGTTAAGAATTGACATGGTGTTAGACAAGGCCAAATATATCTTCTGATTATGTAGAGGTTAACTCCTGGTTTAAAGCAGAGCAAATTTTTTTGCCTAGCCTGCTCTCAGGCTGAACCAAAGATTTCCTATCTTTTGACAGGCATCGTGTTCACTTTTTGATCATAGTTATGACCAGTTTTAGTCACTTTCATAAACATCTGTGCACTTTTCTCTAACTAAAACTTTTCTCCTTCAGCCTCTTGTCACTTTTGTAGATCTGCTGAGGAAACTCTTCTGAATCTCATTTGTGAATGAGCAGCTCTCTGGGTTCCACTTTTTTGAGGCTGACGAAGTCCTGGTAATGCTATGAGAAACCATGGCACTATGTATCAATAAATAAGAGAAAGAGAGAGAGAGAGTGAGAGAGACCTGGTGAAGTCCCTCAGCTTTCTTCCAGAAGTCTGCTGTCTTCTTTTAAAGAGATCGGACTTCTGAAGTAACTTCTTGTGCAGTGCAAATGGATGTTTTAGGTCAAGGTGCATTTGGCCTACTGGCTAACATGAACTTGTCCTAGGTATCCAAATACTTCTTGGATGTAATCCTTATGAACTCATACAATAGCAAGCAATCCAAGTTCCAAAAACTAGCGTCTTGATCTATTGTCAAACATCCCAATTGCATTACATTATTACAAAGAATAGACACAAAGTTACCCTGTAATCTGGCTTCTCAAAGAATTTTAATACCCTACTTAATCAATTATTTCAATTTCTATAATTATCAATAAGTTAATCAACTTGTTTCAATTGTATTCAATACTAGTTATTTACTAACTACTCTGTACAAGACAAATTGGCAGCATGTGTTATCTTGTTCTGTTGGTTCCTCTTACAATATAATTGCATGTTTTTGCTTTTGGCTATTGTCACATAGATGCTGTTGAATGTTGGGCCAAAATGGATGGTAGCCTTTCTTCCATTTTCCTTTCTAGTTTGCATTCATTGTTGCTGTACTTTACTATGAGTTGGTCTATCATAACTTATTTCTTGGATATCATGCTGCTTCACTATCATTTTAACACATGCTAGCTCCTTATAGGTACTGATGATGTTTGTGCAGTATGTAAACACCCTTCTAACTAGCACTGTGAAGGCAGACGTTTATTCATATGAATGACAGGATGTGGCCACTATTGCAATGGGTGATGCTTTATTTGTGGTAAACTGCTGTCATTCTGCTCCCTTCTCATAGCATAACACAGTGCTCAGAACTAAAATTGCAGCACTAAGAGTGAACGGACAGATACAAATACAACTTTGCAAGGTACAACCATAATGTGTAAATGTGAAAACCCACAAAAAAATATGAGAAATATAACTGAGTTTTGATGAGTGTTTAATCAATAGAAAATAGGTTCACCTCAGGTGACTGTGCACTTGTGTAGACAATGACATACTATCAATGAAATGGTTGATAGCACTTTATGGAACAGTATTCCAAGGCATACTTAAGTAGTCCAGAGTTGTTCAAAGTGTTGTGAGGTAGAAAGCTGTTGCAGGTGACAACCCCTGATATCCTGCACATATGCATCAGACAATAAGTTAGGAGAGTAAAATAGGTTCAGAAGGATGTCCACACCTTATACTGTTCATAATGATTTCCAAGACATACCATCGTGCAACAAGTGTTCCCATCATGTATACCCTCTTATATCTAAATATACTATTGACAACCGTTAAACAAAACTTATAAAAACTAAGACAAAAATTTAAAAATACATTTTCTAATGTTAAATAAATATCTTAATAAAACAAACATAATTTACTAACATATATTTGTTACAAGTTTCAGCATATGCTATCTAGAATAAAAACAAAGTTTCAAGTTATATTTATATAAACTTTAAGTTAAGTCATTATTAATTCATATATTTCATTAAATAATAAGCTAGTCAGCCAAAATGATATTTATTCAGTGCATTTACTTCATGCTTGGAAATTATACAGTTGAACCTGTCTGTCGATAGAATCTCACAGGAACAAGGAAAAAACTTCAAGATAGGTTTCAACAGAGGTCCCGACACAGTAAGCAGTAATAGGTTTGATTGGAAGTATATACTGTACGTGCTATTTTATTTCATTAATATTATAGCAAGTACAGTACAATGCATACCTGTATTAGTACAGTATAAATAAACTATTTTTGACAAACCTTAATAGAAATACTTTATCAATAGTTTCTGATGCCTGACTTTCTTCAAGAAATAAGATGAGATGCAAGCAAAACTTATTGGAAATCAGAGAAAAGCGATGTTAATTGCAGCTACGTATTATATTGCAAGAGATGTCTCTCAATTACAATTCATGATATCAAAATATAGTCACTGAGCTTTGAATTTGTAAATGATACTTCAGTTCATAATTTGAGATTGAGGTTTTGAGAGAAAATTATTTGAGACAAATATGGAAACTACATTGAATTTAGGCTGAAAATGCAAAGAAAAAAATAAATTTTGAAATACAGAAGTTTTAGAGATAGCCAGGATCAACAGTATATGATATTGTAAAAATATTTTCTTTCTTTTATATATAAATATGAATATATTTATGTTACAAATTAATTTTTCACTACAAAAGACAAATAAACTTTCTGGTAAGAAAAATAAATTATATATTATAAAGCAGCATTGAAAATGTTAAATTGCAAGAACAGTATCAAATATTTAGATTTGAAATAAACATTTTTAACAATAATATATATGTTATGGACAGAGTGATTAATCGGGCATTATTCATAATGACAAAAGCGGGCACGCAGTCCGATAAATATTGATTAATTTATCAAATTGACTGGTCATTATGAACACTGCTATCACCTAGTCAGGCAAAGTGATGATAATAAGTTGAGGAGTGATCATCCAACATACGCTAGCCAATCAGCACTCTGAGTTGCGTGTGCATATCATGTTTAGTACCAAATTTTAAATTTGATTTAAAAAAAAAAAACTCCACTTATTTCACTTAGAAATATTTATTTTTTGTGAATTCTTTCAAAGTACTATTAACCGATATTCTTCCGATAACTTAGAAGTAACTTTCATTTTTGACTCTGACTTTTTGTATCATTGACAAATATGCTAATTTTGCAAAAATTTGACTGTTCTCACCTTTTTCTGCTATTAACTCGTTTATTCGGTTGTTGAGGCGATTATTCATATCACTTAATGATTCCTCCATGATCGTTACTTTTGTCAAAGAAGAAAGATTACCGTATTTTACGGACTAAAAGACGCATTTTTTTTCTTCGAAAAATTGCCTCCAAAATTCAGGTGCGTCTTATAGTCCGTAGCATCTTATATGTATTTTATATGTATTTAAAAAAAAAAAAAAAAATGCTTAAAAATTAAAGTGCGTCTTATAGTCTATAGCAGGGGTCCCCAACCTTTTTGTAACTAAGAGCACATTCTAGAATACCGGCCGGATGGCGGGCACCATTTATTTTTTCAAGGTGAATTTATATTTGGACGTAGTTAATAATACATACACATAATGTACAGAAAACATTTAATTCCAAAAATGTAATAAAACATACACAAGACTATTAACAATAATTTTTACAAAACAAGTAATTACTAAACAATGCATACAAAATCTACAAAGTATAAAAATTCTTTATAAAAAATATAAATCTGAAAGTAAATGTGATTTTTAGCATTGCATTTCATTGGCCATTGCTTCGTAATTAGGAGAGTATGATGATATTCCTGCTAGTAAGCAATCGTCAAGGTGTTCATCTGTAAGTCATGATCTGTACTTTGATTTTATGATATTCAGAACGGACCGGTTTATTTCATTTCAGGTATGGGAAATTTGGTTGGTGAAGATTTGGCGGAGGGGAAAAAGAGATCAGTCGCATTTCGCTTTGTGCTTTTATCTGTGTTGGACGCCATTTCTACTTTTGAGTGGTTAATCATTAAAAACGGAAAAACTTTTACATAGCAATTTATTGAAAACTGAAATATTTTTATTTCTATCGTGGTCGCACAGCGGCGGGCACACGTAAAACGATCGGCGGGCGCTATGGTGCCCGCGGGCATAGGGTTGGGGACCCCTGGTCTATAGCGTCTTATAGTCCGTAAAATACAGTAACTACTGGTCACATAAATTTAAAATTCAGTACTAAATGCAATAAGCATGCGCAACTCAGATGTAAGTTCTGATTGGCTAGCGTATGTCAGATGTTCACTCCTCAATGTATTATCATCATTTTGCCCGACTAGGTGATAGCAGTATTCATAAGGATCGGTCAATTTGATAAATTATTGAAATTTATTACAATGCCTGATTTTGTTGGTCATTATTCATAATGCTCATATTAATCACTTTGTCCATAACACAAATACTCATCTGCTTTATATGAAAATAAACACAGATTTTTCATTTCTGTTTAATAATTTATTCATTTCAATAAGTAAGAAAGAATAAATTTTTAAAAAACTAAATATGTTGACATTATCAATTCCAAGTCTTTCCAACATTTTCCTATTGCTAGAAAAATAAAATTTCTGATACAATTTATCAACTACTAATTAAAAAAATATTGATAATAATTCATACAAAATCTATATTACGATAAGAATGCGTAAAAAATTGCATTCATTCCGTAATTTTTATGCATTTTGGAATTACATAATGCAATTTTTATACATAAAACAAAAAGAACAAAACTTTACTTCAAAATAAAAAAATATTCCTAAATTCTCCTAAATTTAATACAGGTATTCCTCACTTTACGACCGAGTTCCGTTCCGACGACTACGTCGTTAAGAGAATTGGTCGATAAGAGAGGAGCTTGCGCCAGGAATATAAGATCATTGTAAAATTATACAAATTATGCAACAAACTTCAAATTTATTCATAAAAAGACTATTATAGTATGCTATTAGCCTATTATAATACGCTTAGTGTGCATTCCACCATTCGCCACTGACCGACACTCAAGCTGAGAAAGGGGATTTCCCGAACTGCAGTTCGAAACTCGATTGGTCGTAAGTGCGAGTCGTAAAGTGAGGAGTACCTGTAATTATCTTGAATGTTTTAACAGTAAGCAAATATTACATTAGCAAAATATGTAGTAATAAAAAATACTACTATCGAAATGGTATTTTTACCAAGCAAAATCAACTTACCTCAACCTCCTGGCCTTCAACCATATTCTCGGGTTTTTCACCATCTTTTGTGGGTGGTGGCGGTAACCTTACACGTCGGAAAGGAAACTTACTTTCTGGTTGCCAACTGTTAAGATTAAAAATTTTTTAATAAATCTTGATAAACATATTCACAATAAGGAAATATTAACATTTTATTGTTTTCATATCAAATAAGAAAGATTTCTATTATAAACAAGATGTTTTAAGGTAAACAAATCAGACATTTTCTTACATAAATTTTGGCCTAGAAATTCTTGAAAACATTATTTTCCGAAAACTTAATTTTTACTGCTATGATGAGAACAGAAATTAACATAATAGTGGCAATGACAGTTTATAACTTTTAAACATTGAATAAATTAGTTTATCAATTCTTGATTTACTCAATGTTTGATACTTGCCATGAAGATAACTTAGTGTTTGTTCGGGAAGAATCTGATATATTAAGTACTGGCTGAATTTATACATATTTACCTGTTTCAATAATATGTCATTAAACAGATGTGAGAAATAGTCTATGTTTTATTTAGTAATAAACAAAAGCAAATTTCTTTGGAATTAACTGCAAAATGGATATGTTTATTAATTTGTAAAGCAATTTTCCAAGCACATACTAAATGATATATGCATGATAAATATTAAGCAGAAATAATACATTTTATTTTTAGACCTTTCATTCATTACAAAATGATTTTCATGATTTTATAGAACATTATGGAGAATAACCTTTTGGCTAAGAAAAAGCAGTTTTCTTCATCATATTCTAAGTCTATCTTCAATAATAATTAGCGTTACTATAAAATAACACCAAACATTTGACAAATTAAATTGCAATATCTTACGTATTTAAAACATTACAGTGGTAAATACTTCACTATTCCTATTAGCAGAAAATCAACATTATGTCTTTGTTGGATAAAAATAAGTTATTTTGCTTATTATTACACGATATTACAAAGTTATTTAATTTACAAGTATAATTATTATTTAATAAATTTATTAAAGTTTTTATAACTTCAATCTTCATTTCTATTTTTTTTTTTAATTATAATTATCATATTTTTTATCTAAATGTTTGTCTTGTACAATTTATTTTTTTAATCTTTTAATGATAAAAATAATAATCGATATAAGCAAACAAAGTTTTAAATATAACTTTTGTACATATTCCATTTTATTTTATCATAATTTATTGTTGAAATATTTTTATGGTTTTTAATGTGCGTATAATTGTTAAAATGGGGGGTGGAAATCAATTGTTCATGCACATTTCCTTAATTGTACAATAAATAAATAAAATTTACTATTGTTAGACAGTAACTTATTTTAGTACATTTATAATTATATTCGTGATTAAGAAGCAATTCATAATTTTGCAACAAGAGTTTTTTAAATTAATTACATCTAAAAAACATTGCCTAGTATTTCAAGGTGCAATAAGCAATAATAGCAGCTTTCACAACATCATATTTGTAATAAAATCAATCAATAGCAAGAAGAGCAGCACACATTTCTTTCTGTTATTGATTCTGTTACAAAAACAATCAATACTTGGGAGGAAAATATAAGATTTGCAAATTCAATATGATTTTGAATGCAACTGCTTGTTTTCCACCAAATATAATGCAATTTTTAGGGAAAAAGTATTCAAATTACTTAATTTGGTCACAGACACCAATCACATTATATTGCTGCAATTAGAAATGTCTTAGAATAGAAAATGCTATTTTAAGGAATCATTTTCAAAAATAAGTTTGCACTTACTAATGCTTTGTCTTTAAAAATAATTACACAATTTAATGATCACTTCGTACTGATTTTAGTTCCTTATTTGACATTTTTAGGTACATTTTTCATGCAGCTTTTTGCAGATATTTCTTATTTTTTAAAAAATAAGAAATATGAATTTTTAGTTCACGGTATATCTGTGCTGACTGTGCAGCTTTATAGCAAAAGTCCTATCAATATTTGAAGAAAGTCAGTATTCGTTTCTGGTCCACTACCTCCTGATTAAATATATTCACTTTCATTAGGAAAATAGTAGACAAATATTTCATATTCTGTTACTCACATTTAACATTGAAATTTTTTTCTGACCATTTTTAAAGAGATTTGCAGGAATGCTGCTGTTGATTTTACAACAATTGTAAACCAAATTTTACCAAGTTTTATAATCCACGAAGATTTTGGATGTTTTTTAATCAAAAATAAAATTTGAAGCACACCCGATGTTTATAAAATTACCAAAATAGATTACAATAGTGAACATCTTTTTCTTAATATTCATCACATAAAAGATTGTCCCAAAAGAGTATTAAAATTGTTGATATATCTTTGCTTTATTAAAATTGCTAATTTAGCTAATTGCTAATGAACTAATAACAAATATTAGTTCAAAACTTCATCCAGGATTCAAAATTTTAAAATTAAAACTGAACTCTGATCAATTATATATAAATAGTAAGACACATGTTAATTACTATACACAAGGGCTGATCATTAAATTTGTGGAATCATTTCCAATGTTTTCCCTGAATGAATTTCTGGAAAAAATGTTGGTTGCGCACTCTCTCTGAGATCTTGTTTCATTTGTGTATTCTTTGAGGCATAAAATGTGCAAATACATATTTTATGCCCCGAAAGAATAATTGTGAATAAGGAAAATGTGCACTGAGATTTTTGGAATAAAATTTCACTATAATGTTTGCAAACAAATCCGGAACTTCTTGTGTAATGGTTTCCCTTTATCACTACAATCCCCAATATTATCCAGTTAGCATTACAATTGGAGCTGAGATCTTGCCACATTTCCATATTCGTCAGATATTTGCGACACATTCCAATATTTGTCAGCCCATGTGATTTCTTCCTGTATCTGTAAGTGAATAAAGCAACTTTTTTGCATCTGATGAGGAGTACAGAGAGCCACAGTAACAGCTCTGACATCTGTTAAAAAATGGATGACTGCAGAAATATATTTCATTGGTATTCATTAAGCTTAAATCAGATTGATAATGCAAGAATGTGTGTATAAAGAGAAATTGTAGAAGTACTTAATAGCCCTTTTAAAAAATTTGATCTATTTAACTAGATTTTAAATCCTGATATGCAAAAGCATAACATATTCCAAAAACTGAAAACAACAGATGACAAAATACTTACCTTGACAATACAAAATTCCAACAATAAAATAAATTTAGTTCATCTTAGATATATTTATGATACTTTTGTTATTCCAACACAATTTAACAGCTTTTTTTACTTTTTACTTTACAGCTTTACTAAACAGTTTTACTTTAGCTTTTTTCAAACAGCTAATTTTACTTAGATTTCTAAGTAAAAATTAATTTTTCAAACAAAACAATAGTCAAGGAATGCAACAGACACTTAGCAACAACAAATGCTATTTTGAGTAGCATTTAATGTAATTATTTTACCACAGGTTAGTTGATAAATTTTTTATTAAATAAATTCTTTAAACAAAATATATGTTTAGTATTTAATAGTGTAGTGTCAAATATTCAGCATTATTTGGTATTCATATGTATCTCACTGTAAAGAACAAAAACATTAATTATAAATAAAATAAGAAATAGTAATCAATCATTTTATTAACCAATATCCATTGATTTGCATAGTGTAACAAGTTAAGTATTGGAAAGTTATCCTACTTGCTAGATTAGAAATGAGCAATAATTTATTGTGACAACGTCGCAATGCCGGGCTGCAATTTTTAATTTATTTAATTTAAACTATATACACTTTACTTCAAATCAGTAGTGGTTTGCCCTTGAACGTCATACTTTTCCTTTAACAATATATGTGCCAGTCATCTATTAACTGCTTTCGGGGGAAAAATTTTGAATTAAAATGACGTGACTTCCAGTTTGCATCGGAAGTTCATATATAGTTAATCGGGGTCTTCTGCCCTAAGGTTTCCATATCTGGTCTCGGATTTCATCTATTTAACTCCATTCTCGAGATTAAGGAAAAACAGATGAACAAACGGACAGTTGACAGTGTGAATTTATAGGTCTACAATTTTTTCAAATTGCAGCCCAATTATAATGTTACTCTGAAGTTCACTACATTTCCTTATCAGCTTTTAATATGCATTTACAGGTGGTTAAACTAATAAACTCAGCATCGTTATAATTCACAGAAAACAAACTTTGAACTTAAAAATTTTCATACATAAAGTCAAAGATTGTTGTCAGACAATGGAATGTAAAATAATGTAGAAATTGACATGCAACTAATTTTTAGTGTAAACTGGAAACATACATAAATATAACAATAAAATTAGGTATGAATTATAGCTTATGCTTCTGTTCTTTTTTTTTTACCTATAATGATGTTTGAACCTATTACATATTGAGATAAAAATACAAAGTCAAAATTCCACTGTATAGTGATACAGTAGCAATCATTGAAATTGCACCACCCATAAAATTAAATAAAATTGTGCTTATTTTTAAATTAGAATATCATTTTGCCTTGACCTATAAAAAACTGTAAAGACTATCATCCATGACATCATAAACATGAGAACACTTTTCAGTGGCTGGCAAGGTCTACTGTAGCAATACGACCATCTATCATTGGTATAAAAAGAAGCCCACGCAATGGCAATGCACTTCTATAATAAAAATGGGAAGTTTGATATTTAACACTGTGTAAAAGTTTATAATTGTTGCTTTGATACTGGTTTATCCTTTCATGAAACAATGTAGAGAGAACATCAATCAATTGTGAATTTGTTACAAAGGAGAAACGAATATGACAACACTGAAAGAAAATTTAGATCAGGAAGAAAATTTGTGAGTACAGCATGCTAGAATAGAATGGTGAGAGAACATCCACAAAAGCAAATGCACTATGCATGATCATCTGTGCAATGTGGATTTAAAAGTCTACTATCCACAAAAGAAGCACTATTACTGACTGACAAATAAAATGTACAGACAGTGGCTTACCTAGGCTTAAAAGCTTGTGAACAAATATATCGACATATAGAATTATTGTTTTATTTTTTTAAATAAATCTAAATTTAACCTTTAAGGACCCAACAGAAAACCTTATTTTACTAGGTGTAGAAAAGGCAAGGCTCATATCAGGGAATGCTTGATGCACAGAGTAGTTTCTAAGGAATTAAATGGTGTTGAGATGATTATCCAGTAAAGAAGTCAGCAGACTACAATTCCTAAAAGTCTGTGAATACAGAGTGAATGCTACAATAACATTTTACCTGCCAAGCTAATTCTAACAATCAAGGAACAATTTAATGACATGAAATCCTGCATCTCCTAGAATGACTCTGGCATGTCACTGTGCCAAGATGGCAAGTGAAGTTTAATGTCTCTCTTTTTGATTTGTTGGTATTATTGTGTTTTAAAGTGATCCAAAAATTATTTAGGTAAAAATTCCTACAAATGGTCCAGACCATATGCCTAAACTGGTCAGATAACAGTTCTGCTCTCAACACTATTGATAACAGCTGGCAAATTATGAATACAAAGATCACAAAAGGAGTCTGAAAGTAACTCTTCTAATATTTCCCAGCAACTGCAGAAGTGTATTAGAAGAGTTGAGCTTGAGGTGGTCCTATGAAATATCAGAATCCCATTTACTGAGAAATAATATTCATTTATTATTTGCTAATCTACTTAAGCCTTTTTTTTCCCCTAAGGGCTCTTTTTCATGTGTGTGTTTGCCCAAGGACAAAAACCCAGGAATTGGATGTCACCTGGATGAGTACTAGTGCATTGTAAGGCATGAGACTTTTCACATGTCATGGACATGATATCTCCATAATCTGCCCGGATCTCTCTGCTACCGGTTCATGGACCTGGCACAGACATTTGCCCAAGTTGCAACCTAGCAGAGTACTGGAGCAAAAGCATGTCTTTACATAATCCAATTAACTTCTGCACATGCTCCATGATACCAACACCATTGTTGAAAAGTTATAATTATTTTTCATATAGATAATGTTTAGAGAATAAAAATTCTCATTTAAAACATTATTCTTAATTCTGTCTTCACTATATAAAAAAAAAATCTATAAATGAAGTTCTTCATTCATATTTTATCAAATTTATTTGTATTTAGTCTTCAATTTGTAATATTTTAAAATTATTTTATCCTTCCTTAAAAAACTCATTAAACTTTAAGGATATAATATAAATTAAAACAGCAATATGAACTCATACAATAACCTTTTCCTAAATCAGCAAGCATATATATATATATATACATACATACATACATACATACATGCAGACATAAAAGCATATTTTTTTAAAAACATCAAACTTTTCATATTAAAATTTCTTTAAATAAAAAAATTAAATGTAAAATGCTTTATTAAACCAAAAGTGTCACCATTTTTTCATGTTATCATTTGGATGCCTAATGATAAATAATACAAACAAAATACTTACTGAAAAGCTCTGAGTTCCTCAAAACGTACATAGAAAGTTCCAAGAAGCAATCTTTTTTCCATAAAAGGGTGAACCCACATTTTGTCTATTGCATTTATTTTTGTGTCACACTAAACAAAGGTCACCAATTTTCCTCTGCATGTCATACATTGCACTGAACTCAAGAGATTACTGGAAAAGGAGTCTGCAGAGATACCCAGACACTTTCTGGATGTCTGAAAACTATACTGCCCATCCAGACAAACACCTGGATTCATGTGAAAGAAGTCTGACTGAACAGCAAGTTCTTGCAACAGTGTTTGCTAACAGAATTAGTGAGGCTGTAGTGTAAAACAACATTTAAGTTCAACATAACATTCTATGTAATAAATTGAATTTCACTAGTTTATTCTTCTTGATTTCTTCTCTATACTACATGTTATTACAAACTGCATAGATCTGTTGAATGCTTTTTGTATATATCATATATAGTCTGAAAAGTTGTAATTTGAAGTTTAATAATTTGTTTGTATGATGGAAATTTCCATAACCACCACTGTATTACATAAACTTCAGAAATTTTATTTCAGAATTTTGTGTAAATTCCAAATGAAATTCGGTATATATTTATATTCATAATATTTATAATTAATGTGAGTGAGTCATTTAAAAAAGCTGATACAGCCAATTCTGTTTTTTACATGGACTTTTTTAAATGCAATTTTGATTTAACATGGTCTAGAAAAAATTCCTTTCTACACAATTTGTTTTGACCTAACCTACTTAAATAACATTTGTCTTTTAAAAATCTTCATTTGATTTTAAATTTAAGAAAAGTATTCAACTTCCTATTCTAGAAAACTATTCTTTAAAAAAATTTTTTAAATTTGAATTTAAGACTGCTATACACACAAGTAAATTTAAAGATCTGAATGTTTTTTTATGACTTGATTTAAACATGTATAGCAACAATCAGTCTGAAAAACTGTAATTTGAAGTTTGACAATTTGTTCGTATGATTGCACTTCTGAATTTCTTTCAATATGTAACAGTTTTTGTATGCCATTTGGTATTAAAGCCAGAGTAATTTTGGAATTTAACTGGAAAAGTCAAAAAACAAAAACTTGTGCTAAAACAAACTTTGCTCAAATATAAATTTATTAAATTTTGATGATAAGTAAGTTAATAAATCAGAAAAAAGACAATTGTAATTAAAATTGAAATATTTTGTTTAAACATCCTATTACATTAATTAGTTTACTGTATTATTTTTACTGATTTTTAAGGTCTGGAGTTGATTATCCATTTTTCCACACAGTATTTTTTTACATAAATTTTTGGGAACATATTTATGACGTGAAAACAGAATTAAGTGTACTATTATTTTAAAAATATTTAGTACTGAAATCTTGCTATGTAAAGACTAGAATATAAAAACCATAACTCTCTAAAAAATAAATTAAATATGTAGAGTCAATCCCCAACTTACAACCAACCATATTTCTGACAATATTATTGATCATAAAAAAAAGTGTTATTAATATTTAGAAGTTATTTTTGAGTCAGACTCCAACCAAATGCCAAATTCTATCAGGCTAAATATGGCTAAATACTAAATAAATTATGCAACCAATTTGGTACTAGAGGGAAGCGTTAGGCACCATCTCTTATTAAATTTAATAATTATAATATTTAATTAATTAATTTAAATAATTTAGAATCACTGGAAGAAAAATCGGCCCGGAGCGGGGTTCGTTAGTATTTAGCCATATCTAGCCCAAAAGAATTTGGCATTTGGTTGGAGTCTAGCTTATAGTATATCGGGTCTAGCGATGTTATTTATATATTTTTGAGTCTAAGCCAGGCCTGGCCAACATGCGGCCCGTCACGTTAAATTGTGTGGCCCGCTAAGCGATATTATATATCTATTAAAACTTTTGTTTCCCGTTATGTGTATACCAAAACAATTAAATAAATGAAAATTTGCTTGTCGTGCACAAGTGCAAGTACGAACTCTTAGTATAACAATAAAATCTTATTCATTTTGTATTTCTTTTACTTTTTTAAAAGCCCACCATAATGTTATGTGACCCACCATAATGTTATGTGCGATCAAAGTGTCAAAGTGACCCGTGAAACAATTTAGGTTGGCCAGGCCTGGTCTAAGCAATTAGTGCTAATGACACAGTATAACAGCTAAATGTCAAATTTAATGTTGTAATAGAAAAGAAAACTTTTTATGACAACTGCTTAATTAACTGTAAGTTGAATTTGTTTCATTAACAAATTAAAAAAATAAAATAAAACTAACTTTCTGCAGAACTGTTCATTACTAGAGGTAGGCATTAGACACCACTTCTTGCTAAACTTAATAATTATAATTAATATTTTAATAATTAATTAAAAGGTTCTGGAAGAAAATAATTGGCCCAAGGCAGGACTCGAACCTATAACTCCTGCATCTGTTCAGTCCAGATCATCAATATAATTGCAATTTTATAAAGCTAAAATGAATTAATAATAATAGTAAGATCATTCCATAATAATCCTTCGATATAATTTTTTCATACTTTTTAATATACTTGACTACTTGCACATGTAACTCTCTACTAATAAAATACCATAATTAATTGAAATATTAAATGTTGATTTGAAGAGCAACACTATATTGTATTATGATATGAGAGTAGCTAATTACAATATATGCATATGTATGATATTATATAGGCTTATGCATGACCGTAAAAGTCATACTCTATTTTTATGTCAATCTGATTAACAACAGAGATCTCAGAACTGAACTGTCACAAGTCAGGGATTACCTGTATTTTTTTTATTAATGTAATAAATACATTACTTATGTTTTGAATCAATTTTAATAAAAATTATATAATTAAAATATTTATATACATTATAAGAATTTATTACATTGAAATTTAGATATAATTTATTAGTAAGTACTCTAAACAATATTACTTACTCATTTTCAAAGGCTACACTGACTTCATCCTCATGAACATCAGTAACAAAAGCCTGAAAAATTTAAAAAGGAACATAAGTTTAAATTTCATATAGAAAATTACAAGTTAAGAACTATAGTTGGTTTAGCAAAAGTTGAAAGGCATGTGACGAATGATAACCAATAGTGGGAATGCGAGATCATGTCACATCTAATTCATCAATCTAGCTTGGTATTGCAATATGTATTTTTCCAGTAAACTGCAACCTTGTTCCAAACTAAATTCATACTATAAATTCAAATGTTATCTATTCATGACTTTGTATGAATTACAAAGACAGGTTAAATACACCAACAGGTTCTTTTACAGATTATACAATTATTTGTATTAGAAAACAAATACACGTTTATTTTAAGGGTACATCGTATGTGCCAGCGTCCAGCAACCATGGGCATGAATGTGCTTCCAAGCAAAGCAGACAAACTAGTTCAAGCAAATGTGCATGTCTGAAGTAACTGCGTTTAGCGTGCAATAACCACCAGATGACACTTCTACGTGCACATGCAGGAAGCAGCTACCAAGCAAGTTTTATCACCACTTCCACTGTTCGTGCTTCCAAAGAAAATGGTTGATTTTGTAGATTAATGAAAACAGAATGTCAAATTGTTTATATATGTTGTATATACTTTAATTAATAATTTTTTACATAACTTAATAATTTCTGATTTTGTAAATGCAACATTTTAAAAATAAAACTTTTTTTAAAACTTATTCTATGAAGATTCTTTATATTTGTTGTGTATTGTATCTAGTTAGTGATAGCGTTTACCTTTCAAATTTATTGTTTTAATGCTTGTCATATTTTCCATAGCAAGTATTTGATGAAGTCTTGTTGCCACCATTTTGTAAACAACATGTGTTCACTGTAGACAGAGGTCACTCGTGAATTGAAAGTGCATACAAAGATTCTTTCCACTCACAGTTGCTGGATGCTGCCACATAGGACATACCCTAGGTCTGACTACAAGTCACTAACAACATTCCTTTCTGGAGGGGGAAGTCTCAAAAAACATTCTTTACAAAAATGTTCTCAAATCTCCTTCAAGTCTATTCAAATCCTTGTTGAATGCCATCAGAAGATAGTGTTCCAGAAATGAACTTGAGTTTTTCACAGTACATTTAAAAAATTGTAATAATTCTTTTTTTTAAATAAAAAATAGGATTCTATGGAATCCTAGCAACATTTGTGACAACATACCGTATTTTACGGACTATAAGACGCACCTTAATTTTTAAGCAATTTTTTAAAAAAATACCCATAAGATGCTACAGACTATAAGACACCTGAATTTTGGAGGCAATTTTTCGAAGAAAAAAGTGCTTCTTATAGTCCATAAAATACGGTAAATATAAATGACCATGTTTTAAGACATCAGCAAATACCTTATTTGAAAGTAATATCACGTTCATCTTTCATCAAAACAAGTATATACATTTCACAAATTTAAAATTCAATTCATCTAGATACCTTA
Organism: Centruroides vittatus; assembly: GCF_030686945.1. Lineage (NCBI taxonomy): Eukaryota > Metazoa > Arthropoda > Arachnida > Scorpiones > Buthidae > Centruroides > Centruroides vittatus. Next base: position 911,748 of record NW_027120671.1, read on the forward strand.
TTAAAATATTTTAATATATAATAATATTACAGTAACAATTAAAAAAAAAATCAAGAAAAACTTGTTTTTTTAAATACCAATATTACTAACAAATTACGTAATAATTTTAAAATCTGTTTAATAAGTTAAATTTTAAAAAATTATACAGTAGAGCGTCGTTTATCCAAAAGCCAGTCAACTGAAATGTCAGTTAACCTAATGCTTTCCAGTCGGACTTTGTCATGCCGAATCGAACATTTCTGATACTAGATTAACTTCTATAGTATAATTTTTTTGTTTTTATATTTTTCAATATATTTATTTTGTTTGTACAAAATAAAGAATCATTTTTAAGGATACAATAGCCTCGATTATTATTATAAAAATTTTCGTTAGGCTTAAAATCGATGAAAATTCAACACAAAACGACACGCAACGGAAAAAAATTTCAACATGGGATAGGTTAATATGTTTTTTCGTACATAATCGGTTATCCAAAAAAAATCAGTTATCCAAACAACCCCAGTCCCCAATTGATTCGGATAAACGACGCTCTACTGTATATTTAAAAAAGGAGGAATAAATACATACGCAAACCCTATTAATACAAAGTTGGAGACTCAAAATTTTCCCTTTGTGTTAACAAAATTTGGGTTAAGCAAACGTTACAAAAAAAATAATGGTTACAGTGAGCCATAGCAATGTTTTTGGCACCCTTGACAATGCATTAGTTTTTTAGTCCATAATGCATAAATGTTTGCACTTTCCCACCACAAATCAGCTTGTTTTCTACAAATTGTTTCGTGCAAATGATGCAAAATGTTCAATTAATATTCTTTGCTGACAGTTTGGCCAGTTGGAAGGAATTCATTATGCACAACTCCACCAGTTAAAAAAAAACAGTCAACACAACCTTGATTTCTGACTGACTTTGACATGGTCTTTTCAGTCTTGTTTCATCTTTCAAGTGCCATCCACTTGGTTGCAGAGCTGCTTTGGTGTCAAAAGTGTAGATCCCTGTTTCATCATCCACAATAATGCATTTTAAGAACAATTCACCTTGACAAAGGAAAGCATTTCCTCAGCCACTTGAGAGAAGCGATATGCTGCAAGCCCAAACAATCTTTTAAAACTGCTTGGCAAGATCAAAATGATACTAGAACATGTTCAAAAATGTCCCTAATTGTTAAGTGACGATTATTGAGCACCAAATCTCTGACTCTAGTGACATGTTGTTCATCAGTTGAAGTGGATGGTCTACCAGAACATGATTCATCTTTGATGCATTCTCTGCCTACCTTGAACATCTTGTACCACTCAAAAATTCTTGTTTTTGATAGACTATTGCCACCGAAGGCTTTTTGTAACATTTTCAATATATTTTTGTAGCAGTAATTCTACTGCAAAAACAAGATTTAATAATTGTTCTTTGCTCAATTACGCTTGATATTTTGAAAAATTGCTGGTGCAAAAATTCTTTAAACACAAAACAAGCATTTATTTGCAAAGGAAAACAGATGATGACATACAAATTGCTGCTAGATGTCAATGAAAGTCATACCAAATGACGACAGCACCCTCTTGCACACATGCAATTTAAATGAACCATTCCCAATACTTTTTGATCACAGTAGTATAACTCATGGTAGTTTATACTCTATGGAAAACCTCTAGGACAGAAATAAAATTTTTGCATAATGTGCTCTACCTTCTTCCTCTGTAACAGCCATCAAAAGCTCAAAACTTTATGCCATTTATGAGGCACCATCTCAAACATTAAAACATTTTTCTATTACACTTCATTGTAGCTATAAAATAAGTAAAATTAAAAAAGAAATATTGAGAAGGAACCTCTTAAATCATCATCAAAGATACAAATGCTTATGAATGACAAAATTTTTCTTTTTTATTTAATTGCTTCATTTCTGTTTTATTTATCAATTAATATTAATAAAATATATGATGATAATAAATTTGTTAAAATAAATTTTAAAAAGTTTTGTCATCAATAATATCTAATGACGTGAATTGTTCAGTTCTTATTCACTTGCTAGCAACCGCAAAACGCAATTTCGCATAGAATTTGATTGCCACTGTCATTCCACAAAACGAGAACAGTAAAATCTGAATAAGTAATCATACTTAAGTATTTATTCTTTGTCATCTACACAAGTAATTTTTGCATATTCTACTTCCTAAAAATATATTGTTGTTAATACCAATTATTTTCAATAAGTTCTTTCATTTTATTTTACTCTAACATCCTCAGACTGGAATAGATGAATAGACCATTAAAAATCAAATGCAGAGCAACTCACTAATCCAAGCCTTTACTAATATGAATGCAAATCGAGCCAAATCAATGTTTGTTTTATTGCTTAATATTCTAGATGCCAGTTTTAAAATTTCAATTTTTTTTTTTTTTTTTCACAATGTGTAAAATATCAATAAATAACGACTAACCCGTTACAAAGCTACACATCCACAAGAGCCGAATTATCGGGCTAGAGTTGGCTATAATAAATAAATTAAGACAATTTGGCACTAGAGCTTGGCGTTAGGCGCCATCTCTTACTAAACTTAATAATTATAATTAAATTAAATAAATAATTTTAATAATTTGGAACTGGAGGAAAAGAAATCGGCCCGAAGCGGGACTCGAACCCGCAACTTCTGCTATCCGTGCAGACACGTTACCAGTTACGCTACCCGGACCTTCAGTCCGATCGCCTCCTCCAGTATATTAATTAAGACAATTTGGCACTAGAGCTTGGCGCCTAACGCCAAGCTCTAGTGCCAAATTGTCTTAATTTATTTATTATAGCCAACTCTAGCCCGATAATTCGGCTCTTGTGGATGTGTAGCTGTGTAAAATATCTTTTGAAAGTTCTAAATGCAAATCAAGATAGCCTATTATTTTCATGCCTGGTAGTACTGTTGGTATCAACTTTGTTTTAACAGTAATTCTATGCAGTATTGGTTTTCTTATTATTCTAAAAAGTGTTTATTGTTCACATAGTATTTTACCATTTTAAAGAAAGTTATTGGATAATAAAATTAGAGAAAAAAAAAACCAATAATTTAAAATAAAAGAAACTAAGTGAATCCTTTTCTTGATGTTCAAGTCGTCAATAAATTGCATCAGTCTGTAACTTTAGAAGGTAACTATTGATACCTTTAAACAATTTCTTTCTACATTTGTCAACATTGGTTGCAGCAGGAAGGCAAAGTCTAGTAACAGATAGATAAATTTCTCAACACTCATTGAAAAGTGTTGAGAAAATAGACCCTGACTGGGAGCAAAGTGACTTTGTAAGGAGGTCTAAGTGGCTATTAATAAGGATTTATCATACCATGATCAAAAAGGTAACCAGATTAGAACTTCTTTGTTCTTTCTACTCCAACTGAAGAGGGGTCAAAAGACCCAAAAAGTACACTTTGAAGTTAAAAGAATAAAGAAGTTCTAATCTAGTTCCCTCTTTGATTGGTGTGGTAAGTCCTCATTAATAGCTAAACTAATAGCTATATTGATAGAAGAGAAAAATATAATAATCAAAGGACACGAAGCTTTTTGTAATAATTTGTATGAAAGAGTTTAAATGAAGCCTTGCATCTTGTAAAATTTTCAACGAGAGGAAAAATAAGGCATAGCAAACAACTTTGAATTCATATTTTACAAAGGTGCATGATTATCATCAATGTTTTTTCACCCTGACAACAATGGATGACCCTCAATCAAGGCCAGCAATGCAAAACTAAAGTTGCATCTAGCAATACATCTGTATGAGATCAACATAGTGGTGGTATAAAACCTGTTTCATCAATTCTGACTATAAATAAAGTTATAATTTTTCTTCTCCTATTCTCACTCAGACTCTTTTAAATCGTAAAACAAAAACATCTTAATGCTGAGAACTTTCAATTTAATCATAAAAAAATGTTTTCGACCCATTCAATGGGCCATCATCAGGCTAACAGTTAGCCTGATGATGGCCCATTGAATGGGTCGAAAACATTTTTTTATGATTAAATTGAAAGTTCTTAGCGTTAAGGTGCGTTTGTTTTACGATATAATTTTTGTATTAGTAAAAATTTCAATACTGTATGTTTTATTGAAAAAATATACATACATATTCATTCATGGATGCCTGAAACATATTCCTATTTATTTTGTATTGATTTTGTTTATGCCACCTCCTCCAGAAACATCACTAAAAGCATCTCTTACATTATGCTTGTGTGTTTTCAATGCTTTTCTCACTTTATTTTTGGTGTATTTGGTTATATACAGGGGAGTGCAAAAGTACGTATACAGTTGAAAATCTGAAAAATACCAATGTTTGGTGTTCATTATTATTATTTTTATTATCTTTTATTAGTTTGTATTCCTTATTTGTCATTTTAACTTGTAAATAAAAATAAATGTTTTTTCTTCCTATTTTCTCCCTGTATGTTTTTATCCATAATAACAATGGTATACTTACTTTTGCACCCCCCTGTATATAACTCTACCTATTAACCATGGCATTTGAGAAAAGTGGAAACAACTAAGACAGGAACATTGTACTATTAATAACTGAGGTGGAAAAAGAAACTTATTGCAAAGTATGATAGTAGTACACATGTGGCAGATATGGCAGCAATGTTTAAACTGTCAAAATCAACAGTGTATGCCAGTCTTGAAAACAAGAAAGCAAAAAACCAGCAAATGTAATTAACATTATGACAACAACAAGGTGTGACAATGGTGACCACCAGGAAATACATTACCGAGATGGAAAAATGCCTCATAGTGTGAATAAACGAGAAGCAACTGATTGGTGATATTTCTGAGAGGATTATTTGTGAGAAAATCAAGCACGATGCATAGTAACCTTAAGAAACGGGGAATCACCACTCCTAAAGTACAGTTAATGGAATTTTTTGTTTTACTATACAGTATTTATGTATCTTATTTACTGTTTTCATGTTTTAATTTATTAAGCAATGTCCGTTAACAACTGGATAAGATATACCTTCATAAATACCAGAAAATTTTTTGCTGAATTTTCTGGTTTTAATTTATTACTTAGGGCATTTAATTGCCATTTAATTATGTGTATTTGCTGTTTAAGTTTATTCAAATGGTATTGTTTAACGTCTATGAACAGATTAATTAATGGAGAAAATTGATTTGGACTTCAAACAATTCAAACGGCCTCCAGGAACAATTAAATTTGAAATTGAGACACCAGTGTAATTATAAACAATTGTTTCTAATTCTATATTACTAATAGTAGATATAGAATATATAACTTTTAGCAAATATTCTCGATATATAATTAAGTACTAATAATTTGAACATTTTTACAAATTTTAAAAATTACATAGTAAAATTCTACAAAAGAATATTAATAAACTGAAATTTTCTACTATAAAAAAATTGTAGTCTATTCATCTTTTAAGAAAATTCGTCACTCATTTACTCCATAAAAACATTACTCGTTAAGAAAATTTTTTAAAAAGAAAACAAATAGTTATGAATTAACAACGAAATAATCAATACTTAATCAGTATTTCTTTGCTTATACATTCAATACGGCAATATACTTAATTAAATGACTGCAAGGTGAAAAAAAAATACATTGGAAGTTAATTATCTGCAACCATTTTCCTTTAAAAAGGAAGATAATCAGTTTTCTCGGAATACTCAAAATTTCAAACATTCTAAGTATCACAAATCTTCAATGGTATCATAATTTTCATGGTGCAGTTAGTAAGCAGCAGGGCTGTACCTTATCATAGGAATATTTATTTATTTAAAAATATTAATTTTTTCTTATACTAAACAATACTGATAACATTAAGCTATATAAGTAAATGAGATAACAATTAATGGAAATTTTAGTTTTATTAACTGTGACATTATAAGAATTTGTTAAAACAATTAAAAAGTGTACAAATCAAAGGATTATTATTTGTAATTATTATTATTAATCAGTAAGTAATTTATCCAGTGTTGTTTGTCTGATACTCAATTATAGCTAGCAAATAACCATGGGTATCATGACTAGCAAATAACATCATTTGCTGCAGTGCATCAGGCTTTCTAACCGAGGGTGAGAAGTTAGAGAAATTAATTATAAAATCGCAACTTCCTAAGGAGTGTTGGAAATTTCTATTCTCTGCATACCGAGAAGTACACGAGGACCCTGGGATAGTATAATTTTAAGTAATAATTATGATGGTGGGATGATAAAAATTATTTTTTATAAAAGCAATCAAACTATTACAATGTTTAAGGATATAATTTTTAGATGTCATAGTAATTAAATTAAATTCTCCTTAATTTAAACAAGATACAATCATTATCTTGATATATTGCAATATAAAATATTTAGTCTCAACTATTTACTACTAGCGGGTGGGCCCAGCGTTGCTCAGACAAAATTAACGATAGTGAAGATTAAGATTATTACATTATTGTCAACCTTACCTGTTTTCACAGAATGCAAGAATTGAGTTTCCCTGTTTCCAGACTAATTAGAAAATTTTTAGACAAGTCTAAAAATACATTCGATTTCCCGCAAAAACGAAAAAACTGCATCTGCGTCTTGCACGTCACTTTCTCTTAACAACTCCATTGTTACGTAACACTTTTATTCTTGACAATTCCATTGTTACATAACAGTTCCATTGTTGACACTTCCATTGTTACTTAACACTTCTATTGTTAATGGAAGTGTTAAGACTTAATCCTGTCCCTGTCCCCCATGGGGAGGAATTTCGAAAAATCCCTTCTAGTGTGGGTTGTCGTGACGTGCCCTAACTGTGTACCAAATTTCAACTTTCAGCTCCTAACCGTTTGGGCTCTGCGCTGATGATGATGATGATTATTATTATTATTATTATTATTATTATCATCATCATCTCATCTTGATTATATATATAGATTATCGAAATTAAATTAAGGATTTGAGTGCAAAAGGTAAGTGTAAAGGTGTCATTCCCATTAGCATGTTATAATGTTTGATAACAGTTGAACAATGTATTTCAATTTAAATACTGTATGTACTTTTTAACTATAACACGCTCTTTATTCTGATTTAAAAAAAACAAAACAGAAGACTTCTTAAAATGTTTAATTTTTGCATTTTTTCTGAACTTTCATTATGGTGTTACCATCTTTCATTCCAAATCCTTCAATAATGTATAATGAAAACTAGAAATAAATTCCAAAACTAAAAAAATATAATAATATCCAAGTACAAAGAGAATAAAAGTAACATGCCATTTTAGCTTTAAACAGATTTGATTAAAATAAAATTATTTGTGAATTTCTTTATATAAAAGCATTAGAAATTCATAAAAGACAAATTTTGATATAATAAATATTCCAAATATTGCTTTTAAATTAAACTTTTGTAAATTTGAAATATCTTAACACTAGAGAGATGAATAACCTCTGAACAAGAAAGTGCTAGTTTTCGGCATAGAAATTCCTTGTTAACAGATAAAAACATTAATTTAAAATTTGTATATTTTATTTTAAATCATTCACCTAATTTAAAGTAATTTGTTTCGGTTATCGCAATATATTATATTATACTTTAATTACTTTATAAATTAACATTAAGCATACACTTTTTAAAATGAGAAAAGATACGATATTAATTCATTACACAAATAAAAAGATATCGAAATTATAAACAGAATATTAAAACACAGGTTTTAAATTATAATTCTCTATCAAAGATAATTTAATAAATACTTGTAAAGTTTTTCTTATAAGCTAGATCAGGCCTGGCCAACCCACGGCCCGTCGCGTTAAATTGTGTGGCCCGCTAAGCGATATTATATATTTATTAGAACTTTTGTTTCCCGTTATGTGTATACCAAAACAATTAAATAAATGAAAATTTGCACGTGTCATTGTTATAATGAGCAGATACGAATACGAACTCTTGGTATAACAATAAAATCTTATTCATTTTGTATTTGTTTTACTTTTTTAAAAGCATGTTTGCCTAAATTGTGGCCCACCGTAATGTTACGTGTGATCAAAGTGGCCTGTGAAACAATTTGGGCTGGCCAGGCCTGAGCTAGATTGTAATGCTAATTTATAAAATTTTGTTTAGAAAAAAACATATTTGGATAAAACTAATCTTTAATGCTTATAGTGAAATGTGATAAATCTCAAGAACAATTATTGATTTTTTCTTATGAGATATATTCAAAACATTCTTTCTTCAAATAAAATGTACTTTGTTATTAAAACATCACACTTTGATTAACAACACATTGTCAGAAACATATAGAATCACAATGAATATTTTTGTTTAGAAAATTTATATAAGTAAAGGATAAAACAATTATCTATTTATAGATCCAAAACCACATTTCATATCTGGAAATAAAATTTCCGCATAAATCCGTAACGGATATTTACATGTCATGATAACGTTTATAGTTCTAACAATAACCTAATTGATTCATAACTTATAAATTCTTTATAGCTCATATTCAAATTATTATTAAAGGCATAAATGTTTTAGATTAACTATTATTATTATATTTATTTCTAATATTTTCTTCTGCAAAATTAAATCTTTTAAAGTTTAAATTATTCTGATGAATTATTGAAAACAAAAAAAAAAAAAAAAAAGCAATATTAATTAAAAATGTAAATATTTATAAATAAAATCAGAGCGTATCTGCCCCATCTGAATTATTAAACTCTAAATTTAACATAATATTAAAGTTTTTACTACAAAAAAACAATGCATTCTATCTTTTGGAAAAAAGCTTATCGATATTTTAAATATCGTTCAGTAAAGCAAAAACTTTTTAGTAGGTATCTAGTATTAAAATAAATTTCTCTGTGTAATAAATGATGCACATTAACAGAAAACTTTTCCTAATTACTTTCATTCATATCAATCAAATCAATGCTCTTTGATCTTACAAAAATGCCTAATTGGGAAGAATTCATTCAAACTGTAATTAACAATTTTGTTTATTTGATAATGATCATCTCCTAATACCAGTCTATTTCATCTAAAAAAAATTCTTAAAAATTGAATATATTAAATATTAAATTTTATTTCTACATCTTGATCATTCAGTCAAAATTAAGAAAGATAAATCAATATTCTAACTCTTGTATCTAATCAAATTGAAACGAATGTTGTAATATAATAATAATTTTATCGTACGTTCAAAAATATTCCCAATATTAATTATTTCAGAATGCATTTTTCTTCAATTTACTATTTCTTGTAAACAAAAAAAAAAAAAAAAAACATGATCGCTAATACCAAAATCAAAAAGTATACTTAATATTTTAAGAAGAATTATAATTATACCATGAAATAACCGTCAACATAATTAATATACATCTGATGAAAGAAAAAAAAATTAAAATGCAATTATACTTTTTCATTTATAACAATCAAATTATAATATAACTATATAATAAATCTACGACTGAGAAATTCGTTTAAAAAAACTTCAAACTATTTGAGACGTCCCATCTTTGGGACGATATAAATCTGCAATATACTCCAATATTTACAATGTACATAAATATTGTACAGTACATATTTATGTACGAAACATTTTTAATCATAATAGTCAAATGTACGTTGTAAAAAAGTTTGTAATATATTATTATAATGAAAGAATTTTATATAGTAAAATAAAATTGTCTATCATGAATTAAATCAATAGCTGATTTATATACAAAAAATTACATTGAAAATATTATTACCAAGCTTATATATTTAATTCTTATTATTTTAACATGTTACGGAAATTATTTATTACGAGCAATTATTTATTGTAACATTAAAAATTGAAGCCTGGCATTGTGACAATCATACTTTTAATTTATTTAAAATATATGCTTGCCACCTCAAATTAATAGTGGCTTGCTCTTGTACATCATACTTTTCTTTTAACAATAGTCGTGCCAGTCATCTATTAACTGCTTTCAGGGGAAAGTTTTGAATTGAAATAACAGACTTTAAGGTTACGTCGGAAGTTTGTAAATTGGGGTCTTCTGCACCTAAGGTTTCCATATCTGGTCTTATCTTTCACCTATCTATGCTGTTCTTGAGATTGAGGAAAGACAGACGGACAAACAAACGAATGGATGGACTACAGTGGGAATTTGTAGGTCTAAAATTTTTTCAAATTGCAGCCTAATAAATTTTATTTGATAAGAATAAAGATACTGTCAAACAACTTTGCATCAGAAACAGATTGGGAAAGTTATAAAAAATTAAAAGAACATAAAGAATGATTAAGGTAATATAAGTAATATTTTAAATAGTACGTGTTTTGTATGTATAAAGACTATAAATCCAATTGTAAGCCAAACAATAATCAAACTAATGTGAGGTCATGAGTAAGACTTGACCTCGCATGTCAAACTTTAGTGTGTCAGACCGAGAAGGTGAACTTTGACTTTAGCACTTGTAGAAATGACAAAATAATGGTAAAATAAAGGATATGGACATCTTTAAAATTTATTTTGTATACTAGTACTTTCTATATATTAACAGGACTTATTATACTGGAAATTATGGATGCAGATATTTAGTCTTACAGATCAAAAATAATGTTCTTTAAGAACACTATTTTTGAACATTATATATTGAGAACATTATATTGGTTGGAGTCAAAATGCAGGTTGAACATCGAAGACAGACCTATTTTTGACCCAATCTGGTATATATTCATCTGGATACAGAGAAAAGACCAATTAGAGGGAAATGAGAAGAGATGGAAACCAATAAAATGTTTGATTTGGGGACAAATTCTTTAAAAACCCCAAATTTCAAGAATGCAATGGCTTCTTTGCCCAAGTCTTTCAAATGTCAATCATTTTTTATTTCTGTGTTTTTGTTCCTACCTCCATCTCAGTCTCCCTCTCACAGACTGACATCTATCCCACCACTGGAAATGTTGACAGCACTGCCCCAGGACCAATCAAGACATCAAAGGAATTCTAACTTACAATCCAGGAACTCTTATCTGGGACTATCTTGGAAGGAGAGGAAGAGCCAGAAGACATTTCTGATGTTGAAACTTTAAGATTACAGAAAGCCTCTTTTTGTGCCAATAAATGGATTGTTTTGTAAACACAAAGACCTACTTCATGCCCTCCATCCACAATGAAAGCTCTGAATTGACTATATGATAACTAAATAGGTATCAGGCCCCAATCTCAAATTTTCACACCAAGATTTTACCAGATTATTTTACATTACTGAAGTTAGTGAATTCTGACATTCCACAAAACTTGACACTATAATTATCAATACCCTCAACACTTGCTTATTAAGGAAAGCAAAAACTTATTGCAGAACATTTTCAACTCTAATCATCATCAGCATTAAATACATTACAAGCTTAGAGTTCACTGTTCTTAATTCTTGTAATGTATTTAATACTTGAGATTGTTCAGAATAAAGAATGTTCATGAAATAAAATTTTTTGGTTCCTTAACAAGCAGTGTTTGAAGTATTGTTAATGAATTTTATGTACTTTAATCTGTTTCACATTTAGATTGAAGTCAATCTACAGTATATCACTATACTACCATGGTTAAGCTTGAAAGCTTGAAATACAAGATTATAATTGTCATATTTTCCAAGATTTATTAAAGCAACTATTTTATAATTAAATATAATTTATTAACTTTATTATTAAAACTGAATTTGAAAAAGCCATATAAATGATTTTACCTTTTGTTGAAATATAACATTACTTCAGTATTCAAATCCTTGATTATAATGTTTTGTGGTATAATGTATTGATTTATTTTGAAACACTATATGTGCATTAATCAGTCTTTGTAACTACTACTATTATTTATAATCATAAAACAAAAATTTTATATGTAACATCCTTATTCATTGAATTTTCTTCATTCCAATCTTATATAACAATTTTCAAATTCTCTTTCATAATGCTTCTTGCTCATGGGTTTGTAATATTGTTGTTATTGTAATTGTTTGTAGTGGTGTTATGGGTTTGGCCTATCAAGATCCATGTACCAGACATGGGTCTTGTTAGGCCAAAGAATATCAAGTAGGTTAATTTTTGGATCAGTTATATAGTATACAGATATTTTGGTAAACAGAGATATTCATATGGTAATGATATAGTTTAGTGTGTAAATTTGTCTACAAAAAATGGCAGAGATTGGTTTGAGCTGATTATTGTTCTCAAACAGTTTGTTCAAGGATGCATTATCTGAAAATCCTTGCTGGTTAAAGTGATGTACTCTGGCTGTATTATATTGGGGACAGGTTAATAGCATGTGCTAAACTAGAAAAGGAGTATTGCAAATGGTACAGATTGGTTGTAATTCCAAACTTAAAAGAGAGCTGTATGTTAGTTTTGTATAGCTTGCTCTCAAATGGGATCTGTAATAAAGATGGAACTATTCTTCATCTTTGAAATGTCACTACAATTGGCTGAATCCATTCAAAACATGGGCAGAATGTAGTGTGTACCTTTATTGAAAAATGTGCTTATTCATTTTAGTAATGACAATAAAATAGTCTGATTAAGTTTGATTATTCTTACACAGATGTAGATTTTATTTTGCTAATTTCTTGAATATAATTGAAGAATTTTGTAAAAAATAAATAAAATGCCCAGTGTACAGTTATTACATTGTATTTTTATTATTTATACTATTTATTTCATTAAGAAAATATTTGCAAATTTGGTATTTTGTAAATAAAACTATTAATTTTAGAACTTTCTTTCTTTCTTTCTATTCTTGTAATGTTTACAAAGTTAAATTAATTATTTAGATATCTAACATGGTTCATACTTAAAGTATGTCTTTACTTCCCAAGGCTTATAATTTGAATTATTATTTATAGTTACCTTAGAATATATTAACAATTACTTAAATTCTAAAATACACCATGACTCTAAATTAAATTTTAAACTTTATTTTTTATGGAGGAAAAATTTTAAAAAAAATTAATTTTATTGCATTTTGTTTTGTTTAATTAACAAGTTATAAAAACAATACAAATGCCACAAAAAAAAAGGTAATGTTTGGAAACTCTATTCCTATACTTAGCATATACACAGCAATAGCTTCTAGTTTAAATGCATCATCAAAGTTTTGTTTTAAAAGCATTTTAAATGTTAAAAATAAGTTTAAATTAAGCAGTCATTACTAACAATGCTCATTTAAACTGATGTGACTTTAGTATAGCTGAAAATATTTATTACTGGTGCATAATGTTGTATGTGTTCTACTTAATGATGACTGTTGATTGTTGTTTTTGACTGCAAATTAAGATAGCATCAAATTTTAAGATACCTTTATTTCAGGGGAAAAAAAAAAACAGTTAAAAAAAGTAAATCTCGGAATAGAGGAAATACAATATATAATTCTTTTTACCTCCATGTCCTTACTGTTTTACATTTCTGTGTAAATATTGTCTACTTGAACCTCGTTTATTAATAGGACTTATCAGAAACTTCACCAGTATAATAAGTCCTATTAATTAATAAACAAGCTCCAAGTAGACAATATTTATACAATATATATTATTTAACAACAGATTTTTGTTTGGTTTAAACAAGTTATAGTTCCTAAAGAAAAAGTTTTTGTTTCATACCATATTTCTGTATATCAAAGAGTATCCTCTTATAGATGGGGAAAAAAATCAACACTATATTTTAAAAAGTACCTAAAATAACTATCTTTAATAATAGTTAACATAAATCACAAATCAATGGGTGTCACTGAATAGTTATTGTATCAGTATATTTATATTAAATTTACATTGACACAGCAGTGCAGTGCTCTTATAAGCCAAAACAAGCTGGCACATATAAGAGCATGCTCTTATCTTTACAGAAATACAGTAGATATTTCTTGTATTTAAAAAAAGTTATAAAATTAATTTAAACTTCTAAAGCCATTACCTGAATATATTATTTTATTACAGAGAACTTTTAACTTATCTTCTTTGTTATTGTTAATGTTGATGATAAAATAAGAGAAGTTATCTCAAATATTTATTTAAAACTATTGATTTAAAATAAAAATGTTTTTTGACCACTATTAGAAATACAATGAAATATTTTAGTATTAAAAAGATATTCTAAAACTTTAATAAAAAAAATTTTTAAATAATGCTAAAATAAATTATCAAATATCTGATTTTTGTTTTTATTTAAAAAAATGCAAGTTCATTCACACTTATTTTGATCATCACTTATTTACCACTCCAAACAGTACACTACATTAACCATTTCACAGTAAACTAACCTTCTTCGTAAGAATCATTATAACTAGAATTTCTAAATTAGCATTCTATTGTTACGATTCCTAAAGTCTGAATTTATTGTGACTGACTGTACTATTATGTAATTATTTTCAGAAATATTCTAAGTAAATAATTTGCAAAGTTGCCAAATGCATGATTGCAAACTATACAGAAATTAAGTACAAAAAGGAAAATTATATATAGTAGTAAAACTCAGTGAACTCAAACTGATAACTTTTTCTTTTGAATAACCTACAAAGAATATACCAATATGATGTAAAAGTAAATCACACATTAAACTTATAATTTTAAGAATTTTGAAATATAACTATAATTATATGTACTAATAGAAATAAAATCCATACCTTAACAACCAGCAACAAATTTTAATGAAATAGAAATGTTTTTGATCTAAGTTTATAGATCTTCATCAGTTGAATATTTCTGAATGAAAATATTGTGTCAAAAACATTTTGTTTCATTAAAATTTGTTTCTGGAACATATTTTAAAAGGTGTATACTTTTATTTCTGGCATTCCCTCCAGTTTATAGAATAATACATAAATGAAACAAAATTATTGGTAATTCTAATTCATTTTCATTCATTATACTTTCCTTTAATACAATCTTAGAATTAAAAATGTAAAAATTTGATTTATAAATTAAAAGTAATTGTAATCTTACTAAGCATTTTTTAATATTAATTTTATTCATTATTTTTCTTTGTTATGTATTTGAAAAGTTTTTGTTTATATCATAAATCAAAATCAATCAAAGATTGCATATATTTAATAATGTGTCAGAGTATGTTAAAAAATAGTTATACGATGCTATAGATATTGCAAAAAATTATTCAAACAATTTTACGAGTCAAACAACAGTGATACTACACCGGAGTAAAGTAAACAAACATACCACTGAGCCTGTTACCAGTGTGTGTCTTCCAATAAACAGACCATTACAAATATTTTCAAACTCTCAGGTTCTTCTTCAACTAACTAATAACTCCTGAATGCAATTCAAATTAAATTTGATTGGAACACCAGTCAGAACTTTATCGTATGGATATTGATAACGTCATTCGAGCATGCGCCCCTTTAACCGCTGTAGAAGTTCTTGTCTACGAGCACCTGCCAGGCTGTTGACAGAGTGATTTCATCCTTATGATTAATGCAATTACCATCTTTGAGTTTAGCCATGCAGATGCAAATAGCCTCTAGCCATCTAAGATGGTGTACATATTGTGTAGTGTGGATCAACTTCGCTTGATTGAACATTGGTTCTATTCCTGGGTCTGAGGCATAGATGGCTAGAGCAGAGGTGGTCCTCGAATGTAGAATATCCACTGTGCGCTCTTTCATTCTCACTTCTAGAGAGTGCTTGGTGGATCCTAGGTAAACCAGACTTCTGTCCCATCTATGATCCATGAGTGGGATGGTATACACACCCGGGAGTCGTTTTTTGTTAGAGGTGTCTTTTCCGTTCCATAAAATGTAAAATATTGTAGCACAACTTCTATAAGCGATGCAAATATTCTTTTTCTTAGCTATCGCAAAGTATAGCGATTTAAGGTATGGATTGTAAGTAACCAGCAGGGTCATGTGACCCTCCCCATTATAAACTGGCAGCCTTTAACGCCTTAATTAAGAGGGCCTACACACACTTGTCTTCTCAGATAGCTCTCCGAGCCGAGCTGAGGCATATTGAACATATAGCCAAAGAACATGGTTATCCAGTCATCACTCATAAATTGATCCGCAGATGGCACCGTTGCCAGGAACTAGACCCAACCCAGGCACCTATCCAGTTCCACCCAGTATCATCCCGATTACTTGCATTCGTTTGGGAGTTATTAATTACCTGAAGATGAACCTGAGTTCGAAAACGTTTGTAACGGTCTGTTTATTAGAAGACGCATACCGGTAATAGGCTCAGTGGTGTGTTTGTTTAATTTTATGAGTTTGAAACCATTTAAACTGATTTCAAAACAAAACAATAACAATGCTAACAGCATGCATATTTTTAATTTGAAATTATTGCAAAAGTTAAAAAACATCACAAATAACGAATTTTCATTACAATCAATGAAAGTACATTTCTAATAATAGAATCATCTGTATATTTAAAATGAAATAAATACAATTTTTTTCAACAAATTCTCTTGTCAAAATTTAACAAAAACTGAAATTAAACTTCCTGATCTAGGTATATAAAGAATGCAAGAATTTTCAAACTGATCACGTAATTAATAATTTTAACATATTACTTATAGTCACCTGATCAACTTAAACTGTTGTATATGATTATTACCATTATTTTCTGACTGGTTTAAAATTTATTGAACTGTTTAACTTATCATGCATTAAAATTATGAAGATAATTTATAATTTGTATTGAAATATATTTTGAAATAAATAAATGTAATCACCATAACAAGAAAATAGACTACATAATGACCTGTTTAACACTGTACGACCTATCTTTTGTTTCTTATAAAATATAATTTATGGAAAATATAATTACTTAAATGTTTACTATCAAGCTCTTTATACATGTATATCCAGAAAGTTAATGAAAACCTATTTCAAAATTCGAAAAACAGATATGAATGCTTCAGAAAAACAAAATCAAAATGATTAGGTTTTACAATTATGCAGCTTTCATAAATTTTATACAGTATTTATTACCTATTAAGAAAAGCAATATATGTTCACTATATATAAATAAATAAAACAAACAAAAATTTGTTAATTCTAAATGTCAAAGTTTAAAAAGTGGTTTTAGAAATTTAGCTTCATTTTATAACATCAAAGAGTAAGTTAAATAAAGCAAAACAGACAGGAATGGAAATTGTGTAAACTTTGATCACGAAACATTACGATTAACTGAACTTTTAAGTTTCTTTTTAAAAATTTATTTTATAATATTTACTAACATGATACTTATATTAGAAACAATATAAACAATCAGTGATATATTACTTCAGTACTGTTTCCCCATTGTAACAACTTATAAGATCAATAAATTTATTTTTGGCAACTTTTATACAGCTTGTATGTATGTAGCACATTTCCAAAAGTATTATAAACAATAACATGATCCAGAAGAAATGTGACAAGCTATCTATTGAAATATATTGTGAATCTTTCCAGAATAAAAATGGGTAGTTTACAGTAATAATGATTCTAATTCAAAAGCAAAAATTGTGATTTAACATTTATTTATATTGTTAATTAAAGATGTTTCATAAAAACAAATAAATTACAGAAAATTAATGCAATACTATCAAAGAGAATATTGCATTAATTTAATACACATTAATCCAACAAACTTACGACTTCAAAATGGTCCCATGTTTTTAAAACAAAAGATAATTATATAGATTCTTTGTATCTATAATTAAACATTGTTGATAATAATACTTATTGAGATTTCATAACACATGATTATAATCAAAGAGTAATATCTGCAAACGGGACTGTTCTGTAATACTGAATACACCACAAAAACCTAAGTTCTTTCCTGTTCTGTTACTGGAATGTTTTTGTGACATATTCAGCAATTACAATCAAAAGGTGGAGAAAGTTAATAAAGTTTACACATTCCTGATTACATATATAAAATTAAAACTGCATTAAATATCAGTACATTACATCAATGATGAATCCTTTTCTAGATAATACCCCAACTAAAATTTTGTAGGCTTCAGGCAGACCATATGCATTTTTTCTTATGTAGTTTCAAGCGTTAAGCCTGCTAAATATTGACATACTTCATAACTGCCAGCAGACTAGGTACTAAAATAATACATGCTAGTGATGTGCAAACTAGTAATATGTAGTTTATTTTCATCTTTTTACTGGTCTAGTTTACTTTGAGTGCTTTTTCATCATGAACTACATCTTAATTATGGTTACATAATGGCATGAAACAGAAAACAACAACAAAATTATGTTGCCAAAGCCACAGGGGCCACACATTAGGACCTCGTGTGCCACATGCAGCCTTTTGGCCACAGATCATTCATCACTGCACTATATTATTATTTATTGATATTTACCATATTTTTTACCTTATAAGATGTACCATTGTATTGGGTACATCACATTTGTTGTGTCTTTTTTGAAGAAAAAAAAAATTCTTCACAGTGTGAGATACATTTGACTTATAAGTTACTAACCTGTAAGTCAAATGTAGCACTACCCTTGTATAGCTTAAAGCTATATAAAGTTAGTGCAATGTATTTGTATTTATTATTGCTTTGTTCATCAAATGGATTTGAATATAGGATGCATCTTAATTGTAATATCTAAATTGTAGCATCTTAATTAAGTTATCTAAAAATTCAGAAATTTTAGATACAAAAAAGTGCATCTAATAAGGGAAACAACATGGTAATTTATGATAGTAATTACAAAAATTAAGGATTTGAGAAACGTGAAGTCTGATAAAATCTGAAAGTAAACAAGGAAATGTACATAACAATACATTTAAAATTTTAATATATTGTTCAAACTAATAGTCAACTTCCGTATGTATATAGTTATCCACTTTATATCAAAACACACAAATATAAGATATATAAAATCTAACCAATTCCAAACAGTTACTTTAAAATATTTACATAGCCGTAACTCCAACGATACAATTATATTTTTGGGTATAAACATCAAAACAAATGTCTGCATATATATAAATATCCAAAAATTCTAAAACTGTTATCTTCACTATATATTCTGATCCAGGTATCAGCAATACTTGAATTAAATTATATCAAACTCTACCATTATAGACAATGAACATTTCCTTGTATAATTTTAAATTTATATTATTAATGCATAAAATATATAAATTTGAAATTAATAAACAAAATTACAAATGAGATAAAAGAATATCTTTCATATAAAGAAAAATCTTCTGAATATAACTTCCTCAAAAAACTGGAACAGTATATATAGATTCGAATATACACCTAAGCACTAATACACCTAAGCGAAAACGTTTGAAGTGTAAGTTTGGTTACGTTTATTTGCTGGAAAATTAGTGCTTAGGTGTATGTTCGAATCTATAAAATTCTTCAAAACAAATGAATATTTATAAAACAAAAAAGAAGACAAATCAGCAAAATAAAACATTTTTCTCTATATAATAAGACTTTTTTTCCAAAGTAAAATCACGACATTTCTGTTTTAATATATGATTTGGCATTCTAAATTAAAACATATATAAAATTATTTTCGTTTAGAATGCAAAATTTATGTGTTATTAATTTCTTTTCAAAACATTTCAAAATAAATCATTATACAGAATGAAAGCTTTTAGACAAACACGTTACAAATAAATAGGCTACATTACACCGACCTTATAAAGCTTCGTAGAATTTTTAACGTATCGCTTAAAAACGATAGGTTAAACATTCTGTAAAGCTTTACGAGGTTAGTGCGATATATATAATCCTCGACATTGTTTACGAGATGGATTTGATTACAGATGAATATTTAATTTAAACGCAACAATGTAACTCGAAAGATTTTAATTATCGTTATAAAAAAAAAATCCTGAAGTTAATTATTAAACTTGATTTCTTTTAAATGAAATAACAACACCGAAATAAAGATTTTTCTCAGTGTTTAAAAATTTCTGAATTCAAACAAAAACAATAAATAAATAAAATTTTAATGTTGATCATCTTAAACTTTACTAAATGCAAGAATTTCACATATAATAAATTATATATTTGAATAAACATTGGAATGAAAGAGCATTTAAAAAAAAAATCAAAGTTCACAACAGATCATCATTAACCGAAAGAGATCATAAAGCGAAATTTATTGTATAAATTTTCACGTGGTGTTTGAAAATGGAATTGGTTTTTATATCGAATTTCGTGAATAAAATCGAAATAAACTTAATGATTAAGTTTTACCGGTTGATTTTATATGAAAAATCATAAGTAAATTATCATTTTACACGAATATAAAAGGCTGACAACGTGACGAACCCCATTCGATACAAACGTGATTCGAATACGTACAGAGAAAACGCTATCCTTAATAATAACTACATATTCTTTTCTTTTGCACACAATTAAATAGTGAAAACAAAACTGAAACATAACCTTTCAAAACCGACATTTCTCTCCATTACCTTATAATAGGCACCATTTTCGCCGCATACTTCAACACACAATTCCTCCATCTTTAACAAACCTTCGAAGCACGAGAACAAGCTAGCAATGTGATAGTGTACAGTACGAACATACTGTACTTATCTCTAGCACAACAGCTAAACTAACCGCATAAAAAATATCATATAAAACATTCGTTAAGATTACTATGAGCGTTGATCTATGAAAGCCGTAACTTGAATTTAGATCTACGGGTCGTGACGTCACGCCTGACCACGTGACCAACGTCTATGCGGACGAAGAAAGTTACGAATTCGATAATAATAAAGATATATAAGCGTTATTTAATATAGAAAATTGTTTTTATATATTTTATTCGACTAATTTTAACCGATTTATATATTTGACAAAGTTAATTATCGTCGGATATGATTTTTTTTAATGGCGAGTTACTTGGCCCGTACGGCCGCGTGGTTTGCTTTCGGCCATCTTAAATTTTCAAATTCGTTATCTAATATATAAATGTCTTATTGTTCGTTAATGGCTTTATTTATTTATTATTAATTATTAAATGTAAAAATCAAATCGTTTTAGGGTATTTTAATACACTTTAAAAAATTCGTTAAAAGTAAATTATTGACTTCATCTAGAACAATTGTTTTTTCTTGTGTGTGTGTGTGTATGTGTGTGTTTCTAAACGCGTTTTGAAAATTGTGTAAAAAATTATTAAATGATAATTGCTTTAGATTCATTAATTAATCTAAAGTATTATTTTGTTGATTTGTTTGATGAAACCGTGTCTCTTTCTATAATTTAGGCTTAGTAAACACTAGTGTTGTGTTGTGTTACAAAGACGCTTGGCAAGTTTTCCATCAAATTATTTTGTATTTTCGTTCGTTTCTTATACCCAAAATATGGTTCCAAGATTGGCTCTTTATACCACCATTGACTCTTTTATATATCTCGATAGCATTAAAAAAAATTGTTGGATTAAATAATAATTCTTAAATGAAATAGATGCTAAGAACAGTTTCAAAAGGAAACAAATTGAACGTAATAATTGTATGTTATTTGTTAGTGAAAATCCAATTAAATCTGTCTAAATCAGAAGTTTTATGTAGATTCTGATCTCTTTATTAATTAATATTATGGATTTATGTATTTATAAAATATTTGGATCACTTAGCCTTATTAAAAATATTATTTTAAATATAACTTTTATCAAATTATATAAATTCGAGATGGGCAAAAGACCCTTTATTTAAAAATTATGTCGATATTCTATATAAAATAAGAATGGTTACATGAAAAAAACAATAAAACAGTAGATATTAAAAAAATATATCTTTACTAAATATGAAAATTTATATTTATTTTTAAAATTTTCAATATATATATACAATATACCCCCCTATAACACGGTAGATAAGTTCCGTGTTATACGAATCCGTGTTATATGAACCCGTGTTATAGAGGAGTCTACTGTATATATATAAACCACGCTTAACCACCCTCTACTGTATGTTTCGTAAGCTTTGCCTTTAGACAAGTAATTATCCATTGAGTGTAATTGTTTTTGTCAAAAGCCATACGGTAGCATAAACTTAGAAGTGTGACCTGACACCACCGTGTCCCGGGTGACACGGAAGCCGAGACAGCGTGTTGGATCGGTCACGCGAGCGGCCGCGTACACAGGTGATCGGATTCGGGATGGAGATGAGATGAGAGACAACGAACCGGAAGTGAATCACTCGTATACCAGGTTAACAACCAATAACGATTTAATTTCAACGGAAAAGAGTACATGATACAAAACAATAGACATATCGGGATAGATATATAGATTTAGCCTATCAATCTAGCAGTCGCAAGAGAGAGAGAGAGCTTACATGAGATACGCGTGGGGATAAATACCTTGTCGATAATATTGACACGATATAAGCCAAATGGGTCGAACCGGAGAAAGTTCTCGAGGGCAGTTCTTAGTTCTTGTGCACAACAGAAAGGAAGAAGGAAATCCGTAAGGATGAACTAGATGATGGGAAAGAATGATAAATCCACAGGTATCCGACAATTGAAGAACTCGATCGAGAAACTGGCGACGACTTTCAATGGTGGTTTAGAACGCACACATTAGGCAACGAGTTGATGTTGATGACGACTCTCGCTTGTCATCACCTCCTACTTTTTATTAAGAGGCTTCTTTTCGGTTTTTCAAATGACTTCCCTAGAATTTTTAGTACATCGAGGCCTTTGACGGCCGGATGGCCGAGCGGTCAAGGTGGCAGCCAACCGCTCTGGGGGACCCGGGATCGAATCCGAACGGGTCGAATAATCCCCAGGAATTTTTCGGGGGTGGTCCGTTCGGATATGTCGGGCCCCGTCCCTCACCACCCGGTCGCCCCATTGTGGGCCTGGCCGAACCCATAATGGGCCTACTAAAAGAGGCCCTCTTAGTGCCCACAGGGCGGAAAGAGTTAAAAAAAAAAGTACATCGAGGCCAATAGTTAAAATTTCACTCATGGGTTCCGGATGACACATTGAATGTGCCACTTTCAACAAGGAAACAAGTCCGTAAGAAACAGTTTTAATCGTCTTTGACTAAATTTTTCCATTTTGTATCTATCTAAATTTTTTGTAGAAAAACAAACATCAAACAAAAGGGTCCTTCACCACATTTGGCTCTCACAGAAACAAGTCTAAGCTTTGTTTCTGTTTAATCGATCCAGTATGTAAGAAAGTGCAAATTTACATACGAAAAATGATTTAGATGCATCAAGTGCACTTTTTTCTTGTAAAATAAATACTCAATTCGGTTGAATGGAATAGAAAGTAAAGGCGTCAGCCTACCGCGTTGAAGACCTGGGTTGAAACGTGAGAATTTTCATGATTTAATTTGGATATGCCAATCGCTTTCTTTATCATCCGTCTTCATTGCTGGCTTAGTTAAACCCATAATGAACTTGAAACATGGCACTGTTATAGCCTACTACATTTATACGAACGAAAGTTAATCGGAAAAAATTTATCTCGATTAACTAAACTAAATATAATCAGATGTTATTCGGATAATTAAAACAATTCAACTTAAATTAGATTAATATGGAGTCGTTCTTCCTGTTGTATTAATTTCAGCAAAATCCTCTAGATAGGAAAGCCGACGAATTCGCCATATTCAATTTAAAATAGCTGTTACAACGTGTATGCCAAAAGGTTCTGTTGTCTTAGGCGCTCTTTCTCTCTCTTCTTTTTAGTGTATTTTTTGCATCTTACGCCTTTGAATGTGTAGCTATTCGGCAATCAATTGTCAAAATAGGTCAGAAAGACTTAACAAAGTTAAGCTTTTCTTATTTACAAGAAATTTTCAACCAAGAAAGAGATGGAAAATAAATTATGTCGAAAGAACTTGTCTCTACCGCTGGTTTCACCACCGGTCTTCATCTGCTAAACTTCAAACTATTTTAATCATCTTCTGAAAGTATATAGAATAAAATATTTAAAATAAAAACAAATATGGCTTAAAGGGAGATTTCAATGACAAGATTGTTAAAATAGGAAAATAATGTAAGACTTTTAAATTAAAGCTAAGTGCTTTTTTTTTTTTTTTTTTTTTTTTTGTAACTCTTTCCGCCCAGTGGGCACTAAGAGGGCCTCTTACAGCAAGCCCATTATGGGTTCGGCCAGGCCCGCAATGGGGCGGCTGGGTGGTGAGGGACGGGGACGGACATATCCGAACGGACCACCCCCCGAAAAATTCCTGGGGATTTTTCGACCCCTCCGGATTTGATACCGGGTCACCTAGAGCGGTAGGCTGCTAACCTTCACCGCTCGGCCATCCGGCCGCTTAAAGCTAAGTGTTAATTTCGTTTACTTAGCGATCGGATCCGACACGAAAAGCGACAGGCGGGGAATGAGAAGTTTTATTTAACGATCGATTTCAGGAAAAATATCAATAATATTGTTTTAAAAATAAAATTTATATTAGGTTCGAAAAACAGATTAAACGAGCAGAGCTCTTCATAAGTCAGAAAGTGTATTCTGTTCTGTGATCGAAGTTTAAAGCAACAGCAGTACCAGTAAACACGATTTTTTTTTTTTTGCAAATATGTACTGTACAGTACAATTGATGTGACGGCCGGATGGCCGAGCGGTAAAGGTGGCAGCCTACCGCTCTGGGGAACCCGGGATCGAATCCGAACGGGTCGAATAATCCCCAGGAATTTTTCGGGGGTGGTCCGTTCGGATATGTCGGGCCCCGTCCCTCACCACCCGGTCGCCCCATTGTGGGCCTGACCGAACCCATAATGGGCCTACTAAAGAGGCCCTCTTAGTGCCCACAGGTCGGAAAAAGTTAAAAAAAAAAAAAAAAAAAAAAAAAAAAAAAGTACAATTGATGTGACGAAGCCGGAATTTTTAAATTCGATCTGTGAGTTCATATTCAAGGTCAAAATTTGCCATCTAAACTCTATGGGCTCTAAGGTCGGGACGAAATCAGTTTTTTAAAACACACACTTGTATATTCTGTTGCCGATTGCTGGAGTTGACCGCACTTGTGGGTGTTTTAGACGTTTCTTGACGTTTTTTCAGTTGTGACGGTGAAAAGCACGTTCTCCCTGAACCCGAGGGTTTTAAATTGCTTTAGACAAAAAGATAGAAACATGTTACCACATTTGCATTTTCGTGTCAAGCTGAAACAGAAAAACATAAGCCCCGAAGCTGTTTCCTTTACTTAGAAAACACCTAGTGTTAAACGGCCAGATGGCCGAGCGGTCAAAGTGGCAGCCCACCACTCTGGGGACCCGGATTCGAATCCGAATGGGTCGATAAATTCCCAGGAATTTTTCGGGGTGGTCCGTCCGGATATGTCAGGCTCGTCCCTCAACACCCGGCCGCCCCATTGTGGGCCTAGCCGAATCCATAATGGGCTTGCTAAAATAGGCCCTCTTAGTGCCCACAGGGCAGAAAGAGCTTTAAAAAAGCATATAGTATTTGAATTAATTAATTACGATGTTTTTATTAACAAATATTCATGGATAAAAGCGAGTAATCAACCACGTTCAAAAAAATAAAAAATCATACTGAGGAAGTATCTAATTTTTGTAGGGATATTGACTTTATCTGTATTGTTAATTATTATTCATTTAATTTACTATTAATTCTCTTTAACCTTATAAAATTGAAATTTGATTGATAATCCTCGACAGACAAGCCATGAATAAAATTACAAGTTATTATTATATAGAAAATGTTTATTGCCATTATAAAATTATATTTTATATATATTTCCCATTTAATTCTTGCATTGTGTTATACAGTATTTACCGAGTTCGGTCGACTGTTTGGATTTGAAAATAACTTTTTAATACAATACCTTTCATAAATGTATAAACATTAGGAACAAGCAGCTAAGTAAACAAACAATGGCATACGTTACCCCGTCTCATATTAAACACCATTGGTTGCTTAGTATTAGTTATCTATTTGTCATTTAGAAGTATTCATTATAAATTCATTTATTGTATTTACAAAATATAAAATCTCTTTTCATTATATATATTTTTTCTTCTAGTTTTCAAATATTATGTAAATTTTCAATACTTTACAGTCATTTCAATGTAGGCATAAACAGATATGCTTGAACACCGACAGATAAGTCATATCTCTGTGCTGCAAAATATGACGCATAATAAATTTCGATAACTTAGTTATCTTCGATTTCAAGATTACTGAAAATTATCGGTAAAAAATTGTTATAATAAGAATTAAAATTTTATCTACAGATTTGAATAATCTATTAAATTTTTCTTTAAATCTATCATTAGTTTCGAATTACAATAATCACAACGTATATATAATGAAACTATATTTAGCCTATATTTTCGAATTTTTTGAAAAATTTTGTATTCAAATACAGTACTTATTAATGTTTATTTACTTACTAACGCGAGACATCAGGTTAACCATATTTTTTTGACTTCAGGATCTACTATTTTGGAAAACCTACCAGTGACGGAGTGGTCCGAGTGGATAAAATCACTGAACACTAGTGAGTTTTCACCTCACCAGCAGTTTGGCCACGTGGAATTTTTCGGGTGTTCTTCAACATCTACATGGGGACTTGATGTCCACAGAAAGTTCTGAAAGGCATCCCACTTTGCTAGGTCGTTCATGTTGGCAGATGCCATGCCATATGTTATCAAACCAAACCAAACTTATTTTCGAAAAACTTGATCTTAGTGGGATAACCTGCATGGTTGAGGGATGTCCCGATATATATCAATTTTCGTTAATTACGAAACAAAATATTTATTAGTTACAAAGCCATTTTGAAGCTCAATAATATCCCCTTTCTTGTTCCTTTCGACATGTGCATTAATAAGGTCTTTTTTAAACTTTGCGTGAGTTAGGCCAGACCCAAAATGGGGTTGCTGGGTAGTGAGAAACGAAGCGTGACATATCAAGTATATATGATCCCTAAAAAATTTCTGGAATTTTTCGACCTTCCCTGGGACCAGGGATCTCCAGTGAAATAAGCTGGCCCCTTAATCGCCTCGGCCTCCGTCCGGTAAACAACAAGTTTTTAATGTACCTACACTAGGTAAAGTGAAATACTTTTTACAGGGGCCGTTTGCAATTTACTTGGTAATAGACTTACGTAGGCCTACTACCAAACTTACCAAAAAATATGCTGTCAATTAACTGTAACTAATATTTAAATTTTATATTTCAATTGCTCGTGAAAGTATTACGACTATGATGGCCGAATGCTCAAGCACTTAAGGTGTCATCCTGCCACTTCCAGGAACGAAGCAGGATGAGTTAGAAAATTTCAGAAGTTTCGGGGAAGACCGTCTCAGATACATTCAGCTTTGTCCCTCAACACCGACTGGCACTATTGTCACCAAACCTATGATAACCGTGGCCGGATTAAGCGGCCGGATGGCCGAGCGGTCAAGGTGGCAGCCTACCGCTCTGGGGGACCCGGGATCGAATCCGAACGGGTCGAATAATCTCCAGGAATTTTTCGGGGGGTGGTTTGTTCGGATATGTCGGACCCCGTCCCTCACCACCCGGTCGCCCCATTGTGGGCCTGGCCGAACCCATAATGGGCCTACTAAACGAGGCCCTCTTAGTGCCCACAGGGCGGAAAGAGCTAAAAAAAAAACCGTGGCCGGATAGCCGAGTAGTCAAGGTGGCAGCCTACCGCTCGGGGGAACCAGAGACCGAATCCGAACCGGTCGAAAAATTCCTGGAGATTTTTCGGTGATCCGTTTGGATATGTCGGGCCCTGTCCCTTACCACCCGGACGTCCCATTGTAGGCCTGGCCTATCCCATAATGGGCTTGCTAAAAAGAGGTCCTCTTAGTGCCCACAGGGTAAAAAAAGTAAAAGGAAAAAAAAAACCTACGATAAGCTTGGAAAAAACCCTCTTAGTAACTACACGACAAAAAGAGTTACTAACAAAATTTCGGTGTTTAATGAAAAATTTTGCAAAACATAATTGAAAACATTGAAAACATTGAAAAATCAAGGTACCTATAATAAAATTTATACAGTAAGTTTTTAATAAAATTTACAATATAGTTTTTAAAAAAACAGGTATTCATTTTTGTAAATAATCGTTATTATTATAATTTTAATTTTTGACTCTTCTTGTGGGCAATGAAAAGCAATGAATAATTCTTTTCCATTTCTACTGTGAGTTTGCTCAGGCCTACCATGGTGCGTATCGAGGTCTAACAGATCCAGAAGGTTTCTCGTCTGGATTCATTCCCGATCTCCAGAATAGTAAGCTTTAACTGCTTCGGTCATACGGCCTATCTTCTTTGCTCATTGCTTTGTTTTATTGAGTTATGGCAATGCAACACTTGGACGATCTGTCTAGGGGAATGCCTTCTGGGAGATCTTTTTAATAATAACTGGCCCCTATTCAGGTGTTACAGACGTGGAAAAAACCCGGAAAACTTCACATGACCAGCCCGAACTGGCGAGGCGCGAATCCACGACCGAACTCCCGATGTTCAGGGAACGGAACCGCTTGGTCACTGGTGAGCCTACTATTTAGAGATGTTCTTAAAAATTAACAGAGTTGTATGCTTTTTTAGCACGTTACCTTTTCCTTCGTGAAAGTTGTCATCTCTAATTGTAATTCGAATTATTTTAATTCCCACTAGTTTGCGTTTTTTTTTAATTTTTCTTTACATCTTTTGGGATGTTTTGATCAATACCCATCGTTCGTTCGGCCAGGTCTACACTGGAGCAATAGGGTAGTAATAGATGTGGTCCAATATATCTGTAACGGACCATCCATGAACAATTCCTAATCTGAAAATCCAATTCAGGATTGCCTGGATCTTCAGAACGGTAGGCTGACAACTTAACCGCCTCGGCTCCTGGGTCGTCTTATCACGATCCTCATAATCATCAAGGGAAAGAGAAAAAGTACGTAAGTTCGTACGATTTTTTTTAATGCTCATCACTTTTTCAAGATGGTGTTTTTTCCATCGTGTTCGGAATTTGTTATTCTAAAAGTTAGTAAATCAACGTAGACCCACCAGTGGCTAAGCAGTCTTCGTTCCCTGAACACTGGGAGTTCGGTCGTGGGTTTGCGTCTCGTTCGGACGGGCTGGCCAAGTGGAGTTTTCTGGATTTTCTGTGACTCTTGAATATGAGCCAGCTTCCCTTAAAAAAGACCTCCCGGAAGGCATCCCCCCTATGCAGATCTCCCAAGTGCTGATGTGTCATCTGGGACTGGCCAGGATAGGCTGGCGGTGCTATCTGCACAGATTCGTAAGCCACAGGCTGCTTAATTGACAGTAGGCGAGTCGTAAATTTGTCTAAATTGATGTGAGTGCGAGATTGACTGTTATATAAGCAATTGTCAATTGTACGAGAACCGGAATTTATGCACACGGTGACATTGGCAACTCTAATGAATTCACGAGCGAGATTCATGGAGCCATCTAATCCCGTCATGGAAACGGGTTTCTTGCACTTCTTTACCGATGCCTTTCTCCTCATTGCATTTTCGTTGACTGGCGATACTGGCACATTATTATCTCTTGCTAAGGCATTCATGTTATTTATTTTAGCTCGCTTTTTGGTCTTGGACTTAGTCGAGCGGGAAACGGATACGGTGGGCGAAGTCACACCCATCGAACCATTGGGAACGATGGTGATTTGTGAACTCAGCAAAACGTAGGAGTTGAACGATGCCATGATGCATTCGTTCTAAAGCGACGTCTCTTGGCAGTCGAACCATGTAATCAGTAATCTCCCTGTTGGCAAAATGTTCCATCCGCAAGATTAGTCCATCGTGAAGGATTATGATTTGAACCTGATTTGAGTCTTCGTGATTTTTCATGATTCTATATTAATAAGATATAACTTTTTTTCTGTCTTTCGCTCGCAACAACTGAAATCCCACTATGTATCTTGTCAGTCCGAGATAGATGATAACCAAATCTAGCGATATAACCGACAATTGTCACATGTCAAACAGTGATTACCATTACTGCATATTTATTCTGTTCAATTCTTGTCCCTATTTTACTATTTGCGCACTTCAAGCAATATGATTGTTTTTTTTTTTGTTTTTTATGACCATCATTGTTTCAACCAAGCCTACAATAGTAGTGGCTGGATAATAAAAGACGGATCTGATATATGTATTTGGATTAAATGACTTATTAAAATTTCCAAAAAAGTAGTCAAGGACCCGAACTTGTGTTCCAGAGCGATAAGCCGACACTTTCCGTCTCGGTCATCCTCAATAAGAATACTGTACCTAAATTTTTCTTTATTAGAATCAAAAGGCGTTTTAATTTTCTTATTATAATTAGATTATTAAAAAATATTATTATGTTTTGTCAATTATTTACATAAAAAAAGTCCAAATCCTCCAAAAAAAAGTCCTCCCTCTTAGTCGAAGCAGCACACTTTCACATCGTTATTGTCGATACAGTTTGACCGGATGGCCGAGCGGTCAAGGTGGCGGCCTACCGCTCTGGGGGACCAGAATCGAATCCGGTCGGGTCGAAAAAACCTCGGAAATTTTAAATAATATTATTTATATATTCATTAAATAATATTCTTTCGAATAAATATTAACTCAAAATTTATATATATATATATATATATATTTCTCCCCTAATTATTTCATTTATCCTGATTACTATAATAATAATTTATAATTAATTATTTATATTAATATAAAATAAATTATTTCGTAATTTAATTATATAATAATTATTTTTTTCGTCGACAAAATCAATTCAAAAGTCTTATCTTCAATTTTGCAAGTTTGTTTGATACGATACGATGTGGAACATGAGTGAATATCTACGAATTGACCCTAATGTGGGTTATTAAGATGGCTACTCGCTGACGTATTATACGTTTAAAATGAGTGTAATTTTCTTTATAAACATTAAAATTTGCATAGATTAGTTTTTTTTTTTTTTTAAAATATATAGCAAGAATTCGTCGATCAAAATAATGTCGTCTGAGAGCGACGTTGAAGAATTTTATGACGCTGAAGAGAAACCTTTAACTCCCGTTAAGTCAATCAAGTGAGTTCTTTTCTAAATATATGATGTAAAATAAGGTTTTGTTGACTGTTTAATTGAATATAAGATATAATAAAGTTCAAAATGGACTTGTGTAAATATGATACGTCAGTAATATAACTGCTTCTTCCTGAATTTCGCATTGGTGTAGATCGCGTCAGTTCGCGATGCGGCGCGGCGCGACGCGACGCGACGAGTCATGTTTGTTTTTAGGAGTTTTGTGTTTGAGAAAACTTGTGAGATTTATGTGTATTGACTATATGAATTTAATATTGATAATGTTGTTTACATTTCTAAAAATTTGGCTGTAAACATTGAAAAAGAACTGAATAATTGTCTTGATTAAAAAATTTATGTTGAGGAAGTTTTGGTTAAGGAAGAATAAGAAAAAATTAATGCTTCAAAAAATGTAGGAAATATAAATATATATTTCCTACATTTTTTGAAGCATTAATTTTTTATTTTTAGGCATCTGTGATATTTATAGAATAAAGAAGATATAAAAATAGTTACGTTAAAGATAATTAATGAATATAAGTGGCTTATTTACATTGATTATTATTATTTTTACTTGGAATTTGGTAATTGTTGTTTATAAGCCATACACCAACGTTTTCTCTCTTAATTTTATTTACAACAAAGACATACATGCTAAACATGTCCAAAACACATAGAATATTTGAGGGGCAACTCATTTAAAAAACTATAAACAAAAAAGCCTTGCGGAAACCCAATATAGGTTTTTGTCTATTTCTACATGAAAAATAGATGATTATTTAGAAATCAGAATTCGGAGAAGCTCATAAATATAACCGATCGAAAGAGGGGATTCAACTGTTGAGAATTGGCAAAGTTTCCCGATTGTACAGCTTTATATGAACAAGTTATGCCGTCAATTTTAAAGGATTTTTCCTTAAAGTTTAGAATGTCAATAATTTTGTGTGGGACAGGGCTGAATTTAAGCATTTCAAGGCCTTAAGCCTGAACTCTGTGTGAGGCCCTTTAACATTTTTAGAAGTCAATCATAGAAAGTATGTTTATGTTAATTCTTTTCTAACTACTTTTCATTTTGTGTGGTATTTAAAGCATATTTTGTTGGTTTATAAAAAAACAAGCTTAAGCAATGGTGGCTGGAATGGTGCAGAGTCAGTAAGTAGTCCTATGACATTTTTGTTTATAGAGTTTTTTAAATGAGTGGCCCCTCAAATATTCTGTGTGTTGGACATATCTAGCATGTATGTCTCTGTTGTAAATAAAATTAAGAGAAAAAACGTTGGTGTATGGCTTATAAATAATTACCGTAAAGTAAATATAATATTTAAATTGAAATACATTGCTGTTTATCCATTAGCATGCATTATAACATATTGGAAATGGCACTTACTATCTTTTACAACTGAACTCTTCATATATGAATTTGTTTTTTTTTTTTTTTCAGATGGTGAATAGTTAGATTAATCCTTGTATGCATGCATGGATAATTCTGATAATTTTTACTGTTGAAATTTTGTATAAATACATAAGTAAACTGTTGCAAATACATTTAATGTTTTTCTGTTAATTGTAAATAATTTATGTAACTGTCTGGGCAATTATCTGTGCTGTATTTGGGATATGGCACAAATTATGCAGAATTTCAACAGCTCAAACTGGTACTGCATAAAAGGAAATTCTAACAGTGCTTTAAGTCAATAGTTTTTAAACTTTCAGTTTTCCTAAACTAATTCTTGTTGAATTTGAATTTTGTGAAATTCTATAGACATTTAGTAGAAAAAATTAATAAAAATAAATTTTTTTATTTATAATTTTTATTATTCTTGCTTTTAAAATGTCTGAATATGAAATGTTACTACAATTTAAATTTGTTTACAAAAATAATTTTAGAAAATTTTTCAAGATAATTTTCTATATTTTTGAAATAGGAAAATTTTATTATAATTTTAAGTACGATTGTAAGGCTCCTAAAAATATTACTTAACAAGATTTTGCATAAAACAGTTTGAATATTACTGATTTTGAGTGAAGGTCTTTTCTAGTTTTATTATATATTTGAATAAAAATTTATATACACAAAATTTTAATTGAAGACATATTTTTTTTCATACTTTATGTAAAACAAATATTAATTTTAATTTTTATTTCTGTTGGCATGTTAATGCTATTTTCAAGTTTTTATTTAAAAATTTAGTTTATTTTATTATTCTTGTATAAAAATTTATTACTTTGTGCAAATAAATGTTTAATGGAAGCATAAACATAAATGCAGATCTATCCTGCTCAATAGAATATTATACTAAAAAAAATCATAAATGTTAATTTAATTATATGAAATTATTTCAGATTTTTTTATGTCTATTATAAATCTTTGGTAATGAATTATTAATTAATAATAAACACACTAAAACAGTGAAATTAAGTTAACTGTCAAACATTTTTGATCTCTTTTAAAGATCAACATCAGGACCATTACGGAACAAAATGTACTGAGTGTTCAAGTAGTTAACTGTAAAGGAACAGAAACACAAAAAATTCAAATTAAAATCTGAATACAAATAGATAAATAAAACAAGCATCTCAAATACTTATACTAATAAATGCACATGAAATAATATATACATGCTAATAAATATTAATATAACCAAATAGGAAGTAAATAAATTCCAGCAACAAGTTGTTTAACTTTCCTGGCAACATTTTAAAATTGTGTGGGGCCTCATCTGTTATGATATTTTACAAAAAAACTTTTTATACTTTGATTATTATAAAATGACAAAAAGCTTAATTTTGAGGGTAGGGATGGATTTTATAAACAGTTGTAAATGCTAATAACAGGAAAATCGTCATTTAAATCTGATCTTATTTGAGATATGACACATGACATTCATTTATCTCACCACCCAATCAACCTTTAACCACCAAAATTTAATAGCATTGATCCCCTAATATACAAAAATCCCTGCAAAAATGTACTTCTCTATTACTAGAAATATATTAACATCTAATCACAGAACCTCTTCAGTATTCAGTAAAACATGGCAACTATTCTGTTTGATGCATTTCAATTAGATACAAACTATTTCAACCTGAAGCTGGAATCAGGTGGAATCCAAAAATGATTGTGATTTGTTTCATCTTCCATGTTTTACTGGATGCTGAAGAGGTTTTTTTTGATTGGACATCCATACACACAAAAAAAAATTCCAAAGTGTTTTGCATTTCTTGATGTTTCAAGGTCCCCTGAGTCCAAGTAATATTGGAATGTAACAATATTGGGGAGGATCATTTTTTGACCTATTGCCATACTTTCCTTCTGTTATATAGAGTAGGGGTGCCTATTGTCAACTGCTTCTGGTAGTTGACTATGTAAGCCAAAATCCATACATAATTAGTCCACCAGAGCAGGTTTAGGCAAGCCATCTTCACAAGAAGCATCATAAGAAAATCTCATTCTCAATGACTATAAGAATAACAGGTTGCCTCACTACGATGATGGGAAAAATTAATATGCAACACTCTTTCTGGTACGAAGTTAAGACAATGAAGAAAATATACATTTTCAAGTCTATGTTTTAATCCATTTTTTACACCAACCACAGAAGTAACAGCTAAAAATACATGAAGATAAACTTCACAAAAAAACAAACAGTAAGTAGAAAATTCACATGGTTAAAACGATATCAACGTCAGCCTTTCTATGGAGGATCTGACGTTTTCACATTAAAAACGGAAGTATAATCTTCTTACCATACCATCAAGTCCTTAACATATTTATAACTGGTCTGGCCCTCTAGTGGTGGTTCTGAGTATTCCAATTTCCTTCATTTACATGTCGTTACATAACTCTGGATAAATGTATATTTTCTTCATTGTCTTAACTTCGAAACAGAAGATATCCAGAGTTATGTAACGACTCTTTCTGGTAGTCGACATTAGGTCTTTACTAGATAACAAGGCCTCTGTGTTTCAGGTATGTGCTTTCTACAAAATGCCTATTATTGAGCTTGCTTATCCTTTCATAGTTGCCAAATTTGTGAGGTTCTCAATGAAGGAAAACTCAGTTGCTGATTTCCTTAAATGATCATGCAACTTGCTGGTTAACTACTGGATGAACAGCCCATGATTAAATTATATTTTTCGTAATATAAACAAAGGTCTAATAAAAAAAATGCTTTTCCCTTATGACAAGTACAGAACAAACTTTATTTTCATATATAAATTTTGCTTTTCATCATAAAAATAATTGTACACATTGTAATAAAAAATATCAAAGTACAAAACAGTGTTAAAAGGTCGACTACCTGTGCCATTATCCTATAATAGAGCTAGAAAAGTAAAAATAAAATAAAATACAAATCAGGTAAAGCCAAATATAAAATACAGGTTGAAATACACAATATTAAGACTTGCTTCAGTTAGTACATTAATAGAGAGGTTGTGGTCAATGTTTTCAATGTGAAAACATGTACGTTGGACATTCAGCGCTATCTTCCTGTAAGCCTATAAGTTTGACAATGGCATTTGGAATGTTGAGCATGTTCCACTGACATTCCAAATGCCATTGTCAAACTTATAGGCTTACAGGAAGATAGCGCTGAATGTCCAATGTACACGTTTTCATATTGAAAACTTCGGCCGTAACTTCGCTAATATAAACTTTAAAAGCTTGGAGTAGATTTCATATCTTTAGCATTCACACAGGCACCTCACAACTTCTACTTACAAATCTTGATACATTCTGTTGTGGTGTTTGCTGGAAACATTGTTTCTAATGACTTTGATCTCATTCCACCAGATTTCTGCATCCTTTAAGCTGGCAAAATAGGCTAGTGCAGTATTTGTCTAGCTGGTCTTTGAATTGTAACAATGTTTGTATAGCTTCTGGTAGAAATTTCTTCTTTGTACCATGTTCAATTTCCTGAACGTTTCATTGCCATTACTAGAGAGCTCTCCTCTTTGCCTCGTCTACTAGTTTTTGTATCCTATGTATTCCCAATGTATTCCCATCCATTCGTGTATGTTATTAATCTATAACATCCTAGGTCTTCTATGTTGCCTTTTCCCATCAGTTTTACCCTTTTGATGATTTGTAATAATTTATACTTGCTTTCTCTGTTTGCATGTCCAAAGTATGATGTTTTATGAAATTTTATGCAGGTTATATACTCTATGTAGACTATATTCACTTCTGCAAAACTTTTTAACCAGTATTGTTTACTCACCTGTTCTGTACCTGTCTAGAATATAATACTATGTTAAAAAATAGTTTTACAGGAGTAAATGTAAATATGGCCTATGTAAGTTACATGAGCATAAGGTTAAATTTCTCTCAGAGGCTATACAAACATCACTACAATGCAAGAACCAATTGGACCAATATTGTTCTAGCTTGTTTTGTTGGTTCAAGGATGGTCACATCCCACAACACAGCACATAATCAAGATTTATAAGCAGAAGTTGTGAGGTGTCTGTATGAATATCAAAGATTTAGAACAGTATAATCACAGTTCTTCACATTTCAGTGAATTAGCATATTTAGTATGCAATTTTCGAATTTTCTTTATTCCTGATTGGATCATATTTTTAATGTATGACCTTATTCTAATAAAAACTATAAAATAGAAATTTATAGTATAATATATGAGTATTGAGTAGTCTTTAGAACTCAAATAATGAAATCTATAGTTAAAATATCAAAATAAAATAAATATGTTTGTCTTGTTTTATATGTAATAATTTATCAAATTATTACATGTAATGTAATGGCATATTAGTTTCTTGTTAACTCTCAGAAAATAATTATTCATGAATTGATCTCTAAACTATATAGAGGCTAATGCTCCCTCTAAACTGAGAAAGCAGATGCACAAATTAAGATGTCTTTTGATTAGCAAATAGGTTGCTCTGAACAAACAAACTGTCGTTCAGATAGAGTCAAGTGTGTAAGAAACAACTGTACAGCTAACTAGTAAGAGTGAACATTGTTAAAGAGAAAGCTGATATTTATTATGACTAAGGATTACAAAAATGTTAATATTTGTTATCAGAATTGCCGCACTCTGAATTGCACAACGAAAAAATGAATTGCACAATCGTTATGAAATTTATTTTTTTATTTAAAATTCTTAAAAATTGCTGTGCAGTTATGTATTTATAAAGCTTAAAGAGAATCATGATAGAAACAACTTTTCTTTTTATTCATAATTTGTTTTAATGTCTTACATCACTTTATTGTAGAATCTTAAATTTGATAATTCTAATAAATAACTGTTTATCTTTTTAAAATATTTCTTTAATCTTTCACTGTTAGTATTACAAGTAAGAGTTATTAAATTATTGCTGTAATTATCTTGTTGTGTCTTAATAATTTTATAAAACAATGATGGAAGATTTTACCTTAAACAGTTTAAATTTGTATATACATTAGTAAGTTTGCATATAATGAGTATTACATTTCATTAATTGATTATACATAATTACTACTATACAGCAATATAGAGTAATGATTAATAATAATTAAAAATTAATTAAAATAATAATTTAATGTTAAAAATTTGTATTTATTCAATCAGATTTAAATCTTACTTGTCAAATTATTTTAAAAAGTGTTGATAAAAATTTATTCTCAGAATTCATTAATGAAGTTTATGCAAATATACAAGAGAGTGTTAATTTTTAAGTTACTCATTTTATATTTAATAACTTTTAACTGTTAAATAACAACTAGATAAAAATTTTCCAAAGAAGCATGAAAAAGTATAATATATTAAAATAGACTTTTGGTAGGAGCTTTTGATCATTGTAAATCTTATAACAACTAACAAATTTATGCTATATATATCTGATTATTAAATGTTCAAATTTTAACCTCTCTAACTATTTGGCAGTTTCATAATTCCATGTTGAAAGAACTGTCCCATTTTTTTTAGAGCAAAACCATTCTAGGCTTATTTGATTTTTGCAGACTTCTATATTTTTGAAGTTCTTACCATGAAAGGAATTCTGCATGGATTGAATAGGTGATAATCTAACATTGAAGAGTTGTGTGAATTATGATAGGCATAGTAAAATATCCCATCCATACTCCAATAATTGGACTGCAATTTGAAAAAAATTGTAGACCTATAAATTCCCATTGTTGTCAGTCCTTAATCTCAAAAATGGAGTTAGATAGATGAAAGACGAGATCAGATATGGAAACCTTAGGGGCAGGAATCCTGATTAACTATGTGTGAACTTCTGGCGAAAACTGGAAGTCATGTTATTTCAATTCAAAAATTTTCCTCTGAAAGGTATTAGATAGATAACTGGCATGACTCTATTTTTGAAGGAAAAGTATGATGTACAGGGGCAAGTTACTACTAATTTGACATGGAGAGAATATATTTTAAATTAAATAAATTAAAAATATGATTAAAAATTGCAGTCTGGCATTGTGATGATGTCACAATAAATAATTGCTCATTTTTGTTGCATTTTCAAAGAGATAGGCAGTCTGCCATTGTCGTGGCAAAACACGATGCCTTTCTTGTTGACCAATTTTGGATGTTTCATGGATATTGCCGTCTACAGTCACTTGAGAACCATGCTTACTAGAATTGTTTGATTGGTTTTATGGAAGGAACTCATAGTACACATTTATCTTTCAGTTCCGCCCGACTCATAGCATGACCACTTTTGACAAAGAATAATCTTAAGAATGGTTAACAGTGGATTAGTTTGCTTTCCCCATGATTGTTTTCAGATGATCCACTTTCTATCACCTGTTGTTATTTGTTTCAGAAATGGATCCTTTTTCTCACATTTTAGAAGTGAATCACAAACAGAAATCCAATCCAATAAGCTCTTTTCAGTCAAATTGTGTGATATTTAAATGTCATAGCATTCCACATTTGAAAAGTTTCAGCAAATTTCAGCAAGAAAATTCAGCAATTGAAAAGTGCAAAAATTGCCAAAAAAGCTATATTTTATTCTCCTTCTTCTCCTTCCCTTTTTTCTTCATCTGGCACTGCAGAGGCTCGTAGAGAAAAACTACTGGGTCTGAAAAGCTCAAATTTTAAACTTAAGCCTTTCTTGTTATGAGTGAGGTGCTTGCAAGACTTCTGGTCAATAGGTCAAAGTTCACAAGAGTTTCTCATAGAGCTAATTCAGTTTTATGGCATAATTTTATGCTTATAATGATAAAATTTCATGGAAATAAATGAATTTTATTCAAATTGTTATTTAGAATTACCAAAGCCAAATTTATGCCAATTAAAACTTTTTATAATGATTTTTCTAAATGGCATATCGAAAGTGTTGGTCGATGATTGATTGAAATGAATATTAAAAGTGTTTGGTTGACAGCACATTTGGTTTGAGGTGAGTTCAGTTGCCGAGTGCCAACCAAATCATACATCATCATCTTATGTCTTGATGTAATAATACAAATATTAAACAAAAGCAATTGATATCCAAACAAAAACATCTGAGATGTATAAAAATTACACCAAGTAAAAATTTATGACAATTTAGATTACAATAAAACTTTTTCTTAGGAGTTTTTCTTTGGTAAACATATCCTTGGTGCTTGGAGGCAAAATATAGAAAACAGTAATACAGGTAAAAATCTTGTGGGTACTGCTTCCAAGTGCCAAGCTTATCTTTACTAAAGAAAAGATGCTAAGAAAAATCTTGATCGTTGTCTAAATTGTCATAAATTTTTACTTGATGTAATTTTTTTACATCTCAGATGTTTTTGTTTGTATCAAGTCTTCCCAAGCTTGGAGCATCCTCTAGGTTAGAATCACCCACTTTAAAAATAGCAAATCATTTGTCAACTGTTGATTCAGTAACAACAATGTTGCCATTTGTGCCACATATTTCATTTGTTGCTTGTACAGTGTTCTTGCTTTTCTAAAAAAGAAAAGCATTAAATGTCAAAAATACATCTTGTTTGCTTATTGTTTGCTTTACAAAGACACAAATTAAATGCAATTTAAAAGTTCCTAACAAAGGTTTGTAATGGACATGTTTCAATGTCACATTTCATTATATGTATGTATATATATGTAGGAATAGGTAATAGAAATAGAGAACTAGAAATGACAATAATCTTCCAGTGTTTGTAACTGTCATAACCATCTTGATAGAACAATAATGTTTGCACCTTCGTAATGTCTTTTTCGTCCTTTCTTTCTTTCGCGCCGTCACCAACTGTCGTCTTGCCTCTCTTCTCTCCTTACTCAACTCTCTCCCTCGTTCTCCTTGTCTCCCCCGCAACCCCTCATAAATTTATTATCTTAACAGTTTAGGAATGTTATTCATCTAAACCTCACATATATTATAGCAAATGATTTCCATAAGAGACTTTTAAAGTACGATGTTTTATTTAAAAATTTTATTGTAATATAAAAATATTATACCAGGTGTGCTCAAGTAAAGCATTATGCCTAAATTCACCCGGTAAAATAAATGAAAAAGGCTTATGTTTTCATTACATTTTATTTGATTTTTCCAACCTCTGATCACCAACAGCCTTATTTACAATCAAGGATCAATTTCCAACTCTAACTCTTGATTTTTGGTTGTGAATATGAATATAAAATGAACCTTTATTCATGATTATGGACTAGATCATGATTATGAACTAAAGTACCAAATGACTAGAACCAAATGGTAAGCTAGCAAATGAGCCCAGCGTTGCTCCAGCAAATGATCTGGATAATTTGGTAAATATTGTACGTTTGGAAATTAAGTTATTACTATCAAAAACAAAAATTGCATTTAAAATAGTACAGCAGAAGCCGTTCCTCAGGTTAAGCCTTAATCATCTTCCTCTCCCCTGCAGGGGAATTTCCAAAAATTCCTTCTTAGTGTGCATTTTCATGACGTACCCTAACTGTGTACCAAATTTCACCTCTATGTTCAGTGGTTTGCTCTGGGCAATGATGAATCAGTCATTCAGGACATGTAATTTTATATATACAGATATATATTTTTAATAGCCTTGACATCCTTCATCATTTTCAATTGTCATATATTAAAAATCACTATAAATTTTCCAGACAATCTAATAGATTATGAAATTTTTCCTAGATGAAAATTAAATAAAAGCTTATATTGTAATTTTGAAAAGTTATTGATTAAAGATATTATTATTATTATTATTATTAGGGTAGATGTACCAGTTTTGGCCAGTGTAGTACCAGTTCTGGCCAAAAAACAAATTTAACTTAAAAATATAATCACAAATGAAACAAACTTTTATTGTTAACTGTGTGAATAGTTAACAATAAAAGTTTGTTTTATTGGACAGATTTGAATATGTGGTGATTATATTTTTAAGTTAAATTTGTTTTCTGGCCAGAACTGGTACACTGGCCAAAACTGGTACATCTACCCTATGTCATCAAAAATGTAAATAATTTATCAAGCAATAATTTTTTTATTCAATATTTTGATTACATATAAAAAAAGCATTGTAATTAATAGAAATAAATTTGAAGTTTAGAATTTCTTTAGTAAGTACTTACTAAAAATATATCTTCTTTTCAAATATTTATCATCAAATCAAGCAAATTAATATAATTTTGAACCCGTTCTTGAAAAAGGTTATTAAAAATAACCAAAAACGTTAGGAGAATAGTAAAAAATGGCTGTGGTTAAAAGGTTTTTAAGAGTGTTTATTTATGTGTTTACATAACACAGTCATAGAAGAATTTAAAACTGTATTATTAATTAATATTTGTAGCATAATTTCTGCCCAATTAATTTGGTTGTTGGTTGATTATATTTTAATTTTCTCTTCAATATTTGATAAAAGTAGAAAAAAAAAGTATAGTTAGTTATATAAATGAAAATATTGATGCAAATTTGTAATTATTTGCTTGCATACTTTTGCATAACATTTTTTTTTTTTTGAGAAAATTTTTATGACAACAAATTATGGTTATTCAAAAGCCTATTAATAACTTCTCCACTAATATTTTCTAGATACTAAAAAATTTTGTGTTGATCCTTAAAGTTTTTTATATTTCCTGTGTTAAATTGTTATGATTTTCTATAACTTTGTCTATTAATTTTTAATGTTAATTGCTATTTATGTTTGGCAACCTTTACACTTTATATAAAATAATCATATCGTTTAATTATAAAGCATGAATCAACAGATTTATTTTAAATGTAGAGAAAAAGTTATCAAAAATTAAATTAATGTATTTATTTAAATGTTAATATTGACTGTATTTGTATTCATCATGACAGATGGTAGACCAGCACCAAAACATCCTGGACCCTTGGTACTTCCAGTTCTTTTTTTTCCTTGCTTGCCCAAGTAAACAACATCTGTTTCGAACTT
Source organism: Centruroides vittatus (assembly GCF_030686945.1). NCBI lineage: Eukaryota > Metazoa > Arthropoda > Arachnida > Scorpiones > Buthidae > Centruroides > Centruroides vittatus. Next base: position 954,045 of record NW_027120671.1, read on the forward strand.
TTTTAACACATTCTGAAAATATTTCAGTTTTTGCACTGCATGTTGCCAGAAAACAAGGTTAACATTGATCAAAACAAAGACACCACTGCCCTATCCACTTATGCCTTGACCCCGGGCATAAGAGCTGACCTTCACAATGCCACAATGATCAGACTCTCGCACCGCGTGGATCACATATGATTGCTAGAAACTCTAGAAATATACAAAGCCAGATTACATACTAACTGCATCAATTCCAAGGATGCGATTTAATATTTCTCAAGCTTGGAAGTTCTGTTACGAAGGAGAAGACCCCACAGCTCTATTTAACATATATTTCCATCCCTTTATTTGTGTATAGAATAATTATATTCTTTCGTTTGCACTATGCGTGCTACATGCATCCAATGCAATGCATGCGCACAACGGTTTTATACACAAGATTGGAAACGTTCCAAAAATAGTTCTAAAAATTTTAAATCGTTACGCACAACTGTTCTTCGAATCCCAGCGTTTGAAACCTGATGAAGACTGAATAAGGTTGAAAACGTTCGTTTTTTTCAATTAAATATTGTACTAGATATTCAAAGGTTTTTTTTGTGAGTCAGTGAGTCAGTTGTATACTTTACCAGTATCCTTACAAGCAGGTGATTAACCTTGTCGCAACTACTACAAATAAATGTGTATTATTACTGAAATACTATTTGCTTTCACATAAATTTCTACTGAATATTTGTTTCATTCAGTTTGTTTTAGTAAAAAATTTTATTTACTTGCAATGTTAATTTCTTTGTACAGGCTAAGGTTTATAGAAAATATAATTTGAAAATAATGACATCATAAGAACATTGGCAATGTTCCAAATTTGTATTTTATTTAGATGTTCAATTTCAGACTGTTAAAATCTGAAGCAGGCTACTTAATGTAGCCAAAAATGTTAATTTCATTAACTATTATTAAACTATTTTGCTGGAAATAGTATAGAAGGTGTGACTTATTATTAGGGAATTTTTCATTTTCACATTTTTTACATGTTTACTCTAAGCAAATAAGTGTAGATAGTTCAAAACTCAGTATATAATTTTAATGTGGTGCTGATTTAGATGAAAGTCCATGTAGGGTCACAACATTTCTAAAGAAACATGAATAAGATGGACTGGCAAGTTTTCATTCTAAGAATATAACTGTTGGCCATTAGTTGTGGCCAAATTTTTTTGCAATCATGAGACTTCTGTAAAATTTGGTTTTCTTTGTTCTTTATATCACCTTCACTATGGATTGGCATCAATCTTCCCTCAGATTTTTTTTTTCGACATGACTAATATTGCCACCTTTTCAAAATCACTGACCCAGACAACAGGTCAGGTTTGTTCTAACAGAAGTCCCTGACACATGTGCAATGTTATTTTATCATGCGAAGAATAACTTGCAAGACAGTTCTAAACCAGTTAAGCCCTGGTCACACTACGCGATTTCCAGCCGTGCGAACAACGGCAACTGCAACAAGCGCGAGTCGCACGCGTCTTCTCGTGGTCACACATTGTTCGTTGATGTTGCAACTCGGAACACGTGACCCTATAATAAACCAATAAAATTACAGTAGCTTGTTTTTGTCTACTTTCGTGGGTTTACCGAAATTTTACCTTCTACTTCAGAGTATTTACAGAATTTTAGCTACTTTCCTTATTAAAATAGCAAGCAGTTCCTTTTCTGGAATGAATAAAAGAAAAAAGGCGATAATTTTGTTAGAGCTGGCAAGAATATACGAAGAGAAAAATAAGAAAAAACATTCATGCTGGGTTAAAACTTGACAAAATGAAAATCAACGAGCTAAACAATTGTGCTTTCACCAGCTGATGAATGAATTAAGGCTTTTGGATGCTGTAGGTTATAGGGGATATATCCATATGAATACCAATACTTATATATAATTTAGGCAAAACATTTCATAGTTTGGCATATCAATTTAGAGTGGCCCAAAATTCGATATCAGTCATTATCCCAGAAGTTTTGGATGCTATTTACCAATCTTATAAAAGTGAATATCTGAGAGTAAGTGTTGTTTAGAGGAAAGCTTGAATGATTTAATTCATTTATAATCGATATATTTTTTCTTTTATATCAGCATTTATTTTATTCAATTGTATATTATTAAAAGTAATCAAACTTTTTAAAATAAATCTAACAATAACTTTTATAAATTCAGATTTGATTTATATCAAATATAGCATTTAAATGTACTTGAAACTGAGTTAATACAAATGTTATAATCAAGATATGTTGACAAATATACAACACAAAGTATGACGTGGCACAAAGACATTTTCTGATTGGATGCGTATTTGCAACCGTTGCCAGTAGAACAAACTTTTTGTTTCTAGTTATGGTTGCAGTCGCGCCGGTTTTCGAGGGGGGATTACTAGTTAACGGGAACAGCCGTTGCCGTTGCAGTTGCCTGTGCGGCTGGAAATCGCATAGTGTGACCAGGGCTTTAGAGACTTGTGTAGGAGCAACTTAAATTAAGAAATGAAACAACTTAGCTTTAAAGAGCTGAGATGCAAAAAATAAAAAATAAAAGGTTGACATGTTGCTATGAAATCCCAGACAAAATTAATTGTTAACCTGGACAATGAATTAAAAACCAGACTGTCCAGGTGAAAACCAGACGGGTGGCAACACTTAGACATGGTCTACAGGTCTACAGTAGGCACAATCTTAGCTAAGAAAGATATAATTAAGAAGACTCAAGGAGCTAAAAGAGTAACGAAAATCACATCTGAGAAACAAAGATGTGCCATCCATGAAAAAATGGAGAGATTACTTTTAATTTGGATAAAAGAAAGGGAAATGAAAAAATATGTAACTAGTATGACTATCATTCAAGAGAAAGCTAGAGAAATTTTTGAAGAATCAAAGAAACAAATTCCACATTTGTCACATGAGGATATAGAATTCAGGGCTACCACTAGATGGTTTGCAAAGTTTAGATGGAGATCTGGAATTAAACATGTGGTAATTCACAGTGAGTCTTCTAGTGCAGATAAACAAGAAGCTGAGAAGTTCTGTCTCAAATTTGAAGAATTCATTAAAAAAGAAGGATATTGTCCACAACAAATTTTCAATTGCGATGAAACTGGTTTATTTTGGAAGCGCATGCCGAACTGTACCTACATTACGAAAGACGAGAAAAATATTCCTGGGCATAAACCCATGAAGGACAGATTAATGTTACTTTTGGGAGCTAATGTTAGTTCTTATCCTACTTCTTGTCTATCACTCTGAAAACCCTAGAGCAGGGATGGCGAACCTGTGGCACGTAAAAGAAATCATCTGGCACGTAATGTATCATATGATTTCTGTCTTTTTCAATCATCCTTTCTTTTTATCACTGATCATCTTTTTTTCAATCAGAGTTTTTACATTTATTCGAACTAAAGCGTATTCGTTTAATTTCTTTAAATATCATTAATCGAAGTCTAAGACATTGGCACGCGTTAACATCTTTAAAGCTAAGTATGCTTACAATATGGCATGCGGACTCAAAAAGGTTCGCCATCCCTGCCCTAGAGCATTCAAAAATATTCCATAATTAAAGAAAGACTGCCAGTAATGTGGAGATTGAATAAAAGGGTATGTATCACACAGGCTCTTTTCAAAGAATGGCTGTTTGAAGTTTGTGCTCCAAGCGTCAAGGATTACCTTCAGACCAATGAATTGCCATTAAAAGAACTATTGGTCAATGCACCAGGAACCCAAAAGACCTTGAAGATAATTTGCTAGAAGACTTTTCCTGGCTGACAGTTCAGTTTCTATCTCTGGATACCTCTTCATTGATTTAACCAATGGATCAAGAGGTTATTGCAGCTTTCAAGAATTGTACATTTGAGCACTGTTTCATCAGTGTTTTGAATGCCAGTTCTCCTCAATGATGACATTAAAAACATTTTGGAAAGAAAAATTTGATATTTTTGAAGCTATACGGCTCATTCAAAAGACATGGTCAGAAGTCACTGAACGACAGTTGAATTCTTCAAATTTGTATGAATTAGGTAATCAAATTGGATTCATAGGTCCATACCTATGGACTGGATGGACCGGATACTCCTAGGCTATTTGCTTTCGCAAAACACATAAACTGATACCTTTCCTGAGACCCATTTTGGATAAATCCAGATCTCCTACTAAGATGCTTGACAATGCTGTACACAACTTTATATCTGAATGCTTACAGGGGTATGATTGGAATGTCAAGAATTCCAATGATCTAATTGATAGTTTACGACAAGTTAAGGCAACAGATGTTGCATGCATTACTGTCTTTGATTTTGTCTCCCTATATCCCTTGATTAAAATATAACTGTGCTTCTGTGCACTCAGGGATCTGTTACTAAGCCGCGAAGGGGCTGGTATGCATCGTAAGCATGTATTAGAGCTAACACACCTCTTATGCTATATCTCATTCTTCTGCTTCAACAACTCTATGTATTTACAAAAACTGGGTGTACCTATGGGCAGCCCCATCTCAGAGGACTTGTGTGAATTAGTTGTTCGACAATTGGAGCAAAAGGTCATACCTCTGTTTCTACCCAACATCCTAGTTTATAAAAGGTATGTAGATGATGTCTGCATTCTTTGGAAGACTGATCCCAACGTAAATGATTTCATGGAATACATGAAATCATTTACGTTGGGATCAGTGAACAACAACCCGTATGGCCTTACTGTCAAACTGGAGCAGAAGTGTGACACAACTGCACATTTCCTAGGTGTCAACTTTTGCCTTCACGCAGACAGAGTGCAATCCAGCATACATTACAAACCTTGCTACGTACCAATATTTATTCTGTCAAACTCTGTGGACCCTTTTTTTATGAGATCTCTGCATTCCGTGCACTAACTAGAAAGGCGTACATGCACCACACTAGATGGGAGGATACTATTTGTTATTATTATTATTAATATTATTTATTAGTACAATGTGCAGCCTGGCTCCACATAAGCACTACCAGGAGATGGGAAGATACTGTGGCAGAACTAAAGTGCATTGAAAACATAGCAGTAAAGCACGGGTATGATTGAAGCACGATACATAATTTATCGCACAGGTACACCAATCTACTAATGGCATGCCACACACAGCACACAGGTAGACACCCATAATCATAATAGCAACCAATCATGCACAGTGGTGCAATACAACCAACACCTAAGTTCCATTTATAAAGAAATTGCTAACCGTAAAGGCACAAAGATCGCATATAAGTGATCTAACACAATATATGGGCTGTTATGCAATGACAAAGACAGGACAGAGGAAAGTTGAGCACCGGGTGTCTATATGGTTCCTCTCAGAGACCACAGATTCCAGCAAGATCTAGTATACATTGGATCCATGAAGTGCTCACTAAGCAAAAGAATGCAGGAACACGGGTATGATATCACTAACCAAAGGCATGCCACCATCCTAGCTGCCTATGCCACAGACCCTGAAATACAAGCCAACCTCTATAGGGCCAAATTGGTAAAAATGTCAGACCAGGTTCAACACTTTCGCAACCTTGAAGAGTTGGAAATATACAAAGCCAGCCTGGCTGGCAACTGTATTAATGCGAAAGATGCCGCCGATATTTCATATGCATGGAGGTGGTGCTATGAGAAAAAGCGTAAACAACACTAGCATGTTGCTAACATTTCTTTCATTGTATGCTGAGTCCAGCTATATTCCACTCCAGTCTGGACTGTGCCAGAGGGCCATATCGCACGCCATCACTCACCTCTCGAGAGGCCACTATAGTCCTCTACACATGATCTTCCACACTGCCTCTAGTCTAGACTATTATTGATGGCGTCCTTTCCAGAGCCCTTATGCTTCCAGAGTTCTCTCCCAGATCCATCAGGAGGGCCTTCCTATCTCTCACTTTTACCGTCAGAGGCATGTGCCCTCGAGCTCTGTAAGCGTCGCTACTCACATACATCTAGACGACTTCCCAAACTCTTCCAGCGATCCTCCGGCAGCCTCGAGTGCTCAGTTTGCCGAATTACAAGCAACCATCTGGCGGGGTTGGTCTCTCATTGGGGCCAATGCCTCAAAATCCCACCTACGGACGGCGTTCGGTGTGGTTGTTCCGGCCCACACCGTCAAGGAAACATGGTCACTCCACTCCAACTGCAGCGTCTTTGGTGCGGAAGCTCTCGGTATTCAATGGGCTGTCCACATCAGCACCTGTCTTAACAGTTCGATGGCCATCCTTTTGGACGGTAAATCCGTTCTCCAGGCTGTCGCCAATGTCAGTTTTTCTTCCCCGGCAGTCATTATTGACCTTGCTGCCACAATTAGTACACATCCCACACGCCTTGAAATTGGATGGACTCCGGGTCATGTCGGTATCCATATTAACAAAGCTGCTGACCAGACAGTGAGCAATAACACTCCCACCGACTCCTGGTGGACCTCTCATGGCACGTGACCTCATCCATAATTTGCGGGAATCGATAATCCGTACTTACACTGATACCTGGTCCACTATTCTCCGGAGTAAAGGTTGCGACCATCTCCGTCCTTTCTCCCCTTGGATCTATCATCATGCATTGTCACGTTACACTGAAACTCTATTGGCCCGTCTTCGCACTGATACAGCCCCATTGAATGGGTTTCTTTACTCTCGATCTACAACCAGGCACGTCTTGCCTGATTGTTCCCACTGTGGCTTGTCTGAAACTTCTTCTCACTATTGGCTAGTTTGCCTGCAGTATGAGGGGACCCGCCAAGAATTTGGTTGTTCCTTAACCTTGGACCTGTCCATTGTTTGCAACTTAACTCCCATATACTCGCCACGCCTTCCCGTCAACATATGGAAGCCTTGGAACGTTTTGTGTACCGATTTAACCGCTTTGCCTAATAACTAAGCAGTGCGCCTTGGAGAAAAAAGCCAACAGGCTAGAGTCTCCATATTAACAAAAAAGAAAAAAGAAAAGAAACATTTCTACACCAGTAAATACATTGTATTATTTATTTGTGGGGATGTAACAATATTTTTATCACTTCAGTAGCATGTACGGCGAAAATTAGTTTCCAATTTTTAAATAATTTGGAATTTAAAATAATTTTAAACACGTTCGAATTCCAGTTTTGATTTTTATACTGGTCAATAGCCTGACAAAGACCAAGTTTTGGTCGAAAACGTTAGTTTTTATCTAAAGCTATTCATACTGGGATATAAAAAAGGTTTTTAGTGTGTTGAGTTGAATTCTGCTTGGTGAAAGCTGTGTCCTTCCTACATTCAGGAAGACAGAGATGATGTCCCTGAAATTATGGATGAAATTCTGACAACTGCTAGAGATATGGAATTGGAGGTGAATAAAGATGACATTGAAGAGCTCATAATGGAATCTGAAACTGATCTGACGACAGAAGAATTCCAAGAACTCTTGAATGAAGAACTAACAAGATGTGTTTTCTTCTGAAAAAGAGGAAGACGAAAGAGGATCAATGTCGACATCTGCTATTAAAGATCTTTCGAAGTGGGAGGATGTCAGAACAACGCTTTTAGAATTGCATCCAAACCAGGTTGAGGTTAATAGGCTTGGGGATCTATATGATGACAATGCTATTAATTACTTTTGAATAATCCTGAAAAAGAGAGAAAAGCAGTTGACATTGGACAGATTCTTTAATATCCCACAAATGGAAAAACAACATGACTGATAAAAATGCAAGACTATGTATATTTGTATTTTTATTATTACACATAAATAAACATAATAAGAAATTATATAATTTTTTATTTATTTTTTGGGGTCTCCAGAATGAATTAATCAAATTCCCATAAAAATCTATGGTGAATTGATAATCGGATAGAGAACACAGTTGGAATGGATTATGTTTGTTAACCACTGTACAGTAGAGTTCCGCTAGTCTGAACTAATTGGGACCGAACCCTGTTTGGATTAGCAGATTTTCGGATTAGCTGAATAATTGAAATAATGCAGAAGCAAGCAGTAAAACAGGTCTGGTTTATATAGATCCAACACCATCAATGATGTCAGCGTCCCACCCTTTATTTCATCTGATTCATACTAAATAGATGCCCAAACAGTTAACAAAAACAAGTTTTGTAATTTTGAAATGGCAACCTGCCTTCATCGTTTACCTTAAAATTATTTTAAATATTAAAAACAATGTTTTTAATACACAGTCCAGGATTCCAATTAGTTGACTGAGGCTATTGTGTGAGTTAGCACATTTAATTGTGGATGCTGAATGTACTCTTTGCTCTACATTATTTTAGTTTAGTTTAGTCTGCTGCGACAATGGCCACAAAATGGAAACACACAACATGTATGTTGAAAGATAAGCTGGGTGTTTTGAAAAGGCTTTACAAGGGTAAAAGTGCAATGAAATTGGCAGTAGAGTTTGAAGTGAGGAAGACCACAATACCTGACTGGAAAAAAAAAGTGCAAAAATTGAGCAGTTTTGTGTTTCTACTTCAAGGTAAATATCTACATACATCAAGGAACACCGGGGATGTAAACAACTCGTTCCATTATTCGATCTGCGTTTTTTACCGTCTGAAGAAGAACTGCTAAGTTCGAAAACGTTAATGGAAATTTTTCGTTTTGCGTTTAACACCGGTAAAAGGTTCCCGAAAGTGTTGTTTCTACTTCAGAAAAATCAGTTGAAGATCGACAAACTACAAGGCCCTCAATGTCTGACAAGCTTGATGAAGCCTTATTTATGTGGTTCACTCAGGAAAGAGACAGGGAAACACCCCTAAGAGGACCTCTTGTTGAGAAAATTTCCTCTTCACCAACCAAAACATGTTCGGATTAGCAGTGTTCGGACTAGTGGGACTCTACTGTATTTCATAATACCTGGTGTTTTTAAATAATTTGTACAGTTTTATTTTGTGAAAGATTGTGTAATAAGAACAAAATGAAAAATACTCAAAGAACTACCAAAATTATAGGACTATTTTTATACAATAATTTATTAATGTAATTTGGACCTAGAAATGTTAAATACCATTTTGTATTAAATTTAATAATTAGAAATTAATGAAATCAAATAAATTAATTTAAAGAAATCTAGAAGAAAAGATCTGGTCTAAAACAGACTTGAAACCACAATGCTGCAAGCTAGACAGGTGACATTACTTGCTTTTTTTTTTAATTCTTTAATTTTGTAATGCCTTCCATTATACAAGAAATACTAGTGTTAATTTACTAATGTTTGATGCAGAAAGTGTTAAAATATTATCTGAAAATGGAACTGAAAACCTCATTTAACAAGTCAAGGCACAGAAATTCTATGAAATGATGGAACTGAAGATTAGTATTTTTGAAATGATAGTTGTGGGAAACTAATGAAGTTTAAGCTTTGGGGCTCCTAATGACAGAGGGGGCCTGAAGCAACGTTTTTTAATTACTATAAAATGACAGAAAGCTTAATTTTGAGGGTAGGGATGAGTTTTATAAAAAAAGTATAAATTTTAATAATGACTAAAATTGTCATTAAGTCTGACTCTACTGGAGATACTCACTACTCTCCTTTATCTCCCCACTCCTCAACCTTTAATCACCAAAATTAATAGCATCAGTGCCCCTCATATACAAGTCACCATGCCAAAAATCTATACTTAATTTTTACTCCATCCTGAGATATTAAGTGAAATAGATGCCAACGCACACACACATATATCCATATAATATTTTTGTTGGTGTTTTTTACTTTTTTGGATTTAGGAGGTCTCAAAATGTGGAGAATTGCAAAATATTTGGAGGGTTAAATTTGACACAATTCTAATACGTTCCCTTGTTATGTATACATAACAGCCAGGATTGTAAAATATAAGGCATGGCCTAGAAAATTTTTATTCACAACAACGGCTTTGATGTATAATACACCCAGTACAGCAATTTTAATCAAAAACTGAGATGTAGTGGTTAAATCAAGTATAGATGTCTACTAAACTCAGGTTTCAGTGTGTATGTGTGGTTTTTCATATAGATTCTCATCTTGTCATTTTAAAAAAAACTTTTTGATATATTTATACAAATACACATGATTTCATAATGTTTTCTAATTTTTTATTATTTTAATATTCAGAGAATTATAACATTACATTGACTGTATTTATCAATTTATTAATAAAAACAGAAAACTGTAGTTACTGTAAATTAATTAAAGAATTAAATACAATTAAAGTAGAAAGAAATTATTTTTTAATAAAGGTTAACATAATCAATAACTATTAGTTACTGATTCGTTACAAACTAAATGACTGATAATTCAAATAAAATGTTTTAAGTTAATATTAAATGATAAGTTGCATTGTATTTATAATAGTTTTTGCCCCTCCAAAAATTTCAAGAATAATTGTTATAACTCTTTAAATAAAAAGAAATTACTAATTTATATTAAACTAATCAGGAATCAATGTTACCTAAGTATATGTTAATCACATTTTATTTTTTCATACATTTTTAATTTTTACAGTTTAATTTTTAACAAAAGTTTTCTTTTATTATCACTCTTTAACTTATTAAAATTTTATGAAATTACCGAACAATAATACATTTAATTTTGATTTTTAACTTGATCAAGTAATAATTATATGCCATTCTTTCAATAAATTGCAATTTACAATTTTCTAACAATTTAAATTTTCAAATTAAAATATTGGTAATTATCAATCATTTAAAAAGTATGTCTCATTCTTATTTTGTAGAATATGAAAAATTTATATTTATATACTTTTTCCTATTCATCAAATTTGATTCTGTTATATTTTTTTGTTTTTCTGATAATTTTATTATGTAGAATATATATTTATTTATTCTTATTTTTCAGATCAGATGTTGAAAATATTGAGAAAATAGTAAGTTAAACAAATATTTATATTTTATTTCTTACGTAAATATTTATAATAAAATTTTGTATAGATCGTCGATACAGAAATCTAATTAAAAGTATAAAATAAAATTACTATAATAAAATTTTGGCTTAAATAATTTTAAATAATAATTATTAAAAATATCATTCACGTTTGTGTTACAGATCAGAAATGTCCTTGATGTCATCTTTACACTGCTTATATAATAATTATTAATTTAAGAAAATAAATTATTGATACTATTTTTATGAATTGTTGCAAAGAATAAGTATTACATTTAACCTTCATATCCCCATATTTAGAGGCTTATGTATAGGACTAAACTAAAATTAGTCTATCATGTAGTAGTCTGTTTTTAATTTTAGGAGATATAAATAGCAATTAAAATTTACCATCTGCTCTTAAAATGTTTTATCTCATACATTATGATTCTTCATATTATATCTAAGATGAATGTAGATATTTCTGTTTCGTATTTATTTGTATTGATAGTCAAACTTTTCCTTTTCAAATTTCATCATTAATACACCTCCAAATCTTGTAAATTAAACAGCAGAACAGTGTATACTTCACTCATTAGGTTTCAAGTTGTGTTTTATTTCATCATTAAAATACCAGATTATCTTGTATATATTTTGGAAAATTAATAATTACTGATAATAAGTAAATTGGTCTAAAAGTTGGCAGTTAGGCCATCTTATACTAATGTTAATAATTAAATACTTACAAATTAAATTTTTAATAATTTAGAATATTCTAGCTATTGTTTGGGCTTGGTTGTTTATACCAGGGGTGGCCAACTTTTGTGCACATAAGATCTACTTTTTATCATAAAAATGTGTCGCGATCGACTTGTTGTCATAGGCATAGTCTAAGTGGGGAGGGGGAGTGTGAAATACATACTATGTTTATACACTGTGTTTCAGTATGAAGTGCACTCACTGCTTATGAGTCGAGTCATAACTGCATGCATACAGTTGCGTTCAGTTACAAATATAATACATTAAGTCAAGACATCGCTAGTGATCGACCAAAATTGGCTTGGCGATCGACCGGTCGATCATGATTGACTTGTTGGCCACCCCTGGTTTATACTGTATATATAAATGAATTTTGATGTGGTATTTCAAATATTTTAGCCAATATACTTTTCTTTGTCTAAACTTTGCTGTAATTTATCAGAATAAGATGAAGTGATTTAAAAGTTAAGTTTTATAGCATTATTCTTTTTAAAGATTGGATATTGTTATATGGTAATTATTACAGTATTAAATTATTATTTTGTTCATCTCTAGAATTTTTCTTAATGAAAGACACTTTCTAAAGATTAGTCCACTCTACTATGACCAATGCTTTATCATGTATTTATCTGCCAGAAATTTTTTTTATAAAGTATTATCATGTTTAGAAAATACTGTTAAATAAATTTCTTCTATTTGCTATTTTTTTATTTGTTATGTTTAATTATTGTTAATAATTATAGTTATAAATATAATAATTGTAATATTAATATTAAATAATTGTAAATATAATAAAAATATATTAATTAAAAAAATAGTTATAAATATAATGTATTAAGTAATCTATGACAATTCACACTATAGCAATTGTCAAACATCAATTTTTTTTAATTTTATAGTTGGTAATAGGACTTGTCAAAGCATAGATAACAGTTTATTATGAGTAGAGCCGAAAGTTTTCGCCAGTTTTTGTACCTAAAATCGCAGCGAAAATTGCCAATTTTTTGCCTTAAATTTGCCAAAAAAATTGCCAGTTATTTATTTCAAAAAGTTAAAACGAATTACACTTAGATATTTCAAATAATCCTCGCTTAAACTATGACGTCGATCGCTCAATATCGATGATAAATGAGAACGAACGTTCAATGTGCTGCAACTAAAGGAGCATATTCGCTATTAACTTTATCACTTAAATTCATATCAAAAGACGTAAATTTGATAAGACCAGGGCATTATTGCTTGACAAAACTTAATTAAATATATAATGCAAGAGAAGAAAGTTAACCTCAAGAAAGAATTACAGTAGAACCTCGATTATCCAGACTAATTGACCTCTTGCGAATATATTAATTAAAAATTAATATATTTTTATTATATTTACAATTATTGCTTGACAAAACTTTTGAGCTTTACAAACTTTCGAGCTATACAAACTTTCGAGCTAAAAACAATTATTGCTCGACAAAACACGATTTAAATACAGTACAGTATTATTTTTCGATTATCCGGATTTTTCTTTATCCAGACTACCTTCATCCCCAATTAGTCTGGATAATCGAGGTTCTACTGTAATTCTTTCTTGAGGTTAACTTTCTTCTCTTGCAATAGTTTCACCAAAACATTTCTAGCATTCGAATGAGATTTTTGTTTATAGTTCAAAATGAAGCACTCAACAGTATCAAAATTATTGACATAGTACTTTGCAGCATTTAACCAAGACCCCCAGTGAGTGACAATTGGTTCTGGAGGAAGATTACTAACTCCAGTTGCATTCTTAAAATCATTTTGTCTTTCTCTTGACTTCACAAGATTCTTCATTTCTGATATAAGCAAATTTGTTAATTTGTACTCATTCTGAATTCTAAATGCAACGTTATAAAAGACGTGAGCGAGACACGTGACGTGATGTACATTTGGAAAAATCAATGAATTTTTCTTAATCTCACTTACTGCCTTCATCATGTATTTTGCTCGATCTATCACTATTAACTTCAGTTTTGAATATTTTAAATCATTTGGCCACAATTTTCTAGACACGTTGAGTATACATTCTTGTATTATAATGTTGTCAACTGTTGAGTGAAATGTCACATCAATTAGCATTGATTTTGCTTTCTCACCATTCAATTTTCCTACAAGCATGTTGACCACTTTATGTTGCACTTTGTCACTAGTTTCGCAACAATGAAATAGACATCATGTCCATTAATTTTGTCCTTAATTTTTTCTGTTACTGAGTTGAAGATAGTTTTTTGATGTGCCCGCAGTGCTAAAAAAAATAAATAATGCAATGAGACTTCAAATAAAATCATATTTCAGCTAAATTATGAGCACAATCACAAACAGCAGCGTCAATTTCAATAAAATAAACATTTCATTAAAAAAAACTAATTCAATAAAAAAATACCTGGAACACTTTTGATCGGCTTCTTCATATATTTCTTGAGAAACAATCTCAGTTTTTCGTTATTCAATTTTTCAAGTGGAATATCTGCACTGGTGAATGCTTCAACCATTTCGTTATCAAAATTGCTTCCATTTTCAAACAACAGTGTTTGTGACTGTAGCATGTTATGTTCCTTGTGTTTTGCATTGTTGAGATGTTCCAAAAGTCGTTTTTTAATTGTATCATGTTCATAGTTGACGTGTGTAGGGCACTTTACACAAAGAATTGCTTTTTTGGTACGGCAAAATATATTACCACCTAATTCCTTAATCACAGAATCAATTTTAAACTCAATTGTCTGTTTTCTAGACATTTTTGCACGAAGCACATGGGAAACTGACGATTTCACCAGCTATTGCCAAATTCGCCAGTTAAGGTGAAAATCGCCAATTTTTGCCAAAAAAACTTAGTCATATTGAGACTGGATTTTTAAATTAGTACTAATTGAAAGATGCTCATTCCAGGTGAATATAGCTGAGAAATTTGCCAAAAGCGAAATTTTTCGGCTCTAATTATGAGTGATATTTGAATTTGGATTTGTTATCAAAGTATTATCTTACTATGAATTGTACCATTGATCTCAGTATTACTCATTATGTCCAGATCTGATATGTTCAAGTCTGTATGATTAATGGATGGGACTAACTGTTTTTTTAATAGTCATGAAAAATCCTAAAGATTCTATCTGAATTCAAATCATTTTTGCCAGTAAGAAAATCCTTTCCATGCAAACCATTTGATATATATATATCAGATCATATAATCACTTTATTGAAGTCAAAATCAGTTTACAATATATGATTATAGTCAAGCCTTTTAATTTGTATATTAATTCATTGACAAATAAGTTACACTCAAACAAGAATGTAAATGATTACAGTTGTGGCTTGATTGCATGTCAGATAAAGCCACCAGATTACTTCAAAGTTGAAGGGCCCAGTGCAAAAACCAATCAACTCCAGAATTATCAATTTTCAGTTTTTTATATCAAGTGACCGTATTAAGATAGCTGCATTCACTGGCGTTAACTCACTTCTCTAAGCAATTTCATGATTTAAAGTGGACTGGAGAAAAATCTTATGATGTAGATATCAGTTAACCCTGTGGAATTGACTGGTATTTTTGAATCATCATTATATGACTGTGTATGGTGGTGCAGAAAACAAGATGGAATTGCATGATGAGGATTATAGTTTATCTGATTCAGATTTTGAGCCAAGTTCTAGTAACTTTGAGAATAAACTGAAGAGGAGAGAAAGTCTGAGAATAATCCCAATAAAAAATTGAGCAGAAGATAACTGTGAAAACAAAATCATGGCAAAAGAGTATGATCAAGGGATGCCATGTTGCAAATAAACCATAAATGAACAAGGTTGGAGTAGAAAGGCTGTTACTAGCAAGAGCGTTGGAGAGATGTGTAAATGTTGCAGAAAATGCTGTGTGTGCCAGAGTGTAATCTCCACGTGATATTCAATGCATTCTACAAATTTGGGACAAAAGATCTTCAAGATAGATATCTGGCAGGATTAATCATTGTGAAAATTATCCAACAACATTGATAGCTCACATTTCTGCAGAAAGGCATCTTTTGGTTACAAAATGAGACTGCTTTCCACTTACTGAGCTTGTAGAGTAGTCTTTTATGTTGTAACTTCAAATAGTTTTTATTGTGTAGCATAAAGCTTACATTTTTTTTGTCTGTTTTCATTATTTTAAGTTTGAGCAAATGGACAGGAAATTGATGTTTGCCAGATGATATTTTTGTCTATGCATTGCATAATTAATGGACTGCTACAGATTACTACTTTGGTAGAATCAATCATTACTCTATAAGACCAGTATGGCAAACATCATAATCTTTGAGCAGCACCATCCAAACATCATTATTGTCTAAACCTGATTATGTTATAGAGATATCTTCTTTAGCAGTATTCTTACAAGGATTTCCCATTACTCCACACAAAAGGAGAAAACATGACATTACTTAACTTATGAAGTGAAATCTCTTGCCTCTCTTTGTTTCTGCAGAGGTACTTTTACCTCCATCAGACTGTTTCTGCAGAGGCACCAAGAGCTTGCTTTAATAATGAGGAAGGAAGCATTGCTAATTACTTGTGATAGGGTAACAACAAAGGACATAAGAAATGATTTTTACAAAGAAACATTTTTAGACTAACTACATTGGTCTTTCCAAACCAAAAAATGAAACATGTTTTTGTGGTGAATTGCACGTGAAAATCAAACCAGAAAATGATGAGAATGTATGCAAGGCTTTAGAAGTCCAGAAAAGTTGCATCTGAGAAAAGCTCTGATGTTTTATGACAAGCTGAAAGAATATATGAAATTCAGTTAGAATGATGAAACAAAGCTTTTTGATAGTTATGTTTAATTGTAAAAAAATATATTTTAAAGTATTTGTTTTTACTTCAAGTTTTTGTGATGATAAAAAATTTAATATCTGTTTCTTAGACAATCCAGAAATATTTTTAATTATTATAGTTCATATAAAACTATTGTAGTAGTATCTGTTTACATGTAAATTCAAAAAAAATTAATTAATAAGAATGCTTTGGACATTTAAATTTTTTCAATACATGGTATTTTTTCACCTAAACATTATGATTTATCTTTTGATCCAAATCTTGTATTTCCTTGTCAAAGCTGCTATGATTTACTTTCCCAGCTGTTATGTATACATAACAAGGGAAAGTATTGACACAATTCCAATACTTTCAATTTTAACCCTCAGAGTTTTTTGCAAATCTCCATGTTTTGAGACCATCTGAATCCAAGAAAAGTGAAAAAAATGTCAAAAAAATTTTGTGGATGTGCGTGTGTGTTGGTGTCCATTTCGCTTAATATCTCAGGATGGGGTAAAAATTAAGAAACAAAATTTGGCATTGTGGTTTATATATGAGGGGTCAGTCTAAATTCAGTTAGTCCTAGTTGTAAGTTAAATTAGGGATTCTTAGCTTGGTTTCCGGTTAGGTTATGATAGGTTAGGTTAAATTAGATTAGAGTTTGTTAGCTTTAGTCATTTGGTTAGGTTTGTCCTAGGTCAGAGGTGGCGAACCTATGGCACACGTGCCCAAAGTGGCACGTCTGAGAAATCATCCGGCACATAACATATTTTGCCATTTCAGTTTATCATCTTTTTCAGTCACCTTCTTTACATTTACTCTAATTACAACATATTATTTTATTTATTTAAATATAGTTTTTTAAAACTCTTTTTGCCCTGTGGGCACTAAGAGGGCTTTTTTATCTAGCAAGCCCACAATGGGACAGCCAGTAGTGAGGAACGGATCACCACTTGAAAATTTTTTGGGGCTTTTTCGATCCGTCCGGATTTGGTCTCGGGTCCACAAGAGCAATAAGATACCACTTTGACCGCTCGGCCATTCGGCCAAATTTAAATATAGTTACTCCAAGTCTGAAACTTCTGCACACACAAACATTTTTAAATATAAGTATGCTTAATATGCTTACTATGTGGCATGCAGACTCAAAAAGGTTTGCCATCCCTGTCCTAGGTTATGGTAGGTTAGTTTAGTTAGTAAGTTAACATTTAAAAAAAAGAACAAAACAGCAAAATCATATTTGGGACAAGACTATGTCTCGGAGACTCACTACTAAGCGGGATCACTTTGACGCTCAGGACGGATCTTGTTTTCATTCTCCAATCTTCTTTGATATTGCTGGTTTTGAGTGCGATCGTTCAAACTTCGCTGGCCATGACCACGAGGTCGTCCATGATGCATTTTCGGTGAAATTAACCTATCCAATGTAGAAATTTCTTTCCATTGTGTGTCGGCCCAGGTTGAATTTTTGTTGATGCCTAACAAAAATTTCCCTTTTTTGGAAAAAAATGATTGTGGCTATTGTATTGTCTGAAATTATTTTTTTATTTTGCACAAACAATACTGGGTTGCGTCCTACCTTGTCTGTTGACCTCGACCACATGTTCTGCGTCTTTTGTTCTGTCGATAAAAATTAACTGAGAAACTGATAATTTACTTAATTTGTATCGGCTATGTGATATTTACAATAGTGTTGAGATATAATAAAAATGCAAGATCAGCACAGCTGTCGAATTGAAAGGTTAACTAAATGAAGTAAAAAGATGTCTCTCCTCATCAAAGTTTAGGAGCAAAGTGAGGTCAAAGGGCAAAGGTCACGCGGTGGCGCCCTCTGTTCTACACATCAAATTTTTATCGGTTCCACGATTTTACTATACTAGATAATGTTAAAAAAACCCACTTGTAACGACATATAACCCTGTTTTAACGTCATATTTGAAGCACTCCCAAATTTACAAAATTAGATTACAAATTTTATTTAACATAGAAGATACTACCTGTTCTGTCTACTTCTTACCACCAGATCAGAGTTCACTTCTTAGAATGACTGTGGGTGGTACTCTCCCCACCTGGCTTTGGTGGGGTGAGGTGCCTGTTTTGTCTGTTTGTAGAAGAGGGTTGCCATTTTGTATTTTATTTCGACTATTGATTTTTTATGTGCAAATGATTTGGGCACCTAATACTCTGTGCCAAATATCAACTCTTGACATGTACTCCTTCATACTTCTAAACTGGTGACATAAACAACAGTACGATTTTATAGACGAGACATAGTCTTGTCAATAAACAAATACATTAAAAAAAGGGGGTCTTGCTCGTTTGTCTTTGTCAGTCCATTAGTCTTGTCTAGTTTGTCATTGTGTGTTTGTTTGCTTTTCATGCTGTGTGTCTAGCTGTTAAGTAGTATTAAGATTTGTGATCATGTTCAGTTTTATTAGTATTAAGTAGATATAAGTTTTCCTACTAATAGCCACTTGGCATTAACTTGTAAGTTATTCGTGGCAGCACTCGATTATCAGTGTTCTCTACACTCAGGTTTTCATTTAGACCCTTTGGGGGACTACAGTTTGATGTTGGTGTGCAGTTTTTAGGCTGCATGCCAACATCAAACATAGAGGATACTGTAGCCTTATGTACAGTACACTGTTCACAGGGATCCTACCTTTCTCTACTGTCTATCTCTTCATTTCCTCTCCCTTATTCTTCCTCCCCCTTCCCTTATCCTCTTTTCTGCCAGCTAAACATTGTGTATGGCTGATGTCTTTCTTGTATGTATGTATATATGAGGGACATTGATGCTATTAAATTTTGTTAGTGAAAGGTCAAGAGGGTGGGAGATAGATGGGGTCATGTATCTTGAGAGAGGTAGGACTTAATGAAGATTTTATTCGTTTATTAACATTTACACTTTTTTTTAAAAACTTATCCCTCCTCTCGAAATTAAGCTTTTTGCCAGTTTATAGTAATTAAAAATATAAAAAATTTTTATAAGAAAATCTGATAACAGATGGCACCACACACAATGTTATTTTTTGCTTAATAATGTAAACATTTTTAAAAATGAAAACTCATAACAGCCGGGAAAGTTACGCAACTCTCATTGCTAGACTTTTTTATGTTTTTATTTCCTAATTATAATATTGTAATACTTGTAATTAATTGAAGAGCTTATTTCCAAAGTGACGTATTGCCACTTTTTTTTTTTTAGTTTTTGGCATCAGCACGTTGATAATATGCTTCTCTCTAGTGCTACAATATTTTTTTTCCAAAACGGATGTTTCTTCTGTTGAAAAATATATCAAAAAATTGGTTTTCTTTTCAAATGTGACGTTTTTTGTTATATATTTATTTCCAAACTGTCACACAGCCAATTACAAAGTGTGTATTGGTCACTTGACTATTTCACAGTAATGACTGCTTTTTGAAGTGCAAGTGCTATTGTGTTTGATTGTTTTCTTAATTTTTCTTTAATAATGGCTACATTTTCTGAAGAAGTTAAAAAAGTATTTAGTCGATATGCTAGAAAAAGGTCACATCCTTATTTTGTAGAAATTTTCATAAGGAAAATCTAAAAATTAAGAAAATTAATCTGTTTTGTGATGGATGCAGTGCAGAAAGCAAAAATTACACATTATTAATAATGCTATGTAAACTTTCAGATATGTATAGTGTAATTTTTGAGATTACATATCCGGTGCGGGGTCACAGCTATTTACCCATAGATAGGGTCTTTGGAAGGGTGGAAAAAATGTTAATAAAAACTGAACTGCTTCTTTTACCAGAAGACTACAATAAAATTTTTGAGTTTTTGGGACAAATACATGTTCTTAGTAAAGACTTGCAATTTGGTAATTGGAAACTTGCAGTTCATTCACACATTAAGGCAAAAATGGATTTTAAAGTGTCTGAAATGAAAGTAATCAGAATAAACTCTAAATATGTTTGTTGAAAACAGCACTATTCTGATAGATTAGGGATGTGCAAACATACAATGTTAAAAAAAGGTAAATATGGTCATATCTATTAGTTGATTTGTTACCATTGGAGAATAAACTTAAGCTGGAAAAGATAGATAATGTGAAAAAACTTTTAAATAAACTGGGAATAAGTGAAGGGCATACTGCAATGACATTTTACAAAAAGTGTTTTCTTGTTTAGAAAGTGATTGATTCTAAACAGGTACTGTGACAGAACAATTACAATATGATTTTTATTAATTTTACGTAATCATTAAGTCTTTTTTTCTTTCTTTTGGTATTAGGATTGTTTTTTAAATACTGTTTTTTATTATCTTCAGTCATATGAACAAGGTTTGTATGATTTTCATTTTTGTTTTGTATCTTATCTTATATATCCTCTCTTGTTTTTATATATTAAAAGTTTTTGACCATGTATTTGTTGTTTTTATTACATTATCTATTTAAATGCTGCAATTTTGTTCCAAAGTGGTATAAGTCCATGATTTGAAGTATCAAAACTACCATTTCCTTTTTTGCTTCAGGATTTTTCTCACTGTTAAATCTGTATTCAGAATGTAAAAATAAAGTTCTATACCAATAATTAAGTTTTTACCTTAACATTTAAAACAATTATTTAGAATTTGCAGTTTTGGGAAATTTGTATTTCCTGGAGATATGTCACTTTGGAAATAAGTTCTTCAATTAAATCTGCAAAATGCATTTTTTATTGGACTCAAATGCTTAAGTTTGGATTAAACTAAACAATTACGTAATTAACTGGGCTATTTTTTGCTAATGTTAATAATTAGAAATTAAGTAATTTTGTATTAGAGGTAGATGTTAGGCACCATCTCTTATTGAAATTAATAATTATAATTTAATATTTATTAAATAACTTAGAACAGTCTGAAAGCAAATAATCAGTGTTCAAGGGGATTCAAACCCACAACCTCTGCTTATTTTGCAGTGCACTCCATTCTATGTCACCTGGATCTCTGAGCAATTCCTTACTTCCAGACATATATAAATCTTGATGGAACATATGGAACAACTCCTACATCCACAGCCTATGTATTTTATTTTTTTTTGTAGATTGTTCTAAATTATTTAATAATTATTAATTTTAATAAGAGATGGTGCCTAATGTCTACCTCATACCAAGTTACTTAATTTTTAATTATTAATAGTAGCAAAAAATAGCATGATTTAATTATGGTGACCATTTGGTTTAGTGTTAATACATCAAGCTTTGGGATGTTTATATATATATATATATATAGATAGATAGATAGATAGATATTTAACTCTGCACTTTAAAAATTTATATATAGTAAAACTTGTCCAAAACAGAACATGAATAAAATGTAAATCTGCCTAAATGGAAAAATTTATTTGGAATGGAGTGATTTTACTATAAGTAGGAAACTTGTCCAGTGCAGAAATGGGATAGGTTTTGGGTACAAAGAATATAACTTAATCCAGATTAAGTAGGAAAATTAAAATTCCACATGTAGACAAGTAATTAAAATTGTCTCTGGGTATAATTGTCATCACAGAGCTTGACAGCTGTATTCTGAGAAGGATTTTGAGCTTTGTCAAAGAAACACAGGTCACATGATGAGAACATATGGACATAGTCTTTGTTAATATTAGTTTTTGTTGGAATTAATCAAGAGCAGAATTGAGAACTTTCAGCAAATTTCAAGAATTGAACAAGTTTCTGAGAATTGAGTTCATGAGAACAAACAACAAATGTAATTCATGTAAACTATGAGAATAAGGTAACACAGTGCTGCCAATTTTTGCAATTAAATAGTTCTAAATTCTTGCATTCAAATACAGTGGAACCTTGCTTAACGAGCACCTCGCACAACAAGTATTTCACATAATGAGCAAAACAAATTGTAAAAATTTGCCTTGCTTAACGAGCAATGTTTCACATAACGAGTGATGAGGAGAGGGGAAGTCCCAAATTGTGCGCATGTGGCATGCTCCATCAGTCTGTGTTTAGCACTCATTCAGCTAGCATCTTAGTGTCACTGATCACATATTTTTCCAAACTTGTGTTCACACATATTACTTATAAACATCAACAACCATAGCCCGTTATATAATAAACACGCCAAACAATATGCCAAATTCTTGGGTCATTAAATTTAATGACCGATTCCAAATTAAATTTTAGAAATGTCTGAATTAAAAATTAATTATTTATAATTATTAAATTTAATACGAGATGGAAACATAACTGTTTACCTCCAGTCAAATTAATTAATGTCTAATATTTAATTATAGCCTTTACATAACCCAAGAATTTGGCATATTGTTTGGAGTGTTTATCAAACATATTAGCTGTGATTTTTTTTTTTTTTTTTTTGTTTCTGCAAATCAAATTCTCATTCCAGGATGGTTCATTCTGCGCTAGAAGAAAAGATGATGATGATTCGTGCTCCTTAACAGTGTATATTGTACAATATTTTTTGAATAAACGTTATACATAAAACATTTGAGCATTTTTTCGGTGTGGAATGCATTATCGTATTTTACATTAATTTCTATGGGAAAAATTGTTTCGCTTAACGAGTGTTTCACATTACGAATAAGATTCTAGAACGAATTATGCTTGTTAAGCGAGGTTCCACTGTACTCTTATCTTTAGTTAGAATCACTTTGGATTAATTTGGATTAAGCCTAGTATAAAAATTTTTATATATGTAAGCTAATAGTGATTTTATTATAAGAAAAAAAAGGAATATAACTGTAACATTTGTCTGGTGTAATTTATAGATAAAAAGAAAAGAAAAAAAATACTAAAACCTACTCAAAACAGAAACCTGCCAAATCAGGACAAATATTTGTACCATGTGATTCCAGTTTACACAGGTTTTTCTATATATCAAAAATACATGAATAACAAAAGGCGGTCATGGTATGGTCATCACAGATTTCAGTAATATTATTTATATGGATAAGCTTTGGTATGAAGTTTTATTGAGCAAAGGACAAAGCACAACTTCTCAAATGTTTCTAAGAAAATCAAAGTTAAAAAATTAAAATAAACTTCTGTATTTAAACAGAATATATATTTATATGAAATTGAAAGTTACTGCAAATCTTAAAACCTTATATTGGTTGGAAAATAAATATAAAAACTACAATATTATAACAATTAAGTTCTATGATGAAATTCTCCTTTCAAAAAGTTAATTTATTTTTATATTTAGGATGAAAATGTACAAAGCAGTAAAGAAGAAACTACTACTAAGACTGATGATTTATCATTGGTTTACAAGATGGAAGAAGAAATAAAGGTAACATTAATGTTAAAATTAAAGATAGTAAAGTAACATTTAATGTATTTTGCTACATCTGTAGTGTAAGGAATTTCTGTTTTAAAATTAAAGTATGTTGAAATTTGTTTTATGATTTTGAATCTCTGAAATAAATGAAAATAATTTTTTTTAAATAAAAAATTAAAATTTGTTGAGGTGGAGGATTAGCAAAGCCTCTTCTTTGTGGCTTACAAATTGAGTTTGTTCTCAAAATTTAATGGACCAATTTTGATTAAACTTTGCCATTTTCCATTAGTTGCAATGAAGAATCTAAAAATGTAATATAAAAATGGGAGTCCATGACTTCATTTTCAACATACAATGCTGGTCAAAGTGGCACTGTCCATGCTCCCTGATGCAATTGAGTATGTCTAACAGAATTTAGGGGGTAAAAATAAAGTATTTTGTGCACGTAATGGAAAATGGGTGCCAAAAATAAATAAAATGAACAAAACATAAGAACAAAGCAATCAATTCCAAGTGAATATAAGGATCATCTGTTCATGCCTAGCAAGTATAAAGCTGAGTACATACATACTGGTATATCTGGCAGGTATACTGATACATGTGTACATGGCTTCAAGATTGCCTCTTCTGTGTCCAGCAGGTGTAAGGATCATTTCTCCATGACCAACAAGTGTAAGAATTGTTTTTTCATGTGACTAGTAACTGTTTTCTTATGATCACACACATACTTTCCCTCTCATTCTCATATACACATCTATACACATATACTAATACTAATTTAAAAATTTTTAATTCCAAAAATTCAATACTCTGTCTCAATCATGATATGATCAAATCAATCCTCCTCTGTCATATGTCAAATTCACGTAGTAGCCTACTTTAATATTTCATGACTTCATTTAAGTATGCATAAATTTTTTCTAATATTATATTAATTTCTTATAACTATAGTTGCAATCACAGCTTAAATCTAATAGTTGCATAAAAAAAATTTTTATTTTTTTTAAGGTTACAACAATCTAACACATCACTCAATAAGGCTCCGGTCTAACTAAGAAAAACAATTTTTTTTTTTAGAAATTCAACTTTATTCTTCAACATACTCTCCTTCACGAGTGATACATTCAGTCCAAAGCTCCTTTAACTTTTCTATGCCTTTTTTGTAGAACGATTTGTCTTTGCTCTGAAACTAGGCCTCAGTTTCGGCAATCACTTCTTCATTTGAGCCAAATTTCTTTCCCTGGAGCATCTTTTTAATGTCTGCAAAAAGCCAGTAGTCACTGGGGGCCAGATCTAGACAGTACGGTGGGTGAGGAAGCAATTTGAAGTGTAATTCATTCAATTTAACCATCGTTTTCATCGACTTGTGACATGGGGCATTGTCTTGGTGGAACAGCACTTTTTTCTTTTGCATGTGAGGACGTTTTTTTTTATTTCTACACTCAATCGATCCAATAGTGCCATGTAATATTCGCTATTGATAGTTTTACCTTTCTCAAGATAGTCGATGAATAAAATACCATGCTCATCCCAAAATACGGATGCCATAACCTTGCCCGCTGACTTTTGCGTTTTTGGTCGCTTTGGACGACTTTCACCAGCTGCTGTCCACTCATCTGACGATCTTTTTGATTCAGGTGTGTAATAATGGATCCATGTTTCATCCATTGTCACATACCGACGCAAGAAATCCTTTTTATCTCACTTAAACAGCTCCAAACAGCGCTCTGAATCGTCGACACGTTGTTGTTTTTGGTCCGATGTGAGAAAACGCGGCACCCACTTCGAAAGCAACTTACGCATGCTCAAATTGTTGTGTAAAATTGTATCAATAAAAACACTACCTTCTGATATCTTTAAGGTGTCAGCTATCTCATGCAATTTTACTTTATGGCCTTTCAAAACTATTTTGTGGACTTTTTTTATATTTTCTGGAACAACTGCCGATTTTGGGCAACCAGAGCGTTCAGCATCATCGGTGTTTGTCCGACCACGCTTAAATTCAGCATACCAGTCAATAACAGTTGATTTTCCTGGTGCAGAGTCTCCATAGTGCTTATCAAGCCACTGTTTGGCTTCAACAGTATTTTTCCCCATTAAAAAACAATGTTTAATCAGCACACGAAATTCTCTTTTATCCATTGTTTTGAAAATTAAAAAAACTGGGGTCACTAAAACCAATGTAACTTGAAAAATAATTGTCAGAATATCACGAAATTTTGACACATATCGTTTGAAGGTTGGTACTATCCAGAAATCATATGGGTCTGTCAACATGTTGCCAGATCAGTGTCAGACCGGAGGCTTATTGAGTGATGTGTTAAGATATATTTTACAGTTATAAAAGTTATCATTATAGGTTAAAAAAAAACTTTATACTTTCAGTTTTTCTGAAAATAATCTTGTGAATATTTTTTAAATGGTGAAATGGCTTGATGATTATTACTTTTAATGTTATAAAGCAGTTATGTTAGCATTATATTTATGTATACAGTGTTCATTAAGACAGAACAAAATGATGTATAAAATAAGGAGAATTTTCATAAATTGCATTCAGTTATGTCATTATTTGGTGAAATTTTCATCTTATAATTTTTAATAAGTTCTTTATTCCAAAATAGATACTAAAGTAAAAGTATTTTGTGTTGTTATTTTATTTTTCATTTCTTAACTTTATAGATGACAGAAAAATTTAACTTTACATGTGGTACCTTCTGCAGTTAATTTTTTCACATTTTCTTGCAAATATATTTTTGAAATTTGTTAATTTAATTACTATTTATAGCAGTTCTTAGAGGTCAGTGGAAATTAAATGACAGAAATCAGCTAAATGAAAAGAAAGAAGTGAATGTTTATGAATTAGCTTTAATTTGCATCTTTTGTCATTTCATGATCTAATTTTGAATATAATATTAAGAATAAATTTTTAATATTTCTAAAAAATTTTGTTAGGAATGAAAAAATATAAATAGAAAATTATTTCTAATTGTTCATTTTTAATAACGGGTATAAAAGATTTAAGAAATAATAAATATAAATTTATAAATAATAATTTTCTGATAGATAGTTTATAAAATAATAACTATTTCATAGTAAATACAATAACATTTTTCAAACTAACTAAATTTGTATATTTGATTATTTAGGAGGCAAATAGAAAAGCTCAAGAAAATGAAAAAAGAAGACGTAAAGTTGAAGAGTTGAGAAGGAGGATGTTGACTGATGATGATGATGATGCAGCAGATATATCATCTGAACAAAGTAGTAGAACTTCAACAGATGGTTTACATATTAGCTATAATAAATTTTCTCCATTACAAAAAGAAACAATGGGAAGTAAATCTGATGATTTACATAGTATAATTAGTCTTGGAAAATTGGGATCAATTTTAGGTGATAAAGAAAGTTTAAGTAGTATTTCAAATGAAGAATCTTCAAAAACGGTTGATCTATCTTCTACATGTTATAATCTTGATCAAGGCAAAAGTCCAGAACCTGATGTTGTGGCTAGCACACGAAATGATCGCACAAGTGAATTTAAGCCTGTGGCTCCACCACGAAGAAAGAGACATCCACCTTCATCTCTAACTTCTGATGGGGTAAGAGTTTTTTATGTTTAATATATAATACGACAGATTTTATAAATATATCTTATAAATTAGAGCATAGATAGATATATGTGCTTATAAATTATATTGAAATATAAAAATTCAAAATATTTAATGCAAATAAAGTCAATAAACATAAAATTTTTATTTCATTTATAATTAAATTGTAATACAAAAATATAATGTAGCATAAAAATATAACATAAGTTAAATAATTTTTATATATATTATCTGAAAATACTTTCAACATTGTAACAATTATAAATAAATACTTAATGACATTTACTGGTACAAAAAATCTTTGTTTGTAAATTATACTAATTTTGAATAAAATAAATATTTTATAAAATTTGTGTATAAAACTTTATAAAAATAAGTTTTTTTGTCCTTTTATGTAGTATCTAATGTTTTCAATAAATTCAACAATTAAAATAAGTACAGTAGAGAGTCGAAAATCGGAATCAATTGGGGACTGGGGTTGTTCAGATTAGTGATTTGTTCTGATTACAGATTATGTACGAAAAAGTATATTAACCTGTCCGATGTTCAAATTTTTCTCCGTTGCGTGTCGTTTTGTGTTGAATTTTTCTTCGTTGCGTGTCGCTTCGTGATGAATTTTTCTCGATTTTAACCCTAACGAAAATTTTTATAATAATAATCGAGGCTGTCGTATCGTTAAAAATTATTTCTTCATTTTGTACAAACAAATAAATATATTGAAGAATATAAAAACATGAAAATTATACTTTACATGTAAATCTAGTATCAAAAATGTTCGATTCAGCACGACACAGTCCGACTGAAAATCGTTCTGATTACCGGCGATTCCGATCACCGGGGTTCCGATTAACGACTCTCTACTGTAACAGAAAAATATAAATCATTTAGGGATCTTGCTAGCTTTTTCAAATCTAGTTTTTTTTGCTAATGTTGTCTTTAAAACTGCAGCAAAATTTAAAATTTTGTAGCAAAACAGGTAATATAAAAAAAGATACTTTCAACATAACAAAAATTGTAATTTTATTTTGATATCAGCCAGTGCAAAATTAGAAATGCCATAACTTATTCATAGTTATACTAAGGTCACAATTGAAAGCATCTTTGTTTTTTCTGGCACCATACAGTAAAGGCAGCTTGGAAAGCAAATTCTTTTTGAGGTTTGATTGATATATTCATCAAATTGCTAACATTTATTACAAAAAACAGCACTTATAAATTGGAACAGTATAACTAAATAATTGACATCTAAATGCGATTTCCAGCACATAAACACAAATTTACTGCTCCAATGTTCTTGACCATCATTCAGAGGTCTTCATCAGGATTGAATATATAAAAAAACAGTTTTATTATTTGAAAATTTTTATCTTCTGAACATCACCGTGTGCCAATCTTCTAAACATTTAAAAAGGTGTTGAATATGAAAATTGTTTTGTTTACATCATAAATAAATAAATAAATAATTATTTTTAAATAAAGCTACAAATTACATTATTATTATTACATTTGTGGCAATCTAAATAATACTTCCATGATTGTGTTACTGCAATATAGTCTGAGTTTATGATGTAAACGAAACAATTTTTGTATTGAACACCTTTTTAAATGTTTAAAAGATTGGAACAAAGTGATGTTCGAAAGATAGAAATTTTCGAATAATAGAACTGATTTTTATATATTCAATCCTGATGAGGGCCTGTAAATGATGGCTGAAAATGTTTGAGCAGTAAATTTGTGTTTATTATGTGCTGGAAATTGCATTTAGGTGTCAATTATTTAACGTTGATTACATCTAATCTATTGCATATTGGGATTTTAATGAGATTCATTTTATTAGAACCACACTCACAGTCAGCAGTATGTTCTGGAATTGCAAGGGTATATTCTAAAATGAGGAACCTAAGAGGAAAATTAGAAGCTAAGTCATTTGTGACCATTAATTGGAGGACACCCGAGAGACAGAGATCCTTGCACCTGTCAATAAGTATTCTTTTAAATGTGCCCCATTCCACAAGCAACTAGTCTTTTTTACATTTAGCTGTGACTGCAGCAATGTATAAAGCTGTAATATTTTGTTATCTCCAAAGTCAAAAAACTTTGAGTTCGAACTGGGGATGTTTCTGGGTATCAAGACTGTAAACAATTGCAGCTTTCAAAAAGGTTTGACATTTTCTCTCCAATGCCTGACACTCTCATATTATTCTTTATAATGTGTCTTTCAAATTCAATCTCTCCTGTGATTGATGCCTCTCCAGGAACTTTGCATCTGTATAGGGTGATTCAGAACTCATGGGACAAACTTTAAGGAGAGGTAGAGCACATGGCAAAAAATATTTTTTAAATAGGAGAGCATGGATGCAAATGATGCATTGAGGCACAAACACAAGAAATAACATTTGAAATGAAACATAAATTGTTTACTTACAGCACCATTGATAAGTGTGTCTTTACAGCAATGTGTACAATAATTACTCAAAATTGCATCTACCAACAGTAATACACACTTAGCAGCATCTATGGAGTGATTGGCGTACAGTTTCAAAGATGCGAGGTATTTTTTACACATGTGAAGCTGCATAATTGAGTGATGAGGTCCTCAACAGATTCAACTGGATTCTCATAAATGAGGGCCTTCAGATGTTCCCGTAAGAAATTCAATTTTGAGCAATTATTGTAAACATTGCTGTAAAGACGCACTTATCAACGATGCTGTAAGTAAACAATTCATGTTTCTGTTTACGTGTTATTTCTTGTATTTGTGTCTTGCACCGATACTTTCCTATACAAAAAAT
Organism: Centruroides vittatus; assembly: GCF_030686945.1. NCBI lineage: Eukaryota > Metazoa > Arthropoda > Arachnida > Scorpiones > Buthidae > Centruroides > Centruroides vittatus. Next base: position 984,120 of record NW_027120671.1, read on the forward strand.
GTTTTTTGTTGTGTGCTATACCACCCCTTAAAGTTTGTCCCATGAGTTCTGAGTCACCCTGTATTTTGCAATGTTTTCAAGTAGTCAATTGTATATGTTATTTGAGTTGCAAAAGTTTTTAAAGTCTGTGCTTTTTTTTTTTTTTGAAACACTAGGCATATTACATATTGAGATGTCACCAGGTAACCCATCGAGCATGTCAATCAAATAATCTGAAATTGCAATAGACTTGTAACAGCCTACACTTTTTAGCAGTCCTTGGCCAAGTGTTGATTTATCCTCAAGAAGAACAGATACTAATGCTGACTATATCTTTAATACAGTTTGAACACATCTATTTAAGCTTATCCAGCATGTTGGAAAACTCGGGCAAATTTTTTCAGCAATATTCAAAACATCTTGAAGACTTTGTAACAGCCTTGTTCTTTTTGTGATTGATAACAGTACTAGAATATTTTGTTTAATACATCTTGGTATTTCACTAGCTCCAAAATATGATCACTGCCTAGCCAATGCAAGGCAGTGGGCTATACAATGTATTGAAACAATATGTAGTGCATCCTTTTCAAACTGTTTCCACCAACCATGACACTTGCACGATCAGTTGCAATGCCAGCTAGTTTGTCCAAAGAAAGGTCATTTTCATGCAATGTACCAAGCAAAGCGTCATAAATATTTTTAGCAGCACAGCCAAACAGTTCTTGAAGTTTGAAAAAGTCAGTAAGGACTTCACCAGCTGAAACATACCTCACATATTCGCTGCTTTACACTGCAATCTATACTTTCATCAATGCGTATAGAGTACCATTTACAAGCTTTAACTTGTGACAATGATGATTCAGTAATAACTAAAGAAATTGCTTGTTCCATGTCTCTTATGCTTTCATAATGTTCATATGATGATTTCAAAGTAGGCTGTATGTCATTCCCAAGATCAGGGCACAATTCTTTCAAGGCAGAAAACTTGCTAGTAGCCATATGCTCCTTTGCCTAAAGATACAGTATCTGCATGAATTTTTTTACAGTTTCTTCTGACTGAGAATTACTGACAGTTACTGCTCTGGCCTTTCCATTTTTCTATCATGCTGTGTGCAGAACATGAAAAAAGATGATCCTTGCTTTTTCATGTGTTTTTTAGAATATCAACTTTAGTAATCAAGTGACCTATTAAAGTAAAGAAATGATACAAATATATTGTTATTTAATAGACATAAGCCTAATGTATGAAGAATACACCATGCTTAGTACAAGGTGACCATACCATATCTCTAGTTTAAATTAATGTGAATTTTTTTTTCCAGCTATTATGCACAGTTGCATTTGATTTTGATGACTGCTGTATTTGTTGAAGTGATGCACCCATTTGTATTGTCATTGCCACTTACTTATCAATGAAGCAGATGGCAAAACAATCTGTTACAATTCTGTTTAGAATCTTTTCTGGTCATCAGAACTTTCACTTTCTACCAAACCAGAAATACTTTTGGAAACAGGAAATTTAGTGATATTGAGGTTATCACTGCTACCAGGAGCAATTTTAGTCAGATTTCTGTTTCAGAAACTTGTCCATTGTGCAAATTGTCTTTGTGAACTTCACGTGCACAGCAGTCTAAATTTGTTACTAGCTTGGTGCCATGATATTGTTTCATGGCAATGTTGCCAACCTAATGGTTGAAAATTATAGTATCTGCATCCTTGAAATTATTAGAGATGTTGCAATTCCTATTGATATTATTTGAGAAAATATCTAGTCTTAATAATATTATTATTTAATATTAATATAACAACCAAAGTCTGTTTGTAGCTTCATTTGTTGTCAGTCTTTCTCAACAGATGGCAGTACTTCATAATACAGGTAACCCCCATATAACACGGCACTTCTATAGCACGGATTCACTCTAACATGGTTCGAGAATTGGGAACATCCCCCCGTATAACACTGTGCTTTTATAGCACGAGTTCACTCTAACACAGTTCGGGAATTAGGTAAAACTCTCGTACAACATGAAATGTATTAAAAACTGTTACCAGTTGATGATTTTCATGATGAGATCATCATATAGGATGAATAATCTCTGATAAAATATTTACTTAAATAAGTATTTTACCCATAAAAAAAAATCTACTATATAAAGCTGAAAAACTGGATTCTATCACTGTATGCCAAAAATGGCCACTAGGGGCGCCCCTAGCAATTATTTAAATTAATTTAAATTAACAATATAAATTATTTTATATATATTTTATATTTTTACAGTATAATATTCAGTATATTATTATTTTTATTTGTAATTTTGTATGCCCCGATGCTTGCATCGGCCTTTTGTGAATCATAAATCTGATTTAAAGAAGGATTTAACAGCACGTTTTTTTTAATTCTTGGAACCTAACCCCCCTTTTCGCACTAGTTCTTTGTTTCGTATAACACGGATTCACATAACATGGCAATTTTTTGGAACATAACTCCCGTGTTATACGGGGTTACCTGTACATTGTAATATTTATTATTAATGATTATTTGTTATAATTATGTTGTCATTACTAATATTAACAGTAATGCTATTAATTTTATTAATATAATATCCAAAGTTGGATTGTTAACCAAATGGTGCTGATTTATATCATTTGGCATCAGCATTTTTTTATTTAGAATTAGTCTTATCTCATTTAAGAAACCAAACAAATATTAAGGTCTCTATTAGTCAGAAAATGCAGCAAAGTAACCTTTTTCAAGCTATAATTTTTGGTACTGTTCCATATCTGGGACTCAAATGACAGAAATGTTTATATCATCATGGTCTTCCATATTATCCCAGTTGAGTCAATTTGATAAAAAGTAATGGATGAGATAAATACTGTACGTTTCATTCTTTTCTCCATGTTACGGTAACATATTAACAAGGATGCTCCAATCAACCTGACTGGGACAAAAGGCAGGGTGATTAACTACATAGTTTCTCTCAAGCATGACTGAAATCTATCTAATAAAATAATAATTTCACTTAAAATTATCATACAGCCATCTCGGTTTGTTATGCCTTCTACCCATAAGATATATTAAAGCATTTTTAAAGTAATTCTGAAATGTACAAAAACACATCATTGTACAGGAAACTATTATGTTTGTCTAAGTGTAAAATTTCCCATCACTTTATTGCAAATTTGCCAACAAAAGTTTCACTAAATTATACTGCTTGTCGCAAAAAAGCGAAAAAACTACTGGTAGCGAGATTCCTAATCATTATAATGTATAATAATATATTGGTTATATCATTTGTATATCAGAAATCATTGTAATAATTGCTAATGTTTCTTTTCGAACAAATTTAACGAGAAACAAATTCTTGTGAATTGAATTTCTAAACATATATCCTATTCTGTTAGTTTGAAATAACATGAAAGTTAAATATGTTGATAATACAGCAGTAACGATGTATAAATATTGAGTATTAATGAAATTCAAATGTGAAAATTAAAAAGAATAATTTTTAGTTTTCACATTTCAAAAGTTATTTAAAACTATTTGAAAAATTGAGTAAAGTTTGTATATAACAAGACTGTTTTTACAGTCTTGTTATATGTCAATATTGTATATACTTCAGTTCTGATTTTTAAGTTTAATAATTGTGAAGTAACTTGTTGTTAGAAATGCATGTCATTCTCATATAATTAATTAATAATTCTGAAAATAATCATAAAAAAATATCTTATGTAACATCAACACATTTAAATTATAAATATACTTTCATGAATGCTTTTATTGTTAAAAAAAATTTTGTATGATAGTAGATATTTTAAATTAATTTTACTTGATTGTTTTGTTGTTAAAGTTTTTAGTTAATTGTATAAAGTTGTTTTATTATATTTCTGTACTTTTTAAGTATTGTATTAATATTTATATGTTAAACTTTAAACTGTCCATTAATACTGTAATATTTTGAAATATCTTCCATTTTTAAGTTTTACATAGTGGAAGCTGGCCTAAAAAAGACTCTTAAGAAGCAATGTAGATTTTTTATTTATAAATAATTCTGATAATTCACACTGTTTAGTTTAGTTTAGTTTTATTTGTTATAAAAAGTATCAATTTTTTACAAACATATTTATTAAATGTTAATGCCTTGTTTACTTATATCATTAAATTTCATAATTTTAATAGTATTATTATATGAAATACTTAATTTGATATGTTTTATAGTTAATACAATTATATTTTATGTTTTAGTCATCAAAATCTTTAGATTCAGTTAGTATAAAAAATACTTCCAAAGGTCTTCCTAGTCCAATAACAGCAGTGGAAAATCTTGCACAAGAATTAGAATATTCACTTGACATTCATAGTGCTACTAAAGGACAGTATGTTGTTAAGCCACAAGTTAGTATATCCTTTACTAAATTATCTAATAAAGTTCTAATTCCTTTAATTATCTTACTAAAATTTTTAATTTTGATGATAATACTAATAAAATAAATATTTTTATATGTTTGCAAATAGATTTTTTTAATGATCTTATCAAGTAATTGCAATCTTCAGTTGAATTATTTAATATAATGATTTTTTCTCCAGTTTTTTTTTTTTTTAATATTTTTGGATTAAATAAAAATGCATTATATAAAAATGGACACATACAACATATACCATAATTTCACATTCATAATCTAATAATAAAGCATGATAATTAAATTGTGTAAATCATTCAATAATATAAACTGTGAGAACTTTGTAAACTTCAAAAAACATGATTTGTTTATAAAATTTAAGAAATTATTACAGGTATCTCTTGATTAATGTGGTTAATTAATCCCTCAATGCTACTGTGTATATAAAAAATCATGTTAATCAATGCTGTCTATGTTAAGTAAAGTTGGCTGTTAAAGCACATTAATTAAAACTTTGCAACAATACCTTCATGTACTCAGCAAATTAAATTTTGTGCGTTAATCAAATCCCACATTAAGCAAAACCACATTAAACAAGGGATATCTGTATTCTCTTAGTGACTTTAGGTATTTCTAAGAGATAAGTTGAATAAAGTTACCTCAAAAATGCTTCAGAATAACACTTTATGTAGTTGCTTGAATTTACAGTTTTTATTAACCAATTAAAAAGTAAACACTGCTATAATAGTTCCATACTCAAAAGACAGTTTAATCTTCATTTCACACCAAACATAATGTAAATTTAATGTTGAATTTAAAAAATCACAGAACACACAAAATTATTAAGCATTACCAAGTTACATATTGACATATAATAATTTGACTTAAAGATTATATATCCTTTATCTAATTAGTCTGTTAATGCTTATTAAATACATCTGTATAACAATTTTAATAGGTAAATATTTGTGTTAAATTATAATAATTATCTGTTAATCAACATGATCTACAAAGTCATGAAAAATTATCTGTAGTTTTATCATTGATTTTTTTATGACAAGATAAACAAGATCTATGAAAGTTTCATAACAATTAACTGTGATTATGTTCCTGATAATTTAAAAGCTATTTTTATAACAAAATTAACTTCTAACTTGGAATGAAGCCAATGTTTACTCATATGATAACAATAAAAGTTAGTTATGTAGCAGGAAATTTGAATTAAATGTACACACAATAAAATGTAAAGTTTTTTTTTCTAAATTCTAAATTTATTTTTTTCTGGAATTTTTTTGTTTTTTATTACAGTAAAGTCTTGGAAACTTAGCTATTGATAACTCAACATTCCATAAAATTCATCACGTCATTCAAAAATAAATAAATAAAATACATGTAATCTAATTTTTATCTGTAATTTAACACTAGGATCAAATAAGTTATCCTTCACTAGCGACACTTGATAATAGCATCAATTTCATGTGTTAATAGATAATATAACCCTTTTTTCAAGATGCACTATCAAACACCACAATGTGAATGTCACTAACTCGAAAGTAGCTACTGAATAGCCAATATTTAAAAATATATTGGCTATTCAGTAGCTAGTTATAGAGATATAGAATTCTCGAATAGAAATAGTCATTATTGGTATGTGGTTAATACATATATAAATTTGCACATATAATACCTTTACAAAAATTTCTCTGTTTAGTCTAGCATCATGCCATGCTGTAAAACTTGTCATTTCAATAACTCTTCACCTTCTCAGTCCACATTAAATTGAGTTTTTGGGACTACTGTATTTCATTAAAATATTCTTGCAAATTTTTGTGACTGAATTGTTTGGAATTAAGTTCTTATTCCTGTTATAAAAATTAATAAGAATTACATATGTTTGGATTATAAAAATAACAACAAATGATTATAGTCATAAGAATTTCATATAGTATTGACATTCGGTATGATTTCACTAAATCTGAAACCGTCACTAATGATAATTATGTATGATATGTATCAATTCAGACAAGTTAGTATCTTTGCAGTTTATTAATGTGCTTAAAGAACCTAACGTGATATGGCATAACAGTTTTTTAACTTAAAATGCTAAAAGAAATAAAAAGAAAAAACAATTTTTCAAAGAGCAGTGGATCTTTTAAGGTATGAAATATTTTCAGTCACTGAATTACATCAATTATCCTTGCATTAGGCCAGTTGAATTTTGAAGTTTATCAATATTTATTAAATATGTGTAATTGTCTCTATTATATTTTTGAAAATAAGTTTAAATTAGTCATTAAAAACTGTTTATTAAATTAATTAATGAATACAATAGAATCCAGTTATTATGATCATGGATAATGTTATCAATTGGCTATTGTTGTTATAATTCAGTGGTTCCAAAACACTCTGTATAGAATTAGTTAAAAATAATCTGCATATTATAATCAGATTTCAGCCATTTTTATGCATACTGATAATTACACTTAGGTACAAACAATAAGCATGCTTAGAAAATAATACTAAATGGATCTTTTTCTTTGAAACTTACTTTTGATATTTTACATAATGTAAGTGAATTTTTAGAAAATACATGTATTGTAGATCTTTTTCTGAAGCAGACTCTTAGGGATAAACATTCTTGTTGTGATTTCTCTAGTTTAATTTTGTGATCTGTTTAGTTAAGACGATTGTATAAAGTGCTCTATAAAAATCATTTGGATCATAGCAGAAACAAAGCAAAAGCATAGAGATTTGCTCTTCAAGAAAAGCAAAGAATTTAAGAGTGCTCTGATAAGTTGCCCTGAATGAGTCAACATAGTGTAGCTGTGCATTTAAAAATTCCACATCCACTCTTGTGTAAAATCTTAAAAAAAATCAGATCAAACAGAAATTTCTTCACTGTCTAATGAGAACATGGATTGGTGGAGAGAATGATCTGGGAAGGATATTCAAGTTGAATCAGCATTAAAAATTTGCATGTGGGCATTAGTTCCTCCAACTAATGCCTAGATGCAAGAAACTCTGCGATTTTTTGTTGTGGTTTACAATATAGAGCAACAAACTTCAAAAAGCATTATGATTATGAGAATTACATTCAGAAGCTAATAAACACAAACAAATAACAGACAACATTTGACAAGTTTTTCAAATAAATTTTATATTATTTTTAAAAACAATTGTTTATAAGAAATGTAACATATATAATTGTATAATGTTGTGTTAAGTGTACAATTTGTGATAAACATAAATTGCACAAATGTAGATTTAAAAAATCTGTTTATTGTTGAATTATTATTTTTAGTTACTAATAAATTAAATAATATATTTTAATTATTTTAATATAAATCAAAAATAAATATTGTTAAATCATTGCAGGATTATGAACAAGATCGTGCTGAAGATGTAAATATTTCTAGTAAAACTAATTTTAATGGTCAAAAATTAAATGAATCTATTAAAAAAGAAAGTAACACTCCAGAGGGTAGTGTTAAACAAATGAACATGGTTATGAGAACTCGGTCGGATTCTGGTCGTCCACTTACTGACTTGGTATTGTATTTATAAATTTTTTCATTGCTTATTGAATTTTAATTTTTCAGAATTGTTAGTTAAAAATAAATATTTATACAAATCAATAATTTTTTAATTGTCTAATTTAATATCTAATAATTGTCTAAACTGTCAAACAAATGTTAATAATAAACATGCAAATATATCCATATTAATAAATGCTAAAATTACCAAGTTATGATAAAAATTTTAATGATTTAATGTGTAATAATAAATTTATAACTATCCAACTATATATATTTATTAATAAAAACAAATAACTATATTTGTTTTTATTAATAAAGTTTATTATTTAATATTGTTAATACAGTAGTTGGTTACTATTTATAGTACTAAATTCATATAATCTCTAAGAACATCATTAACAAAAGTCAGTTAGCCAAAAATATGTTGTAATTGAGTAAGAATAGCAATTATTAGTGAAGTATACATACATAGATTAAATAAAATTTTTTTTTACTAATAGGAAATATTAGAACAAGTTACAGTTCTAAATTTAGACACTGGAGAACTAGTTCCATTAAGTTTGGCAGAAGATCGTTTACCTAAATGTGTTAATCCACTTTCTTTACATATAATGAGACTCACGTCGGAATATGTAAGGTAAATAATTTTAGTTAAAATAGTGTGTTGTTTAAGAATTTGTTGGATACCTTCAAAAAATATATTTTATTTTTAACTGAAAAATGATTAATAACAAATAGCACTCTTTATTTAAAGCATAACTGTACGTGCAATATTGCTTATTAACAAAATGATTTAAAAATGAGTTATAATATATGTAATAATGACATTAATTGATGTTTTGCTGATATTTTTTTTTTTTTACAAAATTAAGTGAATTAAAAAATAAAAAAATAGTTTTTTATATTGGCATGCAGAGTATAGAATGCCTTCAGAAAATCTCTAGTATCTAATATTTAGCTAATTTTGACATTTGACATTTTTATAAAATGATGATTCCATATGTACAAACTAAATTAAATTAAACACCAAAAGAAATAAGTTCTTAAATTAAATAAATAAATTCCAGTTTATTGTGTTCATTATCTTTGAGATACATTGAAGCTTAGGACACATTTTGAATGTTTAAACGCACTAATTGACATTTGATTTTCTTCTTATTTGAATTTATTTTTGTGGTTAACAATTTGAAGATGACTCAGATTTAGTCCCCCCAAAAAATGTTTAATCTAAGTGAAAACATTGAGTTTTTTTTAACCTCTATAGCATTTATTTAATTAGTTTAATTTACTTTGACCATTTCAATAACTATTTGTATTGCATATTTTGAGTAAACTTGTAACCAGTTCAAAAGTCCAGCTAAATGTTTCATATGAAAATATATGTTTTATATTATATATTTGTAGTTTTAAGTATGAGAAACTAATTTTATATAAATTTTAAACTCAGAATAAAATAATTTTATTATGAAAATATTTATAAATTAATTTTTTGTTATTTCTAAAAACATTTTCTCTTTGAATATTGTTATAAAATAAAATATTACAATAGTTGAGTATTATTTTTTAAAAACAGGCATATTTGACAATATCATACATGTTATTTGGTGTCATCAATAACCATCTGTATCTTGATAATCATATGTATTTTTAAAACCAACTTTATTAATTTGACAAGTTAATAAGCTCAGCTATATAAAAGAGTTGTTGCTTGTACTGATTACATAAATGTATAATGAAATGTTCTAGTGTAATGTTAACAGATAAAGATTACATCAGTTCTTTACAGAAATCAATTTTTTAAATAAATCTTTGGTTTTTGGTGTTTCTGATACTATTCCCAGAAATCTATTACATTTTAAAATAGAAATCAAATGCTAATCATTCATGTACTTTTATAAAATGTTTGAATTTAAAATTTGAATTATCTTTTGTAGTTGCAGTTATTATTTATTTTTTTAAATCTGTTAATTAATTTCTAATGTATACTGTTGCATATAATTCTGATAATGTTTTCTTTGTTCCAATAGTTTATTAGTAGAAAATACAAATGTTTTCAAACAGTTTGAATATCTAGCCTCTGGTCTGTTATCACTTTGTTCCATTTAGAATGTTCATTCTAAATCATTCTACACTTGAACTAAACTATAAAAATTAAATATGTTCCAAATTTACAAAATATAAAAATGTATAAAATCAACTAAATCCTACATATTATATATTATACACAATTTTATAGTCATGTTATGTAGTTTATAGTCATGTTATGATCAAGTTCTTATTATTATCTTTATTTTTCTTGGGGTTATCATAAAATGCTTTCCAAGCAAAAGATAAAGAATCTGCATCTCATATATTAATGAACTTGTTCTTGGCTGCTTTATATATATATCTATCATCTCTTCTCTTCTGAAATTCTTTTTACTTAGTGTTGCTTTTTCGAGTCTTGCTTTAGTTCCTGTTCAGAAGGAAATATGGAGTGCATTGTGGTTTGATTATCTTTTTCAATATCATATTTATGTTCTTTAATCTTGCTTTTAAAAGATATATTCATGGTTCCCATGTAAACTAAATCTTTATCAAACCTGTCATCTTGTAATGGTTTGCTGTAAATTCCCAAAGCTCTGGCTAAGTCTAAATTATTATTACATTTTGCAGCATTTGGTATGTTTTGGAATTTGAAAAAAATTTGTCTTTTCTACTAATAAATTACTGGAACAAAGAAAAGGTTATCAGATTGATATACAAATATTTCTGGTTTGGAATTATATATTTATATTGTTGTAATTATAATTTTTAAATGTGAAATAAAATAAGATGATTATGTATGTAATGATGCTCAGGAGACAAATGAATTTGTAGAAAAGATCAATTTTTACACTTCTGAAGCACCAGATCATGCGTCATTCTATTTGTGACATTGAACTTAATGATGTGGTGGCTAATTGATAATCTGTAGTCATTATTATATATTTTAAATAATTAAGTGTTCATATTCATTATTTTATTCTTATAAGATTAACTTGGTGCATTCCTGAAATTTATTATTTGAGAATGTTTAAGTTGAAGGCTTCTATAACTATTAGAAGCTTTCACTTTACTCTTTGTTATACTTTGCCAGTCATTAGATTTTATAGGTTGATATTTTTATTATTAATTAACAATTGTGGACATGTTTGATAATGAATCTTCTGGATTCAGAATAGAATGATTTTTATTAAGAATTTTTCAATGAAATTAAATTATTCTATGTTTATAGAATCATTATAAAATATAAACATTATTTTTGTAAGTTAATTTAATTATTTTAATAATCTTACATATGTATATATTGTTGATACTTTAGCTATAAGATATAATTAATTTGAAAATGTCTTAACTTGTCACTAAAGGTAAATATATTGTTTATTAATTATTTAATGTTTAATTGTTATTTACATGCTTTATGTATTCCATATGTGTGTGTTCAAAATTACTAAACTTTTATATGGTTAATAGTACTTTACCCATATATGTATAATTATCTTAATTTTTCATAATTTATTATTATTTAATTCTTTTCCACAAAAATTTGAATAAGTTTAGCAGCTTGTATATAAGAGATTTACATTTTCAAAAGTAATGAGAATTGTGGGTGCCGGGAGGCGGCCGATTTCTCGTTCCTCCTTTTTGTCGGCTAACAGGTCCGTGAGACCTGCCCACGTCAAGATGGCGGTTCGGAGGAGTTACGCGTTACGCGAGTGGATGCGAGTGGAGGAAGTGCATGGGTTCGACGATAGAGCGGCGGATGATGACATTCGAATAAAGGACATTACAACGGATAAAACAATAACAAAGATTTATTAAAGCTAACTTGACGATTACAGAATTACAAAGCTAACCAATTACAGAAACGGCGAGCGTCGGTCGCCTGAGTTCGTATTCGCGGAGGGAGAGTTTACAAAACTTCGGGTCATACCTCGGGATCCGGGTCGCTCTTCACAGACGATACGATCTCGTAGGTTTCCGGCGGTTCCCCTCGACTTTTTCCGCACGCGCACAGGCTAAGAGTTAGACGTAACCGACCCCCCTTTTCTCCGTCGTCGCCCTTTTATTCTCTCGGTCACGAGTTTCAGGTTCGCCAACCCGCGTTTTTCGACTCTTGTTCCTCCTGATTCATTTTTTCTATCTTTTGACTCATATCCCTTTTCCTTCTACTCGCGCGGAAAGGGATGTATCATTACCGGCTAAATTCCGGTGGGTTCGAATTTTCACACCACCTTGGGCTTTCTAAAATCGAAGCTGTCCCTGAAGGCAGGTTCGATTTTTAAACAGGTTGAACCCTGAACCTCATCGACAAATAATGTTAGAACAATATCCGCGAGAATATCCGGAGTAAAACGGATAGGAGGCTCACGAACTAATTTAAGTGGCTGCCTCTTCTCGACGGGAGACGTCCTTTTGTTCACCTTCCAAACCCGTGAAACGGAAGATAAAAGGATCCAAGAGTCACGGGAGACATCCGGAAAGACCGACGAATCAAGAAGCGGACGATGCTACTCAGTCGCGACAATGATTGACATGGTGAAAAAAAATTTTCCACGATTTACTTGGCGACATTGATAATTTAATGATTACGCGACAATCAAGGATTAATCGGCGCGCGTTACAATAAGCTGTTATGCTAAACCGACCACGGTGAGTGGGTAAATAACAACGGTGTTCCCGGAAGTAGGGTTGCTTCCTGGCTGGCACGTGGTGCAGACGTAGTTTTCTTTCGTCACTTGGGCACGAGAGTAAAGTTCAAGGTCTTGAGTGTTCGTTGTTCTCGCGCGTTATGTGAAAACTTTGGGTTCGCCTCGGGCTACAGCAACAAGTAGTGTATCTACTGGTAGTTCGGTTGTGTTGGTAATAGTTCTATGTCTGGCACAGATGTCGAAGTTAAACAGGAACTTGAGGGCTGGAGGATTCCGGTGAGTGGTGTCTTGATATCGTTTTGTTGTAGTGTGGCGGTGTCGTCGGGTATGAAGCTCGGAGCGGTGATTAATTTTGGTGGAGGGTCGTCATAGTCTTAGTCCGTTGCGGCGAGGATGTCGTCCTATTGGTACTCACAAAAGTTAATTAAAAACAGTATTTGAAATGAAAAGATGATTTGTTCTCGGATCGAGGTACACATTACAAAAAGTTATAACTGGGGTTACTCTCCCTCAGGTCGCTAGGATAATAAAATTCTAACTTAAATCTAAATGAGATAAGCTAACACGTTGGTCTAATTCAAAACGGTGGTTAACATGGTTAAATAAAATTCGAACGATATTAATATAACGAAATATAAGTAATATAATATTTGACTAATAGTAAGTAATAATATAGGTTAAGATGCGATATAAGATGATATATTATAATGGATTATAATAAGGACAAAACTTCGAAAGAAGAAGTTGAACAAAGGATCTAAAAATGGCGGTGTTAATAGGTTTGAACAATGGTCCGTTGGTGAAGGCGGGTGGGATCGCTCCGGGGTGCTTCCTGTAAGGGTGTGTCGCTTCCCGGAAGCGGGTTAGTTTCTCTTTCTTGAAGACGGATTTCTTCAGGTCGAGTATCTTGCGATTGTTGTCGGCCCGCCGGAAGTTGTTGTCGGCGGCGTATAATCGATCGGAAAGTATAGAAGAGGCCAATCAGAATTACGGCAGCACCAAGGCAACTAGCAAGTATAGTGGATGGGTGCATATAGGAGGCTGGCTCGGGGTTTGCTGTCATTCGCAACAAATGATTGAGATCATATTTGACGTTAGAGAGAGATTGTTCAGCCATCTGGATGTCATAGTCCGTCGTGGATGAGTAGTTTTTCCTGCATTGCGGGGTTCTTAAAATGGTTCAATAGGAGTTGCATCTCCGTTTGATTGATAATCTGGTCGATGGGTGGAATGACCAATTGGTGGGTCCACTGTAGTGATATAGTTGATTGGCCTTGGAAATGTGAGGTAAGGATAACTCCGGGCAAGTAGCCAGTGCAAGCATTTGGGAGACTGATGATTCCAGTATTATTTAATTTTTGAGTTGTAGAGGAAAAAGGGGTCTTTTGATACCTATTAGGGCATCTAATAGTTAGAGTGAGAGGCTTAGGAGTGGAGTAGACCCACGCTCCGGGTTGGTCTAATTTCTTAAAAATTGGCGCATAGTTATGAATAATTTGTCGCTTGCAGAGTTCCTTGACCTGTAGTTCGATCCCGCTGAAGAGGGCGTATTCACAACTTTGTTGGGGAGCCCTAAGGATGGGAAGATCCACGGAGCAAATGGCGAAGTGGGCAGTTGTACAGGTGCTTAACTCATGTCGCTGTAGCAGCATGTAAGACTGTCGATCCATCGATAACGCAATGACGGGGTACACAGTACGGAATTGAATAAAAGTTTTTATCGTGGAGATGTAAGTAGGAAACGGTACAATTTCGTACATGTCGAAATATCCACTAGGAGTGATTAAAGGTATTTTGGCGAAAATTCGTAGTTTCCCCGGTACTGCTACAGCAATGGTAGTGATCCATTGGTAGTACTTGAAGAGCGTATCTGGTATTATAGGTTCGATCATGGCGTAGCCGTCGGGGAGTTTCGTTTGTATATCTCGGAGAGTACGTAGGAGAACTTCGCGAGGAACAAGGTAGGTGTTCAATCGCTTCTGTTCTAGGACATCTATCGCTTCGCGTAGTTCTAACAGCTGGAAATGTAACTCTTGGAGGGATGATTCAATATTTCTTAAGATAATTTCATAGGCGAGATTGAAACGGTATAGGTTGATCAACTCGCCAAAGCTTTCTACTCGTTTAAACAGAACGTAAATTTGGTGTCTGTTTTGCTTACTTATGTTTAACGTGTCTTGTATCAAGGTAGTTTGGGATTGTACTAGGTGAACGATGCCTTCGGTCTGCCGTTTTATAGTCTCGACTTCTGTATTTAACGTTTCGACCTCCTCGGAGGTGGCTGTTCCAAAAAGGAATTTAAGAGCTTTCCCTCCGAAGTCTATGAGTCCTCTTTTCCTTTGTGGAGTAGGACGAAGTGTGATTAACGCGAGGAGTTCTTGATATTCTCGTTGATAGTTCCGGAAGGAGGCCTGTATTAATTCGAGGCCTTGCGTGGGAAGTTTCCATTCGGTTCCGGTTTGATTTGGTGCTTGCTGTTCTTGTTGTTGAATCCAGGCTTTCAAATAAGCTACCGATTCGGAGACAAATTGCAATTGTCGCTCCAACGGTTCAAATGTGATATCGGTGACGAGGGTCCAGTGACTTGCCGTGATGAGGAAGTTGCCCCGATGTAAGAAAAGGACGCCTTTGGTAAAGGTCTTTGGGTCGGAGGGAGAATGCAGCGCCGTATAGCTGCTACTTAAGATAAGAAGGCCTAGTGGCAGGAACAGCATTATAC
Source organism: Centruroides vittatus (assembly GCF_030686945.1). NCBI lineage: Eukaryota > Metazoa > Arthropoda > Arachnida > Scorpiones > Buthidae > Centruroides > Centruroides vittatus. Next base: position 999,428 of record NW_027120671.1, read on the forward strand.
CCTTTTAGGTTGGTTTCTGCAAAGAACAGGAAAACCAAATCATAGTAGGTTACGAAACCTTTAACTAATTATTCCAGTTAGGGGCGACCCCGAATATAACCCCGAAAGACTAAGCGACCCCGAATACAACCGGATAAATAACGAACACGGAACGAAGGGGTGGATTAATATAAGGCACAATTTATTGAGCACTATGTGTACAGATAAATACTCATACTATATAATGTAAATACTGTACTATAAGCAAAGTAATGTAAAATAATATAATGTACAGAGACAATGTCTTCTGACTACAATGTAGGATCCGGAAGTATCCAAACAAACGGGAGTGCTTCTTACGTGGCCGTTCGGCTTCGGTTTCTGTCGGTAGGGCGGCGGCGAGAAGAGGACGAGCCCGTGTTTGGTTCCGCTGGGGCCGCTGACTGGGGATGGCTAGCCTTCATTCCCTGCGCTCAGGGGATGACGGTAGACTAGTCGTCGGTGAAACGAACCGAGGGATGCGACTACGATTTCGACTGGGCCGCGGCATCACCCATGGCTGTTCGGGGACAGGGCCGCGGCTACGTAGCGCGTAGTTCTGAGTCCTCGTGCTCGGTGTCCTCTTCACTTTCCCTTTCTACTATTTCTCCCGAAGGGGGTTGAGTAGGGATAGAGGTTAAGATAAATTCGTCCCACGGGTCGAGATACGGGGATGGATCAAGCTCAGTGGGTGCGGTCAAGGTTGTGAGCTGATCATTATTTTGCGTTTGCCGCAGGTGGACTTCCTCGCGGGCGGTTGTTGGTTTGATTCGATCCGCGTGGACATGCATCTTACGTTTGGTTTCTAAATGTTCAATTTTAAAGTTTACCGGACCGAGAGCTTCGATAATTCGATAGGGTCCAGACCATCGCGGTGCTAATTTCTGCTTTAACCCTCTTGGCGTAACGACTTCCTTTAATAGAACTCTGTCTCCCACCTTATAACAGGGAGGTTTATTTTGTCGCCGGTGTCGTTCTTGTCGAGCTTCGGCGGCCTGTTCGGCCACCTGTTGAGCGGTTTGATGTGCTAATTTCATCCGTTGTTGTAATTCTGAGGCAAAATTGTCATCTATATCATAACGCACTTCCACCGGCTTGGTAACTATATCAAACGGATAGGTAGGGTCTCTACCATACAAAAGGAAGAATGGGCTCTCATTCATAGAAGCGTGAACCGAGGTGTTGTACGCGAAGAGAGCGTAAGGTATCCACTCATCCCAATCGTGTTGATCTCTGGCTACATAATGTGCTAAAATATCAATTAATGTTTTGTTAAATCTTTCCACAACGCCATTACTGGCGGGATGATAGGCGGTGGTGAGGAGCCTGTTTATGTTCAGAAGCTTGCATACTTCGGTAAACATTTTCGAAATCAGATTCGGAGCTCGGTCCGTCAGTAAGTGCGTCGGCGTCGAGTGACGTAATATAATATTGGTAACGAAGGCTTTCGCGATCGTCTTACTACTAACATCCGGTAGTGGAATAGCCTCAGCATACCGGGTAAAGTGATCGACGAAGACTAAGATATATTTATTCCCCGTAGTGGTGCGCGGGAGTGGTCCAACAATATCCATAGCGGTACGTTCAAAGACGTGTGAAAGGGGAGCAAATAATTGTAATTCGGCTTGGGCTCTGCGTCCGCGCCGACGATGTTTCGCGCAGCTTAGACAGCTTTGACAATAATTTCGTATCTCCTTGGTCATTTCCGGCCAATAAAACGACTTAGCTATTTTAGAACGCATCTTAAGTTCTCCCAAATGTCCAGCGATGGGATTATCATGGAAGGTATATAGGAGATAATCCTTAAGAGCGGCTGGGACAACAATTTGTTCCCACCAGTCGGACTGTCCTTTATTGGTGCCTTTGTGGCATAGGGCGCCTTCTTCATTGAGATAGAATTCATCTAAGGTAAGGCCGTTCCAATTTCCTGAGATTGCTCCGCTTTGCAATTGTTGGATAAGGGATTTCCACCGCGTATCTCCTTGTTGCGCCTTCGCGATTTGCGTCAGGGAAAATATAGGTTCTACCTCCTGGATTTGCCGAATAGGGATACGGCTAAGAGCATCTGCATTTTTATGCGACTCTCCAGCTTTGTGAACCACGTCAAAATCGAATTCTTGGAGGAAGATAATCCATCGTGATAGCCGCGAATTGGTAGTTGAGTCCTTACAGTCTAATAACCAACGCAGAGGTCGATGATCTGTGAGTATCGTAAATTTTCGTCCATATAAGTAAGGTTTGAAATATCTCACAGCCCAAACCGTAGCTAAACACTCCTTCTCAGTCGTGCTGTAATTAAGTTCGGGTTTTCTCAGTAATCGACTTGCATAAGCAATCGGTTTCTCGGTGCCATTTTCCTCTTGGGATAATATGGCTCCTAAGGCAACATTTGAAGCATCTGTAGCAAGGATAAAAGGCTTCGAAAAGTCCGGTGATTTTAATAATGGAGTGGAGGTTAGAATGTGCTTTAGCGTCTCGAAACTTTCTTGTTGAGCCGGGCCCCATTCGAAAGAGGCATCTTTCTTCAATAAATCCGTTAAGGGTTTCGCAATTTTTGCATACTTGTCCACATGTCGACGATAATAACCAGTTAATCCTAAAAAGGATCGAATTTCTCGCTCATTTTCGGGCCTAGGGAAGTCTAAGACGCACTTTACCTTATCGCTATCTGGTTTTATACCCTGTTCAGAAATTTCATGGCCTAAAAATTTTATTTGCCTCTGCAGGAAATGACATTTTTTTGGTTTTAGCTTAATTCCGGCTTCGCCTAATCGTTGGAATATTTGTTCCAAGCGTTTGAGGTGAGTAGGGAAGTCGGGACTGAAAGTCAAGATGTCGTCCATGTAGACGAGGCATGTCTTTCCCTTCAGACCATGCAGGACGAAGTCCATGGTTCTTTCAAAGGCTGCAGGTGAGTTACGGAGCCCCATGGGGCACCTGTTCCATTGATAGTGCCCATCAGGTGTGGAGAAGGCTGTTTTCTCCTTATCACATACACTCAATTGCCAAAATCCTGAGACTGTGTCCATGGTGGAGAAATATTTTGCTTGGCCCATCAAGCTAAGGGATTCCTGCACTAAGGGCAGTGGATATGGATCTACTTTAGTGATTTTGTTTAACTTGCGGTAATCTATAACTAATCTCAAACCGCCTAGTTTTTTCTTAACGAGAAGCGCTGCTGAACTCCAGGGTGATGTAGAATGTTCGATGATGTTATTCGCTAAAAGTCCATCGATTATTTCATTTAATTGCTGCCGTTGCGCATATGGAATTCGATACGGGGGGGAGTAAACGGGCGCCGCATCGCCGGTATCAATTTTATGTTGCACAATATCACAATACCCCAAATCGTAATCATTAACGGCGAAAACGTGTCGATATTTATATAATAAGGTTAAAAGCTCTTGGTGTTCATCTTCCGGGATATCAGTCCAATCAAATAATTGGTTAAATTCGGCCTCTGATAATTGTGCCGTTTCTCCTTCTCGGATAGTCCCGACCGGGTCTATTTCCTGGACCGCCTCGAAATACGTGCCTACTTTTTCTCCTTTCTTTAACGTTATCGTCTGGTGGGTCGAATTGCGGAGACGGATGGGTACTTGTCCCTTTTTGTTGGGTGTGACCAATACATCGGCTCCGAATATTCCTTCCTGGGCAAGGGGAAGTGTCTCAATTACTCCCATTTTATTACTTGTGCGACGTCCTCGGATGGTCGCGCTTACGATATTATCCGTCATGGGGGGAAGTCGGCACGGTTCTATTAAGACTACCTCCTTTCCTTCTCCGTTTACCTGTCCTTGTGATCCCTTTTTAGATCTTATAGCCGCAGTTACCTGGGCCTTTTCCCTCGATTTATTCCGACTTCCCTGGACCTGTCGGTTACGCGTTGTCGTTTCGTCGGGTAGTTCCGTCCCCGACTCATCTCCGGACATCGTGGAGTTTAATAACGTTACTACCGTAACAGGAGGTATAATCAATTCTCCTTTCTTTAAGTTGATAAGAAAGCCCTTATCAGCGATCATATCCCTTCCAATAATGCCGTCGCAAGGATATGTAACGTCTATATCCACTAGACAACACGCAAAGGGGAACTGCAGGTCGCCGATTTCGAAGGTAGGGTTCGCAATACCGTAAGTTTGAATGATATGACCGGTAGCGCTTCGTAAATCGGTCTCTTTATGGTGATCGATGTGTATCCTTTCCTTCATTGTTTTGGCAAAAGCTTTAGACAAGAGGGATACCTTAGCTCCAGTGTCTATCTGCACAATGGCCGGGCTTCCTCCTATATAACATTCAAAGGTAGCTTCGCTTCGAATATCGGGATACGTAATAGCAGTGACCGCTTGAGCCTGGGGTTTCCCGGTGTGCGGGTTTCGCTTTTTGTCCTTTTCGGGAGTGTATTCGGCACGAGAGGGTCGTCGCCGGTTATTATACGGGGATCGCTGGCCCTGGACGCTTCGTACTTTTCCTCTCCACCTGTTGGGTTTCTCCTCTCTAGCACGACCCCGATAGCTCTCGCGCCTTCTTGGGGCCTCCGCATGCTCGACGTCGCTTCGCGTACGCATAGGAGCATCGCTAGGATTGTTCTCTCGGCGATCGGAGGGATTCCGGTTCCGATAGGGTTGATTATTCGGTCGATTGGACATACGACTAGTGTTACCGGCGCGGTAGCCTCCTCGTTGGGAAGGCGGATTATTCCGATTACCTCGATTATCTCCCCAATTATTTCGCCTCTCTGGAGGGATTCTAACATTACCGGTCGCGGAGGTTCGGGTTAACCCTTCCACTCTGGCTTGCAGTTCTTGCATAGCCGACGTCAATTGAGCTATCTGATCCTGTGAGGGGGGGTCGGTCACTCGCTCGCTGTCCCGGACTGTTCGTAATATTCCCCGCGGATGGGAGGTGAGCTGTTCGATCGTCTCCTCACTGATCGCGGCTTTGAGTGCCTCATCGAAGGTCTCAGCCTCGCGACTCATTACTCGTCTACGGATCTTTATATCTATTCCGTTAAGAAATTGCGCCTTTAACCGTTCATCTAACTCCTTTCTTTGAATGCGCTGAATAATAGCGGCTTCTGCGGCGTCGGCTCCGGGCTCCGGCGTGATCTCGATTTCCATCGCGAGCGCTTGAAGTCGGGCGGCGTACGTTTGTACGTCCTCGTCCCGTTTTTGGACGCAGGTATAAAATTTACTAAGCCTAAACGAATATGGTTCCCTTTCGAACCGCGCGATCATTAAGCGCTTGAACTCGTCAAATTCGTCGACCTCTTTAATTCTTCTATCCTTCCGTACGAATTCCCGAGCTATCCCGGTGAGTTTGAGCTTGGCTACGGCCAGCATTTGGGCCTTTGACCATGCCGCGACTTTCGTTACGTCCGCTAACGAGTCAAAAAAATCCGTAATTCGGAGACCTCCCGTTTCTCCGGAAAATACGGGCAGGAGTGGAATGATTCCGCCCAACCCTCCTAGGGTGAGGGGGTTTGGATTCGGATTCGCTTGAGCTGGCCCTACCGCGGGTTGTGGATTGCCCTCCATTTTTTTGCGATAGGTTTAATTAGCTTAGGAAAACAGACTAGGAACAGTATCGGAAGTAGTTCTATGACTTAGGTCCCTACTTCGACTGGAATGGTCCCTTTTATTCGAATATGATCCTTTCCGCTCTATCGATATTTCGAAGGAGTCGAACCCCACTCCTGAAAAACCAATTTGTGGGTGCCGGGAGGCGGCCGATTTCTCGTTCCTCCTTTTTGTCGGCTAACAGGTCCGTGAGACCTGCCCACGTCAAGATGGCGGTTCGGAGGAGTTACGCGTTACGCGAGTGGATGCGAGTGGAGGAAGTGCATGGGTTCGACGGTAGAGCGGCGGATGATGACATTCGAATAAAGGACATTACAACGGATAAAACAATAACAAAGATTTATTAAAGCTAACTTGACGATTACAGAATTACAAAGCTAACCAATTACAGAAACGGCGAGCGTCGGTCGCCTGAGTTCGTATTCGCGGAGGGAGAGTTTACAAAACTTCGGGTCATACCTCGGGATCCGGGTCGCTCTTCACAGTCGATACGATCTCGTAGGTTTCCGGCGGTTCCCCTCGACTTTTTCCGCACGCGCACAGGCTAAGAGTTAGACGTAACCGACCCCCCTTTTCTCCGTCGTCGCCCTTTTATTCTCTCGGTCACGAGTTCCAGGTTCGCCAACCCGCGTTTTTCGACTCTTGTTCCTCCTGATTCATTTTTTCTATCTTTTGACTCATATCCCTTTTCCTTCTACTCGCGCGGAAAGGGATGTATCATTACCGGCTAAATTCCGGTGGGTTCGAATTTTCACAGAATACTTAAACTAAGTTTCCATTAATATATTTTTTGTTTTACTAAATGGTATAAGTTTTAAAATGTAGTAAAATTTTAAAATATAATGAAAATTTAAGTTTTAACTTTGCACTTCAAGTTTTTTATATATTTTTGAAACCCTCAATTTCCCATAAAATATTCCCGCATTGCTAATATTTCATTAAATTTTCTAAAATATGATGCAAAAAACTCAAATACTTCTATAATTTTTTTTGGTATAATCATTTTGTTTAGAAATTTGCCCTGGATTCAAAATCTATTTCAGTTGAAGTGTTTTTGAAATATAAAAAAAAAAATAATAATAAAGAACTCTGTAACTGCAATGATAATATATTTATAATTGAATTAATGTTTAATACTATTAATAAGTACTAATACACATACTATTATAAATACAAGTACATGATCAGAAATAAAATTATTTTAGATCATGTATTTTTACTTATGAAATGTGATGCAGTGTTTATTAGTTTTATTGTTTATTAAATAAATAATTATCACTCATAATATTAACAATACCTTCAGATTAATATTCATATATAAGTCTTTTTCATTTACATGTTGTTTCATTACTATAGAGGATTATAATTTTTGGGAATTCCTATGATTGGCTTTTTTAATTTTAATATCACTAGAATTGATTACAAATATAAGTCTGTAGATTATTTTTGGGTTAGAATTTAGTTATTGATAGTTTTAATTAATTAAATTATAAATTTGACCTAAAGGTAGACAGATTTCATCATCATATATTGACATTATTTAAATTCAAAATTAATTTTTAATTATTAATTTAGTAAATTTTGGAAGGAAATTATCCCTGTTATGTGGACTGGGGACATCTACATCCACAGTCATCTATGTCTCTCAGATGTCTTTAAGCTCACCTTAGAATGATGTTTGTACGTATACATTAGGGTGTCCCTTATTTTTCGAATATTTTTTTTTCTAACGCATAGGGCCTAGTTTTGTTTATTTTACCCTTAAATACTCCCACAATAAACTTCAGCTCATTTTGATCACTAGAACCCGTGCCGACTTGCATTGAATCATTTCTATACATATGGTGCTAGAGAAGTGGCATGTATTCGCTTTGTTTGCCATTCTAACACAATTTGTCAGGCTATTAATACGTATAGTTTTTTTTCGAAGATGTCAGTGGAATTACGAAGCACTAAAAAACATATTTTCTTAGTCGGAGAGATAAACCACCAAATCACGGGTGCAAAATTACCGTCAAATCGGCAAGTACTTGCAGTTTTGTTTTTTAACATTCGCAAAGTTAAACTAACTGTGAGTGAAAGCGTAAATCTTGTAATATGCGAGTGTATCATATTTTGGGAAAAAGCTAGAATACCTAAAAAATCTATACCTAACTGTGTCAAGAAATTGGTGAATATTTATCAGGTATGGAGACTCTCCATATGTGCATATGGAGAGCATCATATGTATGAAATGATTCGATGCAAGATGGCATGGGTTCTAGTGATCAAAATGAGCTGAAGTTTATTGTGGGAGTATTTAAGGGTAAAATAAACAAAACTAGGCCCTATGCATTAGAAAAAAAAATATTCGAAAAATAACACCCTAGTATACATAAACACATATGTACTGTACACAAGCCATTTTAAGGTAAGCTTAAAGATGGCTGAGAGACAGAGTATACACACATACAATAAACTAATTTGATTTAAACAAGCTTTTTAGATGTATGATTTGCTATCAAATTTTTCTACGCTTTATTTTATTGTGTTGGCCAATAAGTTTGTGCAGTTTTGCAGTTAGGTAGAGTTACATACACTGAAAAGCAATTATTAGTAGTTTTTATCTTGGAAATATGTGTTTGTTTGACAAGCAACATTTCACCAACAGTTGTAAAAAGTAAAGCTTGATGATTAGTTTCATTTTGTATGTTTGTCAGTATTCAAAAGATGAGTGAACAAAATGTGCATTATTGACACATTATACTATTTTATTTTATAAAGGCAAAAACGTGGTGCAAATCTGCAAAAAAATGTGTGAGGTGTATGGTAGGGATGCCTGAAAGAATGTGTATGCCAGAAGTGGTTTGCAAGATTTTGTTCAGAAGATTTTTCTGTTCAAGATGCACCATGATCAGGTCAGTCAGTTAAGATCGACAGCGATCAAATAAAAGAATTAGTTGATAGTAATCCACGCCATTCGAGTGGGAGATTGCAGATATTTTTCAAATATTGAAATCAATCATGGAAAATCATCCGTATCAACTTGGATATGTCAGCAAGCTGGATGTTTAGGATTCCATACAGATTTAGTGAAGGTCATGGGGGAAGCACAGTGGACTGCTGCAAATCACTTCAAAAGCATAACTTTATCTAAGCAAAATCATGTTCTCAATTTAGTGGGATTGGAAAGGTGTTTTGATTTTACGAACTGCTTCCAAAAACAAAATGATCAATTTCAACATATACTGTGACCAACTGGACAAATTAAGTGCAGTGATTCTGGAGAAGTGGCCAGAATTGATGAATCACAAGGGCGTTGTCTTCCACCATGATGACGTCTGGCTACGTGTCATTGCAAACCCAGCAAAAATTGTTGGAACTTTGGCTGGGTTGTCATACCTCATCCTCCATATTCACCTGACCTTGTCCCTTCTGATTGCCACTTGTTTTGCTCCCTTCAAAATTCTTTAAACAAACAGTGCTTCTTTTCTGATGATAAAGTAAAATGGCACATGGATCAGTTTCTTGCCAAAAAACACACTTGGTCAAGCAGATCTGATGGCATGTTCCACAAAAGCAAATCAAATATTAATTTTGTTTAAAATAAATTTTATAAATTCTTCAAATCAACCAAGAATCTTCTTCTTGGAATTTAGTGCACATGTGCATAGACATGTTCACTAAATGGATTGAATGGAACATAACACTTAGATAATGAAAGTGAAGTCATTGCACATGCATGCGGACATCTGACAGACGAACAAAAGTTCCTAACATAAGCACTTCACCACTATAGTGGAGCATGCTAAAAAAGGAAGTTTTTTTAAATGATGTATTATGAAGCCCCCAAAAGATGGCAAAAGGTACTCAATAATAATAGTGAATATATTATTGAATAAAATTTTTATTTTCTATAAAAAAAATAAAAAGTCTTTTATTTTCACCTAAAAAAAATGCACTAACTTATTGGTCAACCCAATATATCAAAATGGATTGAGTGCATACATACCCTTTTCTGCATATAGCAAAATGTTATCACAACATGAAAGTAATGAAAGTATATCAAAATTTTATTATGTGAAAAACACATTTTAGTTAGAAGAGCATATAATTTTTTAGTCAAATAACAATCAGAAAAGAGAGCTTTAATATTTTCCTACATATAGTTATATATCACTTGAAAAAATTATTATAAAAAAATTTTAAAATTAACTCAAATGAAAATTTAGACTATAAATATTACAAAGAAAAATCTAATTATAGTTTAAATACTTATATTTTTATTAAGGATATACTAAATGGAATGTCTGTAGTCATCAGGATAAATTAATCTCTAAAGAAAAGAACAAACAGATATGGAAGTTGATATTATTAGGCTAATTTTTTTCTAATATAAATTTTACTCCATGTATTGCATGAACTTCTGTTTCCCTAACCTTAGAAATTAAACAAAATAAAATAAAATAATACATTTTTATTACTTTAAATAATTTTGTCATAATAGTGTTCTAAAAATGAAACACTTGTACATTAAAATACACTTAAGGTGACATAATTGAAAAATATTTCATTATTCTTGTATTTAATAAAATGAATTTTATTGATGAATATATAGAAATTATCTGATATTCAGGTTTCACTAACAAAAAAATATTTTTGTTTTAAATAAAATATTATAAAAAATTTTATGTACTTCCTATTATTAACGTATGGTTTGAAATTTTCAAATCCTCAATGTTTATTACATATCAAATGACATATGTAATTCTCAGTAATATGTATTGCAAAAGTAATTAAGTATAGTTATGATACAAATCAGTGCAGAAATTGAATCTAATCTAAAACAAAATTGTTATAGGTTTAATGAAAAAAGAAAAATTGAAATATATCTTTATTTCAGAGGCAAGATATTCTACAAGCAAAAAAAGGCAATTGTCTGATGCCTCAAACGAATCTTTTATATAAAGAAAAAAATACTTCCCTCAAAGGAAAATGTTTGAAATCAACACTGTACTGTACATGGGATCCTTAATTTGAATTCATATGGACCCCATGAAGTATAACATGCCATTGCTTTACTTTTCAAGTAGTAGTCATGTTATTGAATGTCTGAGTTGAATAATTTTTTTACATTCATATGTACACAAAATTTAAAAAGGAATTAATATTAACATTGATATTTTGTAAATGTTTTTCATGTTTTGACTAATTTTTTTTTTTTATAATGACAAACAAAAATAGAATTGATGAGAAACATTTATATTTGCAATTCTTATTAAGTTGAAGCCAAGAAAAATTTTTAGTTGTATGTTTGTAGTAAAGAAACTAACTGTAGTAATAAAGTTTTTAATGCTTATCAAATGAAACTAGAATTTCTAAAAATATAAATTATAATTAATGAGAGTGTAATCTTTTAAAAATATTTGTTGTTAATTTAAAAAAATGCAAATCTCAGTGTCTTATTGCCAAAGACTTTTATTAATTTATTATTAATTAGGCACAACATATTTGAATATTTGTCTGCTTGTAAATACAACTAATAATTAGGAAAACAAAAAAAACATTATCAAATTTCTGTTACAGTATAAAGCATTTATAAATAGTTTTATAGTTTTAAAAGTTTTTATTTTCCAGTAATCCTAATTCACACAAAGATAGGGAATCAGATGAAGAGAGTGTTGATTTAAAGAAAGATTCGGGACCACATGATACGGTTGATGCAAAGAAAGTGTGGAGGAAAGCGTAAGTTTGTTTAAAAACATATGCAGTATTTTACTCTTATTACCTAAGAAAAAGGTCATTTTGTATTCAAAACTAAATTCAACTACTTAAAAGGAATTACTTCAAGAAATTAATTTACATTTTATTCATAATATTTTTTAAATCTAAAACACTTAGCTTTGTTTATTAAGTTAAATACGAAATTAATAATATATTTGAATCACATATTGATATTATTTATTTATTATTTTCATTTGTTTTTTTTCTGTGTGAAAATATATTTAGTTTAAAGATAATATTATGACATTTTAGAATCATTCTTTTTAAATATTTGTCTCTGAATATTTACAATTGCATTTGAAAGAAAATACACATCATTAATGTACATGAAAGCTTTAATTTTTATATTAAAACAATTATATTGTTGTAATCGTCAGTTTAAATTATACATCTAAAAATTATTATAAATATATTAAATAATAACTAATAATAATAATAATAATGTAAAGTTTTGGTAATGAGAAAATTATAAAAATAATGTAGAAAGAACAGCCTAAATAGGTAAATAACAAAAAAAATATCTAATTTGATTTCAGCTTACGTTAATTTCAGTTTTTATTCGTTATTTTTAAACTTTATTTTACATTTAGCTATATTGTAATTTATATCCAGTTCAGTTTATTCTGTTATCATTTAATTTAATTTAATTTTTTTATTCCTTCTAACTAATGTAAATTTTTTATTATTTCTTTAAAGTTATCAACTCCCGCACAGTCTGGATATGCGTCAGTTTTGGAGTAATTAATTTTAACTTATATACCATTTTTTATTTTTTAATATTTTGATTGCTTTGAAATTTATTAACCTAAATAACACTTGGTATTTTAATCATAAACATTTTTAATAAAATAGCAATTTGATTTCTTGAAGTAATTTATTTTAAGTGTTAAGAAATATCTTTCTCGTGAATTATTCTGAAATTTCTTAATCAAAGTTACTAAATTCCTTGGTTTTATACAAAGACTTCTAAATTAAAAAAAAATACAGCTATTTAGATCTATAATTATAAATATGAATTTGTTTGAATTTGAAAATTCGGTAGTTATAATAAAAATTAGCTGTAGATGATAATTTTTTGGTGCTTGATATGAATCTATTGAGAATTGTCAATTTATTCTTTAATTATTAACTTTTTAAATTATTCCTCTCTTTTCAATACAAATATGATTTCTGAAGAATATGAAAATATTTTGAATATTTCAGTTATTATTATTTAATATATAGTGATTAGGAAAGTATAATTACATTCTTTTATTAAATTTTTGAATGAAGATATTTCTGATTATTATAAATATCTTGATTCAAAATTAGTTTTTCAAATTGAAATTAGTTTTGATTTTCTCTATAATCATATCTACTTATTTGCATTCAAAGCAATATTTCATATACTGGGCATCTCACAAACTACAAGAAGTTATGTTGATCTTTGTTTATTCTCTTACAGGTAAAGCATGGTACTAAATAAGGAAAAATAACTCTTTTTTTTGATGGTTGCTTTAGTGACTATGTTGACTGAGTCTCCATTATCAAAATAATCTAAATTTGATCTTTTTTACTCAACCATGTTTTACCTGTAAAAGAAGTAGTAAAGATTGATATAATTCCCATGGTTCCAGACTTATGGAATGCCCAGTATATACAAAACATTTTAATGCAAATGAATTTTTAACAATACTATAAAATTATGTGCACATATTATTATAAGATAGTTAAATTTTGAAATGTAATGCAAGTCAAATCCAATTGTAACAAAATATAATCCATCCTTCCATTGAAATTGTTTACTTAATACCTTATCTTTGGAGTTTTTGTCTTGTTTCATTATACAGTCGACTCTGCATAAGTCAACACCCGGATAACTCGACACTCGTTGGTTATGTAGTCAATTTTTTTGTGGTCCAGGCCAACTTACATAGGCATTAATGTTATTAACCTTAAAAAACTCGGTTTACTCGACATCGTTTAACTCGTCACCACTGGATAAATCGACATACTTTTTCTGTTTCACACTTTTTAGATGTCTGATAAGTCAACTCCCTCCCCTGAAAAATGAGTTCACACCACACAGCTTATTGTACAGTGTAAACTCATTTTTTTTTCATGAGGGGAGTCGACTTATCAGATGTCTAAGAAGTGTGAAACAGAAAAAGTATGTTGATTTATCCAGTGGTGACGAGTTAAACAATGTCAAGTAAACCAAGTTTTTAACATTAATAACATTATTGCCTATGCAAGTCGGCCGGGACCACAGAAAATTGACTAATTAACCTACGGTGACGAGTTATCCGGGTGTCGACCTATGCGGAGTCGACTGTATTCATTTATTTTCATAATTTTAATCAGATAAAAGTACAGTATTTACTGCATTACTAAGTACAGCTTGTTCTAAATGTTACTTTGTACAGTTACAAAAATCAGAATAAGAACCTACAAGAAAAGATCAACTCTGCCAATGTTTTAATTGTATTTCTTGGCTTGAAAAAAGACAACTGAGAAGACCTTCAAAATATTTTATTTTGTATTTGTCTTCAATTGCAGTATTTTTTAAAATATTTAAGTATATTAAGTATTTGTAATAATTTAATAAAAATTAATTTCTTCGTAAAAAGTTAGTTTGTGCTTTCTCAATTAATTCGTATTTAACAAATTTTATAATCTTATTCTAATGTCAGATTATTCAGTATTAATAATTTATATATTATAAATCTTTTATATTTATATTTTTTCCGATTTAAAAATAATTTTATAAAATGGAATAAAAATTGAATCTATTATTTAATGATTGGATTTCTGTATAATCATATTAATTCAGTTAACAATAATAAATCCTCATAATGTGGCAGTGCCATTTTGATGTAGTAAAGAATTCCATATTGAATATCAGTCAGTTGAGAATGATTATTCGTGTACATTTTATATCGTTAAGCTATTTGACAATGGATTGAGACCAGACAGAACCAGGGTTGGTTTAGGAAAATTCCATATCTATGTATATTTATTTAGTTTGTTTGAATGTATAATATATAAGTTGTGTTTATAAACATAATTTTGGATCTCTTAACAACTTTCTGCTTCCAATGACTAAAGAAAATCATTTATAATAGTGATTTCCAACTTGTGTTCTATGGAACCTTAGGATTCTACAATAAAAGTAGTTTTTGAGCTTTAAAAATTGAATTTATTATTTAATGATTGGTTATTCTATCAAATCAAACCTTCTCAAGATGGTGTTTTATTTTAAATTAAATGTGTTTTGAGAGATTAAAAACTTACTGTCAGATCCCAACCTTAAAAACAGAACATTAAGTTTGAAAAGAATAAAAGTATTCTAAAATTACTATGTTGTAACTCAAGTAAAATATATTTGATTTCTTAGTATATTTGTGATTTTATTAGGGATAATATGTCCATAATTGACTATTTAACAATAGTTTTAAAATGGATTAAAATTGTTAATCAAGATATTAATGTAATTTATTATAAATGAAATATGTAAGTCTCTGACAGATTTTCATTTGAGTTTTAGAATAATATGAACTTTAATGTATAGATGAGATAAATAAATTGTTAGCAATTATCAGTTACAATGATCAAATAATTTTTGAATTTGCCTGTCTTAGAGCTTTAGTTTTCTAATTATTATTTATTTATTAAAAGAGGTTAAGTTCAATCTATTAAAAATTCAGAAATATTTTCTTTCTTTGATTCATAATAAAACTAGATATTAATTTGCCATTATTAATTATTTCAAAACTTTTATAACTATTCTAAATAGATGCACTGCATCTTGTAATAATTAGTAAATAGGCTATTGAATTTTATAAATAAAAATGACCAAATAAAAAGTTTACATGTGGGGAGTAGACTTGGTAAAGCCATAAGCCAAATATGCTATTACTGTCCTGTTGCAGGTAGTGATAAATAAAAATCTTAAACATTTATTTAGTACGGATTTTAGGAATTTTAGCCTTAAGAAAGTTGCAAGTCATGTAATACTTAGTACTAACATTCATTTGGTAATTAAAAACAAAAAAATTAAAGGCAAAGTCTGCCCAAAAGGGACCACCATTTATTTTTCTTGCGTTCCAGACAACACATTCTTGGCAACTGATCTTTCTCTGGAGGCTACTTGTTGCCAGAAGTTTAAAAATGTCTGTTTAAAAAACACAAATACATCCAATTAAAATTACAGGTAATTTTTAAAAAAGGAACTGATGACATACAGACTCATTGCTTTTATCCATCCATACCTTTGTTGGGGTTGTTGCTGCTTTTATCTACTTTGAAGAAGCGCTGGAATTATGTAAGATTTTTCGGAAAGTTGCCCCCCGGTGATGAATCATATAGAATTTCCTTCTGTTAATTTTTTCGTCAGATGGAGAATTATTTTTAAAAAATTAAAATTCTTCCAAGTAGATAAAAGCAGCAACAACCCCAACAAAGGTATGGATGGATAAAAGCAATGAGTCTGTATGTCATCAGTTCCTTTTTTAAAAATTACCTGTAGTTTTAATTGGATGTATTTGTGTTTTTTAAACGAGACATTTTTAAACTTCTGGCAACAAGTAGCCTCCAGAGAAAGATCAGTTGCCAAGAATGTGTTGTCTGGAACGCAAGAAAAATAAATGGTGGTCCCTTTTGGGCAGACTTAGAAAATTATTTTTTTTAAATTAAAGACAATCTGATGAAAAAATTAACAGAAACAAATTAAAAACAAGCTATTTACTTACCCAAGAGGATATATCTCTATGATTAATATTTTTATTTTTTTCATAAAAGTAAAACACATTATTTTACAAGTTGAGTGAAAGCGTAAAGCCGATTGGCAGTGATATCATTGCATTATGACAAAATATGCTGGTATCCCTGAGCAGGGATACCAGAGGGATATAGATATATCCTCCTAGGTATGTATGTTTAATTATGAAATATATGTTAGTACTAAGTATTACACGACTTGGATATAGCAACATTCTCCTTGTAAGTCTACTTGTTCCAAGTAAACTTTTCATTTGATCACAATATGTGCATTAAATTTATGGTTTTGTAATGTTATGATGAACATTCTTAATTGATGAATGATTAGAAATTTTGTAATTAGTTATTGGTAGACTTTTTATTTTCTAAAAAGTATTCCTCTGAATGTTTGGAGTTTTTACGAATAAAATTCCTGCAGATTGACACTTTTTGTGTCAATCATTAGACGTACAAATGCAATTCGACAAGTTTTATTGTTAAAATAATTATTTAAATTGATAAAAATTTAATTTGGTAGATTAACATAAATATGTTTTTTCTTACATTTAAAGAAATCCATTCTATTGACTTGCATTTCCTCCTCACTAAGTCTTGTAAAAACTATAAAATTATTATTTCACAGTTTCAATCTGATTCTTTCCTTGCTTTTTAATGGTGACAAAGACATAATTCACTAAATAAATTAGTTGTATAGATCAGAATATTTATACTGTAACAGGGGTGACACAAACAGTGTATTAAATAGTGTTTCTTAGAAAATATTATCTTCCATCTTTTACTACCTGTACCTTCATATATATATAATACAGGATTTACTGTAGTTCCAAATCACTTCCATAATTCAGCACAGAATAAAAAATAATTATTTATTTTATATTCTACTTTCTCTGTTCTCTTTACATATAATGAAAGGAGAGAAAAAGAACAGTGGATGTAAATAACTTGTTTGCTTGTTACATTTTAATCATGCATGTGTGCCAATTCACTAATGCAAATCAGTTTATTCTTATTTTAAAGTAGCATATTGTATATAGTATTCCTTTAACAGTCTATTATCTCATATATTTAGTGCATACTACTTTTAGAATATTTATCTTTTCATTTAAGTAATTTTTTTTGGATATATTAAACACTACTAACAAAGAAATGACTAAGAATACTTGCATTCTTTTCTTTCCAAAAATAATTTTATGAATTACTCAGTGGCGTAGCGTGGGTGTCAGCTGCCCGGGCGGAGGAAATTTTCCTCTGCCCCTTAAAATTTCGCCCCTTCTTAAATAAAATACAGGGAATCCCTACAAGTCAGTATAGACGGTGTTGTCAGTCGCTACAATGAGCAAGTTGTCATTATTATACATACATTTAAAGAAAGGAGATTCCCCAGTTTCGTCACAGAATAAGTAATGAAAAATTCTGTGCTCATTTCAATCGGTCCGAATTGTAGGTGTGATAAAAATATGAAATGAAATGGTTCAAATTTTTACAAGATATTATTATTATTTATTGTGAAAAATGCCGCCCCCACTACGCTACGCCACTGGAATTACTACTACCATGAATTATTTATTTCTTAGTTTTAACACTGCAAATTCTTTGCTCATAACACTAAGAAATATAAATCAGCATTGTTATTCAATTGCATGCTAATAACTTTATTTTTGTTCACTTTATCAGGCTTTTTACGTATTTCATATATAAAAAAAGCTTGAAAGTGCTTGATATTTTAAGCAATTTTGCCATGAAAAAAAAGAATTTAAATTAGATTTTATTAATAAAATTCAGAACTCTTGACGCCAATATTCTAGGAAAGGAAAGAACCATTACTATAATTAAGGTAACAATAAATTTCTTATTATAAATGGAATGTTTTCAACTTAATTTTAAGTTGTCATCAGCATATAACCTACATTTCAATGGCATAAAACAAATCTTTACACATTTAATAGTCTGGTGGATTTTAGTCCGAAAAGTGTTGTAGATTTAAAATAACTTCTAAAACAAAAATTTAAAACATTTCTGTACAATTAAATAAATGTCTGTAAATTAGTTAAATGTATATAATTTGTAAATATATTGAAGACAATCTACGAAATAGATTTTATGCTTGATAAACTTCTGTAGCAAGTGCATTTTCAAAAATCGCATTATACTTATGAATTTATATCATTCTTCAAATTTAGCTACAAGTATTTTTAATAAAATAATTTCTAAAATTTAACCTTATAAGGCAATAGTTTTTTCATGTAACTTGATTTCTCATAAATAAAAGCATACATGTTTACAGGGAAAAATTTTCAGCTTTAAGAAGAATTTGGTCATTTCCTTTATGATAAAAGGAAATATTAATTACAGAAAAATAATAATTACAAAATTATCATTAATAGTGGAAACATTGAAATAAATATTCATGTAGCCTGAACACTAGAGTTAATTATAATAAAATAAATAAGCGTACTTATAAATATGAATAATTTAATTTATGATATGTAATTAAATACCATTAAACTATAATTTCCAAAAGAAAAAATTAATTAATTAAAACTTTATTCCTGATTATATAAGTTTATTGATAAGTTTTTTTTTTATATTGGTAAATGATACTGTTTTATTTAAGTTATATGAAAGGAAAGACAGATAAAGAATTTCATATAACCCTACTAACGTTGTCTCAATTCTTCTATTTCAGTCCTAATCATATTTGGAATTTTTTCCTCTAAGCTTTGTTAAAGAAATTCACAAGATAGAATGAAAAAAATATCCAAAATTTATTTTTTTAAAATTAGGTACTAGATGGGATAATTTAATTCCCAGAATGGCTGCTTAGATGTCCTTGACATAATTATACTGAAATGACATGTGCATTCATGTTCGAACTAATGTGTGCTTAAATTTCAAGCTGACAGAGCTAGTTGCTAATTTGCTATTGGGAAGGTAATAGTTATCTGTGTTTATTCTTTGGCATAAAAATGAGTACGATCACACCAGCACGATCTTAAACTCATAGTTTAAGATCGTGCTGGTGTGTTTTTTTGATTACAAGGAAATAGTCCACCAAGAATTTATTGAACAGGGACAAATAGTCAACCAACAATGCTATTTAGAAGTACTGCAGAGATTATGAGATTCTGTTTGAAGAAAAAGATCCAAAC
The DNA here is from genome assembly GCF_030686945.1 of Centruroides vittatus. Lineage (NCBI taxonomy): Eukaryota > Metazoa > Arthropoda > Arachnida > Scorpiones > Buthidae > Centruroides > Centruroides vittatus. The sequence goes on from NW_027120671.1 coordinate 1,018,692, forward strand.
TGTGGCCTGACAAATGAATCATTCATCTTCACAATGTGCCACGTCATAATGCATTCTCTGTGAAACATTTTCTGCCCAAAAAAGTGATTACCCAATTAGATCATTCTGCCTATTTACCTGTCTCAGCTCTCTGTGATTTCTGGCTATTTCCAAAATTAAAAGCTGCACTGAAAGGACAAATATTTTCTAATATAACAAATATCCAACAGAATGTGAGACAGCCGCTCAACAGTATTCCTGAAAATGAGTTCAGTCCTGTGTCCAGAAATGGGAACATTGTTTAAGTTAGTGTATAGATGTACAAGGAGAGTACTATGAAGGTGATAGTAGCCACTAGTGTACAGTTCTGAATGTATATGTTTTAAAGGCGCATTCTGGAAATTAAATTGTCATACCTTATATATATACATACATGTGTGTGTGTGTTTGTGTTTTATATATATATATATACACATACACACACAGTACATAGAAAAAAATAAACATTGATTATGATATAAATAAAATTTTTTTATCAGGATTGATTCAAGCACATAATTGCCTTTTTTTCTGTATCACGATTCACTCATTACACTTCCAAAATATCTATATGTTTGCAACAAAATAATAATTATTACTTCTGACTGAAAAATCTTTTATAGAAACTTATAGTAGTGCTAAGTAAATTGTACAAAAGCAAGATAGTATTAAGAACACAAATTTATTGCTAGCATAAATGAATAAAAGTTGATTGAACATAATCTAAGATAGTGTACTGATCTCATAATGTTATATTCACTGTGTGTGACATAATTTTAAATCTGTGTTTTTGTAATTACTTATTTTACATCGTACTTCATTTACTAAATAATTTTTTCTCCCTGTGAAAATATGAACAAAACAGAAGGGTAGAAAAATTACATGTAAGAAAATATATGTAAGCACTGTAGCATTTAGGAGTTTTTCAGTAACTAACGGGTAACTATTTACCCATCACGATACTATTTTTCACTTTTGATTTTCAAATATCAACTCTGTTATTTATTTAATGGATCATTTGTTATCAGTTTTACATTTATGAATAGGAAAAAATATATGGCTGTTTTTCTCACAATTGAAATATATTATGTAACTTAAAAATTTATTTAATGTATGATTTTAATATTACTGGGGCAGTATCCATCACTCTGGGTAATTTTCTTGAGAGATTCTGTTGGATCTTTCTCCCTTCACCTGTTTATTCAAGCTGAGGCAAGAGGGCCCTTTTTTATAGGCTCAAGTGTAATGAATAACTTATTCACTGGCCATGTTAGCAATTTTTCTTTGCTGAGGGACATTTGAAGAAAGACATCTTTTTGGTAAATTCTGACAAAATGCTCAGTTTGTTTGATAGGTGTTTCTTGGTCACCTTTACTAATTACTTTGATTGGTATATGAGTAAGGATGACCTTTCATTCGTGGGATTTAGTTTGGTGATGGATCCAGAACCAGTAGTGGCTCGATGGCTGGCATTTGTGGGAGATTTTTGTACAGGCTGTTTTGTCCTAATAGGAAAGTTCCTTACAGTGTTGCAAGCTGATCTGTTATCTATTATTTAGTGTGTATGTGCTATTTTTACATAGATGTCTTTTTAATGTGACTGTTTACATTGTTCTTGACAGTCAGGTTGCATTAAAGGTACTTTATTATTGTCAGGTTATTTCAGCACTTGTTTGAAAGTGCTGCTTGCCTTTTGATGAACTGGCTGTCCACATTAGAGTTTTGCTTTTGCAGGTGCCAGGACATGAGGGAATTACTGGCAATAGAAATGATGATTTACTGGCCACAAAGGGAGTTTACTTTTCTGGTCTAAAGCAGAGTAAGACCGTTTTGGTTGGCATTGTGACCAGTTTTATGGTCACTTTTGCAAGCATTTGTGCCAAGTGAAACTTTCTTCCTCAGCTTTTTTCCACTTTGGATCTGTCGAGGAGACTTTTTTGCATCTCATTTGTGAATGTGCAGACTTTTGTTCAGATAGAATCATTCTTCCTTTTTTTGAGCCCTGGTGACTGTTTTTAGCTTTCCTTTAAAGGTCCATTATTTTTTTTTGTTATAGAGATCAGACTTCTGAAATTAATTCTCGTGTGCATGCAATGCATATTTTAGATCAAAGTACTTTTCTCTCTGTCTTTCACTTGTACAATCTACAATTATCTTAATACAGTAGAGCATCGATTATCTGACTTAATTGGGGACTGGGGTTGGTTAAATAACTGAAAAGTCGGATAACCGAAAAGTATGAAAAAATACATTATTAGTATAGTGTATTAGGCCTGGTTTAAATACTAGCCTCCCTTTCATGGTCGAACCAGTGCTGCCAGCTAAAACATGCAAAAATTTAACAAAAATAATATTAAAGTAGGCAGGACATAACCAAATATTGTTGCGCCACATCACTAGCGGACATTTGAATTTGCCGACTAGAACGCGGTTGGTTAACCGATAAGTCGGTTAACCGGGGGTCAGATAATCGGTGCTCTACTGTAATTAGATTAGATCACCTTATAAAAAAATATGAGTCAACATCTTTTTAGAATTATTTATCAAATTATGCTGCATAATAAGCAGATATATATTAAAATTTGTAATAAACAAACTACACTGATAATTCTGTAAAAATATATACACAGTATTTCTCAGAAAAGCCATTCCAGGATTACCATATATCTCTAATATATGGTAAGTCTGGAGCTTTACCTTTAAATCGTACCTTTAGGCAACGTGCATTAATTGTACGACATTGAGATGGGGGAAGTTGCTGATGAATGCTGACGCGGGAAGTCATCAGAGTGTTTGCGCACAAAAAAAATTCATTTATTTTGGAATATTCTGTTAATTGACATTTATTGTACATTTGATTGCACGGATGAAGGGGAGGCAGTGGTGATGACAAATTGTATACAGAAAGGGGTGGGAGTAAAAAATAAAGTAAAACCTGTCATTGTAATATGTGCATACCACCATATCTTGCAGCACATCTCTTAAACAATTTTAAATGCTGAATTCAACAATGCAATCAGATTTGAAATTAAAGAAACCATTCAGAAATTATATCCAAAAAACCTTATCTACCAGGTTTTATTAAAAGTGAAAGTAATATTTTTTTGTTGAAATGTTCTTTAAAATAATAAGACACAGTAATGAAATGTTGGGAGTTGTGTTTACCATGAGTTTTTCTAGTGGGATATATTTTCTTTGACAGTGATTATATTCAAAAACAGCCAGGTATTGAATTAAAAAGTTCCCTAAAGGTGTTCCTTAATTCTCTAATTTAATAAAACAATCAGAAAATGAGTGGAATTAGAGAATTAGAAAATTAAATAAAATTAGGGAAAGAAAAATATAAACAAATATTTATATGTTTGTGGATACTTTTCCACATGTTTCTACATTTGTCTTTCATTGCAGGTATTGTAAAGCTTTGTTTATGTTTACATGTAAACATAAACAAAGCTTTAAAATTATATTCGGAACATGGTAAACTCTGCTTCAATTCCATCTCATTTTATATAGTCATGTGTTCTTGACTCTGTAAACATCATTTATGTAGGAATAATAGAAGTCTCAGAAAGATTTCTTTCCCAAAATCTCGATTATAAAACATTGAATATATAAGTTTATTATCTATGTAATCTATGTGGCAAAATAATCACTGTCTAAAAATTAGAAATTTCTGGTTGTTGAGTTTTAAAAATCCATAACTAGTGTTTATGGGTCATTGAAAGCCATCTTTAGGTTACATTGAGTATAGAATATTTTAATGCACATATCAAATTTAAGCTTCAATTCTTACCATAGATCAAACACAACAAACTGTTTTGTCATATTTGATCTATGAAAAGAATTGAAGTTTAAATTTCATGGGCATTCAAAGAGTCTACGTTGATGTAAGATAACTTTCATAAAAGTAAAAATGTTAAAGGTGCAGTAATAATTTTATTTAATTAATATTGTTTGTGGCTTTATTCAAGTGTAAATCTATTAAAAATCTAATATTTAGTACAACTCTTTTGTAGAAATTCCTTTATATAAAATAGAAATACTGAAAATTTTAAACATTAAAATGGTTTGTACTGACATGAACATAATAATGAACAGTTCTAATTCCATTTTAAAAAATCCAGCAATGAGTTATGTAACTTTCACAGCGGAGAACACAAAGACATACTGAACAAAATTGAAATTGTCTATGGTGACATCTGTTGTGAGATTTGGTTTTAAAACATAACTTTTATATTATTAATTATTATAAAATGGCAAAAAACTTAATTTTGAGGGTAGAAATGAGTTTTATAAAAAATTGTAAATGCTAATAACAATTAAAAACTTCATTAAGTTTGATTCCACTTGAGATATGACACATGAACACCGTACTATTTTGGATCTCCTCCCACACTATTCCGCTACCACCTTGTGCACTTGATCAAATCCATAATAATGCGAAAAAAAGTATTTTACTCTCTTACAGTCCAGTATGAAAAATTAACTATTGTAATTCCTTAAATCAAGGCACTTAAGTATGAGATTAAGAATAAATTAGATTAATATATAAATCAGCACTTTAAACTGGACCATAATCCTCTTTTTACCCTTTCTTCATATTTCTTTATAAGAAGAAAGATTCAACTTTTTACAGAGTCAGTATGAGTCTTCTGATTAAAGACATCCTATAGGTGAAGAGAGGATTACATTCCAGGTTAATTAGTATGGGGTGTCTGAAAAGTTACTGTTAAGTGAGAAATTTGTATCGATGTTAAAGTTACATATACAGGGTGGGCCAACGAAAACAAAACGGTAGAGTGTTTGTGTTCGTCCAAGCAAATCGCTCGGACAGGTCAATTTTATTCTCGAGGGGACATCTTTTGCAATAAAGTTTTTGCGATTCTGAATACAACAGACAACAAAAAATTTTAAAAACTCATTTATTTTCTATTAACTAAACAAACATTTATTTCGAAAAAAAAATGTTTGTTTAGTTAATATTCAGATTCGCAAAAACTTTATTGCATAAGATGTCCCCTCGAGAATAAAATCGACCTGTCCGAGCGATTTGCTTGGACGAACACGAACACTCTGCCGTTTCGTCTTCATTGGCCCACCCTGTATAGTGTTGCATATGAGACCTGTAAGTTGTATGCAATACTGTACTGTCGGCTGGTACCAAACGGATAACTTAGAGGTCTCATAAGCAATACTGTACTTATATAACCTTTAATGTCATTACAAATTTCTCACTGCACAGTAACTTTCCAGACACCCTTGTAGTTACTATACATTGTACACCTCGGCGAACTTCAAGATATTCATTGCATACCATATTAGCAATATCTTGGGCAAAACCTAATAAGCTATGATAGACAATGCCATGTTGTAATTCTGCTATGTAATACATATTTATTTATTTTATTTAAACTTATAAGTTTAAAACTGAATAACTGTATCAAAATATATCAAAAGTTTGCAATCACAGTGTGATTATTGTAATGAATAAGCAAGAATGTTTCATTATAAATCAAGCAGTTTAGATACTGTTTAATTTATAACAAGTTTATGATGGATATTCATGTTTGGCCACTTGTATATCTAAGCTGAGAACGTTCCTGTTATGCTAATAAAATTTGACTTTCAGAGAAAAGAACAGTTTTATTTCTACTAGTTCAGAAAATAGGATCAGGATTTATACAATTTGAAAACACTTTATTTTGTGATATTTTTTTATTATTATTATTAAATCTTTTCTGTTGTTACATTCTTTATAAATTTATGAAACTTGAAAGTTTTCTTATGCATAATTTTCATTATAGCAATAGCATCAGAGAAAACTAATTATAATTTTGGTCATTCTGTAGGTGCATACATATCCTTTAAATGGTTATTTACATTTATAAAAATTTATTATTGTTAAATTTATTTATGTTGCTTATAGAGCTTGTTATTATCTAGCATTTCAAAAAATTTTAAATTTTGTTTTAAGTGGAATTTGACTTGTAATATATTTTGCATATTTTTGTTTTAGTTTTTAATTATAAAAACTGACAAGCAAAATGAAAAATTGTTTAGTAATTTTATATACTTATTAAAGTATATTTATTGCTTTTTAGCAAATGGATAAGGAAAAAAATAGAGAAAACAGTTGAAAAAACAGTAAATAAACTGAAAGATGTTGCTGATGAAGGTAAATGTATAAAATATGTTAATAATTTTAATATAATTTGTTCCATTTTTAAATAAATAAATAGATTTTATAACATAATTTTTAATTACGTGGTTAAATATTTTCCTACAGTGAAGCATTCGCGGCACAGCGAAGACATCGACACTAGCGAAGAAGAGACTATGTCACCCGACGCACGACCATCCGTAAAAATAAAGGCTTCCGGAAGTCACAAAGGACCGTATGAATTTGAAGGAATTAAAGTTTTACAAGAATTAACTGGAGAACATTCGGTAATATAACATTTATCTTGTAACTTGGTAAATTTACTTTTTGAAATAAAATTATTCGATATTGAATTTATAATGTTTTCATATTCAGGGAGCTATATGGACCATGAAATTTTCATCTTGTGGGAGACTGCTAGTAAGTTACAGTCTTTTCTTAAGATTAAAAAAACTTTTTAATGTTAGTCTTCAGTTTAAAATAATTTGTTAATGTATTTAAAGAATCACTAATTGATCATTAAATAGGCTTCTGCTGGTCAAGATCACATTCTGAGAATTTGGGTTTTGCGTGATTCTTATTCTTACTTTGACGATATGAGACAAAGATACAATGCGGACGGTAATAAAATTTTTAACGACTTAAAAATCATTAAATATGCATTTTATTTGTATTTTTAATAATTTATTAAATATCATTACATATTTATCCATTTAAAATTATTTAGTATAATTAAAATAACTTAAAAACTAAAACAATGAAATTTGATCCATAAATAAGACTTTTTTTTAATGACAAAAAAATGTATTAGATTAGTGGTCTCTAACTTTTTTGAGTTGCATACCCCTTGGCAGCCTACTCTCTCAAGTTTAATTTTCCATTTCCCGTTTTCACTAAGTTTTATTTCGTGTGTTCATCAAACAATGGTGCCTTAGTCAATCATACAGCACTATACAATTACATGTAATAAAATTTTTTTTAAATCAAAAAGTGTTGGAGGAAGGATACAGATGGATATAATTAACTACAGTACAGCATCGATTATCCGACCCCCAATCAACCGTCACATCGGTTAACTGACTGCGTTCTAGTCGGCAAATTCAAATGTCCGCTAGTGATGTGGCGCTACAATATTTGGCTATGTCTTGGCTACTTTAATATTATTTTTGTTAAATTTTTGCGTGTTTTAGCTGGCAACACAGGCTCGACCATAAAAGGGAGGCCAGTATTTAAACAAAGCTTAATTTTATTTAACGACGCTATCCAATTGCTGTTTTTAAAACGTGTGTGAGATTTAGCAGCAAAAAATGAAGGTCAGCTGTGAAGCAAAAGAAAATTTTGGACTTGTATTTTAATGTATCAGCCTACTTTATGTAAAACATGTAACCCGAATATTTTTTTTTGTTTTATACTGTATTTTTCAATATACAGTACAGTACTGTATTTATTTTGTGCAAAATAAAGAAATACCGTATTTTACGGACTATAAGACGCACTTTTTTCTTCAAAAAATTGCTTCCAAAATTCAGGTGCGTCTTATAGTCCGTAGCGTTTTATAGTCTGTAAAATATGGTAATTTTTAACGATACAATAGCGACAATTATTATTTTAAAAAAAATTTTGTTAGGCTTAACATCAATGAAAATTCAACGCGAAGTAGGTTAACAGCAATATACTAATATTATATTCTAATTACATGGGATATACTAATATACTACGAGTAATATACTATACTAATAATGTATTTTTTCATACTTTTTGGTTATCCGTTTTTTCAGTTATCCAACCAACCACAGTCCCCAATTGAGTTGGATAATCAATGCTCTACTGCAGGGGTGGCCAACAAGTCGATTGCGATCGACCGGTTGATCGCCAAGCCAATTTTGGTCGATCGCTAGCGATGTCTTGACTTAATGTATTATATTTGTAACCGAACTCAACTGTATGCATGCAGTTATGACTCGACTCATAAGCAGTGAGTGCACTTCGTACTGAAACACAGTGTATAAACATAGTATGTATTTCACACTCCCCCTCCCACTTAGACTATGCCTATGACAACAAGTCAATCGCGACACATTTTTACGATAAAATGTAGATCTTATGTGCACAAAAGTTGGCCACCTCTGCTCTACTGTATATGTTAAGGCAGAGAGCTTAAAAATACCTATTTATTTTAAAATAATGAAATGATTCTGATTACAATGAATGAAGTTTAATAAGTGTATTTTAACTTATGTTTTGAGACTGCTAATTTTGATAATATTAAACAAGTAAAATGGCAAAGCCATATTTGGGACAAGACTATGTCTTGGAGACTCACTACTAAGTGGGATCACTTTGATGCTCAAGGCAGGTCTTGTTCTCATTCTCCAATCTTCTTTGGTATCGCTGGTATTTTCCTCTCTGGTGGTCATAATTGACCTTGCCATCTCTATAAGCACCTTTCCAGCACCTTTAGTACTTGTGTGGACTCCAGGCCATGCCAACATCACCATCAATGAAGAGGCTGACAAGGCAGCAAGCCACACGCACCTGACCGGCACATGGCGGAGGTCCCTCACGTCAAGCGACCTTCTCTGCATAATGCGAGAAATGACAATTTGAACACTCACGGACTCTTGGATAATAGTCCACAGGTATAAAGAACGAGATCACCTCCACCCATTCGACCCCTTGCTGTACAAACATGCCTTGACCTGATAAGCTGAGACTCTTCTGGCCTGTCTAAGAACTGAAATGGCCCCGTTGAACGCTTTCCTCCTCTCCCGGTGCCAGCAATCCTCACCTGACTGCCTGCATTGTGGCACTTTGAAAATGACTACCCACTATTGGCTTAATTGTCTGCAGTACGCAGAAGCCAGGCAGGTCTTGGACTGCACCTTGTCACTAGACCTAACCTTAGTCCAATCTTTGACCCCAATTTATTGCCAAACTCCAAACTTTACCCTCGCAAACTTTTGGAAGCCTTAGAACGCTATATACAACATACTGGCCGCTTTGCCTAAACACCAGGCAGCGCTCTTCAGAGAGAAGGCTGAATCATGGCCAAAGTCTCCATATGAACCAGATAGAAAAGAAGAGGAAGAAGATTGCTGGTTTTGAGCACAATTGTTCAAACTTCACCAGCCATGACCACGAGGTCAACCATGATGCATTTTCCGGGAAATTAACCTATCCAATGTTGAAATTTCTCTCCGTTGTGTGTTGCCCTGGGTTGAATTTTTGTCAATGCCTAATGAAAATTTCCTGTTTGTGAACAAAATAATTGTGGCTACCGTATCATCAGAAATTACAGTCAAACCTGTTTCTATGCGGTCTTTTTTGTGTGATTTTTTTAATGCGATTTTTTATTTGTGCGGTCTTTTTTTGTGCGATTATTTTATTTGTGCAGTATAGTTGGCGACTAGTCTTATGCGTTTTGTCATGTCTCACGTTGACTAATTATAGCTAAATAAACTTATTATAGTAATATTATTGCATGAATATGCAAAAAATGAAATAATTTATTTTTTAAGTCAACAAAACACCACCTGGACAAAAATATGTAAAACAGACGATAGACAAGACGATGCAGTCAAGTGCTGACATCTGTTGTCAATAAATTCTACGTCTGTTTTAATTACGTTAATTAAACCTTCAAAGTGCTTTCACATTCCTGGACCATTAAGATAAGATTCATTTCAAAGCGTAAATTGAAGGTAAATGGTACTGTATTATTTTTTCTATTTAGATATAAAATTTTAGGATTTTTATTTTATGTTTAGACATAATCCCTGAAAATGAATAAGGGCAAAAACAAAGCGAAGAGGAAGGTAATTTCCTTAGAGACTAAGACTACGATTTAAAACAAGTTATTTTCTATGTGAGACTTTTTTTATGCGGTCCCTATCCACAGCATAAAAACAGGTTTGACTGTATTTTTTTTTATTTTGCACAAACAATATTAATAAATATAAAAAGAAAACAAATTATATTTCGGAAGTTAGTTTTAATATAATATTAAAACGACTAGCGCCATCTACTTTCTAAAACGTTCCAATTCTCAAACGTGATATCTCAGGTCAATCGGTCAAGGTTGGCACGTGGTGACCAGAGATATGTGGGGAATAACATGGGACAGGTAAATAGGTTTTTTCAAAGATTTGTTTGTCAAAATTCGATTTAGCAACATTCACTTTTTGAACTTCCCAATGCACGTGTTTGACAAAATTCAATTTCACAATATTCATATTTCCAACTTCCCAACGAATGCACAAATCTTGCACTACTGCCTATTTGTAAAAAGTGTTGCCATTTTGTATTTTATTTGACTCTGTTCTCGGTACCCTGACTACCTACAAGTCTGTTTTTTTTTATGCGCGCATGATTTGGGCACCTAATACTCTGTGCCAAATTGCATCTCCTGACATGTTTTCCTTCATACCTGTAAGCTGGTAACACAGCAGGCAGCATGAAGGCAGCATAGTCTTGTCAACAACTGATGATGATAATCATGATTACAATAAATGGATTCTACTGTATTCAGTTGCTGAAAAAAAGTATAATTTATATCTTAAATTTAAAATTTTAATAAAATATATTTTGTAGCGTAGAAAAGTTTTTTTTCAATTTTTATTGTAATAAGTTTTTATTAATAATTATAGATGATTAAATTTAAGTGTTTTTCAGGTAAAGTTTCTCCGACCCCATCACAAGAAAACATTGGTATGCAACAAAACGATGACCATGCTAAAAGCGTAAGTAATCTAAAGAAACTTTGAAATTCTAAGTATTAATACTATTTTTCTTTTTTTTTTAACCAATGAATCCATTGTATCAAAATGATTTATTAATAACCTATATCAATTAGGAAAATGCAGAAGCATCCGAAGACATGAAAGGCCCTTTTATGCCAAAACCATTCTGTACCTACGAAGGACATACGGCAGATCTCTTAGATATATCATGGTCTAAAGTAAGTGTTGGTTATACATTCAAAGAACAGTTTTAATATTTTGTAATTTTATAAATCAATTTTATTAAATATATAACAACCAGTTAAGGATTTTTCTTTATCTTACAATAGACACATCACCTTTTGAAATTAGCAAAAATGTTTTAATCTCAAGTAATCACTTTTGACTTTAGATCATCCTCAGGATACATGAAAAGATTTTCAAAAATTTTAATACACTATATTTAAATAAATACTGATCTAGAGAATTAAATATTCTTATTTTTATTTTTAAGAATTTTTAATGTATATAAAACATTTTAAGTATAGAAAAATCATGGAATTAACAATACATATGATGCAAATAAGTACAAAGTTTTACTTCATATTTCCATTTATTATACCTATATACAGTCTAATTTGGTTATAACGTCATCGGATGTAACGAAAACCCTAATGTAACGTCAAATTTTTATCGGTCCCACGACTTTACTATACTAGATAATGCTTAAAAACCCGCTCGTAACGACATAAAACCCTGTTTTAACGTCATATTTGAAGCGCTCCCAAATTTACAAAATTAGATTACAGATTTTCTTTCACAAAGAAAATACTACGTGTTTAGTCCTAGGGTCAGAGTCCACTTCCTAGAACGACTGTGGGTGGTACTCTCACCACCCAACTTCGGTGGGGTGAGGTTTGCTACACTTTTAATGACGATCAGTTATTATGTACTCATTTTAAATTACTTTATGCTAAATTGTTAAATATTCTATTATTTTTAATATAACACATTACATTAAATAGTTTATAAAGAAATAATTGAATTATTTTTAATTGGCATACATTAGTTTAATTTTTTGTTGCCTTTTGATTCGACATTATTCTCAAAACTGGAAGTTCCGCCATTATTGAAACTTATGACAAATAGAAATTTCTTATAAAAGGTAATTTTTGAAATTTTTAACTACGTTAATGTAAACTTAGACATAATAATGTAAATAAAGTTGATTTAAACATGTAGTTTGCATTTTTATACATATGATAATAATAACTTCGCAGATAACGACATTCAGTTATAATGTCAAAAAATTGCAGGTCCCACGGATGACGTTATAAACGAGTTAGACTGTATATCTTTTACCAGGCAAATGGAAAAACTTTGAAATCTCTTGCATTAATACAACTACTCATATTATCTAATAGATGATTATATAAGTTTTATCTAACTACTTGCGTTGATGATTTTTATTAATTATATATCAGCTTGTGCTGAGATTTATCATTTTATTATAAAGAAACCTTCTTTTTAAAATATAGGTTATAAACTTTACAGGGACATTGCAGAATTTATTGGTCTTTTGAGATCAGAATATAAACAAAACCAAATTGTATCATTTATATTGGATTAATTATCTTGAGAATGTAATAACACTGATAAAATTAAGATATCTTCAGAAATGCTTCAATGTGTACATTTCCTGTTATGTGTACACATACATTCAATCATCTCACATTTGTGTTTCAAATTTTAATACTCAAAAATATAAACGAACACCTAGAACTGTACTCATTGAAAAATGAATACGAAAGAATGAAGGAAAAACCTTTGCAATTAAATGTATCATTTAAAAAATTTTAATTTAAACAATAATTTAACTTAAGCACATTTAAACATGAATTCTTGAATGTCAGTTAACATTGTTTTCATTAATTAATTTGATTTAAATTTCAAACCAAAAACTGGAAATAATATCTTTTCTGCATGTGTGTTGAAATGTAATTTAAATAGCAACATCGTCGACAATTTGTATTCTGACGTAAGACAGTCTTGGCATCAGTAGTGGTGTTGTTGATTGGTTAGACTGCTGCCAAATAGCTTGTTCAGTAACTGGGTCAAAAATGAGTTCAAACATTTTGTTTGTAAACAGAATTATTCAAAAAGCAAGGTGTTGGAAACCTGAGGTTTGAATGTATTTAAAAATGACAACATTTTGCTCATACTATATAAAATTTAAAATGTTAGAATGCAACCCTCTCAATATAAGTCAATCTTTAACTCATTTTCTAACATGTAAGTTATATTAAAACATACAAAAAGTTTATTGTTTTATGCTTTCCTAAAATTAGATTGATGTAAGATGTATACTTTTGATAAACAACAAAGTTTTATTTAATTAGTGTTTTAAAACTGTAGTTTAATCTTCTCTTGAAGTACTTTAGTGGTTAAAATAAGTAAATAATTACAATTTTGTTTTATTATAATGAAACAATTAACCAAAAGTAATTTTTATATTTAGAATTATTTCATTTTATCTTCATCGATGGATAAGACAGTGAGACTGTGGCATATTTCGAGAAGAGAGTGCCTTTGCTGTTTTCAGCACATAGATTTTGTCACCGCCATAGCATTTCATCCAAGAGTAAGTCACATTTTGAATAGATTCTTATTAGTAGATATGAAGTCCCAGATAAGGTCCGAATCCCTCACCAAATACACTTACACACTTTTTTTTCATTACTAAAATATTTATAAAATAAATCCACCACGAAGGTGTGTGAATTAAACAATGTACGGTCAACCCTGCGAGGACCCTGGTTGATACAAACTAATGGGTTGGAATTTTAGTGGATGTCAATTGGGAAAATTAAGCCTTGACTCTGACACTTGTAAAAATGATGACCAAATCTCAACAGAATGGGAAAAAATCCTTTATTTCCTTTTAACCATTGTAGTCATTTAAATTCTTGATGCCGGGCTGAATAATGGAGATTGACCTTTCTCACACCCAGTCTGGTCATTCAATTTCATCTGGATAGAAAGCATGGACCAATTGAGAAGAGAGAGGAGATTGAAGGGACCAATCAAATTAATTAAATCAGGGATAAAATCATCTGTCCTTGAAATTCAGGTATATAAAGAGAGTTAATTCTCCTGAGCTTGCAGAGGACAAATGAATTTGTACAGTACATTATGTCTTATTTGTTTCCACATCCATCTTCCTCAAACTTCATCTTTGTTCTGCCACTGTACCTACACCTGATTTCCAATCAGTCACCACATGTCCTGCAACCAGAGTTAGATACCAGAAGCCATTGAATTGCTGAGGTCAGTTAATTATAGATTGAACTTTTCTCCTTGAATGTATGGTCTTTGAGAAGAAGTTCTCAATGGGATTAGTGTAAGCATTATGTATTTTAAATAAATGGGTTAATTTTGTAAAGGTGACACATCTCAGTGTTACATGCCACTCCCACACATCATCCCTTATCCATTGTTCCTCCTGATATGATTTTGGGTTAACATCCCTTTTTGCCTTCTATATTGATATGAATAACATAACTTATGTTACTGTAAAGCCACTGCACACTGAACAAAATATAAAATTACACCAATATAATATGAGCAAACCATACTTAATATATTTAGTACTGAAAGCAAAAATGACTGGAATTAGTACCATATGTGGAATTCGACCTATGACAGTAAACAAAAGATGCCAAGAGGAAAACACCTGAATTTGAGCAACTTCAAACTGCTCACAGAAATCTGAGCTTGCTGAAAGTCAGTTAAACTTTTAACTTTTGGCATAAATCTTACAACCTATGGCCAGACAAAATGGACAGGATGAATTAAATCAACATCCTACCAGAAAGATGTGGCCATTTCACAGAGCTCTTGTCAAACTGACATACATTCATTGCCATAAAAATTAGCATATCAAGGAGGCATTGTCAGAATCGAATAAAATTGTACATGTGTGATTGTAACAGTGATATGAGTAAGTGATTACAAAATTAAAGCAGAAAGATCATTTATTGCAGGAAAAACTACAAATGAAAATAGGTTCTAGTATGCTATTGGGCCAACTCTAGCATCAATACACAATGTGATATGGGTGGGCATGGAGACATACAGGTGCCATATGGTGTCCTGCAGCATCTCAGTCCACAGTTGCTGCAAGTGGACGTTTAGTTAAGCACAAAACTCCTAGGCTGTCCTACAAGTTTGGCTCCCCTGGAACTTGCTGTTCCAGGGGAGGAGATTCCAGACGTGTTGATCAGTGGCAGAAGCAGTTCTGTGATACTCTTGCTGTGTGATTGAGCATTGTCCTGTTGGAAAATGGCTCTCGAGAGCCCTGCCATGAGAGGTAACACATGGCTGTATGATGCCACTAACATACTACTGGGCTGTCATAGTCCTTTGGGTCACTGCTAGAGATGACACCCGAGACTATTACACCAGTTATGGGGATGGTGTGCTGCACCAAAATGTAGGCAGGATTGAGGCATTTACCACAGGACCTCAGATATGAATGCAACTTCATGCTAGATTTTATTAGTAGTCATTGCAAATCCACCATGAATCAGGATCTAGGAAATCATCTGCTGTCAGATAGATCCAATCAGAGATGATGTATGGACTTTCCAGCAAGACAATTCTGCCATCCACTTATGATTGGAATGGAGTCTGACTTGCCCTGGCCAAGTAGGCACCCTGATGTTAACTTCATAAAGAATCTATACAGAATTCTAACACATGCTGTATAAAAGATGAATGACATAGAAAAGTAAGACTTTTCAAAGTGGGAAAACACTGTGGTAACTGCAACTGGTTGTATCAATAAAGGTCTGTTTTCTTGCCCTTATATGAACTGCTAACCTGCCAAATTGATTAACTCCACAAAACAAAAAGTATAAAAATTCCCTTTAAACTTTAAATTTAAATAAACATTGCAGAATGTATTTTTATATATCGTCATGTTAAAGCATACCTTTAATATAATATATAAAACTAGTTACATGAAAAATTTGAAAATAACGATCATATTAAGGATTTACAAATGGAGTTAATCGATTTGGCCTGTGAACAGCTCATGTAAGGATGGACTTAAGATATAAATGCTCTTATATTTTGTATCTGCAATAATGACTTTGTACATACATTATATGGTCATAAATATAATAAAACTTTTTCTTTCAATGATTATTGTCTGCAAGAAATAGCTGACATACTTCCTAAATATGTTTATATGAAACATCAAGTAAAATTTTGTTAATACAGGATAATATCTAATATAGTGTGATTGATTACTCACTTTATAAAGTCAGGTCAGTTTTGGTCTACTCTTGTACAACATTGTATGTACAGTACTTATGCATCTGCAATACAGTATATGGCCTTATGAGGTTCCTCTGAATTGAGTTATCATTGTCTGACCAAGCCAAAATTGGGCCTAAATCTTTAATGCCTCACTTAAATAATATTCAATTGTTAAATAATCCACATAGATATGTAAATCTTGGATCTGTTCAGTTGGTTGGTATAATACACATTTTTACTGTAATTTTAGTGTAAATTTGATATTATTTTGAATTTTTCCTTGTAAAAATTATCTAATGACATCAAACTTGTTGACATAATGCACATTTTTTACAACAATCAGAGCCCTTGATTTAAGTCATTGACTTTTCACGAAATGATTACTAACGTATTGTATGTATTACATGCATTAAATAAATATTTCGACAAATATATTACAGGACGATCGTTATTTTTTAAGTGGGTCTTTGGATGGAAAATTGAGACTGTGGAATATACCAGATAAGAAAGTTGCTCTGTGGAACGAGCTCGACGGGCAGACAAAGCTTATTACGACGGTCAGTTTTTGTCAAAATGGCAAATTTGCCGTAATAGGTTCTTATGACGGACGGTGTATTTTCTATTATACCGAAGTAAGACAAAAAATTATTAATTTTCTCGAACTCTTCATCTCGTATTAAAAATTGTTGTTAATAAAAATAATTTTTTTTACAGCAATTAAAATATTACACGCAAATCCACGTACGTTCCACTAGAGGAAAAAATGCACAGGGTCGAAAAATTAGTGGAATCGAGCCGATGCCAGGAGAAGACAAGGTAAAAAATCTGAGAAATTTTATAAAGTATTACTGCTAATTTTAAATATATGCTAATTTATTATTATTATTATTAGATTCTAGTCACTTCGAATGATTCTCGTATCAGATTGTACGACCTGTGCGGTCTCACTCTGTCTTGTAAATATAAAGGTTACGTCAATGTTAGCAGTCAAATTAGAGCAAGTTTTAGGTAATTTAAAGAATAAATTATAGTTATCGGCCGTTTATTAACCCGATACAATAATGTAAAACAAAATTTATTTCAGTCACGATGGTAAATATGTCATAAGTGGTTCCGAAAATCAATTTATTTACATCTGGAAAACTCATCACGATTATTCGAAGTTTTCCTCGGCCAGGAGAGATCGTAACGATTACTGGGAAGGAATTAAAGGTAAACGGAAATATTTTTTCCGCATTCAAAACTTCGTTATTAACGCAAACTTTTATTTCAGCTCACAATGCCGTGGTAACGACTGCCGTCTTTGCTCCGCATCCGCATCTAATTTCTTGCCAGTTGGACCAAAACGAACAGCACTGTAGCACGACCGACGGCTGTTACGTAATCGCCAGTGCAGATTTTAGTGGTGCTATTAAAATATTTATAAATAAACCAAAGACAAAGTCTTCTGGTGCAACAGACATGCCTGCATCCTAGTCTATTAGTAATAATATCCAAACATTCTGTACAGATTTGTGTATTAATTAATTAATATTGCAATTCAAACTAAAAAAAATTCTGTAAATTTAAATAATTTTGAATGTTAAATTATGGCATTGTGAAAAAATTTATGTAAATATATTGCATGTTTAGTACATACTGCAGCTTTTTATATACATTGCTGAACAAAAATATAACTGGGCTGGTTTTTGTTAATAAAAAGAATTCTAGTTAATGTCTTACTGTCTTTAGATTTACCAAAATAACTTTTTATATGGATTAACAGTATTTATTATATAATATTTTAGAGATGACGTTTCACAATTGGCAAAAGAAAAAATTTTTTTTTTACAATATTTACAATTGCTATCTTTGTAAGGATTATGAATGGAATGAATTTGGAATTACAAAAATTGTATTTATATATATATACAAATGTTATAAGATTACATATCATTACATTACCCTTGTACTAAACATAGGAGAGTTTTTTATGAAGTCGTCTAAACGTTCGCAGAATAATTCACTCGTAATGGGTTGACCAAACTGCGATTCTGGATTTTTTATTACGTATTCAACATAAATCTGCAGAAAAAAAAATTTAGTTACAAATATGTTAAGACAAAAAAGTGAAAGTGAATAATCCATTTTTTTTTTTAAACCAAAGATTACCTGACGATACAACTCGTGCAGTAATTCTCGAACATTTCCCGCGGCAACGTCGGTGTTCAATACAAATTTCAATCCGGAAGGTGTTTCGTAGAAGTTTAATTTATACTTGCTTGTACGAAAATTCAAGAAACCATCTTTACTAAAGGAAAAACGAGATATTGTAAAATTAATATGTATAATAAAATGTTAACTATTATTACTGTATTGTTGTATTTTGTTGTATATAAAAGTCTAATATTTCCGATCAGATAATCAAAATCAGGAATAATGCAAAACAATTATTTTTAATATTTACCAATCGTTTGGTGATATTTTAGCAACAAAAGACTTGATAGAAAAGATCATACCATACATCAATTTGAATTCCTATATTATAAATAAACAAAAATTGGTTGTTATTGTAATCATTGAAAAATTTTAATTTTAATTGAAATTCTGCATCAATAACACTTACTTCGTCTCTCGCCATACCAAACTGCCTTTTTCTGTTCCATTCGCGATAAAAAATGCACATACCATTTTTATCAAATATATAAAGATTATAAATAGTCATCTGGATCTAGTAAAACATTTAGAAGTAATTTTATTCATCTTTCTTATAATACTTCATAGTTTAGTTAATTACTTTGTATTTTTATTAAAATTCCTTTTATCTAATTGAATACTTTCTAATTGCTATAAACCCAAAATGATGTCAAATTGTAGAGGACATACATAATGTTTTGATCAGTGTACTTTATAATATTAAAATGATAATCGCTATACACCAGGGGTGGGCAAGCAAGAGTTTGGTGGGAGCCGAAATGTAGGTTTTGCAAAATGCATGGGAGCTGCAGTTCTGTACTGTCGTGGCGGATAGTATGGTAAAGCGCGCGATTTTATTATACAATATAAATATAATATAAAACAAATATTGAATTTTTTTAATAAACATATTTTCACAAAATTATAAAAATAAAATTGTAAAAATAATAATAATAAACAGAAATTAACACTTTCAGCAAGAGCCGCATTTGCCCATGTCTGCTGTATACTATAATTATACAACATTTTTATGTTTAAAATAAACTTGGTTAGCTGTTTAAGAGGAGTCATTGTATAAAAAAAATATTATATCTAAAAGAAAAGAATAAACAGATATTAAATAAAAATATCTTGGGATGGGGATGAGGTAAAAATTAACGTGTTCTAATGTTTTTTTCTGCATTAACATCTTTTTAGCTCATTTATTTATTTTTATTGTTATGCAGGGATGGAAATCTTTTGTCTCAAAGGTCAAAGGAATGGGGAAATAGATAGGGGTCATTTATTATATCTCAAGAGGGATCAGACTTAACGAAAATGTTATTAACATTTAAAATTTTTAATAAAACTCATCTCTATCATCAGAATTAAGCTTTTTGCCATTTAATTATAATTATAATTAAAAATATGAGATTTTATTTTAAAAAACTTTTTATAACAGCTAGAAAAAAAATTTATTGAGTTGTATAACTTAGTCCTAAGTTTTGTCGAAGGTCTTTTAATCTCTAACGTTTTTGGTCTTATTTACATGATCAATGCAATTTTTAGGGTATTTTTGGAATGTTTTACTATTTAAACAATCCTAAAGGTTAGACATTGATATTGTCTCAGCTAATACACTAATTTTATAAATTTTCATTAATGTACATTTATATAAAATCAGAAATTTTTATTATTAGTCTAAAAATAAAATTATAAACTATACTAGCAGGTAGGCCCGGCATTGCTCGGGCAAAAGTAATGTTAGCGAAGATTAAGATTATTACTTTATAGTCAACCTTACCCGTTTTCACAGAATGCAAGAATTGGATCCCCCTGTTTCCGGGCTAATTAGAAAATTTTTAGATGGGTCTAAAAATATGTTCGATTTCCAGCAAAAACGAAAAAAACTGCATCTGCGTCTTGCACGTCTCTTTCTCTTAACAATTCCATCGTTACGTAACACTTCCATTGTTACTTAACACTTCCATCAACAATGGAAGTGTTAAGTTTTAATTCTGTCCCTCTCCCCCCGTGGGGAGGAATTTCGAAAAATCCCTTCTTAGTGTGCGTTCTCATGACGTACCCTAACTGTGTACTAAATTTCAACTTTCAACTCCTAACCATTTGGGCTCTGTGCTGATAATTATTATTATTATTATTAACAACTCGTCTTGATTATATATATAGATACAGGTAGAATCTTTTCAATGGTAGTGATTTGGTTATTGAGAATTAATATAATTCAAGTAACTTAATTTCAAAATAACCAGAAATTAACTGGATGCATCTTTAATAAACAATCCTTAACTCACATAATTTGTTAAATTAGCATCTACAAAACAACATGCAAGAAACTGAACAGTTTCATGGACTCAAAAATGTGATACTGATGAAGAAATGGGTACAAATTCAGCTCTGAACATGGCAGCCGGGACCTTGTCAGACTGTAGACCACGCCCATAGGAGCAAAAAAGTCAAAGAAACCAATGGTCTACACGTGACCCTTTGTGAAATAAAGCTCACCAAAACTAATCTATTTGGAATTTTAAAAACCCTCAAAAATGGGTAAAATTTAAAAGTGAAAAATCCAGATATATACTCCAATAACCACCACCTTATAAGTTGCTGAGGGAATTTTAATTAAGAAAACTAACGTTTTCGATCTATTCCATAGATCATCCTCAGGTTCGAACTGACGAACAAAAACAAAAATAATTCCAAAGAATGGAACACAAAATATTTAAATTCAAAAAAACCGACAACGGAGCAACTAATTAAAATTAGAATTAAAGCGCAAAAAATACATAAATGTAAACTAACAAACATAAAACAATACCAAGGTTATTAGTACACGCTAACATCATTTAACAGATAATATAATATTAAAGTCCTCCAAATATGAAACACATCGCAAGTCATGAGCCATTTGTAAGTCTCTTAATAGCAAACTTCCAAGCCGACAGTAATCCCTCAGCGTCCCTGGTGTTAATGCATCTGTTGTCGAGTCTACTCTTATATATTTCTATTTTTTCCGCCATCCTTGCTAAAGTTGGAGAATATATTTGCTTGACGATTTCCGCTTCTTCCCATCCAACGACGGATCCTTCGGCCTGGGCCATCTGGGCCAGAACAGTTGCGTTAGAACTTTTCCTTACATCATATTTATGCTCTTTGATTCTTACACCTAGGTTTCTCGTTGTAACCCCTATATACTCCTGTTTTAGACCTAATTGCTGGTTTTCATAAGGGATCCTATAGACCCCAGCTTTATCCTCTTTCTTAATTTCCTCTTTATCAGTTCTCAGAATTTTGTAGAGGTTCGGGGCTCGTTTTAAGATCAATGTTGATTTTTTAATGTCCGCTATCTCCTTCATAATGCCCTGTACATTCTTGTTGAATGTAAACTTAGTATATCCACTAGGCCTTTGTTTAGAGGTTCTCGCATCGCTCTTTTCAAACTTCCTCACAATACCATTAATTACGTTTCTTCTGTAGCCCAAGTTCTCAGCTATTTGCATGATCCTGTCGATTTCATTAACTTGATTTCGTTATGAAGGAGATAGCGGACATTAAAAAATCAACATTGATCTTAAAACGAGCCCCGAACCTCTACAAAATTCTGAGAACTGATAAAGAGGAAATTAAGAAAGAGGATAAAGCTGGGGTCTATAGGATCCCTTATGAAAACCAGCAATTAGGTCTAAAACAGGAGTATATAGGGGTTACAACGAGAAACCTAGGTGTAAGAATCAAAGAGCATAAATATGATGTAAGGAAAAGTTCTAACGCAACTGTTCTGGCCCAGATGGCCCAGGCCGAAGGATCCGTCGTTGGATGGGAAGAAGCGGAAATCGTCAAGCAAATATATTCTCCAACTTTAGCAAGGATGGCGGAAAAAATAGAAATATATAAGAGTAGACTCGACAACAGATGCATTAACACCAGGGACGCTGAGGGATTACTGTCGGCTTGGAAGTTTGCTATTAAGAGACTTACAAATGGCTCATGACTTGCGATGTGTTTCATATTTGGAGGACTTTAATATTATATTATCTGTTAAATGATGTTAGCGTGTACTAATAACCTTGGTATTGTTTTATGTTTGTTAGTTTACATTTATGTATTTTTTGCGCTTTAATTCTAATTTTAATTAGTTGCTCCGTTGTCGGTTTTTTTGAATTTAAATATTTTGTGTTCCATTCTTTGGAATTATTTTTGTTTTTGTTCGTCAGTTCGAACCTGAGGATGATCTATGGAATAGATCGAAAACGTTAGTTTTCTTAATTAAAATTCCCTCAGCAACTTATAAGGTGGTGGTTATTGGAGTATATATATATTTTTTTTTTTTGCTGAGTACGTTTATGTTCAATTTCGAAAAATCCAGAACTATTTCTCAAAACAATGCCAAATGCCAAAAGTCAACTGTTTTCCACTTTACTTGAGATGGCTAAAAGCTCATAAAACATGAGAAGTGCCATTTCACCAACTACTGAAACATTCATTATTGGAATCTTGTGCTCCATTGCATGTTTAACAAGTAACTCAGTTATTCTCATTGGAGGCAAATATGTCATCAAGGGTCACAATTAGAGATACAGTTCATTTGACATTTTGGTCGTCTAGGGCAGCAATCTCCAAACTTTTTTGATTGTGTACCCCTAAGACAAAAATAATTATAAGTTGTATCCCCTATAATATAATAAAAGGTTAATGTTACCTATGGTAGCAAACATGGCGGCTCGTCTCTGAAACAGTGGGGACGCAAGTTCTAACCTAACCTATTCTAATAAAATACCATAATTATTGCCAACCAAATTATTAGAATAGGGGTAATTTATTAGAATAGGTTAGGTTAGGTTAGGTTAGGTTAGAACTTGCGTCCCCACTGTTTCAGAGACGAGTCGCCATGTTCGCTACCATAGGTAACATTAACCTAATAAAATTTGCTAAATTTCCTGCTACGTGCAATTTGAATTTTTTCCACGTACGACCACAAGCGATGGCAAGCCTGCTTCTTCAGGAGGATGACCGTAAGATTAGACGGACTGCAGACAAGATGCGCATATAGTACTTTGAAGGAAAACTTGGTGTACTTCAAGTATCACTTTGCGTATCCCCGGGATACACATACCCCACTTTGGAGACCGCCAGTCTAGGGGATTTGCAATTGTAGCTATGAATGAAGGGTCATTCAGAGCTGCAATCTTACCTATTGATGTATGTATGTATGTTCACTTATTCATCAATGTCCATAGGTCGTTGGTGTCATTCAGAGCTGCAATCTTACCTATTGATGTATGTATGTTCACTTATTCATCAATGTCCATAGGTCGTTGGTGTCATTCAGAGCTAGAATCTTACCCTGTATTTTGTTGACAAAAATGCATTTATGGATTAAGAAATCGCCGCTTTTGAGAGAGCCTACGATCCTTAACGCACGAGAGTGCAATCTTTTCACGACAATCATCAATTACTTACCGTGTATTATGACGTCAACTGACAACACATTATCTTATGGAAACAACACGGAAATTAACTCAATTCAATAATATTTATATCTTAACGTATTTTATTAATTCTTATTAGCATTATATAAGTTTTAATAATTACTTATATTTTGTAAATATATAAAAATACTAATTGTACATAAAATCAAACTTACCCCAGAGATTCTTCCTACGGCGAATGGACGACGAATGAAGTGTTGCCAACCGTTATTCCTCCACATTTCGAGAAAATTAATTTCAATAATAATAATTTTAATAATAACAAAATATAATTTAAATCTCATAAATGTAGTTTAAAATAAGATACAAAAAATAAATCGAAAAAACAAAAATTTGTAAAAAAAATATTACGCAGTTGGCAACAATTATTATTTTTTTAAAAATCGTCTGCTTATCTCGAAGAAAACAAAATGGAAATTTCACAAAATTTCCGAGTTGATAAAATAAAATCGAACATCGAGGAATTAAGCCGCGGTATTTTTATATATATTTATAAATTAAAAATTAAATAAATTATATTAAAAATTTAAAATAAAAACTATTTTTTAAGGAATAATAATAATAATCAATTTCAGTGGGGCGTTTAACGTCATGGAGCTTAAATTTGTATTAGGTGCCCCATGCACGGGATTTTGACGTCAGTTATTCTTCTTCGGAAAAAAATATTTTCTTATAAAGGATTAGCTTAGAGCGCCGGGCAATTTCCCATTTTTGTCCATAGAATAACGCGCCACTAGTGAATTTCCTTTTGAGTTTACGCTGTTAAACGCATTTTAAATTGAATTTATAAATATTGCGCGTGTAAAAAAATATGATTTATTGTAATAAACTGTTATAATAATTCTCTTGCTAGTCACCACCTTCTGAGATCGCTCAGTAGTAAATTTATTTTTCAACTGGCTCCGTTCTGTGGTACTAGGATCTTTTCTAGCCAGCCCATTATGGGTTCGGCCGAACTCCTGTATCTTTTCTCCGGGTATCAATATGCCATGTGCAATTTTCCTTTGTGTTTATAGTTGATAGCAATCTTTTTTCTTCTGGTAATGGAATAATTCATTACGAGAAGTCAAAAATGTGTTAAATGATGCCATATTCCTATTATGAATTATGCTAACTTCGATTAAAGAACTTTAAAAGTTTATATTTCAAATTTGTGGGCTGAATATTCCAAAATAACATTTATCAATTCTATATTTACTATGAATAAACAGAAAAATGTTATTTTGTAGGCTGTCCTATTGTCTGAAACCGAACAGTAATTAAAATACAATAATAATATACAGAAAGAAAATGTGTGTTTTTTTTTTTTTTTAATTTTGTAGTGTATTTAAGTATTTTAAAAAATTATGCACATTTATTCACCTTTATGGAGAAATTTTTTTGGATCAAATAGTGGAACCATGACTTCTTTTCTTTCCACCATTCTTGAAAAATGTTGACAGTATTGTTTTTTTTATATCCCCTCTTTATACTGTATACCCTGATGTGACAGAATAATCCTAATACAGTAAAGTTTATTGATGATGATGATGATGATATCCCCTCTTTATCTTTCCAGATATTTTGTCATCATTGTTTCCCTTTGTCAATTTTTTTTTACTTCAATTTTGCATCTGACATCTTCCTTTTTTATTTTGTCTTTTCTTCTTTATTTCTTAAAAATTTCATTTGTCTTGCTAATAGGTTCTGTCTTCTTTTTGAGTCAATGTCCAAGTCTCAGATAAATATGTCAAAAGCAAGATATAATAATCTTTAGATGACATAAAATATTTAACTTTTTATTCTTAAAATCATAATTAATTTAAATCATGTATTAATGCATTTATTTCATATTTTACAATTATCATTACACTATTAAGAATTGCTATGTAAAATTTGTGATATGATTTTTCTTGTAAATTTAGATTTTTATTTAGATATTTTTGTGAAAGATTTTTTTTAAATGATATACTATCTACTGCTTCAATAAATTTACCTTTCTTCATATATTTACAGTTAAACAAAATCTTGAAAAAGAAGTGCAAATTTCTTATACAGCCAGAAGAAATTTGGAAATGCAGGTTGAAAGGGGTATAGTAAAATATTTATTTTTCAATGAGTTTTTTTTTATATTAAAAAAACAATATCTATCAAGAACTTAAAACTATTTTAATAATAATATTTATTACTATTATTTTAACAATTTATCATTTTAATTTCAGCTAGAATGAAATTTAATCAAGTATCTGATAATCATACTAAAATGGAAGGTAAATTATAATACTGCTAAATTTTAATTGTTTTCGTAATATACATTCAAATTAACCGACTGTTGTATGATTTAAGGATAAATTTAAAACATTAATTGTAGAAAACTTTTTAATTACAGAAACATTTAAAGTTGCAAAATTTAAAGCAGAACAAATGGACAATTTATGCGAAAGGTAAGGCTTAAGAAATAAACATATCATTTTCTAATATACTTAAAAAACCAACAATATCAAAGTTTACTAGCTTACATCATGTATCACCTTCTCAAGTACTTTTGGGCAACCCAGACCATCATCAGGAGAAACAACACCGAACTAATTTGACTGAAATTTAAATAATAATCAGACAAACATACATTAAAAAAATTAGTATATATATTTAAATTAAAATGAAAGTGTTAATTAAAACAAATGAATGTGAAAAAAATAATAACTGTAAGGTGTTAAGAGGGTGTTTAGTAACAGTAAGGTGTTAAATTAATTAAATTTAGAAATAGTGTGCCATGAGATTGAGGAAAGTTACTAAATAACTTTCAGATTACATGAGAATATTAAAATAATTTTAGTCTTTTGTTTTCTAATTATTAATTGGATAAGCAAAACAGACTTTCAGCATTTTATCGGATGGCCTGATGATTAAAATCCATCAGGTCTTTATCATACAAAGAAACTTATCCTTTGTTGAACAGGTATTATTATTATGGTGTGGTAGATTATAGCCTACTCAGTTAATTCTGGTACCTAGTGCTATGCCTGACAGCTGAATGGCTGACAGTTAAGGAATGAGTCTACTGCTCTGGAGAACTTTGGATCATATCTGGGAAAGTAATTGCAGGAATTGTTCGGGAAACTACCTTGAATATATCAGGCCTCATCTCTCACCACTCAGCCAATCCCATTGTGGGCCTGGTCGAGCTCATGATATATATGGAAGAAAAACCCTCTTAGTGCGCACAGGACAGAATGAGTAAAAATAAGTTACTGTGGTTGCAGTGTTTGTGAGGAGTGGCTGATGTCCTTGGCAGTAACCTTCTTTGAAGAAGGCATACAGAAGATGGTGTCACACTATAACAAATGTCTGAATTTATACAGCAATTATGTTGAAAAGTAGTTTACGTATGTGTGCAACTTTTGCATATAATAAATAATTTTTCTTTTTCCCTGTTTTATGCCTTTTGGGCAAGAAATAAAACAGGAGGTTATTTCCATATAGCCCTCGTATTTTCATTTTAGTAATTCTCTGAAGGGTACATGCTAATGTAATGTATAGGAAATTACAGTAAGGAGTATCCATTTTATGCCATTAGAGAGACAGACTAAATATACATCAAAAATGTTTTTTTTTTATCGACAGTTTTATTACAAAAGAGATTTACTATGTAATTTCATATTTTTCTTTAGTGAAAATAACAGAAATCAAGAATTGAGAAGACGAATAGACGAAATTAAGCAAAAACTGAAAGAGGAACAAAACAGCCAAATTGAAAACCTGTAATTATTTCAATTTTCATACAGATATTTTGTTTATTAATAAAAATTACATCTATATTTTATATTTTTTGTTTTCAGTTCAAATTTTGAAGAAAAACTTGATAGCCTGACTAAAAAATTTATCAATAGCATTTCATATTATGTAAGTATAAAAATACAAATTTTTTGTTTCCAACAATTCTTAATTCCGTAAATATTGGATTTTCTAATGTATGGTGTTACAATACAAGGGAATTTTTAGGAACACAAAGATCAGTTAGTAAGCCATCTGTTTTTAATACATATTATATTCTGATAAAATGCATTTCCAGTGTACATAAATAATGAGATTTATCTCCTAATTCCTTTCACAAAAACATTTACAGTTCAGAGAAAAAGACTTCAAGATTCAAATAAACTAACAACAAATGTATAAATTATAACAATCTAATACTTTAATATTTATTGCCAAATGATCCACAATATTTTATTGGACTTACTTACCTATCTCTAGCCAAATTGCTTTGATTACAGTTAAGAAGCCTTAATATAGCCTAATAAAATCTAGCAATATTAACAGTAAACGTAAATTTTATATTTAAAAAATTGTCTTATTATTTCATCAATATTCATTCTATATCATCATTGCAAATTTTTCTTTGCAATTTTAAGCTCTCAGTCTGGAAAATCCTAAGCAAGACTTTTTCATGCCAGTCATATCACTCAAACCCATAATGAGGGCAGCCAGGTAATGAGAAAAAGCAATTGACATATCTAGGCCAATTTGGCCCTATAAAAATTTATAATTTGATCAGACTTGAATCAGGATCCTTTAGAGTGGAAGCTGGTGCTTCTTTGCCTCGGCTATTGTCTGTTAGATGTCAGTTACAGTGTGTTTATTTACATTAAGTTTTGTTTTTTCATATTATTAAACTTTTGGCTGAAATTTTATTACGCACATTCAAAATAAGCTCTAACTGTAGCTACGTACGTCTGCCTACATCCATATCACTTGTCAAATCGGTCCTGGAAGTTATTTTTAAGATGTATTTATGCAAGTACTTTTAATATGATTCTCATTACATTAATAGCAGTGGTAGATACAAAGGGTCTTAAAGCCCTCCTCACTGACATTAAAAAAAGATTAAAATTTATTAATTCAAACTTCAAAATATTTTTAATATGGTTTATTGGATTCAAAATTTAAATTCTTAGGGAAATAATAAATTGTCTACTTTATGTGAAAATTTCAGACACTCAAAACTAAATTATAAAAAGGCATGCAATTTTAAAATTTATTTAATGAAGATTGAAGATATAAATTAATTTTTAGATCCTATGTTCTTTATGAAATTGGTTTATTTTGATGAGATAAGGCAGTGTTTCCCAAACTTTTGACATCTGTGTACCCTTTGTATAATTTTCTTAATGCTGAGTACCCCTCGTCAAAAAAATTGCATATACTTTAAATCAAAAACCAAAGATAACGAGGATATTCCATTTCTATATGCTGCTGCAATTGAAAAATCAAAAAAGCCAAAATAGAAGACTATGTGGAAAATATTGTTCCTAGATATAGCGATATGGACTTTAGGTCTCATTTTCGTCTTTCTAGAAGCACTGTCAAAGTAAGTCTCTGCTTAGAATTGTTAGTTGTAGTAACTAGCTACAGAAAAATTGGTTTATTCGGCATTTTTAGCTTTTTATTAATACTAAAGCACATAACAAACCTTTCCTGTTAGAAAAATCGCACAAAAGCTAAAAATACACACACGCACATTGTAACAATTCAATGTGTAGATACTGGAGGTTTTTGTGTGACACTGTCGTCTTGGCCATAGGGTGGAGGAATACACAGAATCACAGCACCCGGCGAAACCGCTAAGAAGTAACGAAGTTTTTTATTATTTTTCTATGTTTGTAATCGAAAAAAGTAAACTGCTTGTTGACCAGGAACAGCCGAAGCACGGTGCAGCGTGTACCCCCACTAAACTCTTCCTGTACCCCTGGGGGTACGCGTACCACACTTTGGGAAACACTGAGATAAGGTAACACAACATGAAGTCAATTTGTTAAAGGACTTCTTTACACAAAGAAAACCCATGCAGCTAGCAGTTGATCATGCGCAAACCCAGAACTACCTACCATTATACAGTGCATCCAGCGGCCATTAGTCGGCCAAAAAGAAATTGAAAAAACAAAACTTTAAGAAAGTCTCAAAACACTAAAATTAGTACAGTAATACCATAGTGTTATGAATTTTTATAATGTTAACTGTATATTCAATAATAAATATATCAAGACATTGTATTTTTTTTTTCTTTTTGGTAATTGAATTATAGTCAAAGGTTTTCGTACTGATTTTAGATGGAAGGTTAAAAATTTGTAACAAGAAATTAATTGCATCAATTCTGTATATTTATTTTAACTGGTTGATATAAAGTTAAAATCAATGGTTTACGTTTTACGTGAACGAAATTAATAATTAAAAATATTTGAAGCCTAGTGTTTGTGACAAATAGGAACTAAAGGATAACTAATTATATAAAATAAATAATGTCAAAATAAATGTATGGTACGTTTTTCTCACTGATCATAAAACAATCGCAAAAAATGTTTGTTTATATTAATATTATTTTGAAATAATCAAACATTACCCCAGGAATATTTACTATCAGATATTGCACTTTTAAGAAATTCTACTTGCTCAAGTCTATTGATAGTCAAAATTTTTGGCAATTCATGTCAAAATTAAGTTAGTTAAGTTCAATCTGGAACTATTTACCAAACGGATCTGCCAAATAAGTTTCTTAACCAAATATTTGAATTTTTGATTAAGTTTTAAACTGTTTTAAATTATGTAATACAATTCCAAAGCTGGAGAAATCTTAATTAAACCAAAATTGCACATGAGTTTGGCCAGGCCCACAATTGGTCTGGTAAGCAGTAAAGGATGGATATCCTTCCTGAGATATTGAGATATCCTAGACAAATCATTTATGAAAAATTTCTTATCCAAACAGAAACTCTGGTCCCCAGCTCCAGAGCAGGAGGCCATATCTTTACTACCTTGGCTATCTATCTATTCAGAGAATTACAATGCTAAATTTATCATTGTTATTCTTTCCAAATTACCATATAGAGTAAGGTTACTCAAGTTGTACCCCATAAGAAAAATCAAGTATAAATTGTAGGATCCATTAAATAAACAAGAATTATTTGTTTCATTTGGCACTTTTGCAAACATTGTTGTTATTTATTATGACAAAGTTCAAAACATCTGTATCTTTTTATATGAAATTAACAAAACTAATTAAACTAAAATCGGTATGACTAAGGAAACCAGTTTCCTAAGTGGTACCACCTACATCTTAAGTTGTACCTAAGAACAAAATTAAGAAATATAGGCTTTAGTTGTTTTAAGTAATGTCCGTAAATATAAATATTTTTATCATGTCACTACCGCATATTTAATTATTACAAACATCACAAACATATTTCTATGTTTTTTGTCAACTCCAGTATGTAGATCATGCAACCGTGTCTTATGTTTTAAGCATTGAATCATGTTTTTTTCACAATCTTCTACACAAACATTAAAAAACCAATCGCTTTTCCTTTTATTGGCTTTCTTTTTTTTTTTTATTTTCATTGTTTGTATCTTTCAACTGATCATTTCTTTTTATTTTCTGCTCTTGCCATTGAGGCTGCCTCTAAAGTGCATAAAGACGAAGGGCTACCTTTCATGAATTTATAGTATCATTTCTTCTCTGCAATTCTTTTTTGTGTTAAAACAATGTAGTAATTTATATTTTTCTGCAAATCGAAGTGCCAGTTTTCATAGGTCAGTTACAGCAAGCCCAAAGAAACACGATTCTAAAGAACACATTTAACTAACTCTTTCTTCATATTTTCAGTCAGATCTTTAAACCTTCTGAATTTGATTTTCTTATTTAATCCTCAAAGATAACTTCATAGAATTGGTTTAGCAATTTCATATTGTCTGTGTGCTTCATTAACCCAATATCGCTACTGCATAATTTGCTTAATGCCTCGTCTATATCTTATTGTTTGTATTATAAATTCGTTTTGACACATTTACGGTCTATAAAAACAAAAACTTCAAAATCAAAACATTATTATGTGTTATTAAATGCACTATCTTACTTTTCTCAGCAGGTAAAAGTTAATAACAGTGAGAATAATTCCTTAAATCGTACCAATACAATTTGGGAATCTTATGTGGGTACGACTTAAGATGCAGCACAAGTTACATTTCAAATAAACATAAAAAAAACACTGAATAAAGCTATTATGATTTTGTTTCGAGTAAACAACTATTTAGATACTACAGAATGTATACTTAAAAAGAAACATAAATTTATCAATAATTTACTTGCTACAAAGCTACCAAATATATATAGAAAATTTTAAGAAAACAACTACCACTATTACTGCAGTATTAAATTCAAAATTTAAAAGGTACAATTTAGGCAGTGATACAACTTGAGCAACCTTACCCTAATTTCAGCCAATTATTATTATACTCATACACAGTAGGATACGAGTGCAATAATAGTTGTATACTAATATATACATATAATACAATATATTATACGTATATATTTTGCTATTAGAGAGATTCATCTTTAGAACAAGAAATAGTAGAAACAGAAAAGAAACTTGAACAGAATTTGAAAAGAGGTAACAACAGAACTTACTTTCGATATTAATAAATTTATTTTTAATTTAAAATATACCTGATAATTCTTTTATATTATTCCTACAGTTGAAAATGTTGAAAAAAAGATTTCTGATGTCGTCAGTGAGATTGAAAATTTCAATGAGGAAACAATATCTGATGAAGGGGTGCCATTTGAACAGAGAAATATAATATGGTTTGAATGTATTTATTTTATAATTGAACATTGTCTATTGTAATGTAATATCAATTTATGTGTATTTGCTTGTGTTTTCATACTTTATGGTCACCCTGTATAATGTATTATTATAAGGTTAAATTATTTATATTAATATTTTAATAAAATTAACTCTTAAGCTGCAGCAAATATAACAGTTTCAAACGTTATAATCTTTTTTCCTGATATTTTAGGAAACAATTTAAAGAAGAAGTTAAAGCATCAAGAGCAGCCTTACAAAGAATCCAAGAAAAGTTGTATAATATTAAAAATACAGTACATTGAAGTACAATATTAACATCTATGTAATTAAAATAAAATATAATTAAATATAGTGTATCTGTTGGTATAATTGTTTGTTTTTTTTTTTTCATTCATTAAGAAAAGATTAGACATTTATTATTTATTAGGTGTTTGTTAAAAAATGTAATACTAATGTATTATTAGAACAGAAAAAAATAACTCTTCAAATGAAAAAACTGTAAAAGAAAAGCTTATGAATAAAAGGAAAATTTTGTTTATTTGTGGTTTAATTGTATCTGTGTGAAGCATTTGTAGACATGTGTGTGTGTTTGGATTCTCAGTATTATTGAATTTTGTCTTTTTTACTCTCAATTTTTTTTTTCAGGAAATTTATCTTTCTTTTATTTATATATTTTTTTATGAACCTGTTCTATTCTGTATTTTATAAAAAAAATTGCAATTTATATAAGTTTTTTAAAGTGTACAAATTTCTTTCAAATGACCATTAAAAGTTTATTTTAGCAAATGAATCTTTAACGTTACTGCCTACAGAACAATCTGCTAATAAAAACAAAATGCTTTTAACAAGTCAAACACCACACAATAAAACATTTATGAGACTGGAACTAAACTTTTTTCCCTAGTCACGACTAATGCATTTCTTTCATTATTTTAACGTCTGTCATTTGTTTTAGTGGAAAAAATGTATTATTGAAAATGATTACCGGTGGGTTTAAATTCCCATAGACAACCTTTGCTTACTTGGACCACATGCCCATTGGTGGGCATCAAACACAGCAACACATACAGTACAAATCTTCAAATCAGCTACGATTCTCAATTGTAATAAAGAAAAATCTATTGCTCTTTCAGATCAAGATGGCTGCATTTTTGCTTTATGTTCAAAGAACTAAAATAGTGGAATTATTTTCCACCCAATAACAGCTACAGTTATCACCAATGCTATGTATTTTTATAATAATCAACAATAAAATAATGCAGATCACAAAATTTAAGGAAGAAATTGTCAAAAGGTTAGCCCTTGAAAATATGAAGCAAGAAATGTCTGTAAAACAAATGAAAGTATCTTATAAATCAAAGCAAATTCATTTATTGAAGGAAGCTGAAGGGCAAAAGAAATGAAGATACAGTGTCTGTTGAAGAAGCATTATCATATTGCCAACTGAAGTTGGCAATATGATAATGCTTCAGCCAGGAAACATGTCAAAAAGTGAACACAGTGCATAAAATGTGTAATATTCCAATCTCTCATATTCAAATAAAACACAAAAATTAAATAAATATATTCAGTTTCCAGTAAGTTTACTTGTCTTATTACATCAAAACCTTTTCATTCGAGACGTATGCCTACAGGACCGGCACTCAATTGCTGACAAGTAAAACGCATTTCATATTTTACAGCATATAAGACACAATTTTTGTCTAAAAACGAGGCTCAAAAAACATCCTGCATCTTAAATGTGAAGTATAGGCTAATGAATTTCCCAAATGACCTTCAGTAGGCTACAGGTAACCTATACCTAGTCCAATTCCTGAATAAAAATGGTAGTTTAATTAAACATATTATTTCCTATAGCTATGCAATTTTTGCTTGTATTTATGTTGAATATTTTAACAGTAAATTTTAATTGTTTCTTTTTTTTAAACTCCTCTTTTTCCCTGATAAATATGTGTGCATTCTAATTTTATTTTTTAACCAGAATAGAGAAAAAAAAATATTGGGACCAAGTGCCAAAGGCATGGGATAACTTAAATATATTTTCCCCTAAGTATGCTGTACCAAAATAGCAGCATGTCTTATATGCTGTAAAATACAATAAATTGTGTCCACCAGAAGGCTTACAGTATTAAAGCCAACGATAAAAACGTCCATTGGTGGTCATTTGGCATTCAACATGTTAACTTCGTGTTCAGTTATTTCTATTTTTAGAAAGAATAAATTAATAAAACAATTTAATTATTAGGAACATGTGATCTAAATAATGATGCGCAACTGGTTAAAATCATCAGTTAAATTTCAAAAAATCATTACTGTTTACTGTTTTTATAAAAATTTATTCTTTAACTGGAATATTTACAATTTTCAAAACACTTAAGTTAATATGTTATATCAATTTTTTTAATTAAAACTCTCATAATAATTTATTTTAAATTTATATATATAAATTACATATATATGTATATACTGTATATAATACATTTTTACAACAATGTAGTAAGATATTAAACATTTATATATCACAATACAATTTATTAATTGCATTGCGATACTTATCACCATTTATAAGAAATAATCATTTCTTTTATTATCCAGAAATTAATCAGATAAAAAATGATACTGCTTAACCATAATAAAATAAAAGAATTGATTCCTTTAAACTCTAATTGAAATGCAAAAAACAGCCATAACATCTGACCACATAGCCATAAAAGAAATAAATGTAAACCTTTCTTTACAGACATATTTAAAAAGGGCAAGACTATTGGCATCAAACAGAAATACCATAAAAAATACTGAGATGTGCAAACTTTATTTAAAGAAACAAATACAACTGTCTGTATAAAAATACAAAATGATAAATCCTTTTCACTATTAAAACTAATTGATATACCTATTAATAAAACCATTTGAGGTAAGAATGTAAGAAACGATAGCCATTTATGATTTTCGTCATCTAACAAATATAAAAGATAAAAAAATGGAGAAAAATTATGTCTTATATCTTTACGAGTCAAATGATAGAGAAAAGCGGCATCAATGTACTCCATTTTGTACATTTTAAAAGCGAGAAAAGTAGGCAATATAAATGTAATAGCAGCAGCACTTGCAAATGAAAAATGCTTTTTGTTTGGTACCAAATATAAAATCTTTTTCATATTGGATTTATTTGATTTTTCACTCAATCTTAAATATATAGAGAGAGCATATATAATTGGGTAGAGTTTGAAATGCACAGAAAATCCATATACTAAGCCAGCATAGAATATTTTATTATTATGTAAAAGTTGAATTGTTGAAAGTATGAGACAAGACATAATAGATTCAGCATTTCCACGAGTTGATACAACTGCAGGCAATGGATTGTAAAGCCACAGCAAAGCGCAGCAGAGTGACGATAAGTCATTCAATCTTTTCTTTGAAATTTCATAGATCAGATAACCAGTATAAACATCGAAAACTGAAAACAACATTTTTCCCCATAATTGATGTAAGTAAATATTAGGTGTTAATAAATAGGCTAGGAATGGTGTATAACGATAAGTGTGTCTTTTAAATGGAGAACTTCCATTTATGACAAATGATGCACCATCGGTGAAAACACGATAATCAACATCTGTAAATTTAACTTCAAAATATTGATCTTGCCATTGTCCATAAATCAGCAACATTAAACGAAACATTAAAGCAAGAATAAAATGTTGAAATGGAGATATCTGTTGAATAATATCAATTCTCTGGAAAAGTGTTTCTTGCTTTTTATTCTTCATATTTAATTTTTATGAGAATTTTCAGCACCTGAAATAAAAATTTTTTATGAGAAGCAAAAACATAAAATTTGTATATTTATTTATATTTATATAAACAAAACTTTAAATAACATTTATAAGAAAATCAATATAATTATTACATGATGATTATTTTCATATACAATAATATAATACTGTATTAACTCCTTCAGCACATTTTATGGATCAACAAGGCACTGTTTTCATGAAATGGGGTGTTTAACCACCACATTGTGTATCACTGAGTAGTGTACCCCACAACGTATGAGACATATGTAATACCAAGTGCATTTTACCCTAAATGTCTGGTGTGGAATTATTTTAACACTGTAACAAGCATGCAAATTCAAGCTGTGCACAAATGTATGCATGAACCACATGCATACATTTGTGCAAGGCTGAAAAGATCTCTTTCCCCCTGGATAGACATTTAAGCAAAAGAAGTTTACAAATTTAAATTACATGTCAAACTGGTATTCTATTAATTGTTTAGACAAATAAATGAATCTTTGAATTTGCTTTTGGAAGTAAATCATGTAATTAATTAGTAAATAATCTGTAATTACTGTTTAAATTTTTGAATACTTACAAACATTAGTAGGGAAAGCTAAATAAATATCAGGTTTTCAGACACTTCTTTTTCCAGATATAATTTCTTTTTGAGAACTACATCACAACCAATACCTTTTAACTGAAATGTCCAGGAATATCAACTTTCTATAAAATGAAAATTTAAAATTTTATTTAAAATAAATAAAAAATTTACCAATATGATTTCCATCACAAATTTATTTATTTATTACAATTTTAATGGTAAAACCACAAGGACAATAAATACCATCCTAAAACAAGATATTTCACTAGAATTATTTATGTAAATATATATTTTAGAATTATAATTTTAAATTATGCAAAAAAGCATACTGAAAACAGATTACATAGGTCTGTTTGTTTGAAATAGTGAACACCTTTATATTGATTTGATGTTATTTCTTCAATTTTACAATGACGGTTAAATTTTACCTATGTGCACTGTCACGGTCACAACTGTTTGTGCTGCTGACCGACTCCTCCCAGAGGGGAGCCGCTGGCAGGCTGATAAGTGTATAACGTCACTAGTTATTGATTCACGGTAGTTCTTGAACACGCATATTAATAACTAGTATGTATCAATAACTATGTTATACACTCGGCGGCCTACTGGCTTTAATTGATATTAATACGTTAAGGAATACATTTTGTTCCCCATAATACTTTAAGAATGTACGAACTGACACATTTTTATTCATCTCTACATAATACTTGTAATAAAATATTCCTTTAAATGGAGTAAATAACAAGATAAAACAACTAACTTTTGGAATTGCTGTACAAAAAAGTATCACTTCATTCATTTTATATACCATAAAACCTCAATTAACCAAGATAATGTGGACCACATTTGGCAAAATGGCAGGCGTTTGGGACCTCATGATCACCACCACGCTCGTAGAAGTAAAGAATATATTGAATCAGAATGATAATTAATTGGAATAAAATGATAATATTTGTTGTGTACTTGCTATTACGTAGAAAATTAAAAGGAATAAACATTTTTCACCTACGTTTAATCAACATGGTACGAAACCTGCAGACGGTTCTTTACACGATAGTGTTGCCAACTAATCGTTCGATAATTGTCGTCTGCTTTAAAACCAAATGTTAAAAATAATAAAGTATTTCTACTGGAATATATTTTAATACTATTTACTGTAAGTTTATAAATAATAAGCTATTATAGGATCTTTCATTAAAAGATAGAAAGGATCCTCGAGCACTCGGTCGTCCGGCCACGCATGCTACCATACGCGGATGACCGAGTGGTCGACCGCTCTGGAGAGTCCGGGAACGAATCCGGACGGGTCGAAAAACAGGAATTTTTTGGTTCGTTCGGATGCAGATTTTTTTTTTTTTTTTTTTTTTTATAAAACCAGATAAAAGTGAATAGACGTTTAATTTTTCGTAAGAAATTATACGAGTATGGAAAAAATATGTTGAAAAATAGTTAAAAACCCGATCAAAATAGAGTAAATTACAAACCATTCTTAGTTAATGGTGAAAGTTATATTTTTGTGTTTATATAAAAGTGATAAAATATTTTGAATATTTCATGACGAAATTAACCTTGCATTTCAGTTTCGTGCACGTAATTATAGAAATAAAATTGAATGTATGGAAGTTTGTGTGTATTAAATGCGCAAGTATAAAATCACACAACTGAAAATAACTTTTATTTCTAATTTAAATTTAAAAATGTTATGAAATGTTTGTCAATTAAAACATGTGATATTTATATAAGAATTTAATGCAAAATTCATATCTAAAAGTTGTAAATATTTCGGTGATTCTTTTGTTTGTAAAAAGTCTGATATCATAATTATATTTTTTCAAATGCATCAGAAAGTAAAATTGTTTGTTTATTTAAACACTAAAAAGTTTTGGCACTCTTCAACGGCAATTCGGGAGAGAAAAATTTTGGGCAATCGCAGCACGAGCTGAAAGTGTTTTGCTTATACGCCCTACATATATCGGGCCCCGTGTCTCATCATCCCGCCCGTTTTTGTAGGCTTGGCCGAACTCACAGGCCCAAATAATGATGTTGCCTTGATTAAAAAGGCCTTTTAGTTTCCATTGAGCGCAAAGAGTATAAAATAAAATACTTTTATGAGAAGCGTTTTCTTTTTATTAATATTGTTCTTCAATAGAAAAAATAGTTATTGTAGCTTAGAACAGTTTTGTAATAATCGCGTCTTTAAAACATTTGTTGCAGAATTTCACTTGAGGAAAATGTGCATTCGATTGAAAAATCTCTATTGTATTAGCATAGAATGGGCGAGTTACATTGCAATTTTCATATCTATGGTGAGTACAAAGTAAACTGAACGTAACTTTCACTTCTAGAAAACTTTTGGATGAAGATGTACTGTACTTATAATTATATCACGAACTTTTATTTTAATTTAATTAAAACGTTAGAAATTATTCGATATG
The DNA here is from genome assembly GCF_030686945.1 of Centruroides vittatus. Taxonomy (NCBI): domain Eukaryota; kingdom Metazoa; phylum Arthropoda; class Arachnida; order Scorpiones; family Buthidae; genus Centruroides; species Centruroides vittatus. The sequence continues at coordinate 1,058,013 of NW_027120671.1, forward strand.
ATTCTTGTCAAAACCGATCAAAACCTCTAAATATGAAATATTGCTATTTCAGATCTACGGATTAGGTAAAAGTGGTGGTTATTTTTATCTGTTGGCATTTTACAAAGGAACCGAGGAACTTGAAAAAGTGTCCAGTAAGATTTATCTTAACTATATTTATGAATTTGTGAAAAATCATAGCATATAAATCTATTCAGATATTTACATATTAATATAAACGACGGAAACTAATCGGTCATTGTTGTTTATTTTCAGAAATAATCCCCGTGGTCAGAGCCGTTCTCATTAGTGAGTTGTTGCTATTTTTAGCTTTTGTCTTCGCCACCATCCTGATGTTCTTCGGAATAAAATTTGTAAGCGAACTCAAAAAACACTCTCTAATTTTCTTAATTTCTTCGAAACATTTTCATTCGTTTATATTTCGAGGATGAATAAATTATAAACGAGTTTAAAGTTTCTTGTGTGTACAAACACACAGGCTATCCTAATCGTAAATGATATATAACTGACACCCATCCAACTATATTTTGAAAGTTGATATTTCTAACTAATGTTACATTATTATATTATTTAATACATTTAAAATAATTAACAACGTTTTTACAATAATTATATGTTTTCAACCTTTACCTAATAGCGACACCCTCCTCTTGGCAATTTTTTCTTGCGGCACTCCTATTATAATATAGTGCTGTTCGTACTTTTAGTAATACACGTAGAAAGTATTATGACACTACTCAGCAATCCTAGAGTATAGTTATACTGGGATGGCCGAGAAGCTAATGTGGCAGCCTATTGCTCTAGGGAACCCGGAATCGAATCCGGAGGGCCGAAAAAGTTTTCGGGTATGCTCCGTCTCTCTCCACCCAATCATCCATTGTGGGTCTAGCCTAATACATAATGTATTGCTAGAAAACTCTTTTAGTGCTCACCCACGTGGAGTTAAAAACCCCAGTGCTTTAGTAAATTAATTATAAAACAATTTTCAAAGTTTTACATAAATGACACATTAGATATCGATTTAACAAAGTATTTTGACTTCTATTTTCAGAAAAATCTAGAATTTATAAAACCTTGGTTGCTATTTACATCGTTCCTCATTTTAGCGGATTATATTCATGCAGTTTATCTTCTGGCGGAAGTAGGTATTACTGAATTGAGAGTGAAATTTACGCTTATTTCAACTTAGTTTAAAACACAAAGTGCACTTTTTTCGAATAACTTTTTAGTAGGTTGTGACTAAAGATGTATTTTATGAATTCTTTTACGTAGGGTTACATTCTCTTTGGAGTAATCAGCCTGATCGAACCAATTATTGGCGTAAGTTCAAATTTTATAGAAAAATTTATAAACAAATACATATGTGATTAATATAATTTTCAGGTATTTGTGTTCGTCGTTGTCTACTCCCAGTACAGAAACATGCAAGAATTCGTCCTCTCCTCCCAAATACCAGCGGATGCTGTTGTCATTTCGGAACTTCCCACTTCGTCCTGATTTGGAAAATTTTACGTTCGAATATATTGAAAACGTATTCAAAATTTTGCTCCTATTGAAAAGAATAAAGAAATAATTATTGAACTGTCGATGTCATTTTTCTCATTTTCATTTCCAATTTATGAATCGTCAATTCGAACACGAGAATCAAGCGGCAGATACCATACTAGCGTCCCGGGAATGCTCGATTTGGATCCAGATTGGCTCAGAACTTTTCATGTATTTTGAGCCAGATATGCCCATGACTGAATGGTTAAGGCGGGAAAAACGTCAGTCTATCGCTCTCGGACCAAGGATCAGGTCCAGATGGTCGAAAAACTAGGGAAGATTTTGGGTGTGGTTCCTATTGTGGGCTATGTCAAACTGATGATGGGTCATGGGTTAGGCCACAATGGGAGCTGCTGGTTGGTGAAAAATCTGGCCCAACATATCCGAGACAAATCACATTCCAAAACATTTCTAGGGATTTTTCTGCCGGTATAAGCAAAAATTCGTTTCAGTTTCCGCAGAGAAAGATTAATTAATAATTGGATTTTTTAAAATTTAATTCGTATATTTATTTTGTCAGATGAAGGTAATAGTAACTTAGCTCTGGTTTTGAGCTCAGGAAGGTCTTAAGATTGAATACGAGCTGCGAATGCTGGCTTTTCTCGACTGTTAGTGGTCTCTGAGAATAGCACTACGGACGAGATCATTCCCTAAAATTCTGCGTTGAGTGAGGGCTGTTGGACCCGGTTGGAAAAGTTGTGACTGCTCATATGGATCTTCAGATGGGTGGGTCCTAGATGTGTTTATTCCCGGCCCTCAAACTTTCAGTCCACTCTGACACAACGGGCCTTTCAGACTTCAGTTCCTAGCTTACGGTTCACAACATTTAGTTTCACAACGATGGTTTTGACAAAAAAAAAATTTAGGCGATAAGACACAAAACATCAAAAAGTAACACAATTCGCGATTTTTCATTTTTCGTATAATACGGCAACCTGGAAAAAATTGGCTTATCAATTAAAATAAAATTTTTTAGTAATAATTATTCAAAATATTCGCAGAAACGCAAAATTAACGTTCGATTTTCCCTTTAGCAGAATTTTTTGGTAATTGTCTTCTTTCTGAGAGCATTAAGAATTTCATTTCTACTCGTAAAGTTGACCCTGTCAATGTGTTGGTACCAACTAAAAATTTGTCATTCGATTGTTCTACGTTTGTATAATAGTGCACATTTCATCCAGCTTACAATAGAGGCATCCAATGGTGAAGAGTAGGTTCAGACATATTCTAGCCAAACCACCACGATAATTTCTGACTCCAATCCAGACTCGTACTCGAACCTGCATTCCTCGATTTTTTGGCCGTCAAACTGATAGAAGTTGCAAATTACGTAAATATTTGATCAAATCAATTTACGCAACAGTCATCGTCGTCTAACAATTTTGATTTGTTTCATTGTTAAGAAAACGTTATTATTAGTTAGAAGAAACTTTGAAAATGTGTATCCGAATCAAATATTGTTGCGGCATGAAAGTGAAACAAGCCGCAAGCATTGCCGGCATCCTTTCCGTCGTAAGTTATTTAAAGCCGTTTAAATTGATCATAGGATGCTAAACCTCTTATATTTTGTTGCAGATTTACGGTTTAGTGAAGACACTGTTCTGTTGTTATATCTTGGCAAAACACGAAGAAACTGCCTCCCAGAACTCTTCTAGTTAGTATGCAAAACACCCGTTCTTAATTCTAAATATTCTAAAATAATAGCGAGGTTGAGGCCGAAGTTTTAAACGCGAAAACGTGTACGTCGGACGTTGTGCGCCGCTTTCCTGTAAGCTTAGAAGTTTGACAATGGCGTTTGGAATGTCGAGCATGATTCCACTGACTTTCCAAATGCCATTGTCAAACTTCTAGGCTTACAGTAAAGCGGCGCTCAACGTCCGACGTACACGTTTTCGCGTTTAAAACTTCGGCCTCAACCTCGCTAATATCTGCAGAGTCAAACTTAGAACGTATATTTCTATATTAAAGCATTTTCTAAATTCCAATCTTAAATTATTTTAAAGAAACGTTTAACTTTCGCTATATTACATATAAAAATTTTTCGTTTGTTTTCAGAAAATTTCTACATCATGATCATTTTGGTGATGCAATTGGTAGTTTATTTCTGCTTTTTCTTGATCAGTGTTCTGATGTACATCGGCGTAAAAATTGTAAGAGAATACTTTGTTTTATCGTATACTTTCTTAACTTTGTTTTAATTTTATAAAAATGAAATTATAAAATCATTTTAGTAGTAATACTATATATATAATATATATATATATATATATATATATAGTATTACTACTAAAATATTATATATATATTATATATACTAGTATTATATATATATATATATATATATAATATAATATACCGGGTGATCATAATTAAAGTTTAAAGTTGTACTATTCAGAGTACTCTGTAGCTCCAGCCAATAAATTGATTGACACCAAAATTTGTATACACGCTATTCAAAGGACGAAGAAAATAATTTTGCAAACAAAAATTTTAGTTCTAAAATAATCCGCTACAGGGTAAACGGCGCTGAAAATAAAACAACAATGAAAAAGACTTATTTTTTCGTATGGGGACATACTAGCACGTGCTGTGTAGATTGCTTAGCCATACAGGGAATGTTGTTCGATGTGTTCCACAACGTTTACGTGTAAATTTTGAAGACGATGCACAGCATGTTCAACGGTTAACCAATCATTTCCAACAAAATAGCAATTACGATCATCAGGATTTGAACCCGTGAATTTTGGTTATGGAGCTACCTAAAGAGTCTCATTTATCAAGGCAGTGTTCCCACCAAACTGTCTTAACACAGAATTTTACATGTGCAACAACTCCGCGCACTTTAGTTTCTCCTTCGAGTGTGTTGTACAGCAGATGGAGTTTTTAGAGCATGGAAAGAAGGACATTCTGAACACCTACTGTTAATATCATCAATGTGTTTATCTCACTGTTTAGACAACAGGGATGAAAGAAAATCACAAACGTACTGGGTAATCAAGGAAAAATGTACAGTGAATGATTTTTTTTAAAAAATGTTTGTAACATTTTATTTAATCTTATTTAACAATTGAAAGCTTGCGCATGAAAATTTGTTTCCAACAGATTGGCGAAATTGAGTTTAATACAAAAATACATTCCTTATGTACGGGCACATCTTTTGACATCATTTGAAGAAAAAAAATCTATATTCAAATATTTGTTGCATGGAAAAACGTTGTATATACTGGTAATTGCAGTGTTTTTGAGTAAATTATTGTAGAAAAAAAAAACAAAATTAAAATTGTGATAAAAATGTGCAGCAACGTAGATAATTTTCAAAAAATTATCTCCGTTATATGGTATCATCAGATGACACGCAGTAACCATTGTCTGTGCAAGAATCGTGATGTCATGCAACCGTGGATAACTTACAAACACTTGCCTCAGCAGAGAAGATGCAGAGGTAGTGTCCAGATTTCAAAATATAACAGATATTTCCTTGCTTCCTCTATATGATGGCTCATTGCTCATAAGAGCAGGAAAGAAACGAGATCTCTTGGACACGTCAATAGTTTTCAAAGAACATGCTGAATTGTACAGGGCGTTGCAGGCTGAAGAAACCATTATAAGCAGTTCTTATAACCGTATAAAGTTTAGAAAACAAACGCTATTGTTTGTGTTTACAGTGAAATACTGTATGTTTTACTCTTGTAAAATAAATAATACACAAAGACAGATACAACGTATTTTTGGGCAAGTGCTCTATTGAAATCATTTGTTTTCACCCTTTCAAGAGGTATGTATACCTAATAAACTAACAAACTTCAATTATAACAATTTGTTAGCCCATGAGAAACATTTAATTCCTAGTAACACAACCGTATAGAAAATTATTTCATCCGTATATGGTTTTAAATTGATGATACTTTGCTTTGCATTTAAAGACTAGTCACCGGTTGATGTTCCCTTGGTTGATTGTTACGACTCTCTTCATTATAACAGATTTGACAGAAGCAATTTTTCTAATGACACAAGTAAGTTACGTTTCCTCATCTGATAATACATGTTTAGATTTTATAATTACTAGAGTATTAATGAAGATTTTACCATGTTTATTTAAAATTTGAACTTTTTTCCTCCAAAATTGAATAATGGACTAAAAATTTACGTAATTTCTAGGTCTTTAAACCGACTGGTTAAAATGTGTAGGGATTAAGCTTGAATAACAAAACGATTCATTTTGGTTTCTGTAGTGTTAAAAAGCTGTGAAATAAACATTATGTATAACGTGCACGGCAAACTGTAAAAATTATAAAATAATATAATCTTCAGTATCCCGTACACTAGAACAATTAAGGGAGCTGAATGCGCGTTACGTAATTTTGGTGGTGGATATGTGCCACAACGTTACGAAACATTATAGGGGTGGGATGATAGTTACTATAGAAATAGCGTTACTGAATATGGATGATCCACTGTGGGAACTAAGAGTACATTTTTTCATGCCCACCATGGTTTCATTCAGGTCCTCAAGGAAACGGCCAAATGGAATCCGACCTACTAGTCCGGAATTTCAGGGAATGATCCCCGAAAACTTCCTGGGATTTTTCGACCCGTCCGGATTCGATCCTGGGTCCTCAGAGTGATGGTTGCCACCTTAACTGCTCGGTTTATCAACTAATAAAAATCTTTTAATTTCTCGAAATTAACTTTTCTTCTGAGATTTTTTTAATAAATACTTTTTTTGTATCATTGGCATAATAAAGTATCATGCATTAATTAAAACATTACTCGTTTAGGAACGCTACATTCTTGGATCTACAAATTTGATTGATGCAATATTAGCGGTAAGTATTACATTGTACTAGAAAGATCCCGTAATGAAAGAAATCGTAGTGACGTATATGAAATTTTTAGTTATGTTGTTTCATATGTGTCTACTCCCATTACAAGAATCTTCAGGAACTCTCTCGACCTAAACAAATGTTATAACAGCTACATACAACACGACTACTTACAAAATTTCATTAAATTATATGTCAGTCAAGTAAATATCACAAATTAATAAAATATATGATTATTTAAATTACTTTTAAAGGTTTTAAATCATATTAATTTCAAGTCATTTCTTAAATAAGTTCAGACGTTTCAAAATTAAAATTTTATCATCATCGTCATCATCCATCTAGTTGTTATAAATTACACTCAAGCTATATAAAGTTTATTATTGTACAGTAAATAATCAACATCTATGAAAATTTTGAAATATTTTAAGCATTGTGATGTATAAATAACCTCATTACCTGTGAGATAAACTTGTTTCTTGGAGACAACTGCAGCTTTTCTCTGTGACTGACATCGTCACTTTCGGAACACTTTAATGCTACTTGGATAGGAAGGACGATTGGGGAATTTAGATGGAAATGCATCCGGAGTCAGTGCCCATCTATCACGTGCAGACTGCATTAATTGGCCATCGATTGTGTGACTGAATGTTTTTATTAAAGAAGGGATACTCAAAATGCTTCTCACATTTACGAGCCTTTTTGGTTAATTTCTTATCTTCACGAGGAATGAATCTTCTCCAGCGTTTCAACGAACTAGAATATACTACACAGAGTGGGTGTGACCATGGTTACAGCGCTTTTGGTGGCAACGACGGGTACTATCACATTTACACAGCGAGTTGGAATATTCTAGCTCGTTGCCTTTACGCGACACAAATGCTACGCCCTCTTGACTAAAAGGAAAATGGCGGACGTGCATTCAATTTTCCTCAAACATGGCGTCGCTTCAGCCACTCTATATAGTATATTCTAGTTCGTTGGTTCCAAATGATTTTCTGGCACCCTATAAACTGCTTTTTATTGCCTTTTTCACTAGAGTATCCGTTATTGCACCCGGAAACAAAGCACGTTGGCATGTTTGCTAATGACTAAATAACAAAAGAAATGATTGAATAACTGAAAAATAAAATACCTTCTACTGTTTTCACATTGTAGCAGATCCCAAACGTTCGAAGCGCCCCAGCGAACAATGTAAGCGAGCGAAAAGTAATGGAAATGACTACATTTCACTCGCAATCGGTGACCAGATAATCCATTGACTCTAGCAAAATGACAATATTGAAATGAGCAGCCAATCATATGCAAATAAAGGCAAACGTCATTAGAACAACATGGCGGCTGACACGAGCGAAATGATATCAGAGTCTTTTTACTTAATAGTCAGTCAACTCCATCATCATTTTACTTAAAAATTTTTTCAAGCTCCGACAGATGGCGCTAAGAACAGTACTTCAGTACACACAAACCACGTATAACACTCAAGCATGCTAATTTGCGATTTTTAAAAATTATCATGTTTGAACGTCAATATTAACTATATAATATAATAAGGAAGTTTTATCCTCATTATAGTAATTAATAACCACTAATATACACGTGTTAATTATTGTATAATTTTGATCGTAAAATTGCCACATGCACTGGCCTATTGTATAAATGCTGTATTTATATATATATATATATATATATATAAACTAATTGAAAAGTTTTCCGAAATGCATATTGGTCCTAATACGGGGCTTTGGATATGATTTACATTAAAGATTGTGTGCTTCTTTAGTTTTTGATATATGTTTATTACTACGTGCTTTATTACTAATTGGAGGCATCGAGTCTAACCCTGGCCCGATGTCTCGCATTCCTCCTCCCTCCCCTCCTTCAAAGTCGTTCATATCGTCTGTTGATAAACGACAAAGATCTCCTAGTGAACCAACGACTCGAATCTTTTTTTCCTTACTGGCTTCGTCTACTAATGTACCTCAAAATTTATTTTCTTCTTTTGGAGGAGAAATTTAATACCACTTTGACTAAACTCGAAGATTTAGCTACTAAATTTGAATGGCTGGCAAATTTGCATAAAGACTTTGAACAGCGTCTCCTCAATGTGGAGAAGAATTTTCTAACTACAATGTTTCTTCTACGTCTCCGACTTCCTACTTTTATATCTCTTTGATTCATCGTCTAATGAACGTCAGAGAAATAATATTGTTATCGCTGGATTAGAGAGAAATTCGTCTGAAGTTCTGTCTTTGGTTACCGACATTCTGTCATCTGTTAAAAGACCCAATGGCGACTCTATTTTGGTGAAAGATCTTAAAATAGTTTCAAAAAATAATTTTGTGGTGGCTGAACTTTACGTTGTCTTCGATAAAAAAAACTCATTTACCGAAATGTACTACATATAACATCCGAGTGAAGGAAAAGTGTTCTAGGGTAAAGTTTTTTGACGATTTACGTTGGACATCGAGAACTAGAAGAAATCTCGTTCTTTTTTACCGAGAGGCTAAGGCGACAGGTAAATCTGCGTTCACGAGAGCTGATTGTTTAACAATTGATGGAGATAACTGTACGTTTGACCTACTGAATAACGAGCTGATGAAGATCCAACCTTTTTTATCACCAGGGAAGTCGATGGATCCCTGGTGATCAAATGGACAAAAATTAACCTGGCGTTAGGCGCACGGGGGATCAAACACGGTGGGGCGCGGGGGTGCACCTGCACCTTACGCGACTGAAGTTGTTACTGAAAAAATCAAAATTTTTTCGCGATTCTTTTCGTTTTTGACGTTAGTGGGATTGTGTTTCTGATGTATTAATCAGCAATACTACTTAATAAATGTGTTTGGTAAAGATCCATCGTGTAACAAAGCTTTAGTTACACCGCTGCAACTCGAACGCCCTCTGGCGGCGTCCCGGACTAATAGTATTGTTTATATTTCGTTGTGTTTTACAGCTTGATGCAATTATCAACGAACCTCACGTGAACATGAATATTTGAAAATAATTTTTAAATAAAATTAATATAAACATAATAGTATAATAGAAACGAAAAAAAATTAAATAAAAAAGGATTCCGGGATCAGGGAATCGAACCCACAACGTTGAGGCCTAGTTCCTCAAGTGGGACCAGGCGCGCTCCTACGAGCCACCAGCCGGTCGCGAAAAAAGTGACAGTTTAAGCCTTTTAAGTGATTGTCGGATTTTCAACTTTTAGTTTTTGCGGTTGCATTTCATACTTGGCACATGTCAGTCGTTAAGGATGCAATGTACCCTAATCGAGTTTGAACAAAATTAATGACCTCCACGTCAAACCTCCTTACATATCATTTATAAAAATTTTTTCTTAATATTACTTCTGTTTCTTAAGCAGTTGCTTGATAGTATATTAAGCGACACACCTTAATGTGTAGCTTGAAAACTGCTATTCTACCGCTTTTTAAACTCATATTGTAACCATTGTAACGTGTGTTGCTGCTTCCGATGTTTTGTAGCACAAACTTTTTGTACATCGTTTTTGCTGAAAAGTTATTTTTTTCGCTATTTTGACAAGAAATATCAATGAAGCGAAAAAAATAATTTTTTACAGTAACGTTCGACAGATTAGAATTCTGATATTTTTAATGGCCGCCGCTATGTTAAAATTGAAAGTTCGCTAGCAAATAAAAGTTATTTTTTTCGCTATTTTCATATTTCTTGTCAAAATTTCTGTAGCGTAACGTAAGGAACGAAATATTTTTAACCGTAACGTTCGACAGATGAAAATTTGTTATATTTTTAATTGCCGTCGCCATTTAAAAATTCGCTCGCGAAAAATTTAAAGTTATTTTTTTTTATTATTCTGATGTTTCTTGTACAGATGTTTCAGCGTAACATTGCGTCACGTAAGAAACGAAATATTTTTAATTGTAACGTTTGACAGAATAAAATTTTTTTATAATTATACTGGCCGCCGCCATCTTGAAATTGATAGTTCACTAAAAATTAAAGGTTATGTTTTATTATATATCGATGATTTTTGTAAAAATTTAATTAGCAAAACATCGCGTAGCGTAAGGAACAAATATTTTTAATCGTAACGTTCGACAAATTAGAATTTTTTATACAGAAGACCCCTGTATAACACAAGTTGATATAACACAGATTCGTATAACACGGCGAAAAAATTGCGATCGTATTCGGATAACACGCTAAAAGAAACTCGTATAACACAACTAAACGGCATCGCCGACTCGTGTCGCGACAAAATTAATCGGATTCGGTCCAATAGCACACATAGCACAAATTATTGAGTTTGGACGAGCACTAAACCTACTAAAAAACATTAATTATTCAACGGCCATAAAAATTATATCTTTATTAATAATGTCTCCGAAGCTAAGTTATTTTTTGCAAAAAATTCGCTGATAAGGAAACACTCCCTCGCCGTTCGATGAACCGCTCCGCGACAAAAACAAGCTCAAGCAATGGCATCGACGAACGGTTCACATGCGGTAAATAATCCAACAGTTTTTTTGTTTATTGCATAGTTTATATGAATTATTTTGAAAAAATATGCATGAATTGGAAATATTGAGTGAAATTAGTCTAGAATCGATTAATTTTATGGAAGAAAAAATTTCAAACAGCCGTTATTCGTAAACTGCACACGTGCTGGGCTCTGATTTGCTCATGTATTTGAGTGACACGTACTGTGCAACACGAATGTATATAACACGAAACCTATCTACCGAGTTATAGAAAAGTGTACTGTAATTTTAATGGCCACCGCCATCTTGTAATAAAAAGTTTGCAACGAATCAAAGGATATTTTATTTTTATATCGATGTTTCTTGTATACATTTAATTAGCGAAACATTGCGTAACGCAAAAAATGAAATATTTTTAATCGTAACGTTCGACAAATAAAACTTTGTTATAATTTTAATTGCCGTTTCCGTTTTAAAATGAAAAGACCGCTATAAATTGAAAGTTAGTTTTTACGTTATTTTTTTTTTCTTGTAGAAATATCTGAAGCGTAACGTAAGAAACGAAATATTTTTAACTCTAACGTTCGACATATAAGAATATGTTTTATTTTTCATTGCCGCCGCCATTTTAAAATGAATTGCTCGTTAGAAATTGAAAGTTGATTTTTTTTATTATGATATTTTGTAGCGTAACATTGCCTCACGTAAGAAACAAAATATTTTTAATCGTAACGTTCGACAGATTAGAATTTGTTATACTTTTAATAACCGCCGCCATCTTCATAATAAATGTTTTGTAGAATATTTTTATTATAAAATAATATTATAAATAAAGTTGAAATAGATATTTCTATTGTTTGCCTTCTGTTCAATATGTTTTTATAAATTGATTTATTAATTTTTATATGGTAATAAATAAAATTGTTACATGTGCAAGAGAAAGTTTTTGAATAAATTAAGTTGTTATCTACTGTAAGTACTTTAAAGAGTTTACTTTATATAGCATGTGAAAAGCGTATTCCTAATTGTTCCGACATTGCAGAATAAGCTTTAAAAAATAAAAATCATTAAAACGAAAATAGATAAAAAAATATGCATTGAATTAAAAATAATCAGGTATTTTTACCAAATCTACTTGACGTTTGCAAAACGCAACTATATCGGCAACAATATATTTTTCCATTGTTTCATTTTCTTTGTTGTAAGTGAGCGATTTTTGAATGAGAAAGAAACTTTTGCGATCTTTTTCTTTAATTCGTGAGAATAATTGCTTCAGATATAAATGTAAGTAATATTTTGGAAAATTACACAATATATCGGACAAATATTATGATAACAATAGAATGTTTTATAAAAATAGAAATATTATTCATCGAAACGTTTTACAGATTAGAATTTGTTATAATTCCATTGGCCTCCGCAAGTTTAAAATTCAAAGTTCGCTAGCAAATAATAGTAATTTTTTTTGCTATTTTCATGCTTTTTGTAAAAATATTTGTAGCGTAACGTAAAAAACGAAATATTCTTAACCATTTCTTGCCATTTTTAAATGAAAACTTCGCTAAAAATTGAAAGTTATTTTTTCGTTATTTTTTTCCTCTTGTTTAAATTTCTGTAGCGTAACGTAAAAAACAAAATATTTTAAATCGTAACGTTTGACAGATTAAAATTTGAAATATTTGCAATAGCCGCAGTTATCTTGAAATGAAAAGTTCGCTAGAAATTAAAAATCATTTTTACGCTATTTCGATATTCGTTGAATTAAAAATAATCGGCTATTTTTACTAAATCGGCTTGATCGTCACGCGAAACGCGACACAATCGACAAGAATACATTTTTTCATTGTTTCACTTTATTTGTTGTAAGTGGGCGATTTTCGAATGAAAAAGAAATTTTTGCGATTTTTCGCTTCATTTCTTGAAAATAATTGCTTCGGATATAAATGTGAGTAATATTTTGGCATATTACACAATATACAGTACAAATATTTTGATAAAAATAGAATTACCGATGTAAAAATTTATCATTGAGTAATCATTAAGTTCTTCAAGTTGAGTAAAAGCCCAGAACTAAAATAAAAATATCCATTTATATATGAATTCCAATATTTTAAAGTGATTTTTATTATTCCAAAATCGTTTAAAATATGAGAATATATTATGCTATATTATTTTTTTTATTTATTATCAAGGCGACTTGCATTTATTCAAAATTTTTTCGTAGTTGTCATCTGTGTATATTCTCATGTTGAGTCTTACTGTCAAATCTGCATTAACTTCTTATGGATCAACTTTCAATAGTTTCCTTTATTTAAATGTTTTTTCTGGGCTTTACTTTTTAAACTTGGTTTCATTAAAATATATCATTTCTGTTTATTTATAAGGAAACAAAAAAGTATTACGTTTCGGGAATTTTTCAGGGAAAATATCGTCAACTTCAAAAGTCTATTTTTCGAACTGTAAACAAGTCTGTTGCTATCTAATCGTTGAATCGTGTTCCCGTATGTGTTTTTTAACTGTCCCAATCATTAAATGCTTTGTCACAAACCCCGAGCCAAAAATATTTCAGTATTTCCAAAAGTACACCCCCCGAAACTCTACAGCAACTAGAGATAAAAGGCGGATTATCGGCAGATAACATCGATAGTTAACTTCTTTTACATTGTAATTGGTTACTTTCTTTGTCTGTTATTAGATCCACCAGTAAAGCGGTCGGATGGCCGAGCGGTCAAGGTTAGCAGCCTACTGCCCTGGATGACCCGGGATCGAATCCGGACAGGTCGAAAAATCCCCAGGAATATTTCGGGGGGTGATCCGTCCGGTTATGTCGGTCCCCGTCCCTCACCACCCGGCCGCCCCATTGTAGGCTTGGCCAAATCCATAATGGGCTTGTTATAAGAGGCCCTCTTAGTGCCCACAGGGCGGAAAGAGTTACAAAAAAAAAAAAAAAAAAGATCCACCAGTAAAAACAATTGTCGGTAAAATTCCCGCGAAATGCCACGCCCCCGCAGACTACCACTTTGACTTATGTAAACAGTCGCTATAAAATCGCTTGTTTTAATCGTTTTTTTTTTTTTTTTACTTCTAATTTGGTAACGAGAAATTGTTTGACGTTATTTAGACAAATAAACATGTTTTCAAGACAATTTAGCAATAAATATTTCCAGAAAACTCCACTTTTCAAACTTTCAATGCTAAGTCTATGGGACACCTTCTTTCCGTTAATTGGCCTTAAAAATCTTATTTATACGCCTTCTATGCTCTTATTCGTCATTTGTATTATGACTGATTCGATACCAGGCAATGACCGTTTTTTTCGGTACAATAACTCGGCTCCACCCTCTTCAGTGGTCGCGCTAATAAAACTTTCTCCGTTAGGCGCGGGGGTACAGGTGCACCCCATGCATTTTGCTGTGTTTTTTATGAAAAGTTTTGTTTTTCCTGGAATTTTTAACTTTTTCAGTGCGCTCTTCAGTACTTTGAAGGAAGGTACTGAGGGCATCATTTTTGAGCATTCATTACATGAAAAAATACACGCGTTTAAAAGTGTTTGGGGTGCACCTGCATCCCGCGTGCTTAACGCAGGATAAGACTACCTGTTATTCCTTGCTCAGAAGTTTTCTTTACGTTAAAGGTATTGTCTTGGAATAGCCACGGTTTATTGTATAATAACTTTTTTGATAAGAGTTTTGTTGATTTCGTCTTATCATATCATATCTATATATACAATCGAGACGCGTTGACAATAATAATAATAATAGTGCAGAGCCCAAACAGTTAGGAGTTGAAAGTTGAAATTTGGTACACAGTTAGGGTACGTCACGAGGACGCACACTAAAAAGGGTTTTTCGAAATTCCTCCCCACGGGGGACAGGGACAGGATTAAGTCTTAAGTGCATTCAACACTTCCATTGTTGATGGAAGTGTCAAGTAACAATGGAAGTGTTATGTAACAATGGAATTGTTAAGAGAAAGCGATGTGCAAGACGCATATGCGGTTTTTTTTCGTTTTTGCGGGAAATCGAACATATTTTTTGACCCATCTAACAATTCTCTAATTAGTCTAGAAACATGGGGACCCAATTCTTGCATTCTGTGAAAACGGGCAAGGTTAACTATAACGTAATAATCTTAATCTTCGCTATCGTTACTTTTGCCCGAGCAACGCCGGGCCTACCTGTTCGTTATTGGTATAACTGAATCACGGATGACTGAATTTAAATTTTGATAACCTCTAAATTATATGTTGGATTCATTGATTTGTCAAGGGCGTTTGATACAATAGATCATGATATTTTATGGTCGAAGCTTTCTCAAATAGGTATATCTTCCAGTGGCGTGTCGTCATTGGAAGCGGTGGAAGCTCCGCTTCTTCCTTCCAGTGACCTTCCCTTGTAGTTTCTAAAATGTAAATTTTCATATTTTAACGTACTTTGAATTAATTAAAATTAATATTTTATTATAACTGCATTATGTATCTTATTACAAATTTCTATACTACATGTGACAAAAAACGATAAGATTGCTATTGTATATTGGAATATCAGTGGCGGAATGGAAGCGCTTACGAGACAGCTTCCACGGCGAGAATAACTGAATGGTGTAAAGCAGCCAGAGGTCATTGGCGCATGCGCTTTACAGAGCTCCAACCTCACCTGGTTTAGCTGGTGGAAGCTACACACGTGTAACGCTTCCAACGATTCTATCCCTTAGCCACTGGGTAGGGAGCTATCTGACTAAGTGAATCGTTTAAATTTAAAAAGTAAAGAGTATTCAATGCTATTTTTATGTACGTTTTTTTGCAAAGTTATATTTGATTATAATTTTCTTTTAATTGTACTGTAATTATATTGACAGATTTTCAGACATAAAATCTTTAGAATTTTTATCACTTTTAGATGTTAATAATTTTAATACAGTGGTACCTCATATAACGTACTTAATCCGTTCCAGGTGCACGTCCGTTAAGTGAAACGTCCGTTATTCAAAACGCATTTTCCCATAGAAATGCATGTTAAAACATCTAATTCGTTCCGCAGCATAAAATAACCGTACTGTATCATTTAAAAAAAATGAACATGGGGCGCGTTCTTTTATTTCTCCGCGTAACTCTGCGCGAGCGACATCCGTTTAAAAATTCCTGAGGAACGCGTTCCTAAATTCCGGTGGGAGTGCGCGCCGTCGAACGGCGAAAACGGCCGCTTGTAGTAGTAGTTTATGGTGGAAAGCAACATGGCGTCCTCCATGGCTAAGATGGTTTCGTTTCCGGGTCCATTATGTGGTTTTATGAATGAAAATTTAGAAATTGTGAAAGCGCGAGTTAGTGCACGCGGTGATGTAAGTGTCTTTACGAATTTTTTTCGAATGGTAGTCGGCATTCTAATTTTTTTTCGTGGCTATTTTGAATGCTCTTTCAACAAATAATCCATTTTTTGGTTAAATTTTACAATTGAGACCCTTCTTTTGCCTTTAAAAGCTCATATTTTAGAATTATAGATTCCTCCATCACGATACTATCGATAGTGCGGGCGCTGCCATCTTTCTTTCTTTCACCGTCATTCCTAAATGCCTACAAACAGCAGCGCACTCCCGTAGTAGCGGATACGCAGAGCGACCGCTATTAAAGAACGCACCCATGAAGAAGTCACCAATTATGCCGGAAAGTCCGTTGTTCGCAGCGTCCGTTATTCGAGGCGTACGTTATACGAGGCACCACTGTATTATGAAAAACAATTT
This sequence comes from Centruroides vittatus, assembly GCF_030686945.1. NCBI lineage: Eukaryota > Metazoa > Arthropoda > Arachnida > Scorpiones > Buthidae > Centruroides > Centruroides vittatus. Next base: position 1,074,586 of record NW_027120671.1, read on the forward strand.
TTCCAAGCGTGTTTTAATTCTTTAAATTAAGTAAATTTTATGGAAAATTTTTTGATTGATCTAAATTACGTAGCGAATCGCAATATTTATATTCGTGTCCGGACTATATTGACAAGTAACTCTTAAACATAAAACATATTATAATTAATGTCGATCCGAACAAAGACGTACTAAAAGAATTACCGTATTTTACGAACTATAAGACGCACCTGAATTTTGGAGGCAATTTTTCGAAGAAAAAAGTGCGTCTTATAGTCCGTAAAATACGGTAATTCGATTTCTTCGTAATTTTGTCAAATAATAAACTCGTTCAATTAATTTTTTACGTTGAATGTTACGTTCAGGAAAAACAGTTTGTCGGTTTTCCTATTACATTCAAAGAACTATCATTCTATAAACGGAACTATAAATGATAAATAAATATTCCGATTTTAACAAATAAGGAGAATTTTACGAAGATTCTTATCTGTTTAGGTAACAATAATATTTAGCGCGATATTTAATAGGTTTCTAGAAAATTAATTCGGTTTATCAGTAATCAAAACGAATAATTTTAGGAGAGAAATGGGCTCATCATTTCTATATTTTTCTCTTCAATTTTGAGTAGAAAATTATGCTCCGTTTAATACAAAAATCCTTTCTCAGTTTTATCAATTCAATCAGAGTTTCTTTAGGCTATATCCGTTTCTAAACGTGCAATTTCTCTGTAAATAATTATTTAACCATATAGAGACAAATATGTTCCTTCCCCAAATAGAAAGTCCCTTTATCTTTCTAAAGTAGTTTTGTTTGGATCGTATTAATAAATATTCCTAGACAATAGTTAGTTCCTTTAGTTCACTTATATACTATTGATAATTTTCTCTTTTTATAGATCTTTTTGTTTCTTAAACAAACAAAAAAGCTTCGATTAAAAATTAAGTCTTTAAGCTTTATATTTTAATTTCACATAGATTTATAAATACTGTATGTTAATATAATGCAAGCTTTTTAATATATTATAGTTGAAAAATTGCACAATAAACTCCATCACACGCTATCACTTTCTTGCGAAATTGCTTTTTATCGTACATAATTTTAAATACATTATGAGAATATTTGAATTTATACAAAATTAGATTAATTTTTTTTTTATTATCACCAATTTATCTGTTAAAAGATATAAAATTTAACTTTTAAAACTTGTACATCAAACTTAAATTCAAGTGATGCAACAAGTAGAGCCAGTGAACTTTGGCTTTCTGCCAACTTATACCTGTAGTTCACTGTGTATATATCACAATACTCAGCATTGTATAGCCTACTAAATCTTTAAGTTTAATTTAAATATTTACTATTTGTATACTAAATTTTCTTTAATTTTTATTATTAAAAAACTGCAAGTTTTGTGTTAAGGCCTATTAGTGTATTTTAATTATTTTAAAATGATTTTTTACATCCTGTCTAATGATATTTAATAAAATATTATCCTAAAGAAATATTATATTTGTCAATATATTCATTTTCTTTTTTACTTTTTAATTCAGCGTGTGTAATTATTATGATTCATTTACACTGAATTATCTTTCAATGATATCGGATAATACTCATAAACATTTCAAAGAGTTAACCTCGTTGAAAAGTATTTCGAAAAATAAACAGATGTTTAACAATTCTAATGATAAACATGTTAAAATAATTTTTATGTAACTTATCTGTAAATGATTAAACTTGTATTTCATAAACTCATCAGAATTCATATGAACGATTGAAAATAGAAATCTCCTAACAGTGTTTCTGTTAAAGTTCATGTTCATAAGAAGCCAGCAAATGAGCCATGACAGGATAAAAACGTTGAGTTGTCTTACAAAGCTTATTATGACTGAATGAAATTTTAAATAGTACCTTCTATATATTGTCATGATTATAGATGATTATTTGAATATATTGTCATATAAATGAGAGTTTAAAAAATTATAATAATTTGATAAATTCCAAGTTTCTACTTTCAATATTAAAGATTAATATTAATTTATTTATCGATAAATATTTGAAATTGTAGCCTATATATTAGGGCAAATTAATAAGGAATTTAAATTCTGGAGCATATAAATATTTTTTTGTTTGCAATAGTTTTTCTTTAAATATAAGTTCTTTCAAAATTTGCATGATGTTAACTTATTAATTCGATGAATTCTTATAAAAATAATAATATTATTATTATTACTATTATATTTTTACAAAATTAGATCTCCGCAACATTTATATTATTTAACGAAAGTATAATTAATTGCTTTTCAGTGACGAATTTATAGTAAGAAACCGTTAGAACCCGATTAATTATGAGTCTCCAAACTGTTCTGCGAGTTTGTTTTTTCTTAAAAATTTATATCTATTAGTTATAGTAAATTCAGTAAATAATATTGTAGTATACAAATATCAAGTTTCGTAATTAATTTGAATATTACAAAATTCTTAAATATTATATCACTAAAATTCCTAGACTTGTAAACGTGTTTTCAGTTCTTAATTTGTTTTTGTTCCAAATAAGACAACAGCTGTTTAGAGGTATGCGCGTGATCTGTTATCTCTTGAAAAACTGTTTACTTCCCTGGCAAAAAATATGATTTTCTCATAAAGAAAATATCGTTAATCGACCTTTCTACAAAAAAGTTTTCCGAAATGTTAGATAAATAAATAAATTCTCTGATAATTACATAAATCATAGATTGGATGCTGTAGTAAATAATTTATATAATTATTACGATCTAGATTATTCATACATAGCTTACGTTAGGCCAGCATGTTTAGTGTTTACTGATATATTAAATATATATTTATTCTAAGAAAGAATTCAAATTACGTTATCATACAATTAATTTCTGTTTACGCTATTTTGGCACGGGGCCTATAGATTTACGTCATAAAGATTTCAAGGAAAGGATCTTTTTCGCGTAACGTAATAGAAATATACACGGGCGAAACACGTAAAATAACAATGAATTGCAACGTTTTGCATGTTACTCTAGAAGGATTTTCCGAACTTATTTCCTTTCGATTTCAGTGAACATTAATTAATGAAGGGACTATATTGAATGTTGTGTATTTTAGACAATAACTTGTCTAAGATAAATACGATATAAAAGTAATTTCGTAGGAGAAATACCTGAGCATAAATTTGATCATTGTGATTGCAGGAAAACAACGGACTAGAAATACGGACGAGTTTGCAATCCGAGAATACGTAGAAGCAAATTAGCTGGAATAGAGTAGAAGTGAGGATGCTTTTGTGCCGTTGAGATCAACGTGAATCTAAGTTCCGGATGTTTTGCTCTGTTTTATGCTTACAAATATGTTGCTGTCGTAAGTGACGCTATAGTAATAAGCAATACGAAAACTTTCGTTATTGTCGTTTTCGAGACGTTGAAAGATATACTCAAGATAATGATGGTCCTAAACTAGATCGAAAGGTGTGCAGCATCCACTTTACAGGCTCGATTTGCCAGCTTGCAACTTTCATGTTTTCGAAGTCTAGCAGCAGTAACTGATTTAATACCTTCCTGTCCACATTAAATTAAGGTTTATTAGTCCCATTAACTAGTAAACTATAATTTTCAAATTACAATTGATTCTAAACCGAATCGAATCAATGTGATTTCATAAGAAATTATGATGCAAGTCGATTTCTTAAGAATTATATTAGATATTTATACTGTATTTGTAAACATTACATTTACAGCTGACACCACTACTGTTATATTTTATCAAATAATATTGACTCAAAAATAACATGTTGCTTATTAAATAAATAATAATCCTAGATAAAAATTTATTTATTTTTAGAGACAACATAAGGATCAATAAATAAAAATTTTACACATTAGATAACATCTACAAAACAGCAGTTTATTTGGATTTATATAAATTATCTCTTCAAATATTTAAATAACGAATGATGATTCTTTTTTAAAATATTTTTTATCAAACAGTTATTTTTGAATAAAATAAGTAAAATAATATAATTATTGAATAAATATTAAGCATTTAATTGATATGAGATATTTATTTTGTTATTACTTTGACTAATTTATAACATGAGTTATAATTTTACAGGACTTATATTATTATTTTAGTGACAATTGCGCTGTAAAGTTTATGTTTAATTAGAAAATATTAGTCTTAAACGTAATTCTATAAACTCCATAAAAAAATTAAACTTATTATAAATTATTCAACATTGTACTGTACATATGACGTGTTTTTAATTTATTATTTAATCTGAAACTTTGATTTGATGATTTAATGATGTTTTGATAATCAAAATATTTAATGTTGATTTGATGATCAGATGAGTCAAAAGTTATATCGAAACTATAAACTTTATCAAATGTAAAGAATCAAACCGAACAATCTACTTAGCCAGTTTGCTTGAGGTATGCAAATTTTCAACTTGTATTTTATCTTTATAATATTTATAATTTAAAAGTATTTTTATAGTTAAATTCGCAAGTCCTATTTATTGTCTTTCTTGCAAGTTGTATTTAAAAAGTGAGAATATTTAACGATGAAAATATTCATAAGGATAACTATGCATACTGACTTCTGAATACAAGTACAGTATATTATAACACAATCTGTTCTTTATTATAAATTAACACTAATAACTACCTGTATATAAAATATATTTATTATATACAATACAATAAACATACATGTTTATTATATCCTATTCGTATTAATTAGGAAGTTCCTGTGGTTTATAAATTATCTTTACGTTATATTATTGAAATTATATTTCATACCACTATAATTATAACTGTAATAAAATCTGGAATTCTGTAGTTTAACTATACTTATTTTTATTTATAATATGATTAATTAATTAGACATGTTATATTTTAAATGACATTTAAAGACTGTTTTATTCAATTTTTTAATTAACTTAAATTCTATAAAATAAAATTAAGCTGCCTATAAGCACTGTTTTAACTATACTTTGGGAGAGATTTCGCTTAAATGGAGTAAAGGAAAAAGTGGGTCTTCTACGTGGGAAAATTTTTAGTTGTTTGTAAAAGGTATACAGTAACAATGGTTCCCTAAGGTTTAAGCACTTCACTGCGTTTCCAAGTGAATGATTATATTAAGGATTTATTGACAGTGTCACTAATACAGTACTTTATTTTAAGACCGTATTTGTAAGGTTTAATGCCAAGAGTGCCATAAATAAAATGATGATTATAAATTTATGGTCAAACATCTTACATTAATATTCGTATTAAACTAATAACTAAAAATGTTACGTAGGTATATCAAATAAGAAATTATAAATCAAGTTGCAAATAATTAATAAAAAATATTTTTGAATATTTATCAAGCTTAAATATGTAGTTAAGAAAATATGCACAAATCTTTTAAATATAAAATACTTATTGCATAAGAAATTTTTAAAACATTTTTGATTATTTATTATAGAAATTATCAATATGTACAGTACCAATGTGTTAATTAATATCATTTTTAATAAATCACCTCTACTGCTTTATAGTAGCTTCATATGTACTGTACTATTGTATTTATTAGGAGTATAAAACATGTAGGTTTACTATTATAATTAAATAATATTACAGTATTCGAAACTTTCATAAAATATTTTATAAATTTTATTACTTTATATATATCTTATAATTATTTATTTTGAAATGATATAAATCTTATACACAAAATACAAGACACTAATAATAAAAATTTTATTTTGTAAAATTATAGCCTATGTGTGCTTGTATATACGTTAATTAATGTTAATATTAATACTGAAATGTTATACAGTAACAGACCAAATATCCGGCTTCCAGATATCCGGAATTACCGGAAAATCGGCTATTTATGAAATTCGCTAGGTTTAAATTTGGAGGGCTGTAATAAAGCTGTAACTTGCCACGCGACCATTTTTTTTCCATGGCATACGCATTGCACATTGCACGACGCTTGTTCTAGTGTAACTGTTGGCATACGGTGTGTTAAAAACACTTCCGTTTTTTACTTTCCATTGTTTACTTCATATTTTAAGTATATATTTAGCCTGTGTCCAATAGTAACGGTGCCAGGATTTTCCATCTGGGAGGGCGGAGGTGGGAAGTACATTGTTTTTGTGGAGCGGGTGTAATCTGCACATTTTATCATTAATCAAACTCATTTTTTTTTTAAATTTAGCAATCTATTTTCAGTAAGATAGATAAGTAGAAAAAAGAGTAGTGAAAATGTGTAATTATTTGGCGAAGAAGCAGTAAATATTTAAAGAAATCCCTGATATATACGTATAGATAGACTCGAATAAATTATTTCATGGTGAGCGCTGGTGTGTCCAAAACACCAGAAAATCCAGAAATTCGGACCTCTTCCGATCCCAAGCTAGCCAGATATTTAGTCAAACATTGTATATAATGAATTAAAATTTTAAAAAAGTAATATTTTAAACATTTCATAAAAACTTTTATAAATATTTTTATTAAAGTTATAACTTTTTCCATATGGATATACTTTCAAAAATGCATTTAAAATTACGATATTACTTATTTACTTAAATTCTTAATTTTGAATTAATGTTTTCACTCGAATAATTTCAATCTTACAATAAATAGTTCGAAAATTTATAGATCTTATAAAATATTAATTGCTAAAATAATCTTGGTTCGAAAATATATTAATGGAAAATTAAATTTAAAAATATTTAAAATTTTGAACGAAATTATTTACTTTTATTAAATAGAAAGATGCATAATAAAATTCGATTTTAATATTTAAAAAGTAAAATCGGAAATATTCATTCGTCGTATAATGAAAACGATCCATTTTTCTTTATATAAAATCAATAGTGTGTGTATACATAATAAAAATTCTTAGTTATTAATTTAAACGACAAAATTTATCACTTATTAAATGCTTTCTTAGATATATCGCAATCTGATAGAATATTTTGATTAAAAAATTACAAATAAAACTATTATCCTACAGATATATTTTATATTGTTTGATATTATTTACTAATAAATATTTCAAAAAAATTCTTATCCGTACAGCTGCTTACATACTGTAAATACTCTATCCCGTTTAAAATACTACGCAAATCTAGTTTTACTTAATTCGGAATTGTATTTGAAAAATAATTACTGGTTTAAATTAAATTGATATAAAACATAATTTTGAAAAAATAAGAAAGAAAAAAAAAAATAGAAATATTGCAACAGTAAAAATAAATTTCATTTATTGTAGAGCGGGGAGGTGTACAACTTAAGCTGTTGTTCCAAGTCACGTAACTTTAATTGTTTCCGGCTTTACAGCTAATCCTACTCATACAAACATTTAAACAAATACAGTAGAGCATCGATTATCCGACCCCGATTAACCGACTTATCGGTTAACCGACCGCGTTCTAGTCCGCAAATTCAAATGTGCGCTAGTGATGTGGCGCTACAATATTTGGTTGTCTTGGCTACTTTAATATTATTTTTGTTAAATTTTTGCATGTTTTAGCTGGCAGCACTGGCTCGACCATGAAAGGGGAGGCTAGTATTTAAACCAGGCCTAATACACTATACTAATAATGTATTTTTTCATACTTTTTATCGACTTTTCGTTATCCGACCAACCCCAGTCCCCCAATTAAGTCGGATAATCGATGCTCTACTGTATTTGTAAGTAAATCCAACAATATTAAAGTATGTTAAACTCAGATACATTACACAAATTTAAATTTTAAAAAAATAATAATAATACAGTAATACATTTATGGATATTTGGGCAGGCCTATTAATACAAAAATATTTTTACAAAAATCGGGTAACGGTACTTATGCTGTGCATCTCACTCGTTCAGTTGGGCCTATATTTATTTTTTACATTTATATATTTAAATAGATTTTTACGAAATAAGTTTTTCTATAAACTTTCATAAAAGTCAGAAAGCGCTTGCTTGGAAAATTCCGGGAAGGGATTTATTTTAAAAACTTATTGTACTGAGCGTGTCCCCGGGGTTTATTACCTTGCAACAAAAGATGAAACTCTTATCTGAAAGTGAATACAATACACCACTTAACCTTAATGAGGACCAGATGTTCCCTGTTTTTAATATTTGTAGGTGAAATCAATCTTTGACTAGAACCGATATTATTAACACGCCAACATAATATAGAAAATATAGATAAATAAATAAATAAATTTTCAAAAATAATCAATGTTCGATTAGTTTTAGAACCCATTTTCACTGATTCTGAAATGTTTTTCCGTTTGAGTTGTAAATGCTATTATCAGCTTATCTAAAGAATACTTAAAACGATTACATTTATTTTAAAATGGTTTGTTTCAATTATCCTAAAATATATAATATATTAGCTTTAATTTAATTTAGAAAACTGAAATCAATCTATTGTTTTCATTTTAGTTAAATTGTCTATGTTCTAATGAACTGTGTTAATTACAATGGTAAATTCTGATAAATATTAAACTTTAAGTCATATGAGAAAAATAACTGCAAGTTGATCACGACAATAAATATTATACATCTTAATTAATAAACATATTAAGCTAATATGAATTGTTAATTTATATCTGTAAGCATTTATTCAGTTTATAGAACAATATCCTAGATCAGGCCTGGCCAACCCGCGGCCCGTCACGTTAAATTGTGTGGCCCTCTAAGCAATATTATATATCTATTAAAACTTTTGTTTTCCATTATGTGTATACCAAAACAATTAAATAAATAAAAATTTGCATGTGTCATTGTTATAATCAGGGCTGTGGAGCCGGTAGATTTTTACACGACTCCGACTCCGACCAGGGGCGGAGTTGTTAACAAAGTAGGCCCGAAAATGCTGACGTCATCACGTGACCTCAGAATATTAGCATCAATAAGTATAGTTCTAATAAAGATAGAACGTAGAAACTTTTTTATTCCAAAGCTAAAATATGCCTCTAAGTAATGAGTCGATACGATAATTTTTACTATTCTGTTGTTATATTCTTTGTTAACAGAGGAAAAGTGTAGCAATCGTTCAAAAATGATCCCACTCCAAATTTTTGCATTTTTGGACTCAGGGCACCTCGAAATGTCGAGATATGCAAAAGATTCGGTATTTTTTCTTGTATGTACGAATGTTAGAGTGTATGGGAGACACGATTTTGAATCGGAGTGGGATGGTTTAACGCAGGAGTTATTAAGCTTGAAAATGGTTGACTAAATCGGTTGATACACATTCTCACATCCGTTTGCACTTCTCTACGTTTCGAGGCTTCCCGAGTACAAAAGAGTAAAAATCTGAGAAAGTCATTTTTTGACTGATCGTATTCTTTTCCTTTGTTATAGGCCTATACTGTATAACAGCCGGGAAAATAATAATGACGACGATTCTGATTATTATTTTTTGAATACAAAATAAAACGATTTTAAAAAATTAATTAAACATTAAAATTTGACACATCTACCGAATATATAAGTTCACATTTATTGACTTGTTTGATGATGGCATTGGTATTTGGTAAGCATGTATAAATAAAAACAGTAAATACAGTAGAGCATCGATTATCCGACTCAATTGGGGACTGAGGTTGGTCGGATAACTGAAAAGTCGGATAACCGAAAAGTATGAAAAAATACATTATTAGTATAGTGTATTAGGCCTAGTTTAAATACTAGCCTCCCTTTCATGGTCGAGCCAGTGCTGCCAGCTAAAACATGCAAAAATTTAACAAAAATAATATTAAAGTAGCCAAGACATAACCAAATATTGTAGCGCCACGTCACTAGCGGACATTTGAATTTGCCGACTAGAACGCGGTCGGTTAACCGATAAGTCGGTTAATCGGGGGTCGGATAATCGATGCTCTAAAGTACTTTCTTATACAAACAAATTAGTTTAATAAAAATGTTGTACAGTACATAATATACGAGTATATTGGGTAATATATAAGTATATAGATACATTAAACTAAGTCAAGAATGAGAAATGTAACATTTAGATTGATAAAAAAGAGGTTGCTTATTTTACCATGTTGATTAATTTATTATTTTTCATCTCTGTTATAAACTGAATTATTCCTTACAAAAAAATCACTTCTATTAAGTTAGCATTTACTGAAGCTCTTAAATCATATTTAATAATTTTAAGAGTGGAAAATAAACACTCTACCGAAACTTGGTTGGTGACAATGCTGTGACAATCAATGTTGTATTTTGGATAATGTCTGGATAATGCAGTATTGCCGCTTTAACATCTAAACTCGAAGAGTGGTCAATGTGTATTTTATTAATGAAAGTTTAGACCATACAAAAATAAATTTTGAGTCTTTTTGCCTATTAATATCCTTTTATTCCAATCCAGGAACCTCGAAATTTATTTTTGTATGGTCCAAACTTTCATTAATGAAATTAGTCAAAATAATCCTACGGGCTTCTATGTACGAAATGGTCAATGTGATTTATTTTTTCCAGTGAATAGTAAATATCATCTTCAAATTTTGTAAGATTTCCTTTTCTGTCTGTGCTCATATTAGAACTCGAGCTTAATTTTGAGGGTAGAGACGAGTTTTATAAAAAAAAACTAGCAGATGAGCCAGATGTTGCTCACGTAAAAAGTAACGATAACGAAGATTAAGATATTTAGATTATGGCCGATTTTACTCGTTTTCACTGGGTGCAAGAATTAGGTCCTCTCTCTTCCGAGACTAATTAGAGAATTTTTAGACGGATCTAAATGTTCGATTTTTCACAAAAACGCAAAATACCGCATCTAAAATAGTACGGTAGAAACGGAGTTCTTCGGGATAATCCTTAACCCTCTCCCTCTTCCCTCCGTGAGAGGAATTTCGAAAAATCCCTTCTTAGTGTACATTCTTATGATGTATCCTAACTGTGTACCAAATTTCAACTCTTAACAGTTTGAACTCTAAGCTTATCATTATTATTATTACAGTATTATTATTATTATTATTAACCCATCTCGATTATATTATAAGATTGTGAATGCTAATAACGAGTAAAATATTCGTTAAGTCCGACCACACTGGAGATATGACACATGACTCCTTCCATGTCTGTACCCTGTCGACCTTTAATAAAGAACCAAAATTTAATAGCATTAATGCCCTTTATACACACGCTACTGTACCAAATTTTGTTTCTTAAACTTTACTCATTCTGAGATATTGTTTAATAGTTCAGAGCAGAATAAAGAGACAATATGTAGTATAATTAAATTGACGTTTCACTTCACCGCTTTTATATCACGTGATCGAATTGTTTACTTTGACGTTGCACGTGTTAAAACACAACGCGTTTATGTATTTACATTGGTGCCAGCTGACGGTCAGTATATTTACAATGGCGGAAGTCTTACCAATATACCTTTCGTAGTTCTTTTTCGTAAACCCAATAAAATATATAATAAAACTTGTGTACACCAGAATCGCATAGTACCAAATATTTTTTGGTTTGCCCGATTTCCGTTTTGAACAGCTTTTTAACATAAAAAATCGTTCCATTCCGAAGAATTTTTTCCCGTTTAGACTTATTCAGGTTCTGTTTTAGACAGGTTTTACCGTACACTGTTTAATTTACGTAAATATTTTAACTTTAACATAACTAGAAGAAAGAAATATACTTATAAATTGGACAATTAATTATGAAATTCCCTCTGCATAATTCGAATTCCCCATTACACATTTTGTGTCCAGTTGCATGTTAGAATATTCTCTGGTTCAAAACTTACTCTGAATGGGCATAATCTAAAAATCTATGTTTCTTTATACAATTTTAACATATCAAACATTAACAAATATGTAACATATTCTTTATAAACCGTTTTTCAAAATTTTTGCGATCGTCTAAAATTTTTAGTCTACCCCTCGAATGGTCGCAACTCCTAGTTTAAAAAACTGTCTTATGTAAAAAAAAATGCCAGTTCTTGACAGCTCACTAGATGGAAATTATTCTGCAATAAAATGTATTAACTAATGTAGTACCTATATTTTGTACAGGTAGAAACATAATGGTATTTCGACAGAATGTTTATTTGTGCAAATTTTCTTCGTGCGTCAATTTGAGTAGTTTATCAGTCGGTCTAAAAGCACAGTATAACAGTTAGTAGCTCGAAAAGTATGAAAAAATACATTATTAGTATAGTGTATTAGGCCTAGTTTAAATACTAGCCTCCCTTTCATGGTCGAGCCAGTGCTGCCAGCTAAAACATGCAAAAATTTAACAAAAATAATATTAAAGTAGCCAAGACATAACCAAATATTGTAGCGCCACATCACTAGCGGACATTTGAATTTGCCGACTAGAACGCGGTCGGTTAACCGATAAGTCGGTTAATCGGGGGTCGGATAATCGATGCTCTAAAGTACTTTCTTATACAAACAAATTAGTTTAATAAAAATGTTGTACAGTACATAATATACGAGTATATTGGGTAATATATAAGTATATAGATACATTAAACTAAGTCAAGAATGAGAAATGTAACATTTAGATTGATAAAAAAGAGGTTGCTTATTTTACCATGTTGATTAATTTATTATTTTTCATCTCTGTTATAAACTGAATTATTCCTTACAAAAAAATCACTTCTATTAAGTTAGCATTTACTGAAGCTCTTAAATCATATTTAATAATTTTAAGAGTGGAAAATAAACACTCTACCGAAACTTGGTTGGTGACAATGCTGTGACAATCAATGTTGTATTTTGGATAATGTCTGGATAATGCAGTATTGCCGCTTTAACATCTAAACTCGAAGAGTGGTCAATGTGTATTTTATTAATGAAAGTTTAGACCATACAAAAATAAATTTTGAGTCTTTTTGCCTATTAATATCCTTTTATTCCAATCCAGGAACCTCGAAATTTATTTTTGTATGGTCCAAACTTTCATTAATGAAATTAGTCAAAATAATCCTACGGGCTTCTATGTACGAAATGGTCAATGTGATTTATTTTTTCCAGTGAATAGTAAATATCATCTTCAAATTTTGTAAGATTTCCTTTTCTGTCTGTGCTCATATTAGAACTCGAGCTTAATTTTGAGGGTAGAGACGAGTTTTATAAAAAAAAACTAGCAGATGAGCCAGATGTTGCTCACGTAAAAAGTAACGATAACGAAGATTAAGATATTTAGATTATGGCCGATTTTACTCGTTTTCACTGGGTGCAAGAATTAGGTCCTCTCTCTTCCGAGACTAATTAGAGAATTTTTAGACGGATCTAAATGTTCGATTTTTCACAAAAACGCAAAATACCGCATCTAAAATAGTACGGTAGAAACGGAGTTCTTCGGGATAATCCTTAACCCTCTCCCTCTTCCCTCCGTGAGAGGAATTTCGAAAAATCCCTTCTTAGTGTACATTCTTATGATGTATCCTAACTGTGTACCAAATTTCAACTCTTAACAGTTTGAACTCTAAGCTTATCATTATTATTATTACAGTATTATTATTATTATTATTAACCCATCTCGATTATATTATAAGATTGTGAATGCTAATAACGAGTAAAATATTCGTTAAGTCCGACCACACTGGAGATATGACACATGACTCCTTCCATGTCTGTACCCTGTCGACCTTTAATAAAGAACCAAAATTTAATAGCATTAATGCCCTTTATACACACGCTACTGTACCAAATTTTGTTTCTTAAACTTTACTCATTCTGAGATATTGTTTAATAGTTCAGAGCAGAATAAAGAGACAATATGTAGTATAATTAAATTGACGTTTCACTTCACCGCTTTTATATCACGTGATCGAATTGTTTACTTTGACGTTGCACGTGTTAAAACACAACGCGTTTATGTATTTACATTGGTGCCAGCTGACGGTCAGTATATTTACAATGGCGGAAGTCTTACCAATATACCTTTCGTAGTTCTTTTTCGTAAACCCAATAAAATATATAATAAAACTTGTGTACACCAGAATCGCATAGTACCAAATATTTTTTGGTTTGCCCGATTTCCGTTTTGAACAGCTTTTTAACATAAAAAATCGTTCCATTCCGAAGAATTTTTTCCCGTTTAGACTTATTCAGGTTCTGTTTTAGACAGGTTTTACCGTACACTGTTTAATTTACGTAAATATTTTAACTTTAACATAACTAGAAGAAAGAAATATACTTATAAATTGGACAATTAATTATGAAATTCCCTCTGCATAATTCGAATTCCCCATTACACATTTTGTGTCCAGTTGCATGTTAGAATATTCTCTGGTTCAAAACTTACTCTGAATGGGCATAATCTAAAAATCTATGTTTCTTTATACAATTTTAACATATCAAACATTAACAAATATGTAACATATTCTTTATAAACCGTTTTTCAAAATTTTTGCGATCGTCTAAAATTTTTAGTCTACCCCTCGAATGGTCGCAACTCCTAGTTTAAAAAACTGTCTTATGTAAAAAAAAATGCCAGTTCTTGACAGCTCACTAGATGGAAATTATTCTGCAATAAAATGTATTAACTAATGTAGTACCTATATTTTGTACAGGTAGAAACATAATGGTATTTCGACAGAATGTTTATTTGTGCAAATTTTCTTCGTGCGTCAATTTGAGTAGTTTATCAGTCGGTCTAAAAGCACAGTATAACAGTTAGCAGCTCGAAAAGTATGAAAAAGGTGTGCGTTATCGTACGTTACCTGAAATAATCGTGCAAATACGATAATTATCGTACAGATGGCAAATTCGCCTTGCCGCAATTTGTAGATTTTTCTCACAGCAGCGCTGTTGTACTGTACTGATTCCCTGCATTGATACAAGTTTTATAAGTGTGAAAATTATTAATTTTTTCAGTATTATTCGAATAATCTTTTAACATTATTTATTTTTCTTAGTACTTTTTGCTGTTTTTGTAAGATTAATTTACAGTGGCTCATTTTTCTGTACCATTTTGTACTTCGAATAAATCAAAAATGTGTCAACTGATGAAATTAAAGGTGTCGAAGAGGTAATTGAACCAGAACTGAAACTGATTGCAACCAGACCTTGTAACATTATACAAACCAATATTTGTTCTGTAACAATGGCGTACATTGGTGGGTACTTAGTTAGGGTTGTAGAAGAGCATGTTGATTGTTCTGACTGTTTGGACATGATTCAATCAGTGAAGACTCCACTCTCTTCTATGAATCTAATAAATTTAAATGGTCGTGGGAAACTTTTATATCCAAAGCTAGAATTTATTATATTTTTGCTACAACTAGAAAAAGCAATTGAAGTTGCTCTACCATCTTTTATTCGCCAGCCAGCTGTGATGTTTCGTCTGTGCAAAATAATTCAGCCGTCGATAGAAAAAATATCCAATAATTGCACGTAGCTAAGATGGATACCCAAAAATAGTTTATAATTTGATTTTAAGAAAATATATTAGACCCTACATTTCAAACTACTCGCAAACTGTAAACAATGCATACATAAGGGAGGATCGTAAACCCCACAGTAAAACTTCAGAAAGTAAACTCTAGTTCAGAAATATTATCAAACGTGCACCTTTAAAAAGGTAACTTTGAATTTGGTAAAATAGCTTTTATTTTATTTTTTGTTTGCTATGAAATAAAGTCATTTGATAGGATCAAGGAAGAGGAAGACTTAATTTAATAATAACAATAATAATTTTTTTTTTGTTTTAGATGGACAAATTGCATAAAAATAAGCAATATCTCACTCGCCTTCTCACAACCTCTGTAAAGAACCGCAGGTCTAAAAGCAACACGACCTTGGTAATTGGTCCCACCTTACGTTGTGTCTATAAACGGTCGGGAAGACAAAGGGTGTAGCGTCTCCGTTTATGGGACTCGTCTGTACGCTTCAATGTGTTTGCCACATGTTTGTCGGCTAGAAAAATGTAAACAAGGGACGGACATGACGGTAAGCTGCTTCGTCGGGAGAAGAGAGGACGTTTTTGAAAGCTTCCGGGGAAAGGAAGGACCCTGATTGGTCGTAAGTTGTCGTCGAGGGACTCTTTAAATCAGCGGTTCCCAACCAGTGGTCCGCAAGAGCTAAAATATGGTCCGCGAAAGATTTAAAACTTTTATTCATTTTAAATTATTATTTCTACATTGATACAAAACGAATTTAATTTTTACTAAAAATGTTATGTTTTCTATTATAATAGTACTGTTGAAGCATGTTACTCTTGAGTTTAACGATTACTTATGTTAAAAGTTTTGATTAAAGTTTATTTTCAGATTGACACAGTTCATTTTTCTTAAACCTTGTAGTCCCTGCTAACAACAATGAAATCAAAGTGGTCCCTGGTCAAAAAAGGTTGGGAACCGCTGCTTTAAATAGTAAGAGTGGCGAGAGGAACGGGGAGAAGGGCAAGAGACGGATAGTACGATAGTCTCAGACACTTGGACAGCTCGCTGAGCGTAGAGAGAGAGTTCTCCTCAGGCAACGATCTCAGGGACGGGTAAGTGCGGAGACTGGACAGGTCGTACCGTTGAGCCAACTCCACAAACCGACCGGAGTTTCCCCAGAGTCTAATAGTCCCCGAAGGACAAGCTGTTACGTGAGACACCCTATCTTTGTTGTACCGTGTGTGTAATGTCGTCAAACTTGTATATTCTGAAATATTTTGTTTTGTAAATAAACTGTAAATATTCACTGGATTGAGTGTGGAGGTGTACCTTTCTACGAACCAACGTAAGAACATTCTCGAGTCGTAAGAACCAACTCGAGACGGATTATCGTAAAGATCTTCACTGGATTACAATAAAGATCTTCACTACATCTTTTTCTCTTTGTTTCCTGTAGTTCCATGAACCGCCGCCCTCACCACCTAAGAGAAAAGAGTCAGAAAAGGAAGTTCTAGAAGTGAGAAGGAACAAAGAACAAAGAGAAATGTTCTAAAACTCTGATTAAAATTAATATATATATAATGGCGTCTACCACAGAAAAATTGAATTTTGTGATTATGTATATAAGCATCCGTGTACGTGTGTTGGCGTCTATTAAGTTTAATATCCCAGGATGGAGTAACGATTAACGAAATTTGGCATAGTAGCTTGTGTATAACGGACATTAATGCTATTAAATTTTGGTAATCAAAGATCAAGGGGATGGGGAAATAGAGTCGTCATATGTCGATAGGAATAGGACTTATAAATTTATTCGTTATTAGAATTTACAACTTTTTATAAAACTCATCTGTACCCTCAAAATTAAGCTATTTGCCAATTTATAATAATTAAACATTTTAAAATGAAATCTCATAACAGATGGCGCCACATACAATTTTAAATTTGCCACGAAAGTTATGCACCTTGTTGCTGATTTAAAGGTGTTTCTAAATGTCAAAATATGCAGTGTAGGAATACAATAGAAACTCGATTATCCGAAAGCTACAATAAAACATGTAGCGCTGTGTATACAGACTAAATTCTCCATGTTTTAAGGTTAACTTTCCTTGTTCCCCTTATAGAAGGGGAACGCCTCAGGTTACATGTATTCCTTGTTGTCACATCCGTTGTTCATTAAAACCGAAAATACAAAAAGAGTTTCTGAATAATCCGAATAACCGCTAGTTCCACAAAGTTCGGATAATCGAGTTTTCACTACATGTTCTTATTACAAGAGTGCATTTTTTCTTGAAGAGTTTACTCGACGTGAGAAATTACAATTATTACCTAATTTTATAAATAATTTATTCAAATATGAAACACAAATATTCTTTAAAAATTTAATGTGTTGTAAGCTACGACTCTGTTTTATTTAACAGAACGCATTAAACCTATTACAAAATATAATTTTCTGTAATCAGTCGTTTAAAAAATATAAATAATCAAACTACGAATGTATATCTGTTAAAAAATTTTAATGCATTGCACTTGTTACAATTTTAACAGAATATATTGATGGTTGTACACACATCATCACAAAAAAATAAATTTTAATCTAGGTCAAATCAGTTAGGCACTTAGTGAAATAATACAAACATGTAGATTGATAATTTCTACAATGTCTGTAGCTCATTACAAAAATATAGTTTGTACTTCTCAAATAAAATTGACATTGTGCGTGATTCACAATATACAAAGTATGAAAAACGGAAAATTTTAAAAATAAAATTACAGATTTTATAAAATACATGACAAAATGTTTAGAAAATTATACAAAAGTTCTTATAATACCATTAAACAGCACTGTTATTCAATAAATTATCACTGTATATATAACAATGATCCTTTATATTACATATAAAATTTCATCCCAAGACAATAACTTCATATTTACATAAAATGCAGTATTTACATAAGTATATGATTTATTTAAAATCTATTAAAATCTTTAAATGTTTCAACTTTAACCACATTTTATATAAATAAAGTATTTATAAGTAAAAATAAAATTTATTACAAAAACTATGAAATACAAAATAAATGACTAGTTGATGTGACAGTTACTGAAACATCTTAAACTTATATCTTAATAGGGGAATCAAATTGACATTCATTTAAATATTTCATGAGATACATTAGGGCAATTGCATAGACCTAAGCAAAAATCACTCCAAGACCATTTAAGCATAACAAGATCAAGACAAACTCGGCAATCTTCTCTGCTATCGTGAGTATCTTCCTGAATGAATTGTCCTAAAAATTTCTCTGATAAACATTTCAATGATGGGCGAAAAGGAAATCCACGTTCAGTACGAAATATTACAGAAGTATCTACAATTTTTGTATGGATAAAATGTAAAGCTTGGAGGTCATTTTCCAGTCCATGCCCAATTATAATGGTGTTTTTGTTAATAATACTTAATAATAATGCTTGTACTTCTTCAAATTGAAGTGTCTTCTTCTTTTCAAGCATTTCTGCAGTGATGCCACTGTACTCTGTGTTATAATCAATTATAGGTGATTTTGGTTGTACATATGTCTCGAATAATAAACTTCCATCAAATGATAAGAGAGTTACCTTAGTTATTTCCAGACCCAATTTAGTGTAACACATTTCTGTGTCTAAAACTACTATGTTCTTTTCTGTAAAATCATAATCATAATCAGCTGTGTTTAGAAAATCGTCATTCACCCCGCACTTTGAACTTGATACATGAAAATTGTTAAAAGTGCAGCCAGTACTTCCTTTTTCAGTACCGCAACATGGACAAAGCCGATAGAATGTGTCATATGGGAGAACAGGAATCGCTTTTTTAGGGTGATAAACACAGATATCCTCAGGATCATCGATAATTCTATCATATTCGGAGCGGCAACGAGCACATCTTTCTATTAAAGAATCTACATTACTTTCACCACGAGAAGCTTTGGCAAAGGATTGCATTGGAAAGTTATATGTCATTAATTGCGTTGGTGTTAACATTATTGTCTCTAAAAATGAATAAAAAGAAATGAAGATAGCTTCATTCTTCTCTACTTCACAAGCATTTTGATGCTTTAAAAATAACTCAAATGGTATAGGAGGCTCTCCATCCACTTTAAAACCACCCTTTGGATTGATTCCTTCCTTTGGCAATTCAAAACAAAATTGTTCTGGACATGGTTCCCGTGGTACAGGAAGATTTCCATCTATCTCATCTATTTCACAACCACCAGCAAATCGAGAAAATGGATTGATTCCTTCGTTTGGCAATTCTAAATAAATTGATTCTGGAAACGGTTCCCATGGTATAGGCGGATTACCATCTATCTCCATTCTACAACCACCAGCAAATCGAGAATATGGATTGATTCTCCTCCTATGTGGATATCCTGGATAAATCGGCGGTGGAAATGGCTCAAATGATATTTCAGGATTGCTTGGATTCGAACTGTAATAATAATTATTGGGGATAATAGGTGGATGGTCTTCATTGAAACAAAACATACCACGAGGAGGGATCGGGAAAACTGGATCAGGATCAAAACCCCCCGAAGCCATTTTCAAAATCTGAAAATAACAACAACATTAATTAAATTAATCAAATTGAAGACAAGTCTGCCCAAGAGGGACCACCATTTATTTTGCGCTCCAGACTAAAAACATACACATATGGCGACAGGCCTTCCTTTTTAGGCTTCATGTCGCCAAAGGTAAAAAAGTCCTTTAAAAAACACAAACATCCAGTTAAAACTAGGAGTCGGTGACACACAGACGTCTTACTCTTTAACCATCCAGCCAGTGGGTGTTTCCGCTTTTTTATCTGCTGGAACAGATTAATTAAATTAATTACAAGCTAATTTACAAGCAATTTTAAGCTTCGTCGATCTAGTTTCGTCGTTCCTTCCACTAACTCTATAGAATACGGCAACTTATCGTAAGAACCGAAGAGAAGCACGTGGTGAACTTTACAATCCATGCACGTGGTATTCTAATCTCTCGCAGAATAAAAGGCTTGTACAGTACAATCAAATTACTCAAACCAAATTTTAATTTTATTTCTTAAATTATACTCATATAAACTATTATATTTGAGAGCGATTCAATAACTCATCTCAATAGACTCGACAGATATTACTATAACTATAAACAATGACAACGTCTGAATATACCCTATATCCTGCCTATTCTACTTTCAAATATAAATTCAATACAAGGTAAGATTCTAGCTCCGAATTTTCATTTTAATAAATGTATATCGTTCAATTTTCGAAAATTCTAATCGATTATATCTGTAGTAATCTATTCTACACAACAGAAAAAAATCGTCTTTCGTATTTATAAATTATACTGAAGTTAATCATCACATTTATTGAAAAACAGATTACGTGGAGAAAAGCAATCATATACTAAAAAACATATACGAAACCACGTGGAAACGAATAGTAAAAAAATTTAAAAAACTTAATTTCCGCTTATCAATACATATAATCACGAAAATTATGTCTCAGATCTTAATTAACGACCTAATTAAGATTAATATTACAACAAAATTAAGTAACTAATACTAACTGAAATAAACAAATAACAGCGATATTTCTAAATTACTTACCAACTTCCGAAGTCTTCAAATAAAAAATTAATAATCAATACGATGAGATTTACTCTATTAACCGGTATCTTTTTGGTAGATACGATGAACACTTTTCACATTTCAACACAAAGAAAACTTCAGTAACAGTCAAGCGATATCCAGGCACTGCTTACTTATCCAGAGACACAAGGCATATGACGAGTTAACCAGTAGCGAGTAGACTATACAGGTGGCGCTAATTAGAAAAGCATGACCTCATCCTTGGTGTGACGTCACGTTCTACGGATAACTGACCGTACGTTTCTATATTCAACGGTTGACTCAACGGTGAGAGAACAACGTTTCTAAATGGACCGTTGAGTTTTCCATTGAGACTAGTGACGTCAGCGCTGTTTCACCGTTGAGCTCAACGGTCTCGACGACCTCAAAGACCGTTGAGTATTCAACAAACTAACATGGCGGCTTCCGTGAAGAAGTAAATTTCGCTTATAGAAACTATCCATTCGCTGCTGTGAATACTGTTAGGGTTAATTAAGATCTTTTATCGTTAATTTAGTTTCAGTTTCGATAATCTAACGATAATTTGTCCGTTCACAGCGCAGGATAGAATGACAAATCATACATACCAGAAGTCTTCAAAAAATACTTTATTGAAGTTATTGTTAGAGACATAAATCACAAAGCAGTTGACTACACGGAGGAAAAAACAAAACCGAAACCAAAAAATACGGGGATATTAATTTTAGAATAATGAGACGAGATCTCGAGCTCTTTCGCGAGCACTTTCGTTGAAGAATTGTTAAACACGGACGTCTAACAGATACTGTAATAGCGTACAGATTAATGAACGATCTGTATATGATAAAACATGTCATTGCACGATTATGTTGGATAATTTGGTCAATATTGAAATATTAAGATTTTTTTATTTGTCCAAATTTGATTACGACCGATATTTAGCCCTCTTTAATTCTTCCTAATGATATAAATATTCAAGAAATTAAAATTATTAAAGAAAGACCCAGTATACAAGAAAATGATACAGATATGGGTTCATTTGAATAAAAGGATTTATTCGAATAATGGTTAAGCGAGTTACTTTAATTATTTAGCAAAACAGTGACGATCGCCACCTTCTCGTTACTTAAGTCGGCCATCTTGAAAAACGACCTCTTAACGAAAGCGTTTCTTTTTTCTGCAAAACGTGACGTCAGATCGTTCAATGAAGGGACTCAACGGAAAATTCACTGTTGAGTCAACCGTTGAATATAGAAACGTACGGTGAGTCAGTGACAATGTCCTGCGGCTAG
This sequence comes from Centruroides vittatus, assembly GCF_030686945.1. Classification (NCBI taxonomy): domain Eukaryota; kingdom Metazoa; phylum Arthropoda; class Arachnida; order Scorpiones; family Buthidae; genus Centruroides; species Centruroides vittatus. The sequence goes on from NW_027120671.1 coordinate 1,096,839, forward strand.
TAATTGCTTTCATTTTATCGTACTATATATCATATACCGTATTTTACGGACTATAAGACGCTATGGACTATAAGACGCACCTGAATTTTGGAGGCAATTTTTCGAAGAAAAAAGTGAGTCTTATAGTCCGTAAAATACGGTATACGATTTAATATCATTAATAATTACGGTACCATCTAGGTGGGTCTGCCGAGCGCAGTTTTTCGATTACGAAGCAAATTCATACATTGGCCAGGAACATTCGGTCGGAGAAAAAATTGTGGTCGCTAGCGTCGCTTTTGATAGAAAAAGAGCTTTTAAATACGTTGATAGAGTCGACGATCAGCGACTTTTATGATAAAGTAATTAACGACTTGGCGGAAAAAATCGCCGAATAGAGTTGGTTTATAAAAAATTAAAAAAACAAGTTTTTCTATCATTGTTTGTATCGTATCAATTTGTATTATGTATGTATTATTTGTATTTTAGAACTAAAATACATAAATTGTTTATTTTTGTGGTTTCCAGTATTTGTTTAAAACTTTTATGGAAATGTCATGTACCCGACAGGTCTGACCCGTCACGAAAGACGCAAAAAACGGTTAATTTAGAGAAATATTTATTAGTTTAAAAAAACATAGAAAAAAGTCGTTTGTAGTCGGACACCCATTGTTTATATCAAACTGCCAGGCAGAAATCATAAATCGCGGAATAAAGTCGTCCTATGATCGGCGGAAGATCGAATTCGTCTTCGATTTTGACTTTTCTCACTCTCCAGATAAGAGTCTCGTTACGTTTAGTAACCAGAGACCAACCACTCGGGAAGCGTGATTGAGGGAGAACGACCAATCAAATGGACGAAAGAAAGAACGGAGATTGATATAATCTCCGACAATCGAGGACACCTGGCACTCGGTTAACGTTCCGAATAACCGAAACGCCGTGTCAACGCGCAAAAAAAAGTTTCTCGTCTATTGTGTCAACCTGTAACCCGTGCCACTTCGGACTTAGACCGTGTCCCCGACGCCAACAGAGGAAGTTTCCCCGTGACCTATAGACTTGTCAACGCCACTGTCCCGGGGTCACCTTCGATCGGCCATCGAAGAACCACATCGACGCTCAGGATGTCCGAACGGCCGATTGTCCTAAAGCAAACTATTCTGTACTTAGTACATGTTTATTTTATGTTTCTTTTTTGTCGGTTTTTGTCAGATACGTCTCTTCCGCCACCACGCACGTACGAATGGACCCTAGGCCATCACTGACGCGCAATTAACTGATTGCCCCTGGAACTCGGCTTCTTACAGAAACACAGCTTCCCTATCATCAAATGTCACGGCACGCCACTGATATCTTCTTTTATTAATCTTATAAGACAATTGTTTTCTGATACCGCTTTTGAAATTGAAGTTAATCGTTGTCTCTCAGAAGCGGTAATTGCTAATAAAGGTCTTCCACAAGGTGAACCACTTAGTCCTATTTTGTTTAACTTATTCGTTAACGATCTCCCGGACTTTTTTTATAGACATAATACTATGGGTATATCTATATCACCGGAAGTAGAACTGAACTGTCTTTTGTTTGCCGATGGCATTGTAATATTTTCGTATTCACCTACTGGCCTTCAGAGGAAGCTTAACCTTCTACAGGATTATTGTAAATCTAATAAACTGCTGATTAACGAGGTTAAATCCAAAGTAATGGTTTTTGGGAGAGGGGGCAGACTAGGAAAGACTGATAAATTTTATTTATCTAACTCTGAGTTGGGGATCGTCTCGTCTTACAAATATCTGGGTATCTATTTTACTCCACAGAGTTCGTTTTCTTTTCACCTAGATAAATTATTTTTGAAATATAAACTTCAACTTTCTAATTTCATAAAGCTCGTGGTTAGAATGAAGCAGTCTTCTACTAAGTTATACTTTCGATTCTTTGATACGCTCAAGTTTGGGATTTATGTTTCCTATTTGGGGATCATCTCTTGTCGATAAACTAGAGAAGACGCAACAGAGATTTATCAGATCGATATTTTTCATATTAATCGTTCGGTGCCCGGACGTTTTTTAAGACTCGAATTGGCTATACGTTTATCATTAGCCATTTTTAGATACTAGATTAAAATCTTAGAAAGTTGGTTTATAATAAATTGAAATTAATAGGTAGAAATTCTTTGGCTGTAACTCGGTCTTCTTCAGTCGAACGTTTATTGTCTGATTTAGGTTATTCTATTGCTTACTATACTCAAATTTCAGATACAAAACTCTTTCTAGATGAAATATTTCAGTCATTAAAAGATAAATATTGGGCCCAAGATATTCATTATATTGAGCAAAAGTGTAGTTTTTTTGAAACTTCTCTATCATCCCCATGGACACCTCGATATTATCTATTATCAAATTTAAATTACAATATAAAATCTTTAATAATACAAATACGACTTAATGATTATACTATTGTTTTAAATGGGCGTAGAATGAATATATCGGCTCACTCAAATTGTCCACTACGTAACAGATTTTGTGAAAACGTTAAGAACCACCTATTTGTATCTTGTGAAATTACTGAACACTTAAAAGATACTTTGATATGTTTTGTTTATACGATGATAATTTAAGTTCTGCAATGTTGTATAATATTTATAAATTTTTCTGTTATTTATTAAACATGTTAATATTACCTTACTAACTTAAGTTGTATTACGTATTTTTCTTTATAATTATGTATAATAATGTTTGAATTTGTTAATTTAGATATAATTTGTAACCCCCTTTGCAAAGGCGAGAGCCATAACAAATAAATGTTGATTGATTGATATTGGTCCTAATATAAATGCAGAGTTAATTAAAAACCAAGTTGAAAGTGCAATACGTCTGAGTAAACTTATAATTAACCCATATAATATAATGTCATGAATATATAGACAAGAAGCTTACTAATAAAAAGTGTACAGCAGTGTCTCCGAGTCCTTGGGTCAGGAGAGACAATTGTGTAGCGAGAGTGCCTCAGGTATGTCGCTGAAATATTAATTATTTTTTAGACTTGAATAAGCTTCTTTTTTTTTACTTTCCCAGCTGTTATATATAACAGAGGGAAAGTATGGCGATCAGTCAAAAAATGGTTCCCAATATTTTTACATTTTTGAACTCAGGACACCTTGAAACATCGAGAAATGCAAAAAACATTCGGATTTTTTTTCTGTATGTATGGATGTTAGGCACTGGCCATAAATTACGTCTGCATTTTTCTTGAAATTTTTACTCCCCCCTTTGGACGTCCAACAAAACTCAACCCCCCTTAAAATTTTTATCACTTTATGAATGATACCATAATTAGAAACGAAACATAAAAGAAATATAATAAAATGCATAAAATTTAACGAAATAAATGGATGTCCACTGTCGCTCAAACCCCCTCCCCCCTAATCGTAAAGGGGGTTCGTGTCGGTTCTCGAGTAAGGTCGAACTTATGATTTCACTCGTTATTAGTATTTACAATTTTTTACAAAACCCGTGTCCTCAAAATTCAGCCTTTTGCCATTTTATAATAATTACGTAAGTTTTTAATAAAATATAAAAGATGGCGCTACACACGCAGTTTTACGTGTTTCTGGAAAAGTTAAACAACTCGTTGCTGGATTTTTTACTATAATTGCGAAGAGCTCAGTACTGTATTTTCATCTTTCTATATTATCGATAATAATGCAAATATTGAATTTGTCGTTAGGTTTTGTACTCAAAATATGGTACTCTTAATACAGCGATTCACGAATGTTACATGCAATCAGTAGCGTTGCCAGATTTATTTTATTTTATTTTTTTGGTATATTAATCTGCCAGTGCCTATCTTATTAAATAAAAGTAATTGTAACAAAGCCTCTGTTAGTTTTAGAGGTAGATTATAATTTTGTAACACTTTAGACATCTCTCTATAATTTCTGGGCAACTTTGTAAAGCTTTTAACGTAATAAAATTCTCTTAGAAAGTGTACAGGGTGTTGCAAAGTACTTAACAATTACAAAAAGTATTCAAGGTAAAAAATATTATTTTAGAATTACTTTGTTTTAATTAGTTAAACTAGGAAGACTTTTGCCTGAAATTTAGGTTTTTATGTTTAATATGCTGGTGAACTGTAGAAATAATGTAATAAAATCAACTTAAAACTTGTATTAGAGAACACTATGCTTTTTCTGTTCTAACCTTGTCTAACTTTGTAGAGATAATCCTATTTGTAATCCGACAATGGTAGATGAGGAAGGGGTTGCTTTTTTAAAAACACTCACCACAACATTATTTTTTCTTGTTCAGCTAAACATCACTATACAAGGATTTGACTCTTTTTGTCCAGGTTTTACTGTTTGTAATAATTATATATACAGGGTGGGCCAGCGAAAACGAAACGGCAGAGTGTTCGTGTTCGTCGAAGCAAATCGCTCGGACAGGTCGATTTTATTCTCGAGGGGAAATCTTTTGCAATAAAGTTTTTGCGATTCTGAATACAACAGACAACAAAAAAATTTTAAAAACTCGTTTATTTTGTGTTAACTAAACAAACATTTATTTCGAAAAAAATGTTTGTTTAGTTAATATTCAGATTCGCAAAAACTTTATTGCATAAGATGTCCCCTCGAGAGTAAAATCGACCTGTCCGAGCGATTTGCTTGGACGAACACGAACACTCTGCCGTTTCGTTTTCGCTGGCCCACCCTGTATATATTTTTAATAATCTATGTTTTCTTTTTTGTAAATAATTGTGTGAAAATACAATTTTACAATGTTGAAAAATCTGTGAAACCAATAATTTTGTCTTTATTGAGACATCAGATTACATGACCAAATTTTTAGAAAATTTTTCATTAAATATTTATAGTCAAATTTTAAAATAATAATAATATAACTAGAAAATAGTGATAGTTGTATTACACTATTTTCTCTTTTCTGCAAATAATTCTTCCATCGTAATAGCAATAAGCATTCATCATACTGTTATAATTTATTTTAACCTAAAATTAAATTAATAAATATAAAATTTTTCTGTCTTGTGTACACTGAGTTAACATAAATCTTGGAAATGAACATTTCCATTGTATATATTATGTACAGTACATATGCCATACTTTGCAAACATTAACTAAATGTGCTGACTTAAATATGAATTTTGTTACAGATATCCTTAAAAATCAAACATTTTAAACTGAGAAATGAGTACAATAAGTATTCATCTATGCCATATGTAGATTCATTCATCTTTACAATAAAGCAAATTAATTAATATTAATGTTCTCCAGGAATCTTCTGAAAATTCTAAAAATTATTTGTTATGAAACAATAAAAACAAATTTTTTAAAATTTTTTATTTGGATTACAACTGATTGTAATCCAAATAAAATATTTAGTAGAGTTTACTTTACGTATTTAGATTGTTTACAATTTTATTGTAAAATAATACATTAAAACTTTTAATTTGAATGTAAAACAAGACATTAAAATTAAAAGTTTATGAATTAACTTTTAATTAAAATATTTTTATCTGATACAATACCAAAATGAATTTTAGATGGAAAATTATTTGTTAAATGCTATTTTCTAATTAAGAAATCATTGGTTATTGTTAACCTCAATTTATGAATACTAAATAAGTTTTATTCTGATTAGTGTTCATATATTACATATTGTATATTTTTTAATGTGTAGAATGCACATTTAAAGATCAACTTCATGACAACAATTTTTTAATGAGGACTTAATTACTGCTCAGCAGGTGTATTACAACATTTCAATAGCAATTTATTGAACATAACTTAAACAGATAACTTTTAATTTTTTACTTCTATGAGGACGTCGATTGTGTTTACTGTCTCTTTAATCCCAGTTCTACCTGCCATTCAGTAACTGATTTTCTTGTTTAACTGGCAGAACTATAGACAATGCGAAGTAAATACTCTTGGACAAGGAAGAATTCAAAGCTTACACTGAAAAAATGAATTCTTGAGCTATTTTAATTAAGAAGTCTTCTATATTTAACATATATAAATGTGCTGTTCTAACTGTACATGGGGAGTCGAAGAGTTCTCGTTAAGGCAAAAGCCGTAGTTATCCCCACTCTACCTTTAAATTATTATTATTTTTTTTAATCCATAGTGAATTACAAGATTTGTAGAATAAATCACACTCATTTTCAAAACTTTCAAAGATAGCACAAAATATTGTGTTCATTTCACTTTTTCACAGTTTGAGTAATTGACTAATTGCTGTCCAAAAAATTTTTCAGCTTGAATTTTGAATTAAGTTTGTTTTCAATTGAAATATTTCAGTTCACATAAACACAATATGATGACTTCTTGTGGTAATTTTCTCACAAAGTGAAAATGTCTTAGGATGCTCATGCAACATATGTATATATTTTTCTGTAAAGAAATTTTATTTAGAAAATTCTGTACATTTTGATTTATGTACATGGCAGAATCAAAAATAAACCATAATTTTATTACATTTATATTATACATATTAGTTTTTTTACTTACACCTTCAAAATAAACACATCTTTCAAAGTTACACTTCTGCTAGTGTTTGTACTGCATGTCAAAACAACACTGGAAGCCATTTTAGTGATGTTTTTAAGGGTTCCAGTTGCTGCAATTTCCATTGGCTTCTATCAATCATTTTTAGTCAGCAAACAGCTGATCAAGAAGAGAATAATTGTTCTGTCCAAATCTCCTTAATCTGTTGATTTTGTCCCTTGCAGACTATCTGTTCTATAAAATGGAAGAGAAATTGAAGGAGTGAGGATTCCAATATACAATAGAATGATTCTGTGGTGACAAAAGCCATTAAAGATATCAAAAAAGACTTCCAGAATTGCTTTAACAAGTGATACAGGTGTTGGCAGAAATGTATAGGTGCACAAAGGGACTTACTTTGAAGCTGGTGTAAGAATTTGTGTGTCGTATAATAAAACCAGTGCCAAAAGTTCAGTTTATTTTTGACTCTACTTATACTAACTAAAATTAATAGTATAAAAAAAAATTCAATATGCAAGATTATATATTAAATAAACAAATGTATTAATAAATATACTATTAAAATTTTTCTAATTAAATTAATTAACCTGTCTTCAGGTGTCCTGGCAAGATATTCTCTTTCAATCAACCCTTCAATTCGTTTCTTAATTACAACAGGACTAGGATAAAACCTAGATTTTAACTGTTCTGTTACCTAATTTAATTAAATATTTTTGTTAATTAATTCAAACATTATTATGCATTAAAGAAATCATTCCTCAATAAATTATATTCATAATAATTCAAATTTAAGATTTTCACTTACTTCTGCTACAAGAACATTATGCTGCATTATTTTTCTAGCTTTCATTATCCTTACAATAGCAGCTTCAATCATAATTAGTGTTAAAGAAATTTTTACTTCTAAAATATTTTTTTCAATTTTATAATTTTTTAAAATTCTGATCTTCAGAATTATTTTATAAAACAATTTTAAAATTATATTAAACCAGTGTAGTATCGATTTTTATAAACAGAGAATAGTTACATAAACTAATATTAATTAATGAATAGTTTTCTGTTTTGGTATCAATATTAAAAATAATCTTCAGTGATAATATATATTAAAATTAAAAAATATTTTATATACTATATTTACTCAAATAATCTGTGCACTTTTTCCAAATCGTGATAAAAAGTTGGAGTGCATAGTTTATTTAAAATACATTTGGTGACACAACCCATGAGCCTCCAGTTACCACTTAGCATTTTGTTTACTTTGCTAGTGATGAATATACAGGTACTCCTCACTTTACGACCGAGTTCTGTTCCGACCACTACGTCGTTAAGCTAGGAGCTTGTGCTGGGAATATAGGATCATTGCAAAATTATACAAAATAAGGAACAAACTTCAAATTTATTCATAAAAAGACTATTATAGTACGCTTAGTGCGCATGTCACCATTCGCCACTGAGCGACACTCAAGCTGAGAAAGGGGATTCCCCGAATTGCAGGTCGAAACTCGATTGGTCGTAAGTGCAAGTGGCCGTTAAGCAGACAGGCCATAAAGTGAGGAGTACCTGTAGTTTATAATTACAAGTAATATTATCAAACATTTTTGTAAGACTAAGGATAAATAAAGTAAGTTAAATATGCAACTGAGACTGACAGTAAGTAATCTTTATACTTATTCTATAAGTTATTGGTCTATTAGCAGTTTTTTACATTGATTCAAATTAAACAGCAAAAAAGAAATCTTACTAATTAAATGAAAATAAGTTAATTATAAAATGCATTATTACAATTTACAGCTAATTTATCATCAAATGCACAAATAATTTATTTCTTTTCCCTTAGCATTTATATCTTTAAATACCACATGGGCATGTACACTGAGCTCTGCTACATTGAATGCTACAAAACAGCAAGAGTGAAGTGTTTCCATTGTGTTACAACCACAAATTTTTTAAATATGCAATAAATTAAACTGATCAAGATTTTTAACCCAGTATCTCAAAAAATGGGGTACATAAATTATTCAAATAATTACAGTAATAGAATATTTTAATGTAAAGTATGAAATACTAGAATGTTTGTTTTATTTATTTATTTTTTATTTATGAAATACTGAAATGTTTTTTCAATTTGTATTTTCTAATGAAGAAACTTCATTAGAAATACAAATTGACAATAAAATTAAAAGCTGCAATTTACATCATCACCACCAAATGAGTCTATATTATTGCTTATTCATATTTCAAAAAATCACGAATAATGATATGAACTTAAATCTAAGTTAAGTATGATATTACAATATTAACCAATTATGATAATTAAGATTATTGTTTAATGTTTCAAATTAATATTTATACTTTTAAAAACATCACATAATATTATCCTTACAGCTCATTAATTAATGATTGGATATTTTCTATAGATTTTTATAAATTTTCTATAGCAATTTTAGATTTCTATAAAAAAAGAAATTTATATTTTAAGCTAGATACTCAAATATAACAATTATTCTAAGCTAAATAAAAATATTCTGAAAAATAAATTATTCAAGTAGATTTTAAAATAATCAGTATCAACAAAAATTTGCTATACTCTCCATAAACAGTATCTGAAGTCTAAAATACAACAGTGAATTTCTATGATCCTTGAAAAAACATAATCTTGGTAACTACAGTACCAGTAACAAATGATAGAATTCCCTCTATTATTATCTACAGATTGTAAATTATTATATAGTATCAATGGTGATACTGTATAATATACTATGTATATTATATAGTATCACCATTTAAATATACGAGGTCTTGAATGTTGATAATTTCTATACCTTTCCTCTTGTACTTTCTACAAAAAAATACTTTTATATTTTGTTAACAGCTTTGTTGTGTTCAGAAAGGATGTTTTGATTATTTGTATTATCTATATTCTGGACAGAAATTTATTGAAGAAAAATAAATCTTCTAATGACAGCAATTGTTGGTTTATTTGCACACAACCTAACAGTGGCGTAGCTACGGTTCTCTGGGCCCGGTGCAGAACCAGATTTGTGGGCCCCTGAAAAAATTTTTCGGGTCTTTTTTCTTGTGATTTCGGGGCCCCTATGGGCCTATCGCTTTCCAGGGGCCCAGTGCGGACTGCACCTACCACACCCCCCTAGCTACGCCACTGCAACCTAATTTAAATAACAGGAGACTCAAGATCAGGAAAGTACTTCCAATTGGAACTGAAGTCAATGTCAAATCATCATTATCAATGGTGACTTTCTTCGATTATGAAGTGTGTTTCAAATTTTACTTGGGGACAAGGAAAAAACAAATCAAAGCATAAGAGAAAAAATCTGGGTCTCGAGGTCAGAGAGAGAGAGAGAGAGAGAATGAGAATCAATATACTGTAGAGAGTCGTTAATCCCGGTTATCTGAATGATTTTCAGTCGGACTGTGTCGTGCTGAATCAAACGTTTTTGATACTAGATTTACTTCTAAAGTATAATTTTCAAGTTTTTATATTCTTCAATATATTTATTTTGTTTGTACAAAATAAATAATTTTTAATGATACAATAGCCTCGATTATTATTATAAAAATTTTCATTAGGCTTAAAATCGACGAAAATTCAACACGAAGCGACATGCAACAGAGAAAAATTTTATCATCAGACAGGTTAATATATTTTTTCGTACATAATCAATTATCCGAACAAATCACTAATCTGAACAACCCCAGTCCCCAATTGATTCAGATTAATGACTCTCTACTGTATAAAGTTAAGTGTGCATTAAGGTTGTTGTTTTTGTTGTTTATTTGTGTGTTCTTGTTATCTCTTGTGTGAATTTCTACAAAGTTTGACTAATGCCAAATTACAGCCAATATAATATGTCTTTGATAAATATCCCAAGAACCTTATCCAACAGAATAAGATTGGCACCCACAGAAACCAGAACAAAGGAATTCAAATTTCCAAACATTTAGTGACTTTTGTCATCAACTGTTTATTTTGAGTCAAGATTGTAATTGTTCACTAGTTGTAACCTGTCTTATCCCTCTCAAATAAATGGACTGATTCAGCAAAAAGGAAGTTCTCTCCCCCCAAACTCACTGCAGTCAGATAAATGCTTGCATCATTTTAGTCATTGCCCCCTCAGATCTGCTTTATTCATTTATTTTACTCAAATAATTCTGATTCCTAATGGGAAATCACCTTATTTATATTTTATAAAAAATGTTTCTTCTTTTATCAAAAAAAGTATAAAAATCATAGAATACTAAGAAGTTTTTTCAGAATTCATTATTTTCTTATTTTTCAAACTACTTGACAAATTATTATTAAATATAAAAAACTATACTTCATTAATGATAAAAATGCAATTAGAATTCATTAAACAAATTCTGTAAAAGGATATTCATGTTTTCTATCTTCATCTACTTTATTTCTAGTTTCTTTTCTTTCTGGTTCTGATTCTCCTTTAGCAGCAACTAAAGATAACAATTATAAACAGAAGTTATTAGTAAAAATAAAATCAATTTCTTTGTAAATCAGTGTAAGATGTTTTACAACCATTGGCATAATGTTTGAATTCAAAGTACACTTTCTGACTAAATTTTAATTGTTACATCTTAAGATAAAATGGATTAGGTTAATTAAAATATAAGATATTTTGACTTAAAATAATATAAGACTGTTTTAAGTGTTTTATTTATAAACATCTAAAAGGAAATAGTTTGAAATAATATATTCAAATATATAAATTTCTTTGCAAAGAAAGTTGTGCTTAACCTATGGAAAAAATCAGCTTGTTTTTCATGTATTGGTTCCTTCCAAAACACCAACCTATCAAGTTCTTCAGTACTAGAAATATGTAAAATCACTAAGTGCAAGGTTTGAATTGTACAGCAAATGCTGAAGACATTCCCATCCAAGAATCACAGTTTCTTTTTGTGTCATCTTGGCAGTATGAGAATGAAGTTGTTGAGTTGGATTACACCAGCAATGAGAAGTCCTGGGTGTTTGTGACAGATTGCTGATTGAAGTCATTGCAGTTTCACAATAATGTGTAGTATTGACTGTTTCTCCTAGTTCCACAAACTCTCACAGAAGAATGCCTTTAGCAACCCAGAAGACAGAAGCCAGAGGTTTTCTTAAGCTTTTCCAGATGACTTATAAAGCTTCATTGGAGAAGATGGATATTTCTATTTAATTTATGTGTATTTAGATTATGGAATGAAATGATAAACCCAGCTCTCATCTCCCCATGACTAAGAGCAAAAGAAAAGCACCATTCACTTCTGATAATGGAGCAGGTGGTTCAGATTGTATTCCATTCAATGTGAGCAAATATCAGGTATGAGTAAATGCAGAACCACACTTGGTGAAACTTTATGGTAGTGCAAGTGTTTCTGATAGTTACATGAACAAAGCCAATTGAATTGTCTACGATACAGGCAACATTTCTCACCTTTGTGTCAATAATCACAAATCAGCATTTTGATGTTGATTTTTTTTTCACTGTCTTCAGTATGGCAATAGTGTGACACACAGACTATCTTCTTTCAACACATGATATTGTCTCTGTACCTCTCTAAGCCTCATGGATTTCAGTCAAGGTAAAACACACTCCCACTCATATTGGATGACTATTTTCTCTTCCTTTGAAAATTCTTCCAGCACATGTAAAGTACATTCATCATTTCTTCATAGCAAAGTTTGAGTGGTCACTCTTGTTTGTGAATGTAGTTGACAACACAGCAAAAGAAATGGCTCCATTCTTGATTCAGGGAGAATGGGTGTCTGTACCGTATGAAATAATCAACCAAAAATATTGTTTGCGAAGCATGAAACAATTCAAAGTTTATACCAACAATATACAATCTAAATTATGACAAAATAAATTAACATGACTAATACAAGACTATATTTATTTTAAAAATAAGGGCAAACAATCAAACAAAAGTTGTAAGATCATGTTTCCAGTCGGCTGTTTTTAAGATCAAAGTAAACTAAATATAAAGTGAAAGTAAACAATCATTCATAAAGTAGAGAAAATCATCCAAGAAAATGTCAACACAATAAAGTAGATACTTAAACAAATATACAGAAGTATAAAAATTTGAGCTTCTAACAAAAGAAATAATAAACGAAAAATATATTCAGGAGAATTTTTGATAGAACTAATCACTCATTTCAGTGAAATGAAATAAAATTTTGTAAAGCTAAAACTAAGCTGCAGTTCACCAAGAAACAGAAACAAGCTTATGTAAAGTACGCCAAAGAATGAAACTAGCTGCTGTATTAGCAAAAAATATTTAGTAAAAATCTAATATCTTTATAGGATGTAGTGACAATAACAACTTTTGTCTATTACAAAAATGAATAACTTAATAATTTAATTGCATTATTGAGTAAAACTGAAATAATTTTTTGAACAGACCTTGATAACATATTCATCATTTCTATGATATGAAAAATTATGTTATAAACAAAAGTACAGTAGATCCAGAGAAATAAATTGACATTTTGGATACTTATTATTATTTTTATCTCAATGATCAAAGATAGCCTGAAGTTTACTTTAGACAATTCTGTTTCAAACATTCCAATTTTTTCTGTTTCACTTATTTTGTAATTACATCTCCAATGAACTGCTAACAAAAACAAAATGAAAGAAATAAGGAAAAATCAAAATATTTGAGATGATACCTCCTAAACTGTATAAATGCAATGTTTCAGCAGTCATTTAGAATGTTCAGACTATACACTAATGCAGGTTAAATTCTTTCACAAGCTATTCTCAGGAAATTATGGTAATATTTTAAAGTGTTCAAAATAATGCTTATGGATAAACCACTTAAAATACATTAATCACACTCACCTGCTTGAATTTTTACTCTATGTAATCTTGAAGTAAAAGAATCATTTACAGTAAAATAATGATTTGATTCTGTAAATAAAATAAAAAAATACATATATGATTTATACAATAAAGTTTAGCTATATTTTAAAGAAATAATTACAACAGTTTACCTATTTCTTTGGTTTTAGGTGATTTAATTAATATTCTTTGAGTTGCTTTTCCCATCGCCAAACTTTGTAATGCTCTTACAAGATCTTTATCAGGAATATCTGTTTCATTAGATATTTCCTACAATGAAATAATTTACCATATAAAACACATTTATTTAAAAAATAAATAAATATAGTATTGTTTTAGATATTTTAGATTTATATGTGAGTGCCTTGTAGATGTCAAATATAATCCTTGAACAAGAAGCTTACTTTGAAAAATTCATCTTGTTTGGAAAAGATCAAATTTCATCTATTATTTTTTAAAAATAAATGATGAATTCCTGGAAATTATTGTTTCCATACAAAAACCAGGAAAAGATATGAATTACAAATCTTTCTAATTAAGGATCAATATTTTTGACTAATTGTCTCTGAACTCTTGTATTAAATAGGAGTTGAGCATTTTTTCCCCAGAGACCAATCAAACTATCTTCCATAACAGAGTGGGTTTTGGAGAAATAAAAGTAATTTAACTGACTTTGAAATATCTGTATATGAAGTACTTCTAAAATCATTTAGTATCTATTTGATACAGAAAAGGCTTGATTGATAATGTTGGTGCTGTGATCTACATCAATTTAAATTATGAGGAAATTTACCAATGCTTATCAAATATTTCTTGCAGCTTTGTAATTTCAAATATATGATGGCATATTATTATTTAGGTCTTTCATAAAAACCTATACCTCTCAAGATTATATTTTGAGCATAATTCTATTTCTTATTATAATAAAAGATACATCCAATTGGAGCCAGTCTCATCACATTTCAGACATGTTTATTCAAGAATAAAAAATAAGTTTTGTTTCTGGCCCAATACACTGGACAAATATAGTCCATTTGAGATGCTGTAGATGCATGTTATTAAACATATTGCATTCATTCAGGATATATTTTGTTTAGAAAATAGTTACAATATTGATATAAACTATTGATTGATTCAGCAATACTTTTAAAAAGTATTGCTGAATCAATTAATTAGTCTATATCACTACTGTATTGCATGACCCATGTAGCATTTGTGCCAAAACAATTTTATGATCAATTTTAATTATCTCAAGAGGATTCTCATTAATTTACTTAACACTAATTATATGTGATGTATACTAACTTTAATTTGATCATTAAAAATTCAAAAATTTTAGAATATAGTTTGGAATTCCAGAATTCTCTTTTGATTTTGAAATTTAAAACATTTTCGAAAAATATTTTATTTTATAATTATTTTTTCATAATTTGATATGATTGAATTAAAATATAAATAAATTAAAATTTCAGTCACATCTTTTCATAGATACTCACAGACTCATACTGTTTTATTATCTTATTGGCTAATTATTTTATTATCTAACAAAGCTACAAAAGACAATTCTTGAAAAAATAATTTGATTCTTTGTCTTTTTTCCAACTGTAAACGACAAAACTTTTCTTGTGATAAAAATATTTAAATATGTAGAATTTTTTAGATTATATATATAATTAATTTTAAAATTAATATTAATTTAGTTTGTCAAACAAAACTATTCAAAACAAAATGTGCACAAAATTAGACACATTAAGAAATCCCCGTTTAGAAAGATGCCTCAGAATACAACATATTTCATTTTACAGCTGATCAATGTCTATTTTCACAGCAAAAAAAAACTTGTCGTCATCAATGAATAAAATACATAAGATGTTGTTAATAAATAACTATGATCACAATCTATAATTGTTTTAGCATTACTGGGCCATACAAAAAACAATTACTGATATCAAAATTGGCATACTTTAATCTATGAAGCAGTCTTTCAAACAGATAGTTTGTAGCATGTTTGATAAATATCAAGCAGACATAACACATGTTTTAGGTCTAACTTCATTATAATGTTATTTTTTTAAATAAAGCTGTTTTTGAGCAAATTAAGTAATTAATAAAAATTGTTGAATTGGAAAAAAACAGTTTGTTTGGCATATTTAAAAGTTAGAAATTATGCCAGCATATTTAAATCTGCGGCTGTGACAGTGTGTGAACATTTTTTAAAAATTTCTAATGCAAAACTTTTGCAAGAAAACATCTGGTTAAATTATTATCTAGCCACACTTTGTGTATGCAAGTATGTACATTGGTTTAAATCCTATTAATAAATTACTTACTTCATAAGAAGCACGCTCTCTAGAATTAAACAACATTAAAATGCACATCTGATACGTCGAGACTTGTATAATGTGCTTCCTTGGCATACAAGTTCTATCAGATGTAGAAGTTGGGGAAGATAAAGATGATGATGATGCCGCTGCTGCAGTTGACCCATCCTTGCTATCCGTCTCTTCTTTACGAGGGCCATAAAATACTGCATTTAAATCAGCCCATCCAAGTTGAGGTTGAAGAGTCAGTTGTCTTCCACTATGTTTTGCTAAGTAAAATCTATAAAAATGTGTTGATATCTTTTTACAATACTATTTCAAAACTGAATTTAAGTTCAATTGCCAAAAGCATTCAAAGGGGAAAATAAATACCCATTTTCAATTTGGAATCAAACAGCCAAACTGCAAATTGAATGGTTTTGGTAATTAAAATCAAAATATATTTATATTTTAAAAATTATAATTATTAAATTTAGTTATATTTAATTTTAATCATTACAAGTTAAAAAGTTCCAACATTAAAAAAAAATTAAACTCAATTTTAAAAATAAAATACCTCCTAAATGCTTCAAATGCATTCCTAGAAGCCATTGGAATGTTACATTTAGGTGTTGCAGCCTGAGTTGGCCAAAATCCAGTTGTTAGTACTCTAACATTAAGGTCAACTCCAAATAAGTTAACCTATAAATGATTTTTAAAAATTTTTATGTGAACAACAACAAATATCTGAATTTTTTTAAATAATTATAAATCTTATATATATATATATATACATAGCTCAACTTACACCTGACTCTTGAACACGTTTCTTGAATTCTTCCATCATCGTATTAGATACAGACATATCTTTAAACATTCCTTCTAATTTTGATGTAAACTGACAACCACATTCAGTCTTGAAAAAGAGAAACAAAAATATGTGATTTTGTAATTTCTCAAATAATTTGTAAATATACTCAGAATATATGAAAGTAAAACATGTTTCATTAATTTTACATTCACAATAATTCTGGTTTCTATACTTTTAAAGTAAATCACTGCAACAAAATAAAGGTTCAAGCTTCTGATAATAAAAAGCACATAAAAAATAAGCACACAGCTATAAATAATAATTATATTAAAATTATAATGGTTAAATAATCACTTTGAATTTAAACTAGAAAATTGATTATGTTAAGCAATATCTGAGCATTCAGCTTGCTTAGTATATAATCGATTATTCTGATTTAAATTTTTGTAAATTTGTCAAATTCTAGTATATCTTGAAAATTCTAGAGCTGAAATTATAATCTCATGTATTAGATTTCTTGACATCATTTAAAATAACTGATCAAATTTCATATTTGATGTGATCCCATTATATGATCAATCAGCTGGATGAAAGTTAATTCTCATTCTGTAAGGAATTTGTAATTTATTCCTCATCAACACATTAAAGCAATGTTATAGATGCAACTTGATAATAAATAAAGGAAAAGTAACATGGGTAAGAAGTAATATAATAAAAATATTCATGATTAGTAATCTGAATAAATATTAGGAAAAGTAAAGATAGTAGTTGTGGAAACTCCTAATGTTAATCCTAAACTACAAGTTCTCAATTTAAGTTGCTAAAAATTATATATATACACACTTTAAAATAAAATAATCCAAAATGTAATTCACATAATAAGTCATTAAATAAGTGTATATCAATCAGATTCCCAATCCAGATCCTTGCAATTTTATTGCTATGTCAGCCAGAAAGATCAAGCTCTTGAATTCTGAAAAGATAGTTCAGCTTGATATAAATTAAACTTATCACCATGCTATGTATTAATATTGATATAAGCAAAAAATGAAATATTATTTTTTTTAATAAACACCCAAAATTTAAATCCTAACATGATTTTTAGCACTTTTATTATTAACATCATGGTAACATTAGTTTGAGGAAATTTTGTTTTTGCAATTGAACACAAATGCAGTCTTATGAATTGGTTTGAGAATTGCTGCAACAATTATTTCATTGCTATTCTAGTAAATTCTTTTCTATAAGTGTTATATGGCTAACGTATTGCAATAGTTTTAGTTATTTAACATTAAATTGTACGATATTTTATTACATTGTGTACATAACAGTAACATAATAACAACATATGTATAAATGTTTGTATTAATGTCTACAATTGTCAAACTGGGAAATATTAATGATCTGAGAATTTATTACTAATTAATGCAATTTTCCATAATAATAAAATACAATTGTTTTGATTGTATCTTCGAAAAATAAAATTATTGCAAAACTGGGTCCCATTTGTCAGAATGTACTATTAATCTTCTATATTTCTCTAAGATATGATTGAGCCGAAATAAAGGCAATAATAACTAATTTGTCATAAAGTAATATATTAAAAATATAAACAAATGTAGTTATCATTTTCATTTATTTTTGCTCTAATTTAAATAAACTACTAGTAGCCCGGGATGTCCCATAGTGAGCATTCTAACAGCAGCAGTGTCATTCCATGATAGAAATAATAAAATTCGTATAAATTATAAATTCCTATTACAAATAAAAATAATTATATATACTGTTAATAAATAAATTATACTATTAATTTAAATAATAGCTGAAAATCATCTGTATGGACGCCCCTAGTACGCATTCTAGGCATTCCTCGACAGATTACAGATGACAGATATACCAACAGTGGGATCAATGGCTTATATAAGTAAATACCTAAACTAACTGACAACAAGTACTGTACCAAGCAGCTTGATTTGACAGAGTTAGCACAGTTGAATAAATCTAAAAACATTGCTCATGAAATTGCAGATTCATTCCTAGCCTAATAAACCAACTTGACAAATAATAAATTCAACAGTCTCTAAGGATACTAGAAATAAGATGATATAATAAGATAATATAAAGCATCTATAATTATATTAAGTAAAGCAACATATAAGCATAAAGAAACATATATTCAAAATCAACTGCAGAATAAAACAAACTCAAAATGTTAACTGGATAAAAAGAAAAACAGAATGAAATTAAAAGCATTTTATACAACACAGGTTTATAAAAAATATGATTTTATACCATATTCATCAACATAATAATAAAAATTGTAATATAGTCTTATACATTAAAAAGAAAGCATACATACATATTTTATTATTGCTTAATTTGTTTTGAGTTAAATGATGGTAATTCAGCTAATACATTTTTAATTAGTAATAAATTGTAATAAATTAAATAAATAGATTTAACTTTTAACAAATTTTTAAAAATAAATTTTTGTACTATTAAAGTCCTAAACAAGAATAACTCCTTAGTAAATTGTTCATATGTAATATCAAATAGTTATGATCTTTATTTGCTTTCAACTTTTTTTTATAGTTTATTAAAGAACATTATAATATAATTTAAAAAGTCATAAAAATAGTCAAACAGAGAATCTGATCAAATTTAAATGCTAACTTCAAATAAGGTAAGTTATTTATTCATTCATATCTGATACATTAGAATTTTTATGAACTTCAAATACAACTTTACTAGCTAAATCTTAACAGATGACAAATATTCAAAAATTTTAATGTAATGCTCATTGTAATATTGGTTTTGATAATATAACATTTAGTGAAGTGACATATTAATTCCATTATAAATCTTAAAAATTTTAGACTTTTTATAAGATTTTTTACATTTACATTACATTTTTTAAAACTTACCAATTCCAAGACATATCTGAGACTGAATTATAAAATATGATACAAATTTAGATAATTTTCAATTAGTTCATGAGTTCTGCTAAAAGGAATTTTTGTATTATTTTTGTATCTGTTATGCTTCTCAAAAGAATATAATACATTTATATGATAATCTTGAAATTCAATGCCAATAATCAAATTCAATATTAGTACTCGATAAAACTGAGATAAGCAAAACAAAATTTTCTCAGAAGTATGGAGAGAAATTTATGTATAACATTGTAAAGTGAATCATTAAAATAGAAATGATTAGAACTTTCAAATACATACAGCTATTTATTTTATAATGTAAAGAAAAATTTTTTTATAAGAAGAGTTCTATTTTAATAATAACTAATAAATATACAATTTACAGTCAAACCTGTTTTTATGCGGTGGATAGGGACCGCATAAAATAAAAAAAAATCGCACGAAACTTCACGAGTGGCTATAAAAAATAGTTTTCGCAACACAATTAAAAAAATATTTTTTTTATGCGGTTAATAGGGGCCGCATAAAAAAAAGTCTCACATAGAAAATAACTCAAAACCGTACGAAATAGAATTTATTGACAACAGATGTCAGTACTTGACTGCATCGTCTTGTCTATCGTCTGTTTTACATATTTTTGTCCAGGTGGTGTTTTGTTGACTTAAAAAATAAATTATTTCATTTTTCGCATATTCATGCAATAATATTACTATAATAAGTTCATTTATTCTATAATAAGTTTATTTAGCTATAATAAGTCAACATGAGACATGACAAATCGCACGAGACTAGTTGCCAACTATACCGCACAAAAAAAAGACTGCATAAAAACAGGTTTGACTGTATATTATTTAAAATAGATACTACATTTACCATCTTCCTCCTGCTAAAATAAAGAGCTATAGTGTTAAATTAATTAATTACAGAAGTTTGCTTTAAATTTTAAGGAGGACTTTAAAAGTTATTTGCTGATAACCATTGTCCATCATGATAAGTGTCTAAGAATGGACTTGGTCACTACAAGATTAAAATTACAAAAAACCTATTAATAATTTAAATGACTTACCTTTAGTTTTGATATCATGTTTTTTTCGGAATCATCAGACACGCTTTTGTTTAATAAAAGACGCTTTGCTAAATGTTGTTTGTAATATCGTTCAAAAACATCTTTTTCTTGTAGATATCTGAACAAAACCATTGTTTTATCTAAAACATGTTCTATTTCTTGTTCAGTCATCTGTAAATATATTTAATGTATATCAATATCAATTCTATAATTTTTCTCAAATTTCATAATTTTGTATTTTTGAAAATATAATTTAAAACTTTTAGATATTTTTATATATAAGAAAATTTTTTATAATAATTTAGAATGAATTAATACTCAATTTTACAATACAATTTTTTATTCATGTGTGCTCTTCAAGAATTTAATGTCATGCATATATCACAATCACATTGCATCATTTAAGATATGATGTATACAAATCGATAAATCCCATAATAATTAGATATTATTATTACTTTTACATAACTTAATAAATAATAATGTTTGATTCAATAAGAAGATTAGTATAATTTCATGTCACATTTATCATCATTTTATATAGTTTAGTGATAAAAATTACCATAACAGAGAAAAAATGTCAAGTTATATTCCAATCAAAAATATAAATTATCACTAAATAAATGTAAGAAAAAACATGCAGCAATCACTGCTGTAAAAAAAAATTGAAACCTGAAAATCAAGCAATCAGAACCATGTATTACATGAGATCAAAACTTGAAGTTAAAAAAATAATTTTAAGAATAAAATAAATTTTTCAGTAAAAATCATTAAATGATTACGAAAACAATGAATATTATTATTACAGCAGTATAATGGTGTAATGCTATACGAAATAATGAAAAAAAACCACAGAAATGTATCAAGTATGGGGCATTTAAAGCATTCCAGAAAATTACTGCAATAGTCAAAAAATATATTTAATGGGGAAAAATAAAAATTTGTTTGATAAGGAAGTTTTTCACTTAAAAGATAAATAAAACAAACTACAAAGAATAACAGAAAATAAAAAGATGCTATTAAACTTATATTTTTAATTTATTTTATTTTGCAACAAAATTTTAATGTTTTTATTAAGAGAAGAATTATTCATTGTTGTTTGGGTGCTCTTCCCCTTTGCAGTAGGAAGTTACAGCAACACCAAATTAATTATGTTTTCTGATGTTTTTGCATAAATTTTTCATTTTTTATTTGGATCATTATTCAAAATTCTGCCAAAAGAGAACTTTTTAAAAATATGTATAAAAAAGTCCAAATTGTGCAGTGCCAAAAAGTAGAATGATAGTGAGATAGTAAGGAGTGAGCAGCTGGCCTGACTGCAAGTTTTTCCCAATCTAAATTGACAACATGTTGCCAGCAGTGTAAGTACTGTATATTTTTGCTTTCAAGTTTTTAACCACTAAATAAATTATGTGCAGGTATAAATTTCTCTGCACTGTTCAAAATGCACATGCAGCTTTTTTATTAAAATAAGTATATAACATAAGTTAACAGTATATGTATACTGTAGTTCATTTAAAACCTCTGAATAGTTTTTTTATATAGTATAGAGGACTATTTTGGATTATTCATGTTTTCCACACATATCCATGTACTAATTAGCAAAGATAATCAGAAGTTTGGTGTACTTTGAAAAATCATACAAAATTGACAAGTTTCCAGCTGCAAATGATTAATTTAGTATGAAAATGAGATTCCTATTTCAATTTCTTATTTATTTTCAAATATACAATAACACCATTCTACTTAACTTCTTATGAATCACCCCCCCAAAAAAAAACACAACTTACAAATTAAAAAGTTTATAGTTTTTGTTATTATTTTGTTATGTTGTTGTTATTATTATTATTAAGAGAAAAATACAATGATAAATAGATTAATTGTAAGTAATATAAGAAAGATTTACTGTTATAAATGTGAATAAGAATATTGTAATTACCTCTGTAACAAGACTTGCCTTAAATATTAATAAAGTATTATTATCAGCAAAAATATCTTATAATAATAATAATTATTATTATTATAAGATATTTTTGCTTAAATATAAATTATAGAAATGTAATTCAAATATAACACTTTTCTTGATAAATTATAAGCCTAAAGATTTTTCTGAAAAATAAGTACTCAAGTAATAAGTCTAAATATTTTAACCTATTAATGTCATTATATTTATTTTGCTTTCATAAAGAAATCTCCATCAATTGGTTTAATTTATATTTCAATATTTTTTCGTTTGATATCTAACTTTATCTACATTCACAACTGTTATCACAACTAAGTTTGTCTCATTTTTGTTTCAAATCATTTTTTAACTGAGAGTAGATTTTATGAACAGTGTTAAGTGAAGGAGTTTTCAAAAGTAAATCCAGTCAGTTACTTCTTCATTCTTATGATTTTTCATAACATTCCTTTCACAGCAAATTTTTCATTTTAGGTAAATTAATCATTCAATGTAATGCTAAATTAATACTTTAAATAATATATATAGCAGAAATATTTATTAAGTAAATTCAAACTGTTAGTATAATAAAATAGAATAATAAATTCTAAATTAATAAAATGCATTAAAAAAGTTATGTACTTACACCTTTGACTCCTTTCTTTAACTTATCATCAATAAATAATGACAAATATTCTGGCGATTTTGGATTCAAATTTAAAAAATATTCAAAATCACTAGCAATCATTTGTTTAAAATATCTATCAGAATTAAATGAATGATATAAAAAATGATCAAATCTATCTTTCAGATCCAATAGACTCTAAAAATAAAAAATAAAGTTGTATTAATTTAAGAATACTATTGCTGCTGTTACTTTTTTCTGTACACATTTAAGAAATGATTTATTTATCATATACCTGGACAAATGATAATGCATCTCCTTTACCACCTTCATCTTCAGTAACTAAAGCTTTTCCTTGTTCTCTAAGATATGAACTTACACATTCAGCCATTGTTTTTAAACCATCATCTACTCTACTAAATAGTTTATACATGCAGGCTAAATCTGTAAAATAATTAGTTATTATGTTAATTATACGATATTTAAAATCTTATTCAATCAAATTAAAAATCAATAAAAAAAATTATCTAGAATAAAAGGTTTAGGGAGTTATTTTGCTTCATTATTGGAATAGCTATATGATTTTATACTATAAAGATAGGTTTTATGTCATTAAGAGATATAATAAATATTTTAAATTATGTTTTATAAACTGTTGTGCTACTAGCTACAATAATAAATAAACAACAACTGGATGAATGAGTAGCTAAGGTTGCTACCTTAGCTACTCATTCAATCTCAGGTCTACCACCTTGGGAGACCTGAGATTGAATCCAAACAAGTCAAAAAAACCTAGAAATTTTTCAGGGATGGTTCATCTGGATATTTTGGGTCCCATCCTTCACCACCTAGCCACTCCACTGTGGGCATGGCAATACCCTTAATGAGTTTGCTTAAAAGAGGCCTTCTTAGTGATCATAGGGCAGAAGGAGCAAAAAAAAATTCTGATGCAATTTCTTTCCTTTTTAGATAACTATTATTTGATTAATTACGAATAATTTTTTGATATTAAGAAAAATTAACTTTTGTTAGTTAATAGATAAAAATTTTAATAAATATTAATAACATTTATATAACATGATATTATCATATTTATAATAAACAGGAAAAACATAACTCTAAAGAAGTAAAATCTTTTTCAAAATTTATTGCTACATTGTTATATCTATCAGCTATTCATTATTACATTGAATAAAGATAAAGTATAGTGTCAGTATAAATTATTTTAGTAATGAGAGAAATAACTTTAAAAATACAGTAAATGCCTGAAGCACAAATTTCTATAAATTTTTCATTATATTTGATACAAATATATAAATATATAATATTATGTTATTAAATTGTTTAAATCAAATGATTATTATTCTATGAAATTTTAAGTACAATTCAAAAAATAATGATTTCTTATATTTGATAACATTATTAGATAGTTTTGAATAAAATAAATTTATTAATTAAATACCACCAAAAATAAAAAAAGTGTAAGATTGACTGACTTAAATTTAATAAAACTAACAGTATTTAAATTTTCTCATATTTAGGATTCCTACTTTTGTTTTAAATTCTATGACTTTTCCTGACCCTCAATCTGTTACAGTATGGCAAATTGACAAAATAAAACAGAATTTAACTTACTATGCACATATGCTATTCTCTAACTTTTTAATTAGCTTTTTTTCTAATTAACAGTTATTTATATTTTTTATAATTGCCAAATTATTAAAACTAAAAATAAAATGTTTTATTAAATTGAAGTAATTTATTCTGTTATTAATCCATAACCATAAATCTACATGGCTTTGAAAAAAAAAGCAATTATTTATTTATTATTAACAAATCCTGTAAAATGTATATTTTTGTATGTGGATTAATTAAATTTATCTCTTAATAAATTTCCTGAGCTTTATAAAATATTAATAAACTGGAAAAGAAAATCAAATTTTTTGTTACGCAATCAAAATTATTAAAATGAAAAATTATAAATAATACCATTTAAATTAAAATTATTTATCATTTTTTGTACTTGTAACTTTTTGGAGGAATTTTGTATATGCTCGGGAGAAATTTTGAGCTTATGAAAATGGGTGCAGAATATTTTCAAAGTTGTATTGCACAACATTATTTCTTGCTGCCTACAGATGACTACATTTAGTCAAGCATATTGTCAGCAAAAAAATCAACAAGGTGGCCAAGGAGGCAAATTCTATGAATTTCCAAAACTTTTTCCAAACACTAATGAAAATCCCTGATTTTTCTTGACTTTCCAGGTGTGTAAGAACCCCATGTATTCCTTAATATACAGTAGATACTCACTGATTCAAACCAATCAGGGAAAAGCCTAATCCAATTTAGCAAAGGTTTTTACTCAAATGCATATTTTATGATTCAAAAAGTATACTTTATTAAAAGTTAAATTTTATTGTCCACTTTAAATGAACAAATACAGTGCTTTGTTAAAATTTTACAATGCAAAGGCAGTAATAACACTGTTCTTGTCACTGTAAACATTTACTCATCTTAGTCTATAAAATAAGAATAAGATGCACTCAAAAAACAAAAATTGATTCTTATGACTTAAGGTGCCTTTTTATAGATTACGTCACACAAAAATATATTATTATTTTAACTGAATTTTCTGCACATCAATATAAAAACTAATAGAAAAATGAAATGTTCACATAATGTATAATGTTATGCATTACACTATATTTCATGAAAATATATTCTTTAATATGAGTAATAAATTGCATAACAAAAAACTTTACAATAAATGTTTCTTATAAGAAAAACAATAAATTTTTATTATAAACATAAAACAAAACACTTACATTAGAAAAATAATATGTTCTTATACAGCTAATTGATTAACAGTGAATGTCATGTTAATATATAGATGTATTGCTTTATTTAAGAATAGAAGATTTAAATTCTTTTGATAGTTGGATTATATTCATAAAATTTGAATGTTAAAATTAAAACAATATAAATAAATTTTATATAAGAGGAGTAAATATAAATATTAGTTACATTATTTTCCAAATTAATTTCTTTACTCAACTATTTAATTTGTTAAATATTAAAACTAGTAAGATTTTAAATGTTTTAAACACACTTAAAACATTTTAAATTTCATTAAAAATACATGCTATATATTATGAAATTCATGCAATTTTAAATTTTATTATTGTGCATAGCAGATATTTAAACTTTAATATTTTTATAATGAATTTACCTTCAGTCTTCTGATTTTTAAGCATATGGACAACTCCTGAATTCTCCATCTAAATTTTTGTAATTAATTTCAATTAAAAGTAAATAAAATTATATTATTAATTAAAAATAGTATTTTATAATATAATTTCTAATAAGTTCATTCTAACATTCATTAGTTACTTGCAATAATAACTTAGATTTTATACAAGAATACACAAGCAATTCTAAAAAAAAAAAATTAACATTTTAATGACCTATTTAAGAATTCATTTTTATTTTTTTAACATTAAACATATTCAACTGTACTACCAAAGTGAATTCAATTTTGATGACGAAACATAACAAATTATTGGATTACATTTGGTAAGTGATCTTCCTAAGATTTTCATTTAAAATTATAAGAAATCAATAACAAAGACCAAATTTAATTAAAACTGAAGCTGAAACTGGACAATTAAATTTAAGACAGCCAACATATATTTACCTCTACAACTGTTTTCATATGTTTACTAATCAGTTCTTCTTCTACTACTTCAACAATTCTTTTTTCCGTTGTTTCACCTAAATAATGTTTAGCACGTTCTGCTTCTTCATGTATTCTTTGTTCAACCTTTTTTATATATACGGATGCACTATTTTCTGCTAAAAATTTTTGACTTTCCATCTAAAACAATAAGTATGATCAATTAATCTTTAAATTTACAATATAGAGAAAAGGAAACAAGTGTTTTAATTATTTCTATCCAGAAATCTATTTTTCTATATCTATATTTATCCAAATATATTCACATTTTTACAGGATTATACAGGATAAGCTTTGTAACTCTCAAAAGCCATAAATATTTCTATTTAACTTCATCTTTCTTTTCAATATGTTGCTACAAAGCATAAATAATGATTTATTTTATCATGCTAATTCTGGCACTATTTCTGGATGTCATGTTCTGTACTTAGAATGTCTTGATTTCACAAAACACAGACTGGTAAAAGTGCAAAATATTCAAAAACAGACCTCTCTTAATATACCAATAATTTACCAATGGTATACAAATTTGTTTGAAATATAATGTAGTGTGAGGTATGTAAAAACAATCACTTGACTTAAAGTGAAAAATTAAAATTGTCCAAGGAAAAAACAAGCTTTGCAACTTAATGCAGCATAAATTTTGAATTTAATATCAAATAAAATATAGTGTAGAATGTTGAGATGCCCTTATCTCAGATTATAAAATACAACTTGAAAAAATATAACTTAATATATTATAAACACATTTTATATTTATATACAGGATGTCTAGCATAGAAGTTTAATAAAGGAAGAGAGTGTAAATTAAAAACTTAACATAATTTAATGAAAAAGTTGTTTTCTAGTACAAAAATTCTGGAAGACTTTTTACACTTAAACACAATTCAATAATTGTGCCAACAATGGCTTAGCCAAATGCTCAACTTATATTCCTCTTCAGCCATGTATTCAAAAGCATGAGATTTGACATTGGTGATAGCCTGACAGATTCTGTTTCAGATCATTCAAGTTACATACAGATAAATGATACACTTGATTATTCACAAAATCCCACAGTCCAGTGGAATAAGAACCAATCTACCATCTGAAAAATTCCATTCAGAAGTTGTTTTATCTAAACTGAAAAATGGGGAGGAGTCATATCATATTGAAAAATGGTTCCAGGGGGAAGTTGAGAAATGACATAAGTTGCAGCTTGTCAAAATAACTTGTTCTATTCACTGAGGCTTATCACCTGGTTCTTCATTAACATGCACCTATTTTGCCATTCTGCACATCTGCTAGTAATCATACCAAGGTATGGCATTTTTCACAAATGGCAACAAATGTCAATATAAAACAAATGCTGATTTCCAGTCCAATACAAATTTTTCTTTCATTAAACATTTAGACAAAGGTATTAGAGTATGTAGATAAGAACAAATGTGCATTTCATTTGTCCATAAAAAGTTAATACAATATGGAAAGTAAAGAAATAAAAATCCTTATGTACATATGGAACAAATATCTGATAGCCTTAAGTGACTACTTTTTTGTACTATATGTTCAGTTAAAATATATGGTCATTATAATATACAAAGAAAATGAAAAATCTTTTTCCCCTTTGAGAAAATTACATTCCATGTTCACAATAACAAAGATACTATAAAAAAAACTATAAAATGTTTCAACAAGATGATGGTCCCTCTTCACACCATTCAGATGATGAGGAGGGACCATCTGAATTGTTTTCTAGATCATTGGATCGATCATAGTGATATAACTATATGATCACCTCACACTCTTCAGATTTAATCTCATTATATTTCCTTCTACGGGACTTTAAAATACAGCGATCTCTCAGTTATACGACTCTAAAGGAACCAATGATAAAAGTTGTGTAAGTGAGAGAGTTGTACAAAAGAGAGATTAGACAACTTGAATGAAAAATGTTAAAAATATAACTGTAATTACCCCTTTCAGTTAAAAGCATTATTTCTTTTAAATTCAAAATACAAAGTTAAATCTGTCAATGTTGCTACCTATGCCATCCAGAAATTAATAAGCATATCCAAGTTTTGCTGCAAAAGTGGCCTGCGGGGCCAAAGTACAGTACTTTATTTTTCCTTGTTAAAATCTCCACACGGCAGAAACTGGAAGAATGTAAATTTTGGAAATTTTTTTGGCCACCCATAGGTTACTTTGACATAGTTAGATAGAATACATGTCAGAGAAAGTCAATTTGTCAAAATTTGAAAAATATGCATGTAAATAATTGTAGCCTGACACAAAATTCATACCAAAATTATTAGTCAACAGTTTTAGGGGAATGCAACAATAGTCTAGACATAGATGACAATGGTCACTAAAGGGTTACGACATTATCACTTTATCTAAACATATAGCCAGCAGCCACTCTCTAAAAACAGATATTATATCCAGTATGATAATACTCTCTGCTTTCTTAATTTCCTGGGTACCAGTTTGACCTATTGCAAAGTGACCTTACTCTGTTCTTGTGATTGACAATCACAACAGTAATCAGACCAGAGGAAAAAATACATTAGTCTGAAACATTTGTAGGGGTGTAGAATTGAGTGTGTCATTTAACTGAGAGATTTTAGACATTAACTCCCATAGGCTTCAGCCAAAACCAGTGAAAAACATCTCATAACTGAGAGTCACTTAAATGAGAGGTATATAAGTGAAAGATCACTATATGTCAGTGGTTCCCAACTGGTGTTCCGTAAGCATCTCCCAAGTGTTCCGCAGATTTAGTCGCAAATTGGAAAGTGTACAATCGTATTCAAGCCGCCGAATATCAAAAAATTAAAATCATAAAATTTTCATAAACTTAAATATATATGTACGACTTGTACTTATGGAGTGTACTACTGTTTCGAATAAGATAAAGGCAACAAATTTACATTGATATAAATTCAAATAACATTATATTAAAAACTATAATGTTATTTGAACTCGTCCCATTTACAGATAATTATAACAAATAAATTAATCAATTTTTAAAAATTAATATTTCATTTAAACTATTTAAAAAATATTAAGTGACAAATAATTACATTAAATTGATAATATTAATTGTTACAGAAAAAAATAATTTCATTGTTAATTCAATTAATCTAAAAAAATATCTTAAATTTACTCTGTAAAATTCAGCAGACTGTGCTAAAAAAGGCCTTTCATAATCTTCATCATATACTGCATTTGAGTCTATTCCTAGAATTATGAGCATTTGACAAGCATTTTTAATCGCAAGTCTGTAAAAAAAGAAGAGAGGGGAAAAACTTTAAGAATCAAAATTATAACTTAAATTAATAAAATTAAATATATTTATAAACCCCATTACAACTCAATTCATTATTTGCAATATTACAGAAAACCATTTTGATCAAAAATAATTTAATCAAATTAACAAATACATTTTATTTTTATATCCTAATTATTTTAAGTTCAGTTAAATTTAATTTTACACAGTTTTGATGAAAGTATTATTAAATTTTATAGTAACTATAATTTAGTAGTAAAAATATAATAAATAATACAGTAGAGCGTCGATAAGTGGAACGTCGGTAAGTGGAATGGCCGGAAAGTGGAACGATTTTCAGTCAGACTGTGTCGTGCTGAATCGAACGTTTTTGATACTAAATTTACTTCTAATGTATAATTTTCATGTTTTTTATATTCTTTAATATATTTATTTTGTTTGTACAAAATGAAGAATAGCCTTACGATAGCCTCGATGATTATTATAAAAATTTTCGTTAGGCTTAAAAGCGATGAAAATTCAACACGAAGCGACATGCAACGGAGAAAAATTCAACAGGAAGCTATACGCAACAAAGAAAAATTTGAACATTGGACAGGTTAATATATTTTTTCGTACAAAGTCGAAAAGTGGAACAAATCACTAACTGGAAGGACCCCAGTCCCCAATTGGTTCCACTTATCGACGCTCTACTGTATTTTATATTAGCAAAATATAAAATTATACATTTTATTTGATATTTTCATTGTTTGTAATATATAATATATACAATAAATAAAAAATTAATAGTGCATAAATTAGTAGATATTTATTTTCTTAAATAAAAATTAAAGTTTAACCATAAAATTTATTAACTGTCAAAATAATAATAATCCATAATTTTAGACAGAAAAACCATCCTAAGTCCATACAGTGAGGTCCTTAATTTTCTTAAGGATCCACTATAAGGGCTTGGGATGACTTTTCTTTCAATTACTTTCATTTTTTAAAAATATTTTCTTAGCAGTTTCCATTTTAATGTATGTAATTTAGATTAAACAACTGATATAAAATATAGCTATAAACCTTTATTTTAGTCATTTAAAATGAATATAGCATTTCATTAATTTATTTAAACTTACATAAGTTTGTTTTAAAAACTCTAAATAATATGCATTTGGAAAAGCAGATTATTTTTAGTATTAACTGCACCTGACGTCTACTCATTTTATATTAGCCAAATATTTTATTACTTTATCTTTATTTAATTTATTAATTACCCTTTATTAGTCAAATCATTTACTTGAAAAATAATTGGAGATACAGACTAAGTACAGTTAATAATTTTTATTAATATAGATAAAGACTGATTAATGTTTTGAGCTGTTGTTAGTTATATTCTTCTTAATATACAATTTATTTTTAATATTCTATATAAATTTTACCTATCTACTACTTCTCCTCTTCTTTCTCTCATTACCATATCTAACAAAGTTTCACGTAAGTGGTCTCTAATACATCCATAGCGGACAACTTGATCTCGAAAAATTATCAAACCCAAATTATACACATTATCTACATTATTCTGTTGAACATATACACGATCCTGAAAATAGAAATAAAGGCTGTAAATTTTTTTCCCATGTTTTTCTATACAAACAAATAAAGATATAATACTAAAAATTATAAATATATTCAATCTCTTATATATATACAGTATAAATTTATCCATCTACAATTTGTAAAAAGTTATGTAAATTAGTATGATATCACTAATGGACATAAAAGTTTATTGTAATGCTTTTAACACTTTAGGTGCCATAATTCTGTGGACTGATCTTTGTTGACCATTTTTAAAATCTTGCATGTCTGAAAACAAATAACTTTATAGTTTTTATGACTAGTCTATTATAGTGGATGGAATCGCCCAGGCGCGATTCCCGCTGTTTGTAAGATAACGGAAACTTTCGTAATTCAAAATCATAGCTGTTATGGAAGAACCATTAGAGAAAATCCATTGGGAAAGCCGTTGTGGTTTGAATCGACGATTGGCTGTCGGAGAATGGCTGTTGGCCGGACTTTATGAAGACATCGAACCTGATTGGCGGAGAATTTGAACATCGGCTACTATATAATAAGCAGTTTTCGGCGGGAAAAGGATCTCTCTTTGGGACCTTGCTGAAACCTGGTGTAAGTGGACTCCCGTTGGACTATCAGAAACTTTTCCTGACTCAGAGGTGTTGCGAGTACTAAGTCTGTTAGCGGAGGTCGTAAGGTGTCCTTCCAACAAACTTGTACGGAACATAGTCGGTCGTAACTTAGATTAGTGTATTGTGAATACCTAGTTGTAAACGTTATTTTGTATTTATTTTGTATGTTTGTTTTGTCAATATAAACGTTGTGTTTTGTCAACCCGACTGGTTATTTTGAACATTACTGCTATATTAAAGATCATTTTTCCCCATTTAATTTGATATATAATAAGTATTTGTTGATACAGATTTGATTGTTCATAATATAAATATAATGTATACAAATGCAAAAACCAATTTTTTAGCCTTTATTTATAATTGTGCCATTTGAAAAATGTGTGCTTGATTTTGATTGGATAATTGTTTATCATCAGTCTATTTATTGTTTTCTGTCCTTTGACAAAGATATATGATGAGGTAGGCAATGAAATTTTAGTATGTTTCATTTATATGCACTCCAGTAAATATGCAAATTTGCACACTATAAAAAAGTGCATTAATCTGCAATAATTTGATCTTCATATTTATTTGTATTTAAATTTTAAAGAACTAAACATTCAATTATTTAATAATAGTAATAACGTCAATGAACAATAATGGTGGAAAAACATTTTGTTGTGAAAAAATTTAACAAAAGTCACAAAACTGCAATACCAATTTCAAATTTCAATCTTAAAATTTTGTCAATAGATAGAGCTAGGGGTATATTGCTGAGTCAAAAGTCATTCCCATATCTCACACCAGAAAGTGTTAAGTTAGTTGATCAAAGTCAATAAACATGTCTATGAAATATTTATATATGTATCTTTTTTGACTATGATTTTCCATTTTAAATTACACTGTAGGGTCTTTTAAATTTAAAAGAAATACTTACCATATACATTAAAATATCTCTAATCATTACCATACTAGTTTGATGATCGTTCCACGCTTGGTTCAATGTTTGTAAAAAATTGTTATGTAAGGCAGCTAAGACATCTGCTCGAACCTATAAGAAAAACAAAAAAATATTATGTATTTAGTTCATATGAATTATTTATTGCATGTTTTATAATCTTTTTATCATAATCAACACAGATGGGATAAGTTTTATCCAGCAAACATTCAAAACTATATTTAAACTGTTCTGGGTTGTGTTCTGGGAATTTCATTTTTCATTTAATTGCAATATTTTAACAGATCTTTTATCATCTGCATTTAATATGTCATCTATTCTCCTACCTGTACTATTTCTACAGATGTGAAAATTGTGGTAAAAACATCTTTTTCAGTCAGTTTCTCAATCATGTGAAGAATAAATGTAAGGAATACTGTCACATGTTCTATGGCATATGATATTTTAAGTGCTTTTATTTAACTTACTTTGTATGATGTCCTCAAATCTTGCAACTCAAATTTCATCCACTTCTAATTACATTAGAAGGCTGAAACTTTGACTATAATATGTATATGTAATATGAATCTACAAATTCTTTTCTTTAAAATAATTGAATTTACAACTTTGCTTTATATTTTGAGTGTAGCAGTAGAAAATGTAGGTTATTGGTATTTTCATATCATAAAAGAGAGAGAGGGATAGATTGCCTTTTTTTATTTACTTATTTTTGCACTTATTTAGATTCCCAACTGCTCTGCACTTAGCATCTCCACATTAGCATATCAATTTTCCAAATAATTTTACAGATATTTTTTAATTTTATACATTGCTCATGATTTCACTAGCTTTTTTTCTTGTCTTGGTTCTATGTTTCTACAGTTTTACTTTTGGTTCTATTATTTTTCATACAGAGATGCAATGGATGAATGTCATATTTCAACAAAGATGACAATGAAATGCTGCCTGATATTTCAGATATGAAAGACAAAGAGGATCAGAACATCTGGATATAGAATGTAGTCATCTTTCCACTACAGATGAAAGTAACAAGTGGTGAATCATCTGGAATTATATGGAAAAAGACCCTGTATCTAAACAGTATTCTTCTGCCCCACTCCAAATATGTTGCACTGAAAAGTGCAATATTCTCATACAAACTTCCACGCACAACAATGCTGCACGTAAGTGTTTAAGAGAGGAGACTTGAACAATCAGAGAGAAGAGGTCTAGGAATGCCTATAGTAGTGAATGTAATAGTCTGTTTACAAGAAATTAGTGAATAAAATCAAATTAATAATCAGGATTTCCCTGGGAATGTGACAAAGTAATTTAAATATGGGTTGCAACCTATCAAAGGCTAATAAAAAAATATTTTTTTAACTAAAATGTTTAAACAAGATAAGAACACTTCCAAATTGTTGATAGAATTGCAATAATAGTATATTTTTGTTACACAAATTAATAAAAATATGAGAAATTTAGAAATTTATAGCCCCCATTAAAAAATTACATAATCTATAAAAGAATGTCTGTTCTGACTTTACATTCATTGTGTCCTAATTGTGTGGAAACACCTTTTAAAAATTTTGTATTAGTCTTCAATTCACTCTTTTTTCAGATAGTCTTTATTGAAAGACTCATAAATATCACATATATTTATTTATAAAATTCAGTAGCTATTGTTATCTGAAGTGAAATATTTAAATGTTTAACAAATTTTGATTCAGTATAAAACTAGTTTAAATTCCAACTGTAGAGAACTGTACAGTCTAAGAGTTGTTGAATCAAGCCATGCATTGGTTCATGATCATCTTAGAAAAACAACTTCTCTACGGGAAACTGAAATATTAACATGTTATATCCTCTATACGCCAAATTTGACATGCATTTGCGGTTTCTCCGGTTATTAAAAAACTCTAGTTACAACTGATCAAATCAGCTTTATTTTTTCTTTACAGAAAAGGAGTATGACATATGCATTTAGGATCAAACTTTAAATATACGATCCCTCTTCAGTGTTACTGTATAGAACATAACATTAGTTATTACAAATGTTTAGTTTAAAAACCATTAATAAAACTAATATAATAATTTCTCAATACACAATGAGGTTTTTGGCTTATGATTTTAAGAAGAGAAAACAAATATAACAGATTTAGTTGCTAATAATTTATTACACAAACAAGAATGTAAAAACAGAATAAAACAATAGTTATACTAAAGAAAGTTAAAAAAATATTTATTAACAAATAATTTAACTGTTATTAAAGCTGATAAAGCTAAGCAATTAGTGATAGTTACTAAGAAAATGGTTAATAGATAAGTTAAAGGAACAAATTAATAATGTTTTAAAATTAGAAGGTAACCCTGGAATTAAAATTAAAAAAGTTCTACTCAAAATAATAAATGAACTTCATTAAAAAGGTTTAATCAATGACATAGATAAGAGAATGATAACAGATGATAGTAACAATAGAACCTCTAAATTAGGTATTAGAGAAAAAACCATAAACAAACAGAAGCTTATCATATATTAGTAAATTTTAACTTCTCCATACTTTATAATCTGGAGAAATTTATTAAAGAGAAATTAAATGTAACACATAACTCAAAATACAACATGAATAATACAGATGAAGTAATTAGTAAACTACACAGATAAAATAATGAGTTTAGATGTGATAAACAAGTATCGAAACTCCAGCTCTAAGTGTTTTAAAATGTAGAAAACATTTTAAAACACTTAGAGCGGGAGGACTGATTTATTGAATTAGTCAAATATGCATATAAGAATAATTATTTTGAGTCAAATAATGAATATTACAAAAAGCAGGATGAAATTAGTATGGGTTCAAAAATAGGTCCAAAACTTGCAGACATTGTAAAACTTACTGTAAATTAAATATTATTGATGAAATCAATTTGTGTGTCTGCTATGCAGATAATTATTTGATAGATTTTAATACTCAGAAAATAAATGAAGAGAATATTTTAGATATAACTTCTAATATTCATAGTAATATAAAATTTGAAAAAAAAGTAAAAATTAATCAGAGATTAAATCATCTGGACATTATGATTATTAATTCACAGTTTCAATATAAATTTATAAATTATAAAAAAGAATATAATGCTGATAAAACTATAAATTATAACTCTTACTGCCCATTAAAAATTAAAGAAAATGCATACTTAATGGAGTTGTAGAAAATTTATACTAGAACCACGGACATGAAAGATCGGCAAATAACGGTAAAAAAACCAAACAAACAGTTTATTTCCAATAATTACCTTAACAATGGTTTCACAAATATATAAGAAAAATAGATTTAAAATAAAACAGTTTAATGAAAACAAATATTATAAATTTCTTATATAAAAAAATATTTTTGAAAAGTGTTCTAGATATGTTAAAAATTTTGGAATAACTTTAGCTTCAATTATAAATATCAATAGTAAAATGCAACATATGATGATAAAAAAATAACAAAACAAATCAATTGTCTTTGAATGACTTATGTAAAAGAGGAATAATATATAAATTGGAATGAACATGTGATTCCCAAAACATATAGGGGAAACAGGTAGAATTTCAGATATTTGTGTCAAAAGAACACGAAGCTGCAATTCAGTTGAGATATGCACAATCACCATGGTATACCCATACAGACGATAAAAAATGTACAATTAATAGATGAAACATTCAGATCCTCCATAATGATACAGACATTTATAAAAGAAAGTTTAATGAACATAATGCAATTAAAAATTTTCCACAAAAAGAGAATCTATTGAACACTTCTGAAGGTATACAAATTTGTTACAAATGCTATGATGTCATAAAATAAAATGTACTTAATACAAACTAATCCCGCATAGTAATTTTATAACAGTTAACTGAGCATTATTTTTATAGTTGTATGTTTTTTAACTGCATTTTAACCGAAGGAGATGTAATACAATTTTAATCATTGTTCATTGTATAATACCATTAATAGCTTTGATTTGTAGAAAAGTTAAAAATGTAAGTTTAATTTACTTAATTTCTTGTAATATTTATGTAATCTGGTTTTGGTTTAATTTAGTTAAGTATATCTTTACTTTTAGGAGCCCTGTAAAAATATAATGTATTTTATATTCTTATCATCCAATACCACCTACATTTGTATGATACGGGAGTAAAAGAACACGCTGTAAATGCAATTGGAATGATTATCCTTTCTTGGTTTTATTAATATTAAAAAATGAAAGGTTTTTTATTAAACATTTGTAATAACTAAAGTTAGGTTCTATATAGTAACACTGAAGAGGAATTGTATATTAAAACTTCAATCCAAAATGCATATGTCGTGCTCCTTTTCTGTAAAGAAAAAACTGACTTTGATACAGATAATTATAAAAATGTACTTAGGCATGTATATAGGGGCAACAAAAATATCAATAAAAAAATAGAGAAGCATAAAAGAACATCAGGACAGAAAATATCACTACTATACTGTGTCAAGTACCCCTTAATAAAGAGAGCAAGGTTCAGTGTGATGGGGTGAGAATGTTAGAAAAAATAAGAGAAAGAAGAAATTTTGAAATTAATACATACAAGGAGTTTTGAGGTAACTAACAGCAAAGACTGAAATGTTGTCAAATGCTTGGAAATAAGACCTATTATTAATAAATGTATAGTTTTTAAGGTTTTCCAAGGTAGAATTTTGAAGAAGAGTGAAATGTATGATTCAAGTCCAGTGTTTGTTGTTAGTTTATTGTCATTACTTTTTTTACTATGAAAATTCAACTCTTCAATAGTGATTAGAAATGTCACATGTATGGATGACTGAGGTGTGGAAAGATATTTTTTTAGTAGGGCAGGATAGTTAGGAGTGGTTTCAATAGTCATAGATTGTTTAAATAACATCTAGTCATTGTGACAGTACAGTAGCTATGTCATTCAGGTGACATAGCTACTGTATTGATTCACTTGTCTCTCCTCACAATGTACTGTACTTGATTTACCCAAGTTTTTCTCAAATACTTCTGGGTCAAAACTGATCCAACAAAACAAATTATTGTTTATTATATTTTTTACAGAACTTGCAGTTGTTTCACATTACCAGGTACTTTCTCCAAATAAATAAGCTGCTACTAAGGCTATATTTGATTATTACAAAATTTGTGCATTTAATAAACTTTTATTGTATTTACTTAAAATATTAAATCGATGTTTTAAGTAAATCATTAATGTAATCCTCTTATATTGCCAAATATAACAACTTATTGATACAGTCTGTTGCTTTTGCAAGGGAAAAAACAAAATACTAGATTAATACTATAAACATATATATATATATATATTTGTTCAAACAAATTTAAAGATTGTACAAAAAATTTATATATACCCACCAGCCAAACTGCTGCTTCTCACAAGTGATATATTGTTCTTGTAGACCCTTACTGCAGCTCCCATATACTCAAAATTTTTTTAAAATAAACTTGGTACATACTACTTACACATATTTAACATTTTTGTAAATTTGCTGACTTTTACATAATATAATACAGTAGAGCGTCATTTATCCGAATCAATTGGGGACTGGGGTTGTTTGGATAACTTATTTTTCACATAACCAATTATGTACGAAAAATTATATTAACCTATCCCATGTTGAAATTTTTCTTCATTGCATATCGCTTCGCGTTGAATTTTCGTCGATGTTAAGCCTAATGTAAATTTTTTAAAATAATAATTGTGGCTATTAAATCGTTAAAAATTATTTCTTTATTTTGTACAAACAAAATAAATATATTGGAAAATATAAAAACAAAAAAATTATATTTTGGAAGTTAATTAATCTAGTATCAAAAACGTTCGATTCAGTACAACACAGTCCGACTGGAACGCTTTCAGTTAATCGATGTTTCGGTTGATCGGCTTTTGGACAGACAACGCTCTACTGTACATACATTTCTAACTCACAACTTAATCTTGAACAGGTAACTGAAAGCTAAATGGGTGCATTGAGTTTTCAGTTATGAACCAAATTATAAGCTTTAAGTGTCCAAAGTACAAACCCACAAACCTTCTACAAATAACAGAAAAAAAACATTGAAATGTATTTAAATAAAAAGAAAAGAAATTTATAATTAAACTATTTTCTCAGTTTTTTTTTAAATAGCTTTCTTACATACATCCCCATGTGTGCATTTTTAACAACGTAACAATGAAACTAGTATTTTAACTATGTACTAACTATGTAGTATTTTAACTACGTATGTATAAAATATGATTCCAATAGAGAATGTGGTTCTTTTGTACTTATAATGCAGGTATCCCATTATGACAAGTTTTGCCACCCCAATATATAGCATACAAAAAATTTTTGACTTAAATCACACTTTAATCATTAATTAAATATCAGATTACAATAAATTTTATTTTATAAAAAAATCACTTCAGTTAATAAGTTCACAAGACAAAAATAAGTGATTCTTCATACTTTCTATTCTCAATCTGCTACAGGAGCACTAGGTGTTATCCATTAAATCAGGGGTTCCCAACTGAAACCCAATAAAAATTTGAGGTTCCATAATAAAATCCATTGAGTCTAGTGACACATGAATGTGCTGATGCAGATTTAGGAGTTGAGGTGTAACTGTTCTAGTCTCAGATGGAGTCCTTGTATGACAATATGAAGACTCAATCCAAGACTAAATACATCATGCTAAACTTATTTGTAGATTTAATAAACAGTGGGGACCGATTTATTGGTAACAGAATGAACCAAAATCATGATATAATGTTTGACAAGGTAATGGAAAACATAAAACAGTAAAACAAACTAAAGCTAGAAAATCATTTTAAAAATCAACCTTAAAAAGAATCCAACATAAACATATAAATAAAAATACAATCATTAAATCTGTATATATACATACTGTACATGCATACATACTTTTAATCTATATATATATAATCGAGACGAGTTGATAATAATAATAATAATCAGCACAGAGCCCAAACGGTTAGGAGTTGAAAGTTGAAATTTGGTACACAGTTAGGGTACATCATGAGAACATACACTAAGAAGGGATTTTTCAAAATTTCTCCCCACGGGGAGAGTGACAGGATTAAGGCTTAACACTTCTATCAACAATGGAAGTGTTAAGTAACAATGGAAGTGTCAACAATGGAAGTGTTAAGTAGCAATGGAAGTGTCAACAATGGAAGTGTTAAGTAACAACGGAAGTGTCAACAATGGAAGTGTTAAGAGAAAGCTACATGCAAGATGCAAATGCAGTTTTTTGGTTTTTGAGAGAAATTGAACATATTTTTAGACCCATCTAAAAATTCTCTAATTAGTCTGGAAACAGGGAGACCCAATTCTTGCATTCTGTGAAAACGGGTAAGGTTGACTATAACGTAATAATCTTAATCTCTTAATCTTCACCATCGTTAGTTTTGTCCTACCTGCTAGTATATATATATATATATTAAAAGCAAAATGTTTTGTCACCACTGCACACAAATAATGAAAATTTAAAATTAAATTTGATTTACAACTTGAAAATTTCAAAACAACTTTTAAGTGGATTTTAAAAACATTGTTTTCATTTTCAATTGATTTGATTTCAATTTTAATTAATTAATTTTGATTATATTTAATTGTAGTTTTACTTTTGGTTTAGGTGTAAAGTGTCTATCTAGAATTGCTTTAATTCATTGATATCTGCAGGGTTCCAACATTTTTTATTAAGGTGAAAAGGGTTTCATGATAAAAATAAGTTGGGAACCTCTGCATTAAATTAATTTGCTTCCTATTCAAAAAGAATATTGTCAAATATATAAAACTGAAAAATTTTTATGAGGAGGATAAAACCATTAATATTTTTAATATAAAATAATATAAGAACATTTCATATACAAATAACAGATCAGTTATTAGAAAGCCCAGATACAATAAATATTAATACAGAAAATAGATTGGCTAATTTAGATAACTGATAGAAATTGTTTGATTTATATTAAATAATTATTATTTTAAAATGGAGGGTAAATATTATTCTCAGGTTAATGGTATTTGAACAGAATCTTGCATTGGTCCAATATTAGTGAAACTTATAATTATTAAAATACTAGATAGCCTGACAGTTGAATTAATATATATAAACAAACTTCATTCGCTAATTCGATATACATTAAAGCAATACACTAACCAAAGCCGAATTATCGGGCTAGAAACAGCTATAGTAATAGTTTATAAGATAATTTGGTATTAGAGTTAGGTGTTAGGCACCATCTCTTGCTAAATTTAATAATTATAATTTTAATTAAATAATTAAAATAATTTAGAACTAACTGGAAGAAAAGAATCGGCCCGAAGCGGGACTCAAACCTGCAACTCCCGCATACCATGCAGATGCATTGCCAGTTATGCTACCCGGACCTTCGGTCCAATCTCCTCTTCCAGTATAGGTCTGGGATTACACTATCCGGAGGTCTGGGTAGCGTAACTGGTAATGCATCTGCATGGTATGCAGGAGTTGCAAATTCGAGTCCCGCTTCAGGCCGATTCTTTTCTTCCAGTTAGTTCTAAATTATTTAAATTATTTAATTAAAATTATAATTATTAAATTTAGCAAGAGATGGCACCTAACGCCTAACTCTAATACCAAATTATCTCATAAATTATTATTATAGCTGTTTCTAGCCCAATAATTTGGCTTTGGTTGGTGTATTGCTTTAGTTGTTGTTTATGTTAACTCACTTAAAATTTAAAAAAAAAATTTTAAAGGCAGGCAAATTTATAAAACAAAAATTAATGAAATTAAAAAAAATTTAAATAAATTTCAATTTGATTATCTTTGTGCAAAACAACACAACCAATTTCTACAGTTATGTTGCAAAGGAAAAAAAAAGTTGAAATTAATTAAAAAACAAAGGGTTCAAAAAATGCAAGCAAAATTAAATAAATAATAAATAATTATTAAAAGTAATTATAAAAACTAAAACCATATTAATACGAAATAAATTAAACCTAAAAATAATAATTTAAAAATAATAAAATAATTAAAACTCTAGCCTTTACACTAAAACCAAAATCAAAATTAAAAATAAAATCAAAACTAATTAAAAATCAAATCAATTTTTAAATTTACATTATTTGTGTGTGGCAGTGACAAAACATTTGCTTTTAATTAATATATATATAAATAAATATTATTAAAAATAATATAAAAATTAAAACTAAATCTGTATATCTGTATTTTGTATATAACAAAGGTTGTTATTCAAAAATCAAACTTAAAGAATAGTTGCTACAGGAGCAAACAAATAGCCATCTCTTCAATTCCAAGTCTGAGTCTGAGTCAAAAGTGAAGTCTTTTCATGTCTGCTATCCCTATGCAAAGACCTTCTTCTCCTTTGTTAATTAACCCTTTCCATGAATTCATTCAAAGTCCATAGAGGAAGTTAACAAGTGGTCCTTTTGAGGAATAAAATGTATACCCCACATGTGACCCAATGTGGCCTACTTACACACTGCTTCTTTATAAAGTGCTGGTTTTAGTTTCGGTGGTGATGAAACATTTTGCTTTTAATATATATACAGATATTGTGATATTAAAAACATAAATGGTATAACATGTTATAAAAGATACATAGATGATATATTGATAATATATGGCTCAGATAAGTGAAAATGAAATTTAAAATAAAGTAAATAAATTAGATGATATTAAATTTACTATAAAAAATGAAATTAATAAAAAGATTAACTATCTTGATGTCACATTAGTAGGGAAAATAGATGAAATAGAATATAGGCAATTCATTACGAAATGTAATAGTAGAAAAAAATAAATTTTTCATCATCATTTTACATTATAAAAAGAATTGTTTTGAAATATATATCTAACATATATAAATAAGATGATAAAAAATACTACTGACAATAAGATTAGACAGAATAAGATAAATTAAGTGTACAAAACATTTGTCTTGAATGATTACACAAAAAATTATTAACTAAGTGGATTAATGACAAAGAAAAGAATAAAAATTATAAAGGATTATAGGAAAAAACAAAAAATATGATAAAGAAGCTTAAAACATAATTAGTACCAGAGATTAAACATAGATTAAATTTAAAAACTAGTAAATACTAATTAAAAAATGTATTTAAAAACTTTTATTATTTATCTAATTCCATGCACATGGCAAATCTATATTTTTATATGG
Source organism: Centruroides vittatus (assembly GCF_030686945.1). Taxonomy (NCBI): domain Eukaryota; kingdom Metazoa; phylum Arthropoda; class Arachnida; order Scorpiones; family Buthidae; genus Centruroides; species Centruroides vittatus. Next base: position 1,140,209 of record NW_027120671.1, read on the forward strand.
GAGAGACAAATGGAAGTTTACAAGAGTAAAACAACATCAAAGAGCTATTGAATTGAAGTATAATAATTTAGCTTTATCAGAAATTGTAATAGAAATAATTGTAAGATTAATATGGAATGAATAAAAATATTGAATTATGAAAAAAAATAAACAAACAAACATATACAGATAGTATCTACATAAATATACAATAAATTTAAATAATAGTTATAAATATTAGCACCATCTGGCAGGAGTACATCAATAATGGATAAATTGAATACAGATGGAATTATGCATGATAGAGAATATATCTTGAGAGAGTAATGATATGAGATGCAAGAAACAGACATGAACAAAACTAGGCAGAAATATCAAGATAATTATGGCATTTGAAATGAATTTCATTTAAACTGGAGACTTTGAATATGACCTATTAATCAAGAAGGAATTAATAGATAAGAATTTAAGTGATTTTAAGATGATAATTTAATCTGTGATTTTTGTTTTTAGTTAAAGGATTTTAAATAAATAAATATTCCATCCAGTAAGATTTTACTTTTGTTATTTATATAATTATGAAATTGTTGCAATTAATAAATAATATTTCATATGCTATTATGACATAATAAGATATTGATATTTATGAAATATTTATATTGTTATATTTACACTCAACAACCTTTTAAAAAACGAGTAATAGTAATTGAAAACAAACGTTTTCGACCGTTAACTTGGTCTTCCTCAGGTTCTAAATATTGAGATTCGTTACAAACTCTTTCAGAACGTATTCAAATTTTCGAATAGAACGGTTGCGCGTTCGTGTTGCCATGGTATCAATTTGAATACGTTCTGAAAGAGTTTGTAACGAATCTCAATATTTAGAACCTGAGGAAGACCGAGTTAACGATCAAAAACGTTTGTCTTCAATTACTATTATTGGTTTTTTAAAAGGTTGTTGAGTGTGAATTCTTTGATTACACCAGTACAAAAGTCGAACCTTTATATCGTTATATGTATTCTATTAAAAAATATTTTTTAAATCAATATATTATAATTTAATGCATCATCATAAATAAAAAAAAACATTTAAACTTATGTTTTCTTATAATAATTTATTACTTTTTAGCTTTTATAACAATGTAATACGAAGTGTGGCTATTAAGTAACGAGACTGACGCTGCTACAGAAGTACGCATGCACCAAATGCCAGCGACCAACAGCTGTTTAGTGTGAAGCCTTCTCTTTCGAATGCAGTATCTCTTGCTTCTGTAAACAAATAGACATAGCCTTCATTCGCATTAGAGTTGTTTTTTTGTTTCGCCAGAAAAATGTTAAGTGTAACAATAGAGCAACGAATGTTTTGAAATTTCACATGAAACGTGAAAAAACTGCTACTGAAACTTATAACTTATTGAAAGAAGTGTATGGCAATGAATGTTTATTGTGTGCACGTGTTTTTGAGTGGTTTAAGCTTTTCAAGATGGCCGAGAAGACGTTGAAGATGATTCACGCCCGGATCGCCCCTCCACGTCAAAAACTGATGACAATATCGAAAAAAATCGGTAATCTGGTTCAATCTGACTGCCGGTTAAGTATTCGTGCAATTGCTGAAACTGTAGGAATTGACAAAGAATGTGTATGGCAAATTTTACATAACAATTTTAACATTCAAAAAGTGTGTGCCAAAATGGTGCCTAAAAATCTCATATTTGAACAACAAGAAGCTTACAAAAATGTTTGTACTGACACTTTGAATGCCATTGAAAATGACCCAAACTTATTGGAAAAGATAATAACATGTGACAAATCGTGGTTTTTTGCTTATAATCCTGAAACGAAGTGCCAATCCATGCACTGGAAGAGCCCAACCTCACCGAGAGCCAAAAAAGCTTGAATGAGCAAATCAAAATTCAAAGCAATAATGTTTGTTTTTTTTTGATATTCATGGGATTGTGTACCTTCACATTCTTGCTGAACTCCGTGAAAGAATAAGGAAAAAATGACCCGAATTGTGGAAGGACAAGTCATGGGTTCTCCACCAAAACAATGTGCCAGCTCATTCTGCATTGTCTGTCAAGAGGTTTCTAGCCAAGTACAGCATCCCAGTGTTAGACCATCTGCCTTATTCGCCAGATCTTGCGCCGTGCGACTTCTATCTGTTTCCTAGGGTGAAATCTGCATTAAAAGGAACAAGATTTGAGTCCGTTGAAGCTGTGAAAGAGAAAGCGGCACGTGTCCTGAAGGAGCTGACAGAAGACTTCCAGCACTGTTTCAAACAATGGAAGATTTGCAAGAAGCATTGTAGGGATAGAGGAGGGGTGTATATTGAAGGTGATAATAAGTAAATATGTATGAAATCAAAATAAAATGTTTTACAGCGTCAGTCTCATTTAATAGCCACACCTCGTACATCAATAATTTTTTCCAAAGTATATAATTTTTAATTACTATTTAAATTTCTTAGATCTTAATTAAATATAAAATTTGCTTGTTATTTAAAATTATATTTGTCTTTTAGCTGTTATCTTTGAGGATTGGAATTTGATCAATTATTAGAAAGAACAGAAAATTAATTCTTTTGATTTCACAATTAATTTATTAATACTTTCTTATTTCTTTAAGAGGTTATTTCTATTATTCACACATCTGTGCTATTGTTTAAAATATCTATTTCTTCCTTTTATGCATATTAATTTTGAAATTCGGTGAATGTAAAATACAATGAAATGTAAGACAATGGTTTTGGATCATTTTTAGCTAGCAACACTCTTTAGTATACTACATAATCTGTAATCCTAAAGAAATATGTTCTACTTGGAAAAAAAATTCATTCCATGAATCAAACCAATATGTATTGATGATACCTAAAATTATTTTAAAATTATTTTTAAAATAATTTTAGGTAATTTATAGAATTTTAGATTTATAATAAATAAAATGATGATATTTAAAATTATTTATTCAAAAATGAAAAAAAGGATAATACAATATTTATTATAATAATGTAATAATAAAAAATTAAAATTATTTAAAGATTAAACAATCCAATTACATTTCTCAACAGAACTCATTTTAATACTGTGCTGTTTTTAAACTCTTATCAAAGTATATATTGTTTATTATATATTCAGAAGTTTCATATAGTTATTCATCTTTACTGATGTAGATGAGACATTTCTGGATCAAATAATTTCAATAATTTATCATCTGAAGAAAAATTTCATCTTTTCTTTCAGAAGAAAATACATGATTTAAAAATCCTGTAATTTTAATTGGGAATTACTACTCAACTCAGTTAAAAATCAGAAAATCAATATATTTCATGCATGAAAAATATTTAATTATTCCTGATAGTTCTGATAAAATTAATTAGTAAAATAAACTTTTATATATACAAGTAATTTTACTGTCAGATTAATTTGTTTTATTAACAAAAATTATTCATCTTTCCTTTAGAAAATAATTTATTATTACACAATTTCTCAATAGAAATAAAATTGAAAATAAAGAAATAAAAATGTCACTATTAAGCTCTACTTTATCTAAATCTACTCACTATATACACCGCTGGCCATTAAAATTGCTACACCGTGAAGGCAAAATGCAACAAATGTGAAATTTGCATGAAAGGTACAACATGCTGAGATAAGCAAATGATTAGCATTTCAATGCATGCTCACAATGCAGGTAGGAGTAAGACCACCTACAATCTGTATAAAAGGGAAGATCGTAAAGTGAGTTTCTTGTACGGAAATGCAGTCACTTGTTGGTTGCTTGTGTAAAGGTTTTGTTGTCTCGTGTAAGGAGGAGGAACACCTACTAGCACATGTCAGAGTTTAATCGTGGTAGAATAGTAGCCTACCAGAACTACAGTTTATCATTCCATGCTATGGCTGTTCAAATTGGTCATGATCCCACGATTGTCATGAGAATATGGAATTGATGGGATACAGAACGCAGTGCAAAATCTCAGAGGCCCCCGGTCACTAATGTCCAAGAGGCATACAATGGTGCATTCAATGACAAATATGGATGCAGGAGTGGTGTCACATTGTCTTTTCAGACAAATCTCAGTTCTGCATACAGCATCATGATGGCCATATCCGTGTGTGGAGGCACTGAAAGGAATGAAAGTTGCCAATTTGCATTTGCCATCGTCAGCCTAGAACCTGGAGTGATAGTATGGGGTGCCATAGGGTATATATCCTGGTTACCTCTTGTTCACATAACCAGTAATTTGGACAACTGCTGCTACATTTCTGTGTGTTAAGGCCTATCATTGTGCCCTATCTTTGAGACCTCCGTCACACTATCTTTCAACAGGACAATGCAAGACTTCATGTTGCCCATCTGTCCTGACTTTCCTGAATACAGAGGGTGTTCAACTGTTGCCCTGGCTAGAATGTTCTCCGGATCTGTCACCAAATGAGAACATCTAGTTGATGGTTGCCAAGAAACTGACATACCACCACTCCAGTACGACAGATGAACTCTGGCATTGAGTTAAAGTCACATGCACTGCTGTACCCACATTTGTCATCCAAACTCTGTTCGACTTGATACCCAGCTGGATTATAGCTGTTATTGCTGCCAGGGGTGGCTGCTCTGGGTACTGATTTCTGTATTCTCTGTACTTCAGAATTATCTGTCAATTTAATCATGTATTCTTCCCATTACACTGTATTTGTACAATAAATATGATTCTGCTATTTGTTTTCTTTTCTGGTGTAGCACTTTTAATGGCCAGCAATGTAAATAAAATACTTAAAATCATCATAACACTTTTTCTGTCACGAAGAAAGAAAACAGCATCAAGAACAGATAAATAGCGATAAAATTTTTGTTATGAATAGTATATACTGGGAACAAGTGGCACAGTATGAAGTGAGCAGGAAGTTGGACCACCTACAACAGGCAAAGCCCTCCTAGTTTACAATCAAGTGTCGATGTTGTCATTTGTAATATATGAATTAGGAAATTTAATAAAATTTACTTGCTTTAATTTCTTATCTCAAAACATTTTTATTATTATAAAAATTTAATATTTTTCATTAGTTTTTGCTTTCCTGGCTCTATTATATTATATATATATATATATAACAGAAGAAAAGTATGGAAATCAGTCAAAAAATGACCCCAAGATATTTACATTTTTTGACTCAGATTCTTGAAACATCAAGAAATGCAAAAAAAATTCAGGAGATTTTCTGTATGTATGGATGTTAGTATGTATGGGGGCACAATTTTGTTCACATTCTTTGAAGCTTAGTAATTCCTGTGCTTTTTGTCAGAAATTTCTGAAATTCTGCAAGGATGTCTGTGTATTAGGAGGATTAATGCTATTAAATTTTGATGGTTAAATGTTGATGGGATGGGGAGATGAAGTGGGTGTCACGTGTCATATCTCAAGTAGGGTCAAATTTAATGACAATTTTTCTTATTAGCATTTACAATTGTTTATAAAACCCATCCCTACCCTCAAAATTAAGCTTTTTGTCATTTTATACTAATGAAATATATAAAAAATTTTTTAAATAAAATATCTTAACAGATGGTGCCACATGCAAATTTTAAATAGTGCCAGGAAAGTTAAGCAACTAATTGCTGGACTTTTTAATTTTTAAAATTATAGTTATATTGGTTGTCCATTTTAATCAATCCACTGGAATAACTCAAAAAACATGCATCTTACAGAAAAATTCATCAAACTGAAAATGTTAGACTTCAAAGAGTCCACAACATGGGGCTATCAGTTTCATCATGGATAGAACTATAATTAGTAAAAATGGGGTAAACTTCACTTTCTTAAATGGTAACTCCAATTTCTTATTGGTTATTATGATTCTACAACAAAAGCAAACAAATTTTTATCTAAAACATTTTTTCATAAGATGCACTTATAAGTATGAGCATTTGGTTTTAAAATCCAGTAACAAAGCTAAAACAGATAATTTCAAAATCAATATTCATGAATAACCAGAGATTTACACATACATGATGTGGCAGCCATATAAAGTTTCAAATACACAATTTCTGATAAGTGCATCACTCAAAAAAATCTTCAAACTATTGTTTTCTTCTTTTTCTTAAGCATTCTTATTTGAATTCAGTTGAATTTTGTTTATATTCAATGTATTCAAGTTTGATTCACGTATTTGACAAAACAAGAACAGTACAGTTAATTTACCTAATTTATTCATCATCATCAGCCAAATAAGCACTCCCAACATGGATTTGTCAAATTAACTTAATAAACATTATCTAGAGAATTTCATAGTAAATTTCAAACAATTCTAGTGCAAGGTTCTTTATCTTTTTTTGTTCATGAATATTTTGGTTAAACTTTGCAAGATGTATTTTAATCCAGAGAAAATATATCGTATATTTACTAACAACTTATATCCAAAACTAACCTTTTTATATATACTGTTATAATTCATATTGGAAAAAGAAATTTTTGATAAAAATTGATTTCTTTTTAGTATTAAGTAATTCTACTTTTGAAATGTATGTTCCATTTCAACGATACTAAATTCATTTCCTTAAAACATGAAAATAAAATTTGATAATTTAGTGATTTTAGATTATTTTATCTGCAGATAGATATTTGGAACTATTAAAATTAAAATAATATCTTTTTTTGATATCTTCATAAAATATTCATTTAGTAATTCTTATACAATGTGTCTGTAATATGTTAGATGGTTCTTATTTGATATGTTATAGCTATGTGGCTAATATTATAAAAATATCTGATATTTAATAAGTGATTAATTTACAAACTGTCAGCAATTTTAATATTTCAAGCAAACATTTATCATAAAATAATAACATATATATCAAATGATATTCAAAAATAATTTGAAATTTGTACTAGAATAAAGAATTAAAAATGCTATATAAAAACAATTTTAACATCTTTAATATTTTGATAATTTAATTAATTCCTCCTTTACCAACCTTTTCCCATACTGCAGAACTATTTTGTTACAGGCAAGTTTGCACTGAACCCCAAGACAACTCTAGTTATATTGTGAAATTAAAAATTACATTAAATGTAGAAGTACAGTAGAGCATCGATTATCTGACTCAATTGGGGACTGGGGTTGGTCGGATAACTGAAAAAACGGATAACCGAAAAGTATGAAAAAATACATTATTGGTATAGTATATTAGTATATCGCTATTAACCTATTTCGCATTGAATTTTCATCGATATTAAGCCTAACAAAATTTTTTTTAAAATAATAATCGTCGCTATTGTATCGTTAAAAATTATTTCTTTATTTTGCAGAAAATAGATACAAAAATAGAGACAAAAAAGAAAATTAAGCCTGGTTTAAATACTGGCCTCCCTTTCGTGGTCGAGCCAGTGTTGCCAGCTAAAACACGCAAAAATTTAACAAAAATAATATGAAAGTAGCCAAGACATAGCCAAATATTGTAGTATCACATCACTAGCAGACATTTGAATTTGCGGACTAGAACGCGGTCGGTTAACAGATGTGATGGTTGATCGGGGGTCGGATAATTGATGCTCTACTGTAATTACTTTTATTTAAATCTTTTACAAGTCCTTTATTCTATGGTTCTATACTACATTCCTTTCCCAATTATCTCATGCTTACCAATAAGATTGTTGTTTCTGGTTGTCCACACATTTTTTTTTTAAATATAGAAGTATGGGAGATATTTAATGCAATTTAGAAGCTTGGAAAAGTTTTTTTCATAAAATTAATTCCTAATGCATTGCAAAACTCCAAGACATTCCTCATAGAAACTAGTTGGGAAAGGTGAGCTTAATCTATTACATTTTAGTGGTGACGATGATAATATTTCATATATCAAGTGATTCAAGTTAGGCAAAACTAGATTTTTACCAATAAGTAAAGGAATCCAAGATTAATTCTCATATTTTCACTTGAATAATTTCATAGACTATCTTCTCTTAACTTAATATTCTCACACACACACTGAACACAATCTTTACTCTTTGTTTTTACATTATATATTAAAACTCTCACAGGCAAATTTTATGAATTTAAAATAAAGATACCTTATTAATAAGATGATCTGTAACTACTTCCCTAAGTCCTGTATATAGTCTTTCACCATGTTTATGTAAAATCATTGTGTATGCATTTCTGTACAGTTCCTCAAAACTTAGTCCACTATTATTTTTCTTTTGAATCTCTTGAATAGCATTTTTGAGCAATGTCCAGATACTCTGTACATATTTTTCATCCATAGTCATCTGAAACAAAATCAATTTTTAATTTGAAATAAATAAGAAATATTTTTATCAATTTTAACATATTAAATTAAATTAGAAATTGAATTTTTCTCATATATTTTTTTAATTGAAAACTAACCATGTAAATCAATTTTATCACATCAAAAATTTTTGCATTTAAAAAAATTTTCAGTCTAAATTAGATGCAAACATTTAAATAATAAAATAAATATTTATTAATACTGAAATCATTAGTGAATGAAAAGTTAAATGTTTTTAATAATTTATGAATTTATAATATATATTTATATATTTGGAATTTGATCAAAAATATTAAACTAAGTTTAGAGCCAATTAATATATATTTGCACTAAACTATTATTACGTTGAAATAATAATAAAGATTTTTAAAAGTATTATTATTATATCACATATAAGATGAGAATAATTTATCTGTATTTGGAACAGTCTAGTATTAGTACTAATGAGTCCAAATAAAGTAAAATTGATAAATGTAAATATCAATAAGAAGAAAAACTTATTTCAAATCTCATTATTAGAAATATTGTTTTGAATATCACTACAATAGTAGTAATAGTAATAGTGACAGAACTAAACACTGGGAGTTTGGTCACAGATTCATGCCATGTTTGGACAGGCTGGCCACATGCAGTTTTCTGGGTTTTCTCCACGTTTGTAACACCTGAATAGGGGCCAGTTTCCCTTACAAGACCTCCCAGAAGGCATTTCCCCTTGCGTAACATCGCGCACCAGAGAAGGCAACAGGGAACCACTCTGGTTGTAACTTTCCCCAGGATACACCTTGGCGCCTTACTAACCACTTATTAACCTGCGCCAGGTGCTAGCCGACATCAGGATTTCTGATATGGCACGCAGAGAGAGAGACTCTCTCTCTCTCTCTCTGCGTGCCATATCAGAGAGTAGTAATAGCAAATACCTTTCAAAATAATACATGACATTCCTTAAAGAAAACAGATAACATGTGGTACAGCACACTTTTTTGTAGGTCAATGATACAATTTCAATAATTATTATTACATATTTAATCACATTAATAAATAGATTTTGAATTCGTTTCTTACTTTATAATCATTTCTAAATTTTTATAAAATAAACTGAACAATAAAATACAGAAAATAATGTTATAAATTAAAATGTTGTTTGAAGTTTGATTGTTATTAAAAAATGTAAAAGTTAAATTAGAATTTGTGTACAACTTATTATTATAAATGACATTTTTTGCATAAAAAAGATGCATAACAATAGAATGTTTTAATGTGTTTCATTTTCTTCTATTCAAATTTAAATATACATAGAAAATAAGACCTTTAATAATTTATAAATAATTAATAAAAAATAATTTATAAATTAAAAATTAAATATTTATTTACTTATAATTGTTAAATTTATCAAGAGATGGCAGCATAACTGCCTACCTATAGACACAATTATTTAATATTTAATTATTAAATAGCCCTAATATAGCCCAATGTATAATCTGGCAGATCATTTTGCCTTGAAAATAAGACCTTATTTATCTAGCATATTTAAACAAAATAGCAACAAGCAATTATTTATTGTGACATCACAATACCAGGCTGCAATTTTAATCAACTTTTAATTTATTTAATTTAAAATGTATGCTCTCCATCTCAAATTAGTACTATAGTGTCTTGCCCCTGTACATCATACTTTTCCTTTAACAATACAGTAAATGCCAGTCATCTGTCTAACACCTTTCAGGGAAAAGCTTTGAATTAAAATAACATGACTTCCAGTTTGCATTGAAAGTTCACATATAGTTAATCAGGGCCTCCTGCCCCTAAAGTTTCCATATCTAAGTCTCAGATTTCATCTATCTAACTCTGTTCTCGAGATTAAGGAAAGGCAGATGGGTGACAACAGTAAAGATTTATAAGTGTACAATTTTTTCAAATTGCAGCCCAATAAAAAAAAAATCACTTTAATTTGTATGTTTCTTAATATGTATATACCTTAACATAATAATTTCACTCAACATTTAATATAACAACTACATGTTAATGATTTACATTTATCAGTAGCATAACTAGAACTGATATTATTGGGATCTAAACTAAAACTAGGACATCATGCAACTTTGTAATATTGCAACAGAATTGAGGAAGAGCAGAGGGAAGGGGTAAAAGAGATCCCTGCACCTGTTAGGCATAGAAGAGGCAATCCATTTCTGATAAACTTTGCTCTTGTTGCCACAAAAGAAGTGATCCTCATATCTACTAGCCATGGGAGAGAGAATCCTTGCACTTGCCAACATTGAGAAGCAATCCAAAAATTGCCATTGATTGCTCTGTTCTGTGTTTTGCACCTATTTTTCATTAGGTGAGATCAATCACATCAAGAGCAAGAATATTGTCAGTTTAATACCACTGAATATTGAAAATTAAGTCACGGACTCCTATTTTTTACATTTAAATGGACCCTTATTTCATTTTTGGAATTTTCCTTATTGCAATTAATGGAAAATGGTAAAGTCAATCTATAAGTTCATAGAAGGCATAGTGGCTGAAAACATCGCATGACAGTCATACAATTGTCATGCACTCGTGCTAAGACCTTATATCTCAAAAACAAAGTCATGAACCCCATTTTTTATTACATTTTTTGATTCCTCATTGCAATTAATGGAAAATGGTAAAGTTTAATCAAAATCGATCAAACAGATTTTGAAAACAAACAATTCTGTAAGCCACATAGAAAAAGCTTCACTAACGCTCTGCCTCAAGAAATTTACAGTGACATTCTCTTAACCTGTCATTATCAGGAACAACACAGTGCTGTGTTAATGAATATGCTGTCCTAACGAATGGTGGGAATTTTTCCAGTTTTTCCAACCCCAGATGCAATTTTACATAACTTCACATGTAAAACTGTACAAATCCTCCTTTTATCATTGTTTAACATGCCATACTCTTGGTTGGCTTAAAACAAGAATACTCAACTCTTACTTTATGCTTTATGCTTAGACATCCTCAATTATCAAAGTACTGTACATGAACTGTAATGTACTGTAGCTGTTTCTGTGATAATTATTGATTACAATTGTGCTAAATATTTCTGCTTCTTATATCAAATGCTTGCAATAATGTCTTTAGAAAAGTCTTTAAAAAATCATGCACAAGCTAACTGATTTTACCTAGCATAGCATCATGTTGTCTTGACATATGTCATCTCTAGAAGGAGAACTTGCACCCCCTTTCCAAGAACTGTACATTTTGAATGTTTTTACATGAAAATCTTAACTCCAGACCTCCAGACCTACATGAAAATCTTAACTCCAGTGAACCAATTATTATCCCCTAATGACAAGCTCAACATGCTAGCTTATTAAATTTGTTGGAATACTCGATGCAGGATTATAAAACTTTATATGCTCACATATGATAACAAATATATTATAAGGAAGAAATTGTATTGTTTTTTGGATATAATTATAAAAATATGCTGGGTTAATGGAATTTCACTGTATTTAGAAAAATTTGCAGACATTTTTATGTTTTTATTTTACTAATTAACACATTCATTGCCATGCAAATCAAATATAACTCGCACAAGGTTGAAAGCTGTATGAACCGCTCACTTGCCAAATCGATTAACTCCACAAAACAAAAACTATAAAAATTGAGAATATAAATTAGTTTTTAAAATTCCTTTTAAACTTTAAATTTAAATAAACATTGCAGAATGTATTATTATATATTGTTATAATAAAGCATAGCTTTAATTCAATGATATATAAATTTTGTTACACGAAAAATTTGAAAATAATAACGATTATATTAAGGATTTACAAATGGAGTTAATTGATTTGGCCTGCGAACAGCTCTGTGTCACATGACTCTGTGTCACAAGTTTGTGTTTGAAGCCATGTTTATGTTATGTTTATGACTTGCAGTTTAATATTGAAACATACAGCAGTGATGGCTTATGGCAAAGGGGACAGTTTCATATATTCAGCATCAAAATTTTAGCTCAATGTTATTAATTACTATAAAAAAAATGTAATATCATTCATTGGTATTTTAACATATTAAATTCACATAATATGATATTTTCAGAACAGTTTTCAAGAAAGCAAAATGTAAAATTATATTAAAAAATATTCATATTTTAATTCATTCTACCTTATGAAATATAACAAAATATACAGTATGAATGTCGTGAATATAAAAGTTACAAAATATTAAAACAAATCAGAACATTTATGAATTTTGACTATAGCAGTATGATTGAAAAAATAAACAGTAAATACAAGAGTGCAGAGATTACAATTGAGACATTTCAAGTTTGACTGTTTGCAGTTAGATATTGCTTACATCTAACTGCAAACAATCACAAAAAATATACAATTTCTATTTAACAAACCTCTGCAAACCTCACCAGTGTCCAGTGACAACTTCAAAAGTTAACAAACATTTTCCAGCTCCTTCTGAGCTCTGCTTCAGGTTTTCTGCATTCTATGAATGGAAAACGTATTGAAGACTTTGGTCGAATTCAAATTGCTTTGTAACCAACAGACCTATGATGAAGTCAAAGCTACATCATTACATAACTGGGTGTGTGCATTATGTTGATTGAATGGCATCTTATTGATAGTGATGGATTGTACCGTACATTGTTTGCCATCATGTGGAATTTGTTTTTCTTCATTACTATTAATGCATATCCCCTTGTCAGCTTTAAAAATTTTCAGGGCTTCTATATCTCGAACTTCTATATGTCACTTGATGTAACATAGCCTCTATGTGTTATTTGAGATGTAAGTGGCCAGGTCAGTGGAGAGTTTTCCATTATCTATGTAGTACTGGTGTTCCCTTATTCTCTTCTTCATAGACCTAGTTGTAGAGCCAATGTATACTAGGTCTCTCCCAATCCTGTGATCTCTTACGAGTATCATATATATCTCTGGGGCTCTAGGTGTTTAGGGGCCTTTTCCATTCCTTAGTATTGTTTAGATGGTTATGTTCCATTTGTTTACTATGCATATGTCCTTGTGTCTAGATATCTGTCTATAAATTGCATCCAAGTGGCTATATTAAATAATACAAATCAATTAATTAATAAACATGATACAAATAGTTTAAAATAAAATATGAAAACAAGCACAGATAAAATTTTTATGTTTTTCTGTTTTAATAATCATAACTCAAAATGTTAATCTGCTCATTTTTTCTTCAAAATAAATCTGACATTATAATGGCATCACAAACAGCAAAAAACGTTAGTCAACAGTATAAATTAAATGCTGGCAATACAAGGCTGATTCTTAAATATCTATTTTTCTCTCTGCTGATAGATATAATAAATTTTTTCATGATAGAGTAAATGTGGAATACAAGTATAATATGACATTTCTCTAATTTTGGAATACACTTTATAGATATATACTGTGTATTCCAGGATTATATTTTAAAAACTTAAAAACTGTTCTTATGTTCAAATAAAAGTGCCATGTTATGTAATCCAAGCTATATGAAACAAAGAACTAGTACAAAACAGAGAGTTAGGTTCCAAAAATTGAAAAAAGTATATTATTCTTTTTTGTAATCAAGAGAAATATGTTTGTCAAAGCAATCAATAATTGACTAACAATCACAATCAAAAGTATTTTATGTTCATATTAATTTTTTCCCCCCACTGCTAAACACTGTTAAATGAGAGCAAACCTTGTTTAATGGTAACTTTTTGGCAAAATATTGTCATCTTTTGAGCTTTCCTGTTAACCTTTATCAGAAGTATCAGCAACATCTTGATTTTTCCTTCTTTTTTCATAAAATTTGATATTTTCATTTACTTGCATTTGCATAAAAGATCTTTAAAAATTTTACCTTTTTATGTAGTAACTTTTAATTTCATCTATAAAACAAAACACAGTGATAGCCTTTCAGCTTCATTTAGAACACCAATGACAGCAACACCTGGTTTATAGGAAAGGTAAAATAGGAAGCTGAAACAAGGAAGAAAAACGATGGTACAATCAGTTCTCATTAAAAAAAACTGGCAAAAGTCATGAAACAACACACATGCTTGCTTAGATAAAAAAAATATTGAATGATGATTCATTTAAAAATTGTGACATTTTGTATGAGAGATGTCTCCAATTCTCAAACCATGTTAGAGCAAGTACTGTACATGGAATGCTGTACTGTACAAGGGATACATGTATTTTAAACTAAATTGACAGCTAAACAAAAGAAAAACCATTTTTTATTATTTTACTATCTTACTGATTTATAAGTGATTAGAAAAACTCTCTTTGTATCTCTGCTTATTGAAAATTTAGAAATCATAACTTTTAGGATATACGTACTAAGTCAGAAATAAATCATAATGAAAGCTTATCTCAGATCAACATTCCAGTACTCCTCTCTCAAAAAACAAAAGTTTCAATAAAATATAATTATAATAATATACTTATTTTTGTATTTACTAACACTACAAATGCTGATTATAATTAACTCTATCATTATATAATATTAAACTCGATAAAAAACACATCGTACCATATAAGCATTTGGAAACTTAATGGCAACTTTTGGCATGATTCTCTTAACCAAAAGAAACTGAAACATAAAATGTCTGCACACTAATTTACACAGTCTCTGTAATTGCTCAGAAATTTCAGAATATCATGTATTATTACTGAAGATATTTGGTAATAGTACTACTCTCTACTTTTTTACTCGGTATTTAGAAGAATTTGAAATAGTGAATATTCCTTTTCAAAAGAACTTATTAATCATTATTCCTAAAATGTCAACATAACAAGATGACAATAACAAAAAACTACTGATTATTGTTTATATCCTAGAAACAATTTTATTGTTTAACACTTAAAATAAGTTTTAACAATATTTTTGTATGTATTCTAATTATACTACATTAATGCAACTGTAGTATGCTTTCAAAACAGTTAGATAAATCCATTGCTGGATTCTAAGAATTTTTCTACATTTATTCGATTAAAGTTAACAAAAAATGTAATCTTATCACAATGCTTTTAGATTACTTCTAATCAATAATTAAATATAAATTTACTAGCTGACCTGGCCACGCGTTGTTGTGGCTCAAAATGTATCTATTATAAATGTATAACACTTCCCCCGTGGGGGAAATTTCAAAAAATCCCTTCTTAGTGTATATTCTCTTGACGTACCCTATTAAAACGCAATCAAAAACGCATCTAAAATAGTATAATAAAAGCCGAGTTCTTCACAGTAAGCCTTAATCCCGTCACTTTTCCCGCTGGGGAATATCGAAAAATCCCTTTTTAGTGTATATTCTGTTGACGTAACCTATTAAAACGCAATTAAAAACGCAAAAAACCGCATGTAAAATAGTATAATAGAAGCCGAGTTCTTCACGGTAAGCCTTAATCCCGTCCATCTCCCCCACTGGGGGAATATCGACATGTATATTATATAAAAACACGTGCGTATTCGAATGCAACGTTGTGTCAAAATTTCAAAGGAATCGGTAGGAACAAACGAACGTTATATTTTATTTATATAGATAGATAGAAAATGATCTGCTTCAGTCCATTCTCACAGAAAAGCAGAATGCCTGACAGAAAAGCAAACTTAGGTCGTCGGAAGTTAGCGCCATCTGTTAGACATAAAAGCCTTAATCCATATATAAATATATTTTTGAAAGGGGGGAAATGGTGTAGGGGTATGAAAAATAGATAGTAGCCGATTCTCAGACCTACTGAATATGCATATAAAATTTGGTAAAAATCGGTAAAGCCGTTTCAGAGGAGTAAGGTAACTAACATTGTGACATGAGAATTTTATATATAAGATTAAGCTTTTTAATATGTTTTAATAATTTGAAAACTTCAAATTTTAAATTATCAAAAAGAAAAGCTATAATTTAATAATCAGTGATTTCAAACAAAAAATTTAGAATCAAAATATAATTTAATTTCATATATCTGATTATTAACTATGTATGACAATTTTAGATGTATTTATGAAATTTTTGCAGTTTGATGAGATTTCATCTCTAAATAATATTTATAAATAAATACACAGGGATCTGTGAAGGAACAAATAGGTCATTTTCTCTCTCTAGATCAGGCATTTTTTTAAATATATATATATATATACTGTATTTACTCGCATATAAGATGACCTCGCATATAGGACGAGGTGTGACTTTAAAGATCAAAATAAAGAAAATTAGGTTTATTAATACAATTCTAATTTTATCTTGTTTAATCACGAATAAAATATCAAATGAACATAAATGCACACATTGTCCCACAAAACTTACTGGCATTTTAAACTTTAAGAAAAAAATCTTGTAAAATCGACAAAATAATTTGTTCACGCTGGACAATCGGAAACCTTTTTTTTTTTTGCCAATTCTTAACAGTCGAATCCACTCTCCGTCAATTACACTTACGAGTTTTCTCCGAATTTTGATTTTCGAAAAATCATCTGTTTTCACGTGAGAATGGATTAAAACATATCGGGCTCCCATGTAATTTTGGTATTTCAAATTGAAATTCAATTCAAAAGCTTTGCTTTTCCTATTGCTATTCGTCTTTACTCCTGACAATATACAAGAACGACATTATACAAATGGGACTATAGACTTCGGACCACCCTACAGTCGCATTTGTATAATGTAGCTTTAAATACACAGGAAGCTAGTACATCTCTATCACTATCTCTCCCAACGCTTGTGTGGTATGGTTGCATCTAGCTTTATATATACAGTCAAACCTGTTTTTATGCGGGGGATAGGGACCGCATTAAAAAAAACGCATTAAAAAAAATCTCACGAAACTTCACGAATGGCTGTAAATAATAGTTTTCGCAACACAATTTTAAAAATAATTTTTTTATGCGGTCAACAGGGACCGCATAAAAAAAGTCTCACATAGAAAATAACTCAAAACCGTACGAAATAGAATTTATTGGCAACAGATGTCAGCACTTGACTGCATCGTCTGGTCTATCGTCTGTTTTACATATTTTTGTCCAGGTGGTGTTTTTGTTGACTTAAAAAGTAAATTATTTCATTTTTCGCATATTCATGCAATATTATTACTATAATAAGTGCATTTATGCTATAATAAGTTTATTTAGCTATAATAAGTCAACGTGAGACATGACGAATCGCACGAGACTAGTCGCCAACTATACCGCACAAATTAAAAATTCGCATTAAAAAAATCGCACAAATAAAAATCGCACATAAAAAGAGCGCATAAAAACAGGTTTGACTGTATATACAAGAACGATTCAAATGACCCAGATAAAATACTTATGTTTTTAAATACAAGAGGGTAAGCATCCAGTAAAAAATGCAAATACACAGTTCACAAAAATTATTTGCAAAAATGCAAAAAAATTTTTGCTTGCGCATATAGGACAACCTAGGAATTTGAAGCTGATAAATGAATAAAAACCTTGTCTTATATGCAAGTAAATATGGTATATAATAAAGATTTTTTAAAAATAAAAAAAAATCATAAACAGAAAAATTGTCAACTAAGCCTATTTAGGTTATAGTAAATGTAAAAAATCATGAAACTCAGGCTTTGCACATCTTATATGATTAAATATATGCCATGCCTAAAAAATATTGTTACAGAAAATTAATTTTACATCATTTTTCAGAATTGATTTCGAAACTATGAATTTTTGAGGTAAATTTTCTGAATGTAACTTAACATGCTCTATCATAAGCCTAACAACATTTTTTTTTATTGGAATGAATATATATATTATTGTAATCAAAACTTATTTATAGTAAGTATTTTTATAAAGCTGAAGATGAATATTCCTAATAATTATACAGCGCAGATAAAGATGAAATGATTATTATAATTCCTCTTAACTTAAACATTTTCAAAACCAGTAATTTGAATTTACTTTTTTGTTTAATAATTCATGTATGGCTGACTCCACTTTTGTAATTACTGATATTATCAGTTCTTTAACATTATCAAAATTAGCAGGTCCCAAATCATGAAAGTTAAAATACACTATAAAAAATTCACTTATTGTAACAGAATTTGGTTATCATTAGTAACTTATCTTTGGATAAATAGGCATTTTTAAGATATTTTTCATGCAATCAGTTAGGTTTGGACACAGAATAACTAATTTATTTCATTACTGTTCCTCTTTCTATCTTTCATTCTCATGCATCTCTCATTCCTATTTACTTTATGACTTTTATCCATGCTGTTTCCATTTTTGCCCAGTACATTCCTGTACCATTCTTGTTACTATTCTCCATAATAATACAACATACTATGAACAGAGTAATAACAAACTTTTAATCAACACTTAATATAATGAAAAAAACTTTAATAAAATGAACATATTCTTTAAACAACAACACAAACTGAAAAGTGGAAAGAAGTTATAATGCAAGAATACTGAAGTTATAAATTAATTATAATTAGAAAAACAGAATTTATAAATATATATAAACAACCTTATTAACAACTTGCAGTTATCATAAAAAAACAAATATTTTAAATCATAAAAAAAAATAAATAAGACAGTAAACATTAAATGTTTAAAGATTAAAATAATCTTATTATAATCTTAAAGATTGTAATTTATATATTTTTTCATCTTTTTCTTTAATTAAAAAATTCTTTAAGTCTTAAGAAGTAAAATACAAAAACATAAATTATATTTGATTGAAAAAGTCAGACAATCCATTTCTTCTAAAAATATACTGTAGCTTCACAAACAGTCTTATAAAAATAGGTAGTGCTGTTAATTATACACAATGTTAATTAGTTTAATTAATGTTAAAATGAATGTTTCCTAATGTCTTTTTCCCTGAAGATGTGCAGGGAAAATAAGCCACTCAATTTATTATGAAACCCTCTACAATTGGTCAAAAACTGATTTTGTCTGTTTAGACAAGTGCCAAGTTATGTTGAAAGTAATATAGTACAATCAAACATTTCCATTCTCATGACTTTTATTCCTGATTTATCCTTATTCCCAAACTGCGTGTACTAATTTTGGTTTACCATAATGAATAGCGTACTTTTTTTCTAACTGATTCTGCAAATTAAAGCATGCAGTTTACTTTCTCTTCGACAACTGTCACTATTTGGGGTCACTATTAACAAGATCTGTAAATAAAATAAATTAGTTCTACATCAAAAAATTTATTGTGTAAAAAATTTTAAAAGTTATGATCTGAAATATACCGTACAGTTTTAACATCTTTAATTATTGAAATATTAAACTGTTCATGGACTTTAAGAACATACTGTATATGATATGATTAAAATGGCATTTGGAAAAAAAACTTGAGTATGCCTATGGAATTTAGTAGTTCCATTCTTTTAGAGGAGGACAAACATCTTGGAAAACAACAAGCATTTGAGATGAACATCATGAAACAATGAAATTGTTGAGAAAGTACATAATTTGGTGAATTGGACACTAATTGAAACTAATAATTGGAGAAATACTCAAATGAAACAGAAAATTGTGTGTGGTTTACACATCTCATATTTAAAACTTCAGTAAAAATTGCCTAACAAGTGATAGTAAATTTTATACTGAGTGTCTTGGTTTCTGAGATGAAACACTGATTTGCTTCAGTATGCAGAATTAAATAAAAATTTTAAGAAAATGCGTACAGATGATAAAATATAAATTTATGCTATAATCGTGAAACAAAAGCCCAATCTTTGATGTGGAAGTTTATCATCATAACTAAAGAAAACTTACTATATTCAAAAGCAAAACAAAGTTAATGTATACACAATTTTTTTGATCAAGATGGTATTGACCCTCTAGAACATACTCATGATGCACAAAATATTAATAAGAATTACTATTTACAAGTTTTGCAATATCTCCACAACACAATACACTGCAAACGACCAGAAAAATAGTTTCCTGATAATTAGTAACTCCACCATAATGCACCATCACACTCATCTCACCTTGTGCAACAGTTCTTAGTAAAACATGGAATTCCACAATTATCACAACCTCCATATTCTCCCAACTTTATTCTGTATGATTTTCATTTTGGGAAACTGTAAGTTACTCTGAAAGGAAAAAGATTTGATGTGAAAGAAATTACATTAAATGCAACAGAGTATCTTCTCTCAATATCAAAAAAAAATTTTAGAATGTTTTCAGCAATAAAAATCTTGCAGAAATAAGTGCATCCAGTCATAACAGAAATTTTCATCAGAGATAAGTTCATATTTTGAAAGAGATTAGTCTGTCATTATGGTAATTCACTATTTTATGAATTACAAGATATTTTTGGTCAGATTTTCTATATACACCATCAGCCAAATAATAAAAATATCCAAATTTGTTTAGAAGTTTACATTATATTTAAATTTATAACATAGCATTATACAATGAAATAAATATAAAATATATTTCCAGAAATGAAAATAAAGACTATTTGAAATTAAATGGCTAATGAAGTATGGAGTTTACTTGTTTATATCTATTTGAATAATTATTCTAATTTTTATTATAATAATTATCCAATGAGTAGGAAATTTGTTTGAAAATTCACAATCAATATAAATTAAAAACTTCCCAATCATACAAGAAACAATAATTTGTTCTAAAAAGAAAAAGAAAAAAACTATATATTTTATTTTGTAGTATTTGTGAAAGTAAACATTTTCATTTTTTTTCAAACTCTAGTTACAAACTTTCATTTAAAAATATAGTGGAACCTGGTTAACTCGAAGAAATTGGAGAAGAAAGTTCGAACTTCAAGTTAAAAAGTTTCAAGTTATTGAAGTTCAGCTAAAACACAAGATTTTTGTGCATTGGTTTATTAATGACCCATAATGAAATGAACTGATTCATATGATATTTTCATGGGTCTTATTGTACAGAATCCTTGTGTCAATGTAAACCTCTCAGTGTTGTCCAGAAACTTGAAAATGATTTCCCAAACAATTGATCTGTTCACTCTGCTTACTAAGTATTTAATAAGGATTTTTTTAAATTGTGATATTTCATGCATAGAATCTATCTGTTTATTTTTTATTTTTTACTGCAACCATACCACTCTTTATGAATATTATATGTTTTAAAATTTTGCTACAATCAGCTAGTTGGAGAAATCCATCAGCAATCAAATAAAACAGAAAAAGTTCTAAAATATAAGTTTGAGTGTACAGTATCTAGATTACACCTGCTTCTGGAAGTCACCACCCCCACCAGCCATCACATGACATTATGTTTATTTTAAGTCACATGTTCCTGCACTTTCTATAAAGTTTCTGATTAGTTTATTCAATAGACAAATGTCAATTATTAAGCTGCAATTTGAAAAAATTGTAACCTATAAATTTCCACTGTCATCCATCTCAGGAATGGAGTTAGATAGATGAAAGACGAGACCAAATATGGAAAGCTTAGGGACAGGAAGCCCTAATTAACTATATATGAACTTCTGATGCAAACCAGAAGTCATGTTATTTCAATTTGAAAATTTTCCCTAAAAGCTGTTAGATAGATGACCACCACGACCCTATTGTTAAAGGAAAAGTATGATGTACAGGGGCAAGCCACTATTAATTTGAGGCGGAGAGCATATATTTTAAATTAAATAAATTTAAAAAATGATTAAAAATTGCAGCCTGATATTGTGATGATGTCACCATAAATAATTGCTCATTTTATGTAAATTAAAATTCTGGAGAGTTTGTGAAAATACTGTATCAAAACCCCATTCAAGTTATGCAATTTGACGAATTTGAGCTAACCAGTTTGATTTAACAAGAAAATCCCGTTAGATGATTGGGAAAAGAAAATGACTTTGAGTAAACACCTTTGAGTTAACCAGGTTTCAATGTATGCAGTAATAAATTCATACAAATGTATCTAGCAGCAACATAACTGAACTTTGCTTAACTATACAATTGCAAGACCTAAAAAGATTGAGCTACTGTTTCTAAAAATTTATTTTTAGAAACAGTAGCTCAATCTTTTTAGGTCTTGCAATCAACCAATTTTCCTGCTTCTAGAAATCTAGAATTACCAGAAACTGGCTAGTTTTGAATTTGGCAGGCTGCAGGCAAGATTTTAAATTGTTACATGATTTTAAGATAAACCTATTCCTATATGACAAAAGTAAGACATATCTTCAAATTTTTCTATAAAAACAACCAAATGTCAAATGCCATTTTGAAGAAAATTATTACATAAAATATATCATTTTATCACAATTTTTTAAAGTAATCATAAGACCACAGACATAAACATGTAAATTAACAAATTAAGATTTGTAGATACATACAAATTTCTGAACACAATAAAATTTCCATATAATAGACACGTCATTCAATGGAAATCTCATTACAGAAAATTTAATCTACAGTAGCTACAAATATAGGGTTTTGCATGTTAAAAATAATTTATTTAACAGAACCTTGTTTACCCAAAAATAAAAAAGATTTTCCCACATTTTCCACCCATTTTTCTCTGTATAATGGAAATACACAAATGTGGACAGGTTGCCTTTAATATTGTACTTAAGTAGTGGTGTAGGGAATGAAACAACTGTAATAGAAGGGCAGATTCAGCTATACCCATATGCAATGAGTCAGATTTAATTTAACTATTTGGTTCTGGAGAGAACAGAAACCTTTCCATTGTGGAAATTGTCTTAAAGTAGAATAAAAAGGTGATCTTTCTGAAAACCTGGGATAAGAATAAACAACAGAACAGGAGAAGCATCAAAGAAATCTTTGACCTTTTGGACCTTTGGACTTTTCTTGTTTTGTTTCAATTTTTGGATTTCACCTTTTGGAGACCTCATGCATCCACTTAAGAAAATGTTGTGGAAGTGCTTTCAGTCAAAAATGAAAGAAAGAATCTTGAATTTACTGCACAGATAATCCACAGGTTATCGGTGTTTGAAAGCTACTTTGAAAGGAAGTGTGTGTTATATGCTAATTTTAAATCCCAATCACAAGTTAAAGTTAATTCATATTATACAATTGGCTGTATAAAATAACTGACTCAATGGACTAGCAACTATAATATATTCACAAGAAATGACAACTTACAAGGAAAAATTGTTTAAAAAGTTACAACATTTTGAATGAAATTAAGCAGAAAAATTATTTTCTGTTTAATTTTTTCTGAGTTCAATTTATTTTTATTACTGGATAAAAGCAAATAAGTCAAACTAAAAAGAATAAATTGTATTTATTTATTTTTACACTTACAGTAATCTACATAATTAGAACAGTTCATAAATACCTTAAATCAAATTATGTGAGTGGCCACTAAGTACAAGGGTGATGTCATTGCTAATGGGTGCTCAGATTGAAAGTTACTTCATATTTTAAATTTTATACAAATGTTAGTTTAATTGAATTAATTTATTGTAAAAATAAAAAGACGTAGTTGCTTCCAAAAATACTTGGTCGATCACCATTTATTCCTTTAAAATGTTCCAGAATAAAAATTCAGACGACCCGACCTTCCTTTTTAGGCTACATGATCGCCCAGGAAACAATTCTTTAAAACATAGTAATATCTTTCATAGAAGCATAAGAAAACACAGAAGCAACCTTTCAAGTGGATATAAGGATCCGAAACTCCCGAATGGAAGTCAAGGACGAAGAACTCAAAGGCATCGTAAGGTCACCGATCCCAATTTTTTACAAAAATTTTATATTTTTAATTGGATTATTTCTATGTTTTAAAGAATTGTTTCCTGGGTGATCATGTAGCCTAAAAAGGAAGGTCAGGTCGTCCGAATTTTTATTCTGGAACATTTTAAAGAAATAAATGGTAATCGACCAAGAATTTTTGGAAGTGACTACGTCTTTTTATTTTTACAAAAAATTTTATCATCCAGCGAAAATTTTAAAATTGAATTAATTTAGTTAAAGTGAATTTATACATTACAGAGTTTAAAAAGTATAGCAAAAAGGCAATGCATTTTTTAGTTTACATTTCATTAATTATCATTTTGAATTAAATTTAACAATTATTAAATAAAAATGTTAAACTTAATTCAAAAAGTATTGTAATTACATTGTTCTGAAAAAATATTTATTTAAGCTCCCATCAAACATTTTCACTGATTTTTATAATTTCAATAGTGCCGAATCTGAATCTGACAACATAATTAAACTAATACCTACCACTTTTGAGAGAAATGAAATTTCTGAAGGAAAACATTTTCTGTTCAAAATATCACATTTATTGGCTATAGACATTGCTAATTGCTAATTAGATACATATAAATTTATGTTAATGTCTTCTTTTTCATAATTCTATATACATTTAAAAACTGAAATACTTAACGACATGGTTTTTCCTTTTAGGCCTATATTTTTCCTTCTGAATCCTTCACTGTAGTCTAGAAGTAAATTCATATTCAGCTCACTAAAATACATTTAAAAAAAACACATTTTCTTTCATGGAAGGATTTTGATGCAGAAGTGTTATTAGTCAATGTCAGTATAAAATAGCAGTCTAAAAAAATGGTCCACTTTAACAAAACTTTCTCCACTAATTCATCATTATCACTTGAAATGATTGTTACTTAATGTCAATGTTATTGTGATAGAAATGCATAATAATGAAATGTGAAATGCAACAAAGTAGATGGGACCTATACCCTATTGTAATATATCAATAAGCATATTTAAATTTTAAGACATTTTACAACTTTAAAAACATTGTTAGAAAAAAATTCGAAATTTGAGAGAATTCCTAATAATCTAAAATTAATAAATTTTTGAAATATTTTAACTTTTTCAATTACCTTTCACACTCAGTTTGAGGCCAGGTTTTAATGAACTAGTCTAAAAATAAAAACAACACAAAAAAAACAAGTATAAATTATAATTTAAATGGGACTATGTATCATTTTTCAATCTTCATTTTAATCATTTTCATTGTGTAGCAAATAGTACATTTTTGATTAAATTTTCTACCAGTTTATTAATATAAAATTTGGGAAATTTATTAAGGGACAAATTTAATAAATTTATATTTTTGTAACAGATTTTTACATTATTTACAAAAGAATTTATTATTATTAAAAATAACTAGTTTCTTTCTTCCTTGTGGAAGTCATGTTTTACAACAAAAGATGTGCAGATTAAAAACAGGATAAATTATTGGCTACAATTTGCAGATTGCAGACCTAAACATTCCCATTGTCATCCGTCCACCTGTCCTTTATTAATTTCAAGAACAGATGAAAATCAAGATCAGATATAGAAAGCTTAGGGCAAGAAGCCCTGAAACTTTCAGTGGACCAGAAGTCATGTGATTTTTAAATTAAATGATGATTAAAAATTGCAGCCCAGTATTATGATGGTGTCACAATAATATATATTTTAATTTTTTTAATATAATGTCTTATTCTAGATCTTAATAATTCAGCAATTCTACCTGTAAAAAGATTTTTTTCTGATTAATAATTTTAACTAATTAAAACTTTAGTTTGCAAAATGTATCAGATAATCATTAATAAACAGCAAATCCTATAACTATGGCAGAACGACTCATTGTTACACAATAATAGACAAAGTAAACACTGTCAGAGTTATAAAAAAAGGATTTTAATGCTGTCTGACAGTGTTTACTTTGTCTATTATTGTATTAAGTTTAGTGTAGAGTTTAACATATCATTATCACATATCTCTGTTACGACAGCATTGACATTAAGTAACATTAGTATTAAATGAAAATTTCTCTTGTACTTAAATATACTAGACCAGCAATCTAACTTCTTACTTTTAGAAAAAATTATTTTATATTAATTATTAATAGTTAATCAAACTATTGTCCAAATAATCCAGAAATTAATAAGATTATTATAGAATATTTGGGCTTGGATGTTGATGTATAACTAAAACAATATGACATGAAATGAAACAGAAAAAGTAATATTTTAATGCTTGAGATAGCAATTTCTAAACAGCATCCTGATAACTATTTGCTTTCAACAACCACTCAGGCACAAAATATATGCTGTCACTAGTCTGCATAAAATTACAGTAATTATCCTCTTAAGCTAAGATGACCAAAGTTGTTTGATACTTTACATCTCTTTCATGCTCAGTAATTTATTAAGTTCTTTCCCTTGTACCAATGTATGTTAGAGTTTACTTCATTGTTTTTCTAATGGAATGACACATACTTCTGACTTTACTTTTCCATCTGTCCCTATCATTATAGAATAATCTGCACAGTGTGAATAATGACATTACTGGTAACTGAAAAGGCAGGTTCTTGCACAATTTTAATATCAATGTATACTATCAGCAAGAATAATGAGAGTGAGAGAGAAGCACAACTTTTTGTCTGATGTTAACACAGCCAATGGAAACAATTTATGCTTAATTTTGTTATTTAAATAATTAAATTTCAAATCTGAATAACATTGTTGTTTGTAGAGTTCTTAATTATTTCTAATTCTGACTTTCATGTGGTCATAAAGAAAGACTATTCATATGTCCTTATATAAGATACAAATACTTTATCATCAAACTTACTAAATTGACAAGATCCTTCAATTGGAAAGACTAGAGGCAAGTTGTTTTTGTAATAGAAGCTAAATTCAAAATTATTGTTTTGAACAGCTATTACCAAATCAAGGAATTCTATAGATGCAATGTCTTGGGCTTCTAGCAAGAATTCAATGTATGGAAATATACTGTTGATATAGAGTCGAATTTATGAATATTTTAAAATCATACTGCCATCCTATTATGATATCATCAATATATCTATACCAGATAATGGCATATGAGATTGCAACAGGTCTCAAAATACATTGTCTTCCAACTGCCTCATAACTAGTACTTTCAGAAAGGTTGATAATGGTGAGCTCATTGGGTTGCCTGACTGCTGTAAATAAAATTTGTCTTTATATCTAAAATAATTTGTTTGGAAAATTAATTAAATAAAGTTTATCTATAATAGCTTGTATATTACTTTTTGTTGCACTACTTTCTAATCATTTTTCTGAGAATTTTATTGTTTCAAGACAAGTAACTGAAGGGCATAAACTATATACATCTACTACTTTTAGAAAAAAATGTTTTAGAGATTGCCTGACAAAAGTCTCTAATCTCTCTTTAAACTACAGTATACTACTAATACTATAGAGGCCCGGAATACTCTATATGAAGAAAACTATTTCACAACATACACAATTGAAATTTTTTAACATATAAGCCATTTTTACAAAAATCCAATAAAATAACTGCTTACATAATTTTACTATAAAAATATGAATTTTGGCCACGATATGCTGTCCAGCCAATTTCAGTTTACAACAATAATTAATAAATTTTCTACAATTATTTAAACTGACTGACAATTTTTTACAACCTTAAATTATTGTAA
Organism: Centruroides vittatus; assembly: GCF_030686945.1. Taxonomy (NCBI): domain Eukaryota; kingdom Metazoa; phylum Arthropoda; class Arachnida; order Scorpiones; family Buthidae; genus Centruroides; species Centruroides vittatus. Next base: position 1,167,842 of record NW_027120671.1, read on the forward strand.
TCCATTACTTACAACCTATGATTAAGAGACCACTTATTTCATCTATTTTTAATAACAATTCCCATTTTTTACTTCTACAGTTAACAACTTTTAAAGCTAACAATCTAAATAGATTACAGTATTCATGCTTATTTTATTAATCATGTGACTTGACATATCATACCTATGACATCATTCCAACATTAATCTAATCCATACCTTTATTTAAATTAATCAGATTGTTATATTTCATTATCATAAAATGTTCTTTTACCTTCCTTTTTACAATATGTTTTCCCTTACATAATATAATATTAACATTATCTTTATCAATACAGTCAAACCTCAGTTTTCAAATGATTCACTTTTCAAATAATTCAATTCACAAATAGAATTCAAACTCATAATTGCACCGTTTTCAGTACAATAACTTGATTGCTGAACAAGCTACTTGCCTTTTGCTGAGTAGCTTTATCAGCAATCAGATTAGAAAGACACAGTCAACCCCTTATACTTCCTATATTAAAGAAAGTCGATGGCCTGACCAATTAGAGACAGAACTACTGATTCAGAAGTTAGTGGTGCCAAGATCACCTCACGTCATTAGGCGTCATAACACAAATCATTGATGATGTTGCTATTTAAATTAGATTTTAATGCACATGTGAGAAAGATACTACTTCCGTTTTTTGGTATGTGCTGCAGTTGAATTTAAATCAAATTAATTAATTAATAAAAACCACATTAATTGACATTCACATAATATAAATGGCATCTAAGAATTCACGTTTAAATATGCTTAAGTTAAATTAAATAACAAAAATTTATTGATATATATTATAACGTTAATATTTATTAATATAATATTACACTGCATTTATAGGCATTTTTACAAACGAAATACAGCTAAAAAAGGTAAAAAAGACTTTGTTTTGGGGGTCAGGAATGGATTAATCCATTTTATATTGTTTCTTATGAAAAAATTTGTTTTGGTTTTAGAACAAATCAATTTTCGAACAACTTTTAGGAACAAATTATATTCGAAACTGAGGTTTGACTGTATTACAATTTGTACTTTTACAATGTAAATACCATGGTGATTGTTTACATTTCAATCTAATCATATTTTCATGTTCCATAACTCAAACTTTCAATTTCCTTTTTGTTTCACCTATATAATATTTATTATTATTTATGAATGTACTGTACATGGAATACAATACACTATACCAGTGATTCTTTTTCGATCCACTGCTCCCTTTGTTCTATAAAGTTATACCCAACGCCTCCTAACTCATTTTCTCTTGTGTGAGAAAGGATTGGAAATATTCTTAGGAAAACTTTTCTATGAATCTCACACTTTGTGCTCTACCGTACATTGTTCTCAACATCTGGAAACTATTAAACGCAATGTTTCCTCTTATCCATTTAACAGAAGAAGGGGAACGGCTGTCAGTGACCCCAACTTTTGCTTTTGGTCACTGTTCAGCACCCCCTCCAGCACCCCCTAGATTTACTCACTGCCCACAAGGGGACATTATTGCCCACTTTGAGAAACACTGCACTATACTATTTGTTTCCATTTTTCCAATGTATTTTTTTTAAATTTGATTTTAACTTACATTTATTTTTATAGTTCAGAACTATATTTCTAAATTTTTAAATCTTTTTTTATATTTACTACATTATAAATATATCTAATGTAAGGAAATGTATGTATTTAATATTTTCACTATATTAAACATCGAATCTAGTCGTTTTATATATATCTAACCATTTTATCAATTATTTTTTATGATAACCATTCAATAAATATTTTTCTGTATTCTGAAATTAAATTATTTCTCTTATAAAATTTGAACAATAAGCTTTATATGGAATTGTTTTTTGATTACATAATTTTTTCATACTTTCTAAAAATTAGTTTTTTTATTTATTCTTTCTGTTGTGACATCTAAATAATTAATGCTGTTATCATTTTCTAGTTCAAGCTAAATATTATTATTTAAATTATTAGCAAATTGTAACATTTCATATTGATTTATTTCCTTACTCTCAGTTATTATTATTATATCTTCTACATAACAACTCAAATATTTTATTCCTTTAAGTTTTCCAATTTCTTTATCTATATTTGTCATACTTATTTCTGTAAAACTTGGGTCCTATTATACCATACCGATATTTATACTATTTGTCTATAAAAATTTTCTACTGCTTGAAAAAAATTATTCCTAAAGGTAAATTCTATTAATTCAATTTTCCAATTCAGCCAATTTGGTTCTACTTTGGTCCAGAAAATGTGTTGTAAGCAGAAATATCAAGCATATTATAATAAAGTATTATCAACCAGTGATTCTTTTACAGCTATATGTAATATAGCTTTTACAGCTTGATCTAATATGTTTATAGTCCCCTTTGATTTCATTCCTTATTAATGAATACAAAGGTAATGTAACAAGCATGAAATACTTCCCCCAAACAAATAATATAATTTGTTTGGGGTTGTTATAACATCTCTTTAAAAATATAAATAATAATCGCTAACAAATGAATAAAATCCACAAGTTTCAAATTAAACATTGTTCAAACTAGTTGATGTTATAATGAATCATCTAATTTAGACTATATAGAGAAAATAATATTGTACCAAACAAATAAATAGTCCCCTTAGAGCTCTTATTTATTCAGTACGTCTAATCAAATAGAAAATATCTCTAGAAAGTATTTTACCTTCTGAATTGCAATATGAAGAAAAATAAGAATCCAAATGGATACATTGGAGGATTTTTAATATAAACAGGATAGGATGAATTTCCTGTTTGAAAATCTGGCAACATTGCTCTGTATGAAAGAATAATTTATGTCCAGAGACTTGTCCTGTCACTTCCCACAAGTATTTAATGAGATATTTAACTTTGCTGAGATAGATTTTAATAAAGTAATAGATAACTTTGCTAGAATAAAGCCTAGACAAAAAGTATTTTCTCTCTGTATACTTGTTTCGGTTTTTTGACATTTTTAGAAAATTCTATTTCATTTTTACAAATGTTTTAGAGTCGTTTAATTTTTAGTCCTCTTAAAAGTCAGAAAAGAAAGAAAATTTTGAAATTTTCATGCACTTTCTGAAAGTACAATACGTAAGACAAAAGAGACTGTCGTAGTTCCTTCATATATTTTTCATATTGCTGAGTTTTTTTATTTTATGTTTAAAATTAAAATTATTAAATAACATACATGCTTTTATTGTTTTGAGACTTACTAGCTTACTATAAAACTTTTTTATTGTATTTTGATTTTAAACAGAAAATATAAATGTATAGTTTAAAATTGTTTGGTATTTGTCATGAGGCATTTTTTTATGTGCTCATTCCCCCCCTAACTTTGGAACCTGGCTATGCCTTTGACTTGATGGAATGTATTATATAGTCTTGTGCATGATGTGGTATTTCCTATAAGTGTTGTCTGTGAATGTTGTGTTTTTTAAGATGTGCTTTTTGTAATTTCTTTTTATGACCTGAGCTTGTATGACAATTATAAATTCTTTTGTCTCCAAAGTGACACGGAGTCAGCCAGGTACAGTACCTACCACGGAGCTCCTTCCAAGCCCAAGACTAGGTAATGGAGTCTTGAGTTTTGTGTTCTGCCTTAGATCCAGGTCAGTGTTTTGTAAGTTTAATGGTATACTGTTTTTGTCTGTACGAGTTATAGCTTTGTATAATTATGATATTCCTTGCTTTTGTAAAAAATTCTTACAGTATCTGTATTTGTAGTGCAGGTTTAAAATACAGTAGAGCGTCGATAAGTGGAACGTCAGTAAGTGGAATGGCCGGAAAGTGGAACGATTTTCAGTCGGACTGTGTCGTGCTGAATCGAATGTTTTTGATACTAAATTTACTTCTAAAGTATAATTTTCATGTTTTTTATATTCTTTAATATATTTATTTTGTTTGTACAAAATGCAGAAATAATTTTTAACGATACGATAGCCTCGATGATTATTATAAAAATTTTCGTTAGGCTTAAAATCGACGAAAATTCAACACGAAGCGACACGCAACGGAGAAAAATTCAACAGGAAGCGATACGCAACGGAGAAAAATTTGAACATCGGACAGGTTAATGTATTTTTTCGTACAAAGTCGGAAACTGGAACAAATCATTAACTGGAAGGACCCCAGTCCCCAATTGGTTCCACTTATCGACACTCTACTGTATATATAAGGCCTCAAGGAAGAATCAGCCTTTCTATGGACAACTTAGGGTGGTGTTTTGTTAATGTTCATGTGTTCCTTTGGAGTTGTTCTAATTCTAATGTGTATGTCCAATGTATTAATCCAAATGAATATGTCAGTACCGGGACAACATAAGTGTTGATTTCTTTAAATTGTGTTTTTCATTCATTTTTATTGTTAATATATTGAGTTTGGTGTTGGTATTAGTATAGGCTATTGTAATCTTTCATTAATCTTTGTTTTATTTTGCATGTTTGTGAGTTTAGCCTGCTGGAATCCTAAATATCTGAAGACTTCACCATTATCCATTGAATCAATTATGTCTCAATTTATAAGTATGAAATCATCTTTCATCGAGATTTGTTTTTTATTTATGAAGAGTTCTGCATTTGTCTAGGCCAAACTCCATTTTAATGTCAATGGAATAAGTGTATGTAACATATAACAGGTGATTTAGCTGTGTTTGTGTGCATGCATAGTTTTATGTCATCCATGTACATAAGATGAAATATGTATTATATTGTTCAGTTGTGTTTGAAGTATCCATATTTCATTTGTTTAATCTATCAGATAGTGGTTTAAGATCAGACAAAACCAAAGTGGACTAAATGGGTCGTCCTGGAAAACACCTCACCTTATGTGTACTTGGATTGTTTTGATGTGTATATCATGTAGTTATAGTGTTACATATAGTGCACATTGTGCATTGTGTTTTCTAAAAATGTAATGAGTGTTGTATGTAATAACCACAAGTGAGTAGTACTGTCAAATGCCATCCTGTAATCTATGTATGCTACCTGTAGGTTTCTGTTGTGTGACAAACAAACAACAACAGAATTCTACATGCTCATAGAATGACTGAATCTATGCATAACTATTCCTTGCATCTATGTGGTTTCTATTACTCTTTTTTGTTGCTCTGTGAGAATACTGTGTTGTTCTAAGTGAAGACATTTTGTTTGTGATGCATTATTTTGTAGAGTTTAGGAAGGTATGTGATTGATCTCTATTGTGTAGGATCTCTGGCTTTTTTTTTTTTTTTTTTTTTGAGTTTCATTTATGTGATATCCTGTGCAAGAAATTTTGGCATACCTTGTGGATTGTTGATTGTGTGTGTAAAATGTTTGGCTAGTTCTTGGTGCAGAGATGTAAACTTTTTGTACCAGAATGGGTGTTGTCTGTACCAGTTAGCTTCCAACTGTATGTTCTTCATAATGCACACTGAATATTGTGTATGTTTATTTTGTCACAGAGCATGTTTGGTTGTTGATGTTTTCTTCTTCCTCTTAATACAGCTTACTTCATATTTATATGAATTGGACCAAAGTGCAGAGCAATAATCTAAGTGGTTATTCTGTTGATGTGCTATGATTGTGTGGTGGATTTGTAAATAGATGTCTGTAGAATGGCTCATTTTTTGTAAATAATTTATTTTGTTGTAACAAAGTCAATCTATCATTTTAGCTTTTGCAACTTGATTGCTAATTTTTGTTTGTGTCAACGTAGTTCTCTCTGCATGTACAGTATATTAATTTACCTAAATATTTTTCTAATCTCCTTCATTAAGTTTAGTGTTTTTATTTTCAGTGCACTGAATCAGTCTGCCTAATTGTTGTCTAATATTATTTATTTGTGTTTCTAGTCTTATAATTTGTCTGTGTTTTTTTTTGATTGAGTCTATCTACAACTGTAGCTTAAGGCCATGGTATGTAGCTATAGTGATTGCACTTAATGTATGTATGTATGTATGTAAATGTTGATTCTGCTTGAATGTATTTTGACAATGTGTAGTGTATTTTGAGTATTTGTAGATTCTATGTGGGTCTAAATCTTTATATCTCATGAGTATTTCTATACATTTTCTGATAATATCCATGATTACAGTAAGTGGAGTCTAATATATTCTAGTTAGTATCTAAATAAAAGTAGTGTGACCTTATTATACACTTTTGCTGTAGGATATCATATATCAAACCTATATTTTAGTTCCAGCTTGTGATAGCATACTGAACGTTTTAGGTTGCCCTATGTGTCATGTACTGTACATGATAAATAAATTTAGACTTATACACATAAGTCTAAATAGAGCCAGAAAACTTCAGATTAAATTACAGTAGACCCCCCTATAACACGGGTTCATATAACATGGCGAAAAAATTGCAATCGTGTTCGTATAACACACTCAAAAAGACTCGTATAACACAGTAAAATGTCATTGCCAACTCATGTCACGACGGGATTGGTCGAATCTGGACCAATAGCAGACATTGCACAAACCGTTGAGTTTAAATGAGCAGCAACCTACTAAAAACATTTATTATTTAACAACCATAAAAATTATATTTATATTAATGATGTCTCCAAAGTTCAGCAAATTTTTCGCAGAAAAATAACTTATCAGGAAACACGCACCCGCCGTTTGATGAGCCGCTCCGCAATGAAAACAAACTTAAGCAATGGCGTCGTCGAACGGCGCACACTCGGTAAGTAATCCTACAATTTTTTGTTTATAGCATAGTTTATATGGATTATTCCCAAAAAATTATATGTGATTTGGAAAAGTTGAGTCAAATTAGTCTAGAATCAGTTAATTTTATGGAAGAAAACCTTTCAAACAGCCGTAGCCCCTAAACTGCACACGTGCTGGGCTATGATTGGCTCGTGTATTTAAGTGACTCGTACAACACGGAATTCATATAACACGAAACGTATCTGCTGTGTTATAGGGGGGATCTACTGTACATGTCGAGTTCACTTAAACAGTAGCATTTATGTTATTGTAAATATCTGCACTGATAAAGAAAGCTCAATGTTCTGAGTATTTAAAAATAGTCATTCATTTTTATGTAAAAGTATTTATTGCATGATAAAGACTGCTAGATAACTGAAAAGTATTTGATAACAATTTTTAAAATCATTACACACATTATTAGCTTAATGCATTAAACGTAAAAAAAATTAAGCCAAATATAAAAAAAAAAAAAAAAAATTAGCCATAAAACAAATTTCATTCAATAACTTAATAAGATTTGTTCATAAAACAAAATACAAACTTTTTATAGCATGAAAAAATGATGATATAACCCTCACTAATAAGATTAATTTCCAATTTTCTTTAGTTATATTCTGCTTTATTGGATAGCTCAAAACAGTAATAATAAATAATAATACAAAAGTCCAAAGTACTTGAAAATTTTCTGGACCATCATCAGATGTGTACTGCTCCCTAACACACACACAAAAATTTTTTTTGAAATCAGTACTTGAAACAGAACTTTCAAATTTAAATAAGTTACAAATAAAACTATGTAGTTCTAAAAGTTACAAATAAAACTAACTCAAAAAAATGAAAAACAAAACTGGAACCAGATGCAAATAATCAAAAGATAATCTTGTTTTCTTTCCAGCAAAAACAATGTTTTTTTTATATTGGGGTTGATGGTAGACCTGATGTAGGCCTATAAATCAGACTGAAAACATTTGTTCCATTAATAAACATTTTATTGAAGAGAAGAAAAGGTATTTTTTGATATTTAAACACTAACTCATAAGCACAACAATTCTAGAGGTACAGTACATCACCAAACAAAGAATTTCTATTGTATTAAATTTAAAAAATTTGTTTAATTTGAAACTTTTCTTAAAATACATTCCTGATTATGAGCTGGGAGGCTTGAAAGTACTAAGGATTTTACATTATCGTTTTCATTACTGCTATGAGCTCTTTAATAAAGCAGAGTATAACTAAATTCTCACTAATGTAACCATAACCAATTTTATGAAATATAAAAAAGAAATATGTCAACAAAATATAACATACATTTAAAAACTCAAAATACAATTTATTTTGAAATATCTTCTAGTTCATTTGTAAATCTAAATTATAGTTAATTTTTTTAGAGATTATATATTATTATTTATTCTGTATCTATATGAAGTTATTTTGATTATGTTTTTGATTATTTTTATTTTAACAGTAAGAGATAATATAATTCTAAATTAATTTTATATATTAATACATTTTAATTTATAAAATAACTATTAAAATGAAATTATAAAGCCTTTCTTCATAAACTAATACCATTATACATTGAGACTTTTTTGTCTATTATTCTGCAACTTGGCAACTAGTTGTAGTACTGCTAGATCATGGAGTTCCATGATCTAGCAGCATTACAACTAGTTTATGAATTAGTTTTATGAATGATTTGGTTAGAAATACTAAGGAATCAGATTTGTATTTACATCTGCAACCTCATATGTTTGTTATTATTTAGAAAAAAATACTATCATTATTATTTTTGAGGTCTTAAAGTTGCAATTATCTTCAATTGTGATTTACGTAAGAAATGACTAACATTTTTTAAATGTATACGTGATTCATCACAAATATATTATTTGTTCAAACTTTGATATAGTGTTTAAGACATTATATTCATCTAATGTTTTGATTTTTACAAATCCTGTAAGTAACTTTTGTTTAACTTTAAAAAATTAATAAAATAATGAATCCATCCCATTTGAAACACAGGTATTTTTTATAGAATGTCAACAGAAAATGCCAGATCACTTCTGTAGTTCAGTATTTGTCAGGTTATATAAGAGTATTTCATATTTCAATTGGTAAAAACATTCTACCAAAATTAATTTACAAAATAAATCAAATTAAGTGGATAAAAAATAAAGCATTGAAATTATCAATCTCTTTAAATAAAAATAAGAGATTTCACCATATCAAAGTAAAAATTAATACAATTAGGTTGTCTCCGAAATTTTGTGAAGTGCTAAAAGACTACAGATGGTGTAAATGGCGAAAAGGAAAGACAGAATACAAAGTTGTTTACCTTTGTTAAGTCATATTTATTTTTAAATTTTATTAATTGACTATATCAATTAAGATCTCTCCATAAAATTACATAAAATAATAATCATAGATTATAACAATTAGAATAATATTAGAATTGTAACAGAAAAGACGTTATAGATTAATAAAAATAATTATTTTTTAAATGAATAAAAATTTTTACTATTGATTATCAACTTGATTAAAAATGAAAAATATCTGAAACAAAAATTTAAAGCTATCATTAATTTATAACATAAAATTTAAATAATTTTTTCAAATAAAATGAAAATAAAACTCAAAAAAAAAATATATGAATTTAAATTAATAGAAAACAAATTAACAAATTTCAATAAAGAAAAGATAAAATTAGTTAATAGTCAAAAGAATAATCATATTAACATAACACATTAACTTAAAAATATTTAAGAAAAATGAAAATAATTGTAAGATACTTAAAACAGTTTATATGGAGAGCATATTCAATTTCAATTACAATGCTCTTGTTATAGAATTTGTTAATAGTTTAAAATATTGCCTTAATACAAGAATAAGGAAAACAGAACAGTCATATGAATCATCTAGTGTCAAAATTAGCAATTCCCATTTGGAAAATTTTCATAAGAAAAAGTGGTCTCAATTGTTTCAAGAGAAAGTTCAATTTTGTGTTTTCTATGTAGACTGTAATGATAAACTGATTTGAAACAGTTTAAGATAAGATCAACTACTACATAAATATATACTTAGTATAAGAAATGCTTTTGTACCATACATTCTTGGAGATAGTTAAGTATTGAGCTTAACACCTCAGGATATATAATAAATGTACCTGAAAATTATAGTAATAAAGTCAAAATTTGTTCAACACAAAATTATTATAATCTTGGAAATGACTATTTATTCAAAATATAAATAGCCTAATTCATACAATGGAGAGTTAAATTTATGTCAAGTACTACTGTTGTATTGTACCAAAACTTAAAACTAGTTTTTAATCTATCATTTCAAAATTTTTATATTCAATCTTGTTAATCTGAAAATATTAACTTTTTAAACATTAACTTAAAACTAATATATCATAAATATAAATTATCAAACACCATATAAGCATATGTTATGGACATAAAAATAAATTAAATATTAAATGTATGCTCAATATATATATATATATGATTTAATTTCATATTAATACTTTTATATAACAATTATATATAAACATCTATTATTATTTTATTATAATGTCATTCATTTTTCTATTCATATAATTAATTTATAATTTATGAAATTTACAACAGAAAAATATTTTTAATAAATATTTTTGATTCATTGAAAATTTATTAGCATATTTTTCTTGTATTTTAAGATAACAACAACATTAAACAGTGCAATCTGAATATTTAGATCAATGCAAATCGTGTTAAAACCAATTTATGGCATATTTGAAGCGTGCAAGCCATAATGTTGTAAATGCCATTTTTCTCTAAATTTGTTTTATCAAAGAATCGAATTCTAAATGCGATATTTTCTGTCACAAAAGAATATTGTGGCGATATCGACACCGTAAGCGGCTGTATTTTGAAAACAAATTCATGCCAAGACATAATGTTTAAAGCACCAGAGTGCAAGTCACGTGACTTTTGGCACTTAAAATGTTACGACTTATATTCACATCATTTTGATATTCCAGAGAATTTGTAACCTAGTGAGTTTTTTTACCATTTTATTGTAAAATTTTACATATTCATTCATTAGAAAAAGTGTTTTTTAACTCTGCCAAAAAGTTTCTTTTTTGCCATTTACAACATTACGGCATTGTACTCTTCATTTATACTTCAATCTATTTACAATCTTCAAAAAAAAAAGATATGACAAATATTAAATCCACATCAAATGCAAAATGACAAATCATATAATCTTTGGCATTATAGTACATAAATAAATTCATAAACTTAATTTAAAAGCCGAGCAAAATATCCATACAAGAATATCAAACTAAAACAAAACAATACTTAAATGACAAGCTGTTATAACATAACACCTCAGAGAATAGCACTACTACAGATAAGCATTGTGTAAGAAAAAAAACTCACTAATTTGAAAGAAACGTGTATAAGAATTTCAATTTAACATCTGATGTAAGAATCATTGATTAAAAAACATATTTGAATCATCATCTTCTGTAAATCCTGTTACCTGTGGTATTGAGAGATAAAGTTTACATGTGTTGACTCTTGCTACCTGGTGTTTGTCTGTCTCAACATGTTGAATGATATTTGAATGATTATAATATAATATTTTGTGTGTTTGAATATGAAACATATTTTGTATATTATATATAAATGACCATTGAAATATAATTAGGCCTAGAATGATAAGTATTAGTATAATCTTGATATAATCTAAGCTTTTTTTAACGTATAAATACATATTCGGACATGATTACGGTCTATTATATATTTAATTATTAATGTTAATGAATGGGCATTCTTCTATAAGTCAAAATTAAGTTTGAAAATCGGAATTAACTCACTGGAAATGCACGGATTCTCATTTTGGACGATTCCCTCTTTTGTTTCAAACTCATGATTGAAAAGATTTTCAAATTAAACGTTTAATAGATTAAAACGTAATCGTTCATTCGGGTTTTAGTTATTCCAGTGTTTATATTTTTGATTTAAAACCTCTTTTGAATCTAAACGAAAACCTGAAGAACCAGCCGATAGGACGCTTGACATAATTCCATAACGTAATGTGTCGACTCGATAAATAGTACCGATAGAATGAGAAGTATTTTAACGCGTATAATAAAATTTAATATAATTATTTTGAAATATTTTATATTTTCGTTAATTAATTTGTATTTTATTAATTTATTATTGAGATTACGTTGCCGATAAAACGATTTTATTCGTAATACCACTTTGCCACGTTACCTTAATAGACTTTACGTATAAATGCGCGAAATTTTAATTTTTGAAAAAATTATTTTTCAATTTTTCTACTTTAATTGAAATATTAATTATAATTATTTAAAAATTTTATAAAATTAATTATTTCCTACCAATTATTAGTACTTATAATTTTAATATATAATATTTCAAAAATGTTTAGTACGATGTATTTGCAAATCCTCCATTTTTAAAGAACATATACTTACATTTAGTTTAAAATATTTATTTTATAACAATGATTAATTTGTTTCTACATATAATATATGTTTTTAGTTATGTTTCTTTATACTTTTATTATTATTTTGTGAAATTTGTTTTTTAAAGCGTTAATAACGATTTTATTTATTACAGTAACCATACACCTCTTCTTTCCGTTCCGTAAGCATTAATAGGGCCTTTTTAATCATATCATCGTGTATTTGATCAGGCCCACGAAGGATACGGTCTGGTGTTGAAAGATTGGCCCGACATCTTTATCATATATTATTTTAATTTCTAGCGTACCGGCGGTTATGAAGTATGTTGATACTCCGCCGGCTTATAGCCCGCAACTCTGTAAGAAAAAATGCACGCGGCCCGCCGGAGGCTTACGAATTTTATTTCAGGCCTACATCTGGAAGAAGTTGCTCAACGCTGGTCTATACTATAAAATAAATTACCGTTGAATCAATTGCACAAATAGACAGGGATAACTTTACAGTTCTATTTTACAAAATCATTTTTTGGACAAACATTTTCATGTCACCCCTCCTCAGCTATAGATAAATTCAAAGTTGAAAATCAAGAATACACAAATAAAAATTAAATAGTTTCCATTCCTAATTACTGCAAACAAACAAGAACAATCTTCTCAATCTTTAAATGGTAATAAATTTAAAATCATCGTGATTTCGAACTGCCTATGTGCAGTTGGTTCAACGGCACTATTTTCGCTATATAGGACTATAGAAAACTGCAAAGTTTCAGAATAACACATTTCGAACACAGTATGAAAAAAACCCATCAACTTAAAAAAGTGATGAGCAAAAGGAAATCATCTTTCCTTTCCGTTGATGGTGATGGGATGAGAAAGCCGATTAAGCCATCAGCCAAGGCGACTGAGCCATCATCAGCTTACTGTTTTAAGAACCAGGGATCGGATATGAGTGAGAAACCAGAAATTTTTCATGGGCGGTCCGTTCTGGATATATTGGACACCCATCTTTCACTATTCTGCCGTTCCCATTGAGTCCATAATCAGCTTGAAAAAAAGCTTTTTTAGTGACCATAGAACTGAATGAGACAGACTCCCAAAAAAGTAAACTAGAGGGAATGAAAGTAATTCGGATTACAATGAAGGATACCAACTTTTAATGGTGAAAAAGAGTGCGTTTAAAAAAACACCTCATTAATTTTTTAGAAGATTTTCGTTTTCGTTTTCGTTTTCCGAACAATTTTAAAAAATATTTGAAATTTCAAACAGTTAGCAACCGAAATATAGACTATTATAACAATGCAAAGTTACCAGTTTAGTGGAAAATCCACCAGATCTAAAGAACTATCATAATGAAATATTATCGTTCGAAAACAGGCTTATAGTATTTCACATGGTTTATAAACCAATGTTAGTTGTTGTCAAGTTTAAAGCTTTAAAAGACTAATCAACACTGAAAATAAAGCAAAAGTTTATAAGACACATTTTGAAATGATGCGTCTTAACAAAAAGTTTATAATGTATTATAATTTTTTATTTGATTTTAGATATTTTGATCCCTTAGCACATTTGTATTAAGAAAAGTCACTCGAGAAACAGATGGGAAGAACAGTGTTATGCAAACTATTTTTTACTGGTGATCCTCCTTATTTAAATAAGGAATAGAGTTCATCCCGAGTGATAATCGAATGTGATCGTAATATGGGAAAGCTTAATAAACTTTCACACTGTTCGCTGTTATTGTAATGGTCTTGAATAATCTCATTTTTTTGTTTTTAAAAAGTAAACACATATTGTATCCTTATGTATTTTAAAAAAATCCTTTCCAAGTAACAAATTAATATTATGCATAATTTTTAGTCAATTCATTCCCGCAGACGGTTTATTTATTTATTATTATTATTATTATTATTTTTTTTTTAACTCTTTCCGCCCTGTGCACTAAGAGGGCCTCTTAAAGGAAGCCCATTATGGGTTCCGCCAAGCCCACAATGAGATGGCCGGGTGGTGAGGGACGGGGACCGACTTATCCAGACGGACCAACCTCCGAAAAACTCCTGGAAATTTTTCGACCCGTCCGAATTCGATCCCGCGTCCCTCGGGCGGCAGGGCGGTAGGCTGCTAACCTTCACCGCTCGGCTGCTTTCCCGCAGATGGTAATAGGACGTGATTGGAAATTATATATGCAGTAGTGTTACTTAAGTAGTATTATACTGTAGTACTGTATTAAAATTGATCAGTAGAAAGTAATTAAATTAATATACAGTGACCAACCTGGGTTCGATCTGATTCAGATTTCCGTAATTTATCATATAAAACACAGATCAGGTCATCACTCCATCCTTCACCTAGGCTGATCGAATCCATTGATGGTATTTAGCCTGATCGACACATTTAGCCTTAAATTGTGCTGTGCCTCGCGTCAATCAATTAATCCAAGTTTTAAAAAATGAAACTAAAAAATATTAGAATATATTTTATAAATTAAATATAAAACATTATTACAGTAATCAAAACAATTTAAATATAAATTTTCTAATTATTTGTTACATATAAATTGCCACATAAGGAAACCATTACTGAAAATTTATCAGAAATATGAACCTTGGCGATAATTTATCCATTATATAACGACAATAAGCAATTTTATATTAATAATAATTCATATTTTTACATTTATTGTCATTAATAAAATAGCATGTAGGCCTACTAAAGTTCAAATATTTCATAAATCATTTATGTGACATTCTCTTTGTCCAAATATATTGTACAATATTTTTACAAACAATAAAAAAACAATACTGTACTGAAATCTTGATCAGATAAGTAATATATAAATTAACTTTACAATAAAATATTTTAATTAATTACATGGGGGCCAACTCAGCGCCCATGATTAATTAACAGGAATTTCATTACAATTTCAAGAATTCTAACGTTTTCAATAATTTGGAATAAATGGTCGGCCAATATGAGGAAAAAAGTTTAAAACCGATTCACATCTAATTTATCACGGGTAATACGGGTTAAGGGATCGTTTTCATTACTCTTCTGTGCTTGGCCGAACCTATTGTGGGTCAGGTCTACATGTACTGAATGTAACTGTGGCAACTTTAATGATGTTGGTGTCTTACGTTAAGTAATCAATCAATAGAAATACAATAATTGTTTTTTTGATAACATACAAAAGAAACTGCATATCATTCCATCATATGTATTATCCAAAGTATCTATAAAAGTGGCAGAAAAATAGAATATAATCGATTTTAATTGCAAAATGTGTTATTAAAAATAACATTGGGCTGCAATTTGAAAAAAATTATAGACATAAATTTCCACTGTTGTCCATCTGTCTGTCTGTCTTTCCTTAATCTCGAGAATAGAGTTAGATAGATGAAAGACGAGACTAGATATGGAAAGCTTAGGGACATATGAATTTCCGATGAAAACCTTCCGAAAGTCACTTTATTTCAATTCAAACTTTTCTCCTGTATGGAGTTAGATAGATGACAGGAAAAGTATAAGGTACAGGAGCAAGACACTACTAATTTGAGGTGCAGGACATAATTGCAGCCCTGCATTGTGACGATGTCATAATACATAGTTGCTCGCTTTTAATCATTCTTTGTTAAAATATTTTCAAAATCTCATTATGATAATTATCAGTTATTGCCTTCAATAAATAATTATCTTTGAAGAATCATATTTAACTTGAGATTATCTTCGAATTTAACTATTTTTTTTCACATTATAAATTTCACATTATACCAACTAATGTGAAATTTTAGTAAAATTTAGAATTGATTGAGAAATTATTAACACATGCGGATTAAATACAGGTAACAGGGGCTTAATCCCTCCCCATTGAAATAAAAAAAAAGTTATTTACTTGAAGTCTTTGAACTTTCAAACATTACTTTAATTAATATCTAACACCGTTCCTAGCTTATTTTTCACATTAGACATTACTTAAATTTGCTCTCCCTTAACTTTAATCTTACGTAACCTAAAATAAATCTAATATTTAAATAAGAAAAAAAGTGAACGTATCCCCTCCCGTAGTTGCATTGCATAAAATTTTATATAAAATAATATATACAGAATATACTTTTATATTTTGCCATACCAAAATTTGGTCGCCGTAGGCATGTGCGTAAAATGTGTAAAAACAAAAAAAGGACGAACTGGCCATGCCAATTTCTTTGTAAGAATTACTAACTTAATAAGTATTATTCTTTGTCATATAAAAAAACAGGAAAAAAATCTTTTTTTTAAATTTCCATTTACATAATACTGTGTCAGTGTATTTAGACTTGGAATTAAAATAAATTCGATGACATTGAAGTTTTTCTCTTCTTCATAAAAATTATGTAAATGAAAGGATAACTGAAGACATAAAAACTAGAAGTCATTCCTGTTTCTCTAATTGTGGCTTTAAAAAAAAAAAATCAATGTTAGAGTGGTGTCCTAATTTTTGACTTTTTTTTTTTTAAATCATAAACTTTTAAATCAAGTTTGCTAGTTAGTATTTTATAATTATATTGTTTTACATTAAATGTTATACAATTATGTTGTCATATAATTAAAAATGTTATTTAAATTGTTAGTGTTATAAAGTCTCACTTGCATTCTGTTAGTCTATACAGTAGGTATTCCTATCCCTTTTCGTCTTTTATTTTGAGATGCTACTTAATTATTATCAGGGTCGTCGAGAAGAGAGGAGATGAGGATTTTTTCCTAGCCAGAAAACTTAGGGCCTTTAGTGGTTTCTACTCCCTATAAATTACAATAATTCATTCGTTCAAAAAAGGTAAAAGGATTCTGCTAAGAAACAAAAGGCACCCTCTCTATACCCCGGCCCGTACCAAGCTTCTCTTGTTCTAATTATTGCTAATTGTTTACATAAAATTAAATTTTCTAATTGAACTTTTTGTCTTTAGAATTTGTACCAATTTAAGCAAAATATGGATTCATACTTCTTTTTAGTGGAAGATTTAACAATATAATTATTTATTTGCAAACATAATTTTATTAAAGTTCATAATTATAATTAAAATACTAGCTTAAGTCATCCAACTATAAAAAATAGCGATGCTCAGTATCAAATCGTGTCATCTTCACATTAACTAATCAAGGTCAACTATATTTGTCCAGTTTTTCAATAAATATAATTAACAACACCAATTTAGGCAAGAAATGCCTTTACATTTTTATACATTGCAAGATTTTAATATTACCATTACAAATTTTACAAGTAAATTTAAAAATAAATTTAAACGATATTTAGAAATATACTTCTATTATAATAAATTACATTTTTTCATTTAAACAATAAAAATTAACAGACCAGCTATTTAATCACGGGGAAAAAAATAATAATAATACTGTTGTCCTTGATTCTGTAACAGATTTTCCAGTAATAAAGGAAATACCAGAAATCTAGGCCTTTTTTTTTTTTTTTAAATATTTTAAATTAGATTTATCTCCCAAATTTAATAAGTAAATTTTGTGCATAACTATTTTTATTTTAATCAATGTTTTTCCTTTAAAATATTCTTGTCTGAACTCATGTTAGTAAAGCGGTTAAACGTTCCGAATTAAGAGGGACAGTCCCGCTTAAAACTTAAAAAAATATCCCGCTTTTGGTCTGTTTTTTTAATTATATTCAAAAGTAGCCAGTATTTATTGCATGATTTAAAAATCAAAGATGAATCGCATACGAGTTATGGATGGGTAATACAAGTGGGTAATGCAACTCCAATTTGGCTACTGCTTCTACAGATTGGATATTAAAATGAGCAAATATTTTAATATCTAATTTGTAGAAGCAGTAGCCAAATTGGAGATGTATTACTCAGTATGGCTACCTATTTGTCGAAAACAGCGAATGGTGATGGGAGGAGTTGATAGTTTTTGCTAATAAAGCAAACAATTCTACGTTCGACGCTTTAATTAAGTGTTCATTGTGGCTATCGCTGTAAATTGTTATCTTGTTAACAAGAGTATGGTATATGGATAAGTGTTCATTGTCTGTCGATCGTCGACAGGGCCGTGCGGTAGATTTCTCAGTATGATGTAAGTCTTCGAATTGCCGCCTCTTAAATGCTGCTTATGCCGCCCCTTTATGGTGCCGCCTGATGCGACCATAAGGGCATGGCACTGATCGTCGACTGAAATCGATCACGTGATTTATCTGACGTCAGGTCGAAGCACCCGTCTAATGTCCTCCTTTTTACATTTCAGATACGATCTCTTGTATTAGTCATTTATATTAAGGAATTTACCTTTTTTTTGACTTAATATAGATATTATAAATCATTATATACATTTTCATAGATATTTATTTGTGAATCATTTATAATAATTTATTTCATTCAAAATTGTAAATCTACTAATTAAATTTAAATAAAAGTAGTTCAAGGTGAAGATAGGGTAGATTAGACAGTAGCACTCGACTGCTTCATGTTAACAAGTACTAAACAGTGCAAGATGATTATTTTTTTTAATTAAAAAATACTCTGATATTTAATTATATTCTTTAAATCTCATCACTTTATTTTGAAACAAAACAGACACTAAAAATAAAGACACGGTTTCAACAAAAGGAAAGGGTATTTAAAGCAAAACTATTTAATACCTTTGCAATCACTTTATTGAAAACACTGTATACACATTGAAACAATTAATAATGCGTATTATAAACACACGTAAAAGGTATTTAAGGAAGTAGACATGCTGCAAGAAAAAATTACCAAGTTTGAGGTGTTCCTGTTAGAAAAACTGTCTTGTTCCATTAATTCAGTCCAATCTAATTACTTTCCCGGCTGTTATATAGAATATAATAGAGGGAAAATATGGAAATCGGTCAAAAAATGACCTCCCAAGATTTTGGACTCAGGACACCTTGAAACGTCGAGAAATGCAAAAAAAAAAAAAAAAAAAAAAAATTCGGGGGTAATTTCTATAATGTATAAATGTTAGTTTGTGTGTGGCACGATTTTGTTCGCCCTCTTTGAAGCTTAATAACTCCCGTGCTTTTTGTCGAAAATTTCTGAAAATTTGCAGGGAAGTTTGTTTATTAGAGGAATTGATGCTATTAAATTTTGGTGGTTAAAGGTCGAGGGGGTAGTGAGATAATGGGGGTCGTGTGTATTTCCAGTAAAGGTAAAGGTCGATTTTACTCGTTATTAACATTTACAATTTCTTTTCTTTTTTATAAAACTCATCCTTACCCTCAAAATTAAGCTTTTTACCATTTTATAATAGTTAAAAATATAAAAAGATTTTTTAATAAAATGTGATAACAGATGGCGCAACCAAAATTTTAAATGTTGCCGGGAAAGTCGAGCAACTCGTTGCTGATTTATTTTTTCATGATACTTAAAACATATATTTTCATCTTATTTTGTGCTGTTTTTTTTATTTTTTAATTTGATACTCGAGTAAAAACTGTTTCCATTTTTTTTAAAATCAAAAACCAATTTTAGTACCATAATTTAATTAAATCGATTTATTAGTATGGACCGTAGTCTATTAATCACTAACAAAATCATAAGCGTTTTTCAAACTAAACAATATTTTTCAGTTTAAAAAATGCTTATCCTATAGTAAATTAATATGTAAATATTGTAAATAAATACTAATTTTATTTATATATTTATTGTCTACGTAGCCTTTATTTATTTGGATAAAAGTTTAATTTGTAATCTTGAGAAATTTTTTATAATATTGAATAAATATTAATATAAAAATCTCAATTTATTTTAAATTTTAGACACA
Organism: Centruroides vittatus; assembly: GCF_030686945.1. Taxonomy (NCBI): domain Eukaryota; kingdom Metazoa; phylum Arthropoda; class Arachnida; order Scorpiones; family Buthidae; genus Centruroides; species Centruroides vittatus. The sequence goes on from NW_027120671.1 coordinate 1,187,822, forward strand.
AATATTAGTTTGAATCTTGGAATTTTCTGCTCATAATATGGAAATTCTATCGACTCTATACAGTATAATCATAATTAAAGAGTAGGTGTTTAGAATTATTGGGCAAATTTCAACCAAAATTGTTATATATACTGTATATACCGTTCTGAGTATGCGGTTTCTATTTACCAGAAACAAATTTTTTACTTTAAGATTCAAACGCTAGAGGAAAATTTGGCACTGCTGTTTCCTTAATATACATATTATACAGGTTTTCTAACGAATTTCGGAAGTTAAGAAACAATGTTATCATCTTATTTCAATTACCAATTTGATTAGAAATGCGAATTACCGGATTGACGATTACATCAAAGATAAGATTCCATGTGCTGTTCATCTCTATGCTCTATGCTCTAAACTCCATTCGCTGCACAATACAATCGACGGCGGAACTGAGTTATCGCAAGTGGGAAATTTTATCTCTTAAGACAACTAGATTGGGAACATTTGCCTTGATAAACGAGGCAAACGAGTGAGTTATTTGAACGTTATCAAAGTTATTATATTTAAATTGGAGATTAGAGACTTATTCAAGAAGGAACAGAAGGGGTACGAGCTTCCTGTGTATATCTGTTAATTGGAATTAATGGAATTTATAATTTATAAAGGCACTTATGATTAAAGCTCATCCCTATTTTAGAAGGAACGACGTAAATCGGGGTTGCACTATATAGAAAAAAATCTGTATATTCAACGTTATGCTAAATCAGATTATATTTATTATAAAAATAGATAAAATTTTAAATAATACACTCACTTTTTAGTGAATTAAGTTAAAATATTTTAAAATTAAAAAAAAATCACATCAATTTAAATTTTTTTTTTTTTTTTAGAATAGAATAAATATTTCAATTTCACATTCGAAAAATTTCGCATTCGATTGAGTTTATTCTTTGAAATAGATTTGTGGTCAAATTAATTTGACTTACAGAATTAATCGACAGTAATAAAGGTAAAGTTAGAATTTAATCTGTAACAAAGTTTTTTTTCTGAAAGAAATAACAAAATTTATTACTAATATGTATGGATGTGTGATGGATAATTTTTATAAAAGTATAAATATCATTTGTTAAAATTAAATAATAAAATATTATAATTATACCAATTGTAATTACAGAAATTGAAAAATTGATAAAATATTTTATTTATAATTTATAAAGTCATTTTTAATTAGAAAAGTACATTATCTTTTTACGTCAAAGCTAATTGGATAAAACTAAATTGCTCTATGAAGATATATCGGTTCTAATTTTATCTAACATGGTTGGCTTATCCTGCAAAGTGATCATCCAGCATATGTGGGAGAGATACGATATCATGATCTGAACTTGCCACGATGAAACTAGAATGATCCAGACCGGATTCAAATCGAATCATTCGCGACATAGACGAGTTTTGTACTGTTATTTGGCTGACTGAAACTAATTAGATCAAGTTGATTGCTTTCGTGTTAATTAATTGATTGTGTTATTATTGGAAAGTTATTTTTATTTTAATGATGCGCATCGCCGCGTACAAATTTTGATTAGTTCTTAAAGTGAAAACTATCCAGATATGTGCATTGTGATTACACAAGTTATTATACCACCTAATCATTTTGGCAAATAAAATATTGATTTATCAAAGTAAAAAGAAATATACGTTTAAGTAAATAAATATTTTAGCAAATTTTCGGCCATGTGGTTTCAGAAATATCAATACAGCCTTGCATCAAGATAACGCACTATTTTAAAATTGAGCACTCGTAATAAATGAGTACTCAACCGAGTATCTCTTACCACTCGATCGCCCCATTCTGCAGCCTGGCCAAACCCGCGATGAGCCTGAAAAGAGCCCTCTTAGGTGCCTACAGGACGGAAGAGTTTATTTATTTAGTTAGTTATTTTATTACAATTGCAGATAGAACATTGGTTATGTCGAAATGGAATTGAAGTTATTCCGATCCCGTCTTGTGGAGAACTCAATCAGTACCAGTTATTTATCACAGATTTCAAATTGATATCCGTTGCTAGAAGTTGTACTGATAAAAATATTTCACGGAATCTTTCAGATCCAAATACCACGGATGTTGCACATACATTCGGTAAAGGTGGCAATACCATGGCTATCGATCAATCAAAAATATCAAGAATTTCAGATAATAATATTGACAACCACGAAATTGTTGACATCTCGGATCAAGTGTCTGTAAATGAAGTCTTAACCGAATCTGCTAGACATGGAGAATCAAAAGATCTTACATCATCCGCGAAAAAATTAGGATTAGGTCGCCAGTCACGAAAATTTAGAGTACGTATTTAAATACATTAATTAACATTTACAATGTTAAATTAGATTCGTTTTCTCGTTGCTTTTTTCAGATTCCTGTCACAATATGGATACTGGTCACAATACTATGCCTTTCAGCATTGGTTTTCGAAGTTGTACTTTGGGGACAAACTGGTTTTGGAACTTTACCCAAAATTTTTCTGCAAGTTTTTGTCATCATCATCATTATAACGGCTTTATCTCAGATTATTGTAATCAAATGGTCGAATGAATTAAGTACTATAGAAAGTATTACTAATATAATACACAATTATACATTTAATAAGAACAATCGGGTCTCACCAACTTAACGGAATTTTCAATAAGATAAGATTAATAAACGTTAATTATTTTTCAGCATTTTGAATTGTATGAATTTGTGAAATGTTATTTGTGTTAGAGTGTAAAATATGTATAATATATTTTGACTAAAGTTCTTATTTTTATTTTTTCCTTCTGTTTTAACATTTTAAACCTGTTTAGTTTCTAAAATATTTTATATTTAAATGTAAATATAAAATAGAAATTATCTCTATGGTTTTTGTAAAATTTTAAATGTAATTTTATTCGATGTTCTTTGAATAAAATATGTCAGCATATGAATTTTGAAAATGATTAGCTTACTTTATGAATAATACGTAGCAATTTGTCTAGTCATAAAAATAATTATTTAAGTAAAGAAAAATACAAAAAATAGTAATATATGGTAAATCAATTATTTCTTTATTACTAAATCTTAGGATCGGTTGTATCATTAGGCAAACCTTAGGCAATCGCCTAGGGGCACCAAGACACTCGCGTGCCAGCTTTACTTGTGGATATTTACAATTCAAAATTGAAATAACGTGACTTTCGGTTTGTATCGGAAGTTCGTATATAGTTAATCACTAATCTTTCTATATATGGTTTCGGCTTCCATCTGTGTAACTCCATTCTCGAGATTAAGGAAAGACAGACGGAAGACAATGGACAATGTTGTTAGTATACGTAGAGGTTTCTGAAAGCGATAGCCAAATCTGTTAGGCCAAATTTTTAAGTTGGATTCATTGGATCCTCAACTGTGCCACAATAAAAAAATAGACTCATAATGAGATCGTTTGTAATGTTTACAAACGGTTCAGAATTTTGTAAAGAAGGATCAAAGTGACCTTAGAAGTGTTCTTTAGTACAGTTCCAGTATTATGTGGCCGTGCAATACGGTTTCTACTTTTAAGGATTAACCTTTTAAAATTGTACAAATGGACATATTCTTTGATATTATTTTTTTTTTAAATACATTTAAAAAGATACGTTATTGTTACTCTTCCTATGCTTTAAATCTCACACATAAAATAATGAAAAATTTATTGAAATTAAAATCGAATTATGTATTATTTTCTTCTATATTTTAAAATTAAGCAATAAAAATTTCGAGTTTATAAACTAGAAAATTAATATTTTAACTATAATAAGTCCCACTGTCTTTCTATATATATTTTGAAAGTATTTTGAAGTTTCAATCGTTATAAACACATAAAAGTTAAGTGCAACCAAAAATAAATAAATAAATATAAGCAATATCAACGAAAAAACAGCAGATCAGTTTTTGTATAACAATACATTCTAAATACGTAAATATGTTATACAGAATTTTTAAAATGTTACTAATAATTTGAAGGTATTAAACGAACTAAAATAGCATTTTTCAATGGGATTACTTTTTTCATGTTCTATTAACTTTAAAATCGGAAAATGTAAGTATTTAGAGTAAAAAAAAAAAAAAAAAAACACAAAATTTTGTAGATAAATATTTTTCTAACTCTTCCTAATAATCCAGGAAGGAGGCCGCCAGTACTGACAGCTTCGACCCTTTTCTATTGTGTGACTTCTACTTCCGGTTTTCTGCTTTGGAGGTTATGACACGAGGCCTCTCTTCTGCATCCAAAAATATAGTTAAAAAATCATTATTTATCTTAAAATTTCTATTAAAAAAAATTAAATAATTAATTAACAATTTAAGCAATTTTTCAATGAATATTTTCATTTTATTGTTTTAATTCATCTTAGGATATAGAAGAAAAAAAATCGATTATAGGTTTGAGGAAAACTGTTGAAAAGTGGGGTTGAGCAGGTGTTTCTTGTGATACTAATTGTGCCTGTTTGTTAACTCGGAACAAATGAAGTATCGTTACAGTATTGGATCACACCTGGCCAGTCATTTGAGTATTTGAGAATCTTTGTAATCAGTGGCGGATGCGAGGGGAGAGCAGCGGGGGTTTAAGCTTTCCTCGTTGATACAAAATATAATAAAGTTTATAGGTTTTAACTTCAAAACGTTGCATTTAAAAACATTTATGAGACAGATATAGTTTATCGGGCCATCCGAATGCTATCCTCGTGTTAATAAAAGACACTTTTAATTATTCAAATCTTTTTGAGTTAAGACTCCTTTGGATACTTCTAAATGTTCATGTTTATAGTAGAATATTGATTACATCTGCTGTTAATTACTTTTTTCGGCTGTTATATAACGGAAGGTACTGAGATCGCAGAAAGAAAACATAATTTTCACTCCAAATTTCGGAAAAAAAAATTTATTATTATTACTATTAACTGGGGACGAATCTATATATATATATATATATAGATTCGTCCCCAGTTAATATATATATATATATATATAATTATAAATTTTCATACATTTCTTAACTTTATAAGAGGATATTTCTCGTAATGATGTTCTTACCGAAAAGTAAATAAATGAATGAACATCAGTTATATCACTTACTGAAAACAGATGGCAGCACTAATCATTCAGCTGTATTTCATTCTAACAGACACGTGAGACAATAAAATTGTATTTAATATCCTTAAAAATCGTTAATATCAACAAATATTTTTTCTATATATTTTAATTCCAATCTCTCAATTTAACCTTTATTTTAATATTATAAAAAAAAACTCGAAAGTTTATTAAATCGTATTCGTTTCTCTGTTTTTTGTTTCTTAAAAATATAAAACGAACCGTTTTAAGTCGCATAAATTTATATAACGATGGTATTTTTTTCTAGCTGTAAGTTACCATTATAATTTAATTGTTTAAAATTCTAGTAAATAATAGAAACTTAAATTTTTCTCACAATTTTCGCGCTTATAAACCAGAGATTTCTGTTAAAATTCTACCCATCACGTTAGAAACTAACCTAGTTATACAGCAATATACATTAAATATAGCTCTTATAATCGATAAAAAAAGAAATAAATAAAAATAAAATTTTAACTATCCTCCTAAAATTCGATTTTTTATCAATAAAAATTGCTCGCAAAACCAAACTCGACTACAGGACACATCAACAAAACTAAAAATTTTGTGGTAAATTTATTCATTTAAGTCTATATATTTTTGGGTTGTTGTTTTTTTTTCTGTAATAAAAAGTTTTCATGTGTTGCTGTATTTTACAATATTTATGCGTTGTGTGTAAAATAAATCGATGAGAAAACAAAGGAAAATGAATGAAAATTTTTAGAGAAGATTGCAATAAAGAGAGTATTTTTGAAAGTTAAACTACAGCAGTCGAAGTGATATGTGCGCACCAAAAAGTTATATTTAGAAAGACGAAAAAGTTGAAAGTTAGACATGGTAGTAATAGCGACCTCCTAGTTACTCTGCATTATACAACAACGTTCTTTGTAAGTATACAATTTCAATAATATAACCGGATATACATCTCGTACTTTTCGAGTTATTTATTCATTTTCACATCATCTTTTGTATCGAGTCAGTGCATCCACCCTTAACTCCTCTGTCACTATTCCAGAGTTCATTGCTATTTATGTAATTCGTTGTGTAGTTTAGAAATTTTATCATGTTTTATATATATATATATATATAAGATTTTTAAAAATATATGATAAATATTGATTTATATATTCATTTATTTATATTAACTGGTATTTATAAAATTGAATAAATATTTCTTCAAATTAAAACTATAGGCAATTGTCAAATTCATCTTTCTTTGGGAATTTTGCTCTTTGTTTTTACAAGAACGTTACTTCTATCATAAACATGTTATATAATACGAATAAATTAGGTTAATTGGTTGAAAGGTCTTTTTAAAAATTATTTTATTTATAAGATTAATTATTTTTTTACTTCTAAAATCAGACTTTCTAGTTGTTCTCCTGACACATTTACTTGTAGTAATAGAAATCAACTTAGTTAAAATCTACAAATAGTTAATTACAGTTTATTTTTATCTAGAAACAATTCATAAAAATTTACATTTAAACTTTAATTCCAATTTATTTTTTAATCCATAAAATATTAATTATCATTTACTGTACTGAAATCTCATGAGTACTATATTCAGATAACTTTACTTGGATAAGACAATTAACACCATTTATTTTTGTGTTACTCAATTTAAATTTAACTGTTCTATTAAAAGAATGAATAATTCTTAAAAGTTTGTTTTTATATACTATTAACAATTTTAAATAATAAAAAAAAAATATATATATATATATATTCACTTATAATAAAAATTAGAAAATATAATTTGATCTATTTGTGTAGGTGTGATTTATGAATCAGAAGAATTATACTTTTAAAATTATTATTGAGAGTAGGTGTTGTAATAATGTACATTTTATTTTAATTTTTAAATCATTATATAATTATGTAAGCTTAATTTTTCTTAAAGTTTAATTTGAGAAAAAATAATAATAATAATGAAAGTAAAATAAAAAAATAAATACAAATATCTTTTATTTATATATTTTAAAAATATATATATATATATATTTAATACTTTAAAGTATTAATGTCTAATACTTGAATCAGCATTAAATTTTAAATGATTAATATAATTAAAATTAGAGTAAAATACATGTATGCAATTGGTTTTATGGGTTTATTTCTATTTTTCCAAGCTTATGTCTGTTTACAGTAATCTGAGATGAATATTTTTGTAATGTAATTAAAGTGTATCAACTGTGTAGACTACTTTTTTTAAACTCATGACTTCAGTTTCTGTTTAACTATTTGAATTTTAAGCTAAAACCTTTCAAATTGAGACTATTATTAATATTTAAAGTACTTAACAGATCAGTTATATAACAAGTATAAACACAAAATGTGAAATATAGAATATTCTGTAAACATAATAAATAAGCTCTCATTTTAAAAGATTTCTTTTTTTTTTCCTTATTATTAGTGTATTAAGTGATGAGATATTAATGATATTTACAGTTTAATGTCTGTCTGTCTGAATTTAACTTATAAGTATGAAGCTTTGTTAAATTTGAAAATGGTTTACTCTTAAGTTTATTGAATTTATATTCAAAACAGGCACAAAGTTTAATTGAAAATGAACAAATTTTTAAATATTTACAGTAATAAGTAGTTTACAGAATGTTATGTGTGTGATACAGAAAAACTTTATTGGTGGTTTTATATAATTTAACATCTTACACGACTCATCAAGAACTTATTTTTGTTAATAAATTTTTAACTTTTATAATAAGATTTAATTATTTTGCTCCTTGATGAAATGTTGTTAAGACAAAAGAATTTATTGCCAAAATTCCAACATTAAAAAAGTAGTGTTTAGGTTGAAAGAAGACTCAAGGACACGTGGATAAGCATGGCAATTACATCATTTGTTAGTGCTGACATAGAAAATAACATTTTCATCTAGGGAATTAAAAAAATCTGCTTAAATTATTTAAGTAAAGTAGTTTTTCCGCTTTATATTTAAAAGTTTAAACAAGTTTTATCGCCTGTTAACGAATGCATTCTATTACTGCACGTATTAACCACAATGTAACTATGGTATTTCTGTAAAATAGCAAGTTAAGAATTTATTTCTCAGAAAGAATGAATTTATACAATATAAATTTTGTTAAAAATCTTCTATTTTTAATTTACGCGTAATTTAAACGCTCGAGAAGTGTTTCGTGTTTTAAAAACATTTAAATATTTTGTACAAATTTAAATATGAATCATTTATTTATTCTGGAATTCCCTAATTACTCTATATACATATTTTCTTTACTCTTGCTACTTCAAGATTTCATTGAGTATATGGGCAGTGAACCCGTTTAAAAATGCTTGCGACAAATTAAGGAAATTTTATATTCTTTTTTCTTCATTATAAAGGCAAAATGAAGGTATTAAAATATTTTTATAAGGTACAGAATAATTTTATATCTGTTCATATATCCGCAATTAAAAGATAATTTAGTCGAAATTATTCTTATAAAAATCGATTTCTTCGGTGATTTTTATATCACGGTTTAGTTTATCGATTATTATTAATACATGCGATGTAGGAGAGAGATTTTAATGCGGTTTAGAGCCACTTACAAAAAAGAATATTTAAATTTATCGAAATACATTATATATTTTAATATCATTAAATGATTTGTTCATTGCAAACTGAAGTTAAATAAAATATTAAAGACTGACAGAGTGATGAGATTGAGTAGACGTATTGCTGGCAAGTGTTCTAAGGACTGACAGAAATTAGGTCATTCCCAGGACAGTAAATGTCGGACTATTTCGGTATCGACGTTATATACTATATATACCTATATAATAAATAATTATATGATGTAAGATTGAATAACAATCTACAAGAAAGTAAAACTGTTGCTCAAAATGTATCGAAAAACTTCGTTACGAATATCACGGAGGTCTACCTTGATTCATATAAATAAATCCTCTCTTTAGAAAATGAATCTATATTTATCGATATCGATTTTATAATCAATGATTTTCTTTTTGTTCTTTAATAGATAATAAAGAATGGCTCATGTCTTATTACCTTGTGATATGCCAAGCTGGATCGATGTACAACGTCATTTGAGTCATTTACGTTTGGCCCGAAATCCCGATGAATTAATCGCTGGAATGCAAAAGATTTATGGTATATGTAGGTGAGTGTTTCTTTTTTATATATTAATATCTTAACCATTTGAATACGAAATGCTCATATGTCATATATGCGATCGTTAGAGGTATTTTTAAATATGTTTTCTTTCGTCCAATTGCAAAATATGGGCAAGACTTTTATTTTATTTGGTTGATTAAAAAACTCGTATGAAATAATAAATTTGAGTGTATTTTGATGTGTTATTTAACCATAATGTAGGAGTAAAAACATCGATTAAATCAGTATCAAAAGCTTCACATGATTAAAAATTATTTTGTATTAAGTTAAATGAATATTCATCATTGTTAATTTACAGCAAAATGTACAGATCATTTCTAAATTAAAACGATAAATAAGGATATCTAATAAGGTCGTTGATATTTGACATTTTAATAGGCTATATGAATAAAAATAGCTTTTAATAATCGATAATTATTCAATATTTTTTAATATCGAATTAAAAACACAGCACAAATTATTACTGATCACAATTTACATTTTGTAAAGCACAGTAACATTTAAAATAAAGGTAACAAAAACACACTACATACGACTTTTCGTCCAGATGACCACTAAAAGCACACCATCAGTTCATCATACTGGTCTTGTCTGTGTCAGATTCTCAGTTGACGAAACACCTGAAACAATTCCAGAAATATCGCCTTAATTTGTTTCCACAGATCATGGCGATGTTTCGGGAGGTTTTGAAGAGATTTCAAGTAACGAAATCAAATGCAAATTCTACCAAAAGAAGTACACCAACTTGTTTTGAATTTATTCATTCAACAAACTTTACTTTTCTTTTTTTTTTTAAACAATGAATAGCTTAATTGTTTAGAAGGTGGAGCAAAGCAAATCATAATAGCTGATCCCATTTCTGATCGCAAAAGAAAGGCTACCACTTCAGTTGACTAGATGTTTTAGCTTTAAGCATTTTGTAAAGAAAGCTTTGACCTCATATTATAAGGCGCAAAGGAAGCGAACAAACTCACGACAAGTACAATGTCTTATCAGGAACTGCAAAAGCTAAGCTCCAAGAAGCTGAGTTGCTTTGCCTCACTGATGACGTACGGATTGAAACCAATACGTGAAGTTTTCTGAGTTTTACAAGGCTTACAAAGACATTAGAAAATAACTCGATGATTGACATATATCGATTTCTTCTTCAGGTAGACCTCTAATATCTATTTAATTACATAATTATGAGACTATCATGCAAACAAATAGCCGCTATCGAAATATTATTTAATAGTTTCAAAGTTAAAAAAATAAATAAATAAATTTTTGCAAAGGGTTTTTTTTTCTAATTATTATTATAAGTCTGAATCTATATAATAAATTTAGATATAAAAAAGCTTGGTTAATGTAACCCTTGGTGCCAAGATGGCGGCTCGTCTCTGATTCCAGCAAGGAAACAGTGGGATGCACGTTCTAACCTAACCTAACCTATTCTAATAAATTACCATAATTATTAGCAACCAAATTATTATTATTATTTTTTTAAACTCTTTCCACCCTGTGGGTACTAAGAGAGCCTCTTTTAGTAGGCCCATTGTGGGTTCGGCCAAGCCCACAATGGTGAGGGACGGGGCCCGACATCCGAACGGACCACCCCCCGAAAAATTCCTGGGGATTATTCGATCCCGGGTCCCCCAGAGCAGTAGGCTGCCACCTTGACCGCTCGGCCATCCGGCCGTCGCAACCAAATTATTAGAATAGGTTAGGTTAGATTAGGTTAGAACGTGCGTCCCACTGTTTCCTTGCTAGAATCAGAGACGAGCCGCCATCTTGGCACCAAAGGTTACATTAACCAAAAACTTATTTAATTATCTTTTATTCCAGTATCAATTTAGATCCTGATGAAATGGCCAATTCATCAGATCCTTTACGTTTTGAAGCTTTCAGATCTTACTTAACAGATTTACCGGAAACAGATAGAGCGAAATTTTTTAAAGTTATTTTGCCGAATTTAGTTAATAATGCTGTACGCTTGAAGTTGTTAAAATCCCTTGACGGATTTCAGTTTTCATTGCAACAAGAAGGTAAAATTAAAATCGTATATGATAATTCAATATACTGTATAATCAAATATAATATATATTTTTAATGTTTTCAGATAAGATGATATGTATGGATCGTAAATTTGCAGCATCATTAATAGCAAATGCATTTTTTTCAACATTCCCTAAAAGGACACACAAAACTCATCCTACTTTACAAGATTTTAACTTCGGCGATTTCTTCGTACATCTGAAGAGGTTTTAAATTTCCCGATTTAAAAAAAATTAACAGTAAAACATTTCAAACGCATTTGATTGAGTTGCTTTTTGAATATTTTTCATGCTTTTTCAGCAAAATCATTATTATTTTAGGCCAGAGCAACAACAAAAATTAAGATACTTTTTATACTATTTTGAAGTTATGGATGCTGAAGAACCTATAGGAAACATTAAATTTTACCGTCAGGTAAGCCTTTGTGATATTTTTTAAATTTCGAATTACAGTTTATAGAATTTTGAATTCTTTAGTCACTACGACCGACTTTGAATCTTCCATCTTGGTTATGCAGCGAGCGTCCTTTATGTCCTCTTGTAGTAAGAACAATGGGAACTTCAGAACAAGCAGAATCATCAATATACAGAGTATAAAAAATGATTACTTATACTGAAAAGTTTTATTGAACCATTTTTAAAATAAATATTGCTTAAAATAATATAATTTTTTCCGTTTTTAGACTTGTTTCTGTAGCTCAAGACTTGGAGGAGAAGTTCTTAAGAATGGTACTAATATGGTAAGTATCAATATAATGTTATGTGAACGTTAAAAATCATATTTCTTTTTAGATTATTTTGTGATCATACTAAAATATCATTTAGGAATCAATAAATTTCTCTAGAATGCCAGAATTAATAGCAA